>NC_059327.1:94702852-95321185 GCF_018350155.1 Leopardus geoffroyi | reverse complement strand
GTCACATGTGACTTCCAAGCTGTCTTTATTTTGTGCCGTCATGTGATCAAGTAATACTCAGGGGTTCTATCACTGAGGAAAGGGGGAAGATGGATATTGAAGAATACAAATGATCCCTGGTGCAGGTCAAATATTAAAATTTAGAGAGGGGCTCCTGAGTGGCTGCCGGAGACCAGCTCCAGCAACCAGGGGTTCCCAAAGGAAGAACGGCGTCAGTGAAAATAAAACAAAATTAAAATACAAAACTAAAAAATAAAAAACTAAAATAAAAAACTAAAAGTAAAATAAAAATGGACACAGACAACAACAGTGTGTTGAACTGGCCGATTTATTGTAGTAAACGTGGCATTATATATGCTAGTGATTTCCTTGTAACATATGTCATCTATGTTTTTCTAACATTACCTAATTTTGAAAATGTTCCTATGTGTAAACAACCTTTAAGAAATAACATGGCGATTTTCCCCTAATATTCCCGCATACCCTTTGATTATTGATTAATTTCTTACATTATTCCATTATGCATCTGTGTTTATCTATAATCTACAAAGCATTTGTTTGCTGTTCTCGTGAAAGGCCCTCCATTTCTCAACACCTCAAGTGGAACAGTTACAGGGACGTGACCTCCTTACCACATGAGACCAGAAGAACAATGTGTTTGCCTCGGTCCGAGGTGCCAGAAAGGGGCTGAAAAAGTCTTAGAAATCCATGCCTCATACATTCTCAGAGAGACAATGCACCAAGAACCAATGAACCATTCTGTACCTTAACCAACTGACTAGGTTCAGTCATCATCTGGAATGCCTCTGGGGGGCCAGGTGGGCCTAGGGGTTGAAGTCACCTGTGCCCAGAGATACACTCCTTAGTTACCGGAGTGGGGCTTTCAAACCCATATGTCTCTCCTTTACCGGCCCTCTTTGCTGGCAAATGTATGAGGCTATCCTTCCTGTAAGTAGAGTCTCCATAGGGGATGGCAAGGGCTAAACATAAGGCCGCACAATTTCTTGTGGAACCTTATTTTCTTCCCTAATGGTTCTTTTACCAGAGGGCCTGTCGAGGGCAATTCCCCAACAGACAATACCCCAGGTAGTCTTAAGGCCAAATTACCGAAAAGCGGGAGTACAAGAAGCTTCCCTGTCGGTGGGCCGCCTAGTAGTCACCAATCCGTCCACAGCCCGGGTCTTGCCACTCAGGCTGGTATAGCTCGGCTTCCAGCAGGTGGCTCAGTCAGTTGAGTATCTGGCTCTTGAATTCGGCTCAGGTTATGCTCCCAGGGTCGTGGGATCCAGCCCTGTGTCTGGCTCTGTGCAGTGTGTGGAGCTTGCTTAAGACTCTCTCTCCTCTCCCTGTGCCCCTCTGCGTGCTCTCTCTCTCACTCTCTCTCATAGATAGATAAATAAATAAATAAATAAATAAATAAATAAATAAATAAAATTTAGATAAACTGCAGAATTTATATTTAATCACTAGCTCTTTTGTTCTTCCAGAAGGAGAAATACTTTCTTCTTTTCTCGTGAGAGGAATAGATGACAGAGATAAAGATATAAACAACAATCTAAGTTGCAATTGTTAGCAGGTTTTGAAAACATCCTAGTGGATTACACAGAAGCTTAAACAATACTGGAGCAATATTGCACTGATAACAATATTGGAACTTGATTATACTATGGTTATCTAAAGAAGGTCTACCCTGGTGTCCATCCAAGGGCATTTTCATTAAATATCTTACTAAAAGAATTTCTTATGAGCTATGTGTCACAGCAGAGAGACAAGGCAAGAGAGGACCAATCATAAAAAGAAAACTTATTGAAATTGAGGAATGTGTGCTGAAAAGTATCTGAGTCTATGGAAATACTGAACACTTTTAATATTACACTTAGGTTTAAAGACAGTAAGAATTTAAAGCTCACCTATGGAATGTGGCTTGGCATTTAGGTCTTTATAAGCTGCCTGTTTCCTGAGTCAGCCTGACCACTCTTTCATTAGCATAATACTTCCCATTGGTTAGATCCATTGGTACAATTATAACGCATACTAGTATATGGACACCTGTTCCTCACCACAAAGGGGCTGATTTGGTGCTGGTCTGGAGTGGGTCCAGACAGTGTCATTTTTAAGTGTTCTGCAGATAATTCTGGCACTCAGCTAGCCTTCAGGACTGGTAAATAAGATGTCTTCAAATTAGACTCCTATGAATCCTTGAAGTAATCTCTTAGGAAGCACCATCAAACTGAATATTAAGGGCATGAATAACTTTCTCATTATTGAAAGGTAGCTCAGTCCATATGTTAAGTGATTTATCATTTAATGTTTATATTTTTGAAGATTCAGCAAAGAAAAGCAAAGACTTAGGGCCACATCTGTATGTGTCCAAAAGTCAGTTCTACAAATTGACAGCTGTGTTATTGGGACCAGTCATGTAATCTTTATGTGACTTCCTTTCCTTAACTGAAAAATGGGCTTTCCTTATCTGAAATAGGGTTTGTTTGATGATTAGATGAATGATTTAAGTAAAACAAACTGCCCGACATAATACAGGAGCTTTTAAAATAATTTTTTTATTTTTCCATAATTACATTTTATAGTGCATCTTTATGATTGAAAGGACAGATATGATTAGTATACTTTGATAATTAAATAATTATAGGTAGGTTAAATACTTTACTCTGGATAATTTGATTAATCATACTTGCTGAGTCTCTCCAGGGTGGAAATCCTGACTGCTCTAGACTCTATAAGAATATAGAATGTGTGTGTAATACCCAGTGCAGTTAGGCAGGCAGGGCATGGGTATAGAAGGGACAAAGTAGAAATATACCCAATATATTTGTGGCAGAGATTGCATATTGACCACCAACTCTATTTCTTCCATGTTCTATTTTTGAATATAATAGAAGACTTCTAAATTTTCCTTGCAGTTACTGTAGTCAGATGACTTAGCTTTTGCAATTGGAACATGAGTTGAAATGCCATGTGTCACTTCTGGGTCTGGACCTTAATTTATTTGGTATACTTTCCCATTCTCATTTGATGGAACCTGTACATGACTGAGTACCAGCATTGGCCATGCAGAAAATAATGTCCTAAGGAATGGTAGAGCAACAAAATAGCAGAAATCTCTATCCTGAATGGCAATCCTGATGTGAGCTGCTTTAAAAGGTGTTTGTACAAGGGAAAAATGAATTTGTGTGTGTGTGTGTGTGTGTGTGTGCGTCTGAATTCTATTTCTTTGAAAGAAATGCATAGCCTTCACCCTAACAGATACTATTTACTATGAACCAGGCTAGTTCCATATTCTACAATGATTTTGCAGAATAGTGGTTTTCAAAGTGAGGTTCCCATAGTAGCAAGATCAGCAGCAGTGGCACCCGTAAATTTATTAAAAATGCAAAGCTCAGGTCCCACCGCAGAACTTCTGAATCAGAAACCTGGGGGTGGGGCTCAGTAGTCACTGTTTTAAGAAATTTTTCAGGTTATTCTGAAATAGACTTAAGTTTGAGAACCACTGCTATGTGGAGAGAGGAGGTTAGGAAAGGGTAAGAGCCTAGGATAGGATAGGATTGGACAGGCTAGAAGTGCTCTAAGGTAATAGGCATTGGAAATAGAATGCGTGGGTTTGAGTCCTGGTTCTACCACTTACTCTCTGGGTGAGCTTGGGCAAGTCAGCCTCTCTGTTTCTTAGTTTATTTATCTGTTAAATGGGGATAATAATTGTACAATAACTATAGGATTTTTTGAGGGCTAAATGAGTCCATATGCATAATGCATTTAGAATAGTGCCTGACATGTAATGAGTAATAGCTATAGTTATTATAAAGCAATGAAACTGAGGAGTGGAGAATTGATCTATATGAACAAAGGTCTATGAAAAACAATGGATCTAAGATTAAATTAAATAATTTAACACATTTTTATTCTTTTGCTTCTATACTTCAAGAACATAACTCAACAATTCCTTTTTTCTGGAGCTCTTCCTAATATCAACTTGAATCTGTGTCCCTGTTGTATTCCTAATTCTCCAAGTTGCATAGAGTAAATTTGATTTTTCTTCTACAATAACACTCGTTCTTTTGGAATGAAATTCCAGTGATTACTCCAGGGGAATAAGTCTATTCATAATAATAATGGTCCAGCCTCATTTTTAGAAAATGTTTCAACATAGTATCTACAACTTCTGACTCTACTAGCCATTCCTCCACCCTCAATCAGCTTTATAATTGCTTCCTTTCCTCCAGATCTCAAATCCTGACCGCATCATCCAAGTATGTCCCAAAGCCTGGAGCCTTTGGGGTTTCTAAACTAGAGATTCTCTAAGCAGTGAGGTTCTGGGGAGGAAAGGCCACATTTCCTCTAATATCTTTGAAGAGTATTTAACAGAGTAATTATCCTGTAGGGACCACCTTGCATAAATCTTCATTTCCTAGCTTTGCCCTCTTATAGATAGTTATCATGTCAAAGCCAAGCTCCCAGTGTGGACTCACTTCCTTTCATTAACATGGGTTTGTATTGCACAGCACAATTAAAGCTATACTGTAAACAGGTTACAGGGTACTGTATCAATAATCAGTTAAAGGTCTTATTTAACTCCCAAGCAATAGCACAAGTCATCTTGTCTCCTCCTTCATAGCACATCCAAGTCTTAGTTGGTTTCTTTCCATTTCAAGATGTCTCCCCCCCCCCATACTACTACTACTACTACTAACAATAAATAATAAAAAGTAAAGCCCCTTTCCTTGACCTTTATGTCCTTCCTTCAGCTGCCATTCCCTTAAACAGCAGAATTTCTCCAAAGAGTTTTTTTTTACTGCTATCTCTACTCCCTTATCTCTCATTCTTTTTGAGATATATATATATATATATATATATATATATATATATATAAACCATATTTATTGAGCATTAGCTCTATGCAAGACACTATGCTAGATGCTGGGGGAAGTAAAAAGGGAAGGACACAGATCAGATATTAAGGGCTTTAAACATTGCTTTACTGACCCCTAACCCTGACCTAGACTCTGCTTTCTTGAAATGATCTAATATCTATAATTCCAGCCAATTTCCAGTCAGTTTCAAAATGTGATTCTCAATTATTCCCACATTCATCAGGAGACACACCAGTTGGTCTGAGTTACAAAGCACAAAGGCATTTAACTGCTTATCTGTCTGATTTTAATGTTCTGTAAAAGCTACTTTTTATCAGAAAATCTGGGCTTTTATATCAAGTGATGATTTGACATTAATGCACATACTTCTTCAGAAGTAATCAAAGAACTGCGGTTTTCTGTCAAAGTACCTGACTGCACTTTAAACTTTGTTTTTCCACAGTATGAAATATACTGAGAGCACTTCTGTATTCCATCCCATTCTATATAGAGTAAATAGTAAGTTCGGGCCTACAAGCACAGTAAACTAATTACAGAAGAGAAATTCCGAGCTTTGGTAGGAAGCACAGTTTATTACTGCTGCTGGGGGGACATAGATTTCAACATTAAGATGGCCTTGCCAGTTTATTTTAGACTAAAACATCAGCAAATGTACACAGAAGAGGCCATTGGATTTTCATTTCCTAAGCAGAATTTAGTCAAATATTAGAATCTTTGTTCTGTTCTGATATTGCTTTTAGAAACAGGAGATACTATTTTCCTATGAGATTCATGCTTTTTCTTATTGGAAACTCAACATCTGTTCCTCTGCGGCTCAAAGAGAATGTGGCTAATGGATAAAAAAGAGAAGAAAAAAGAAAACTCACCAACAACTTCAAATCTTGGCAATTAGAATGTAGGCGTCTGTGACTTGGCATCCTTAGAAAATATATTCTGAAATAGGGTAAGAGAAAAGAGAGATTTAGATTGAATATCAGAAAAAATCCAGAAGAGCTGCGCATTTTTGAAAGAAAGAAGCCTCCTGACAAGAGAACACACTTGGAATCAGATTAAACCAAGCCTAGAAAAATATACTGAAGAAGTACTCTTGACCAGTAGAAAAATGCATATTATGACCCCAAAGTGATTTTCCCATTATTGACATGAGGATTTCTAGGTGATTTTTAGAGATCTAAAAATCTATCTAGTTTGAGATGCATGTAACTAGCTTGAGAAAAATTTGGGTACTCAAGGGAAATATTCATTGTTGCTCTTGAGTTGTTGTGGTGGTTGTTTTACTATTAAAAACTATACACACCAAAAAAAATCAAATATGTTTTTAATCTCTTTCTCTGTCTTTAAGTGTACTTGAACCATGGTGAAGATAATGAGTTGTTATTTGTAATACAAAATGTAGAATGAAAACTAAATGTTTGTCTTTGTGGAGAAGAAATTTCTTTTAACCTGATAGGTTATGGCTTCCTCCTAGAAATGAGCTATCATTACAAATGATGAGAAAAGTATCAATTAATTATCTAACTACATGCAGGCATACATGTGGCACTGAGCAGACATTTGCACAGTTACAGCTAATCTGCTGTCTTGGCAAGTGTAGGTAACTGAAAGCTTATTCTTTTTTTTTTTCCTAAGAGAGAGAAATTTAGGTGAAATTCACTAATGTTTGGTAGGAAGCCCAGTTGCCTCTGTGCTCATTTGGTCTGATTTATGACTTTGAGGAATAACAGTGCAGGTTCCTGAATTTGGTTAATGCAGGCTTTGTTTTTCAATTAATTTAGGATTTTAGACACATTGTAATTCTGTTTAATAACTCAGTGTTACCGATCAAAATAAATATCTCTTCCTGAACCCTAGCTTGCAAAAATGGAGAATGCAGAGGATTATAATTCTTTGTACATGCTCAGCCAGACTTGAAGGTCCTTAAAAAATTGTCTGTGCTAACCAGTCTTAAGTTTACCACCTCTGGTTACTATTGCTTGTAGCTCAGTTCCTTCCAGAATGCCAGAAATCATCCAGGGATTTTATGCTTAGTTTGGTCTCTGCTTCTTAAATGGCTTCCTTTCCTGCCTATTAAAATTCTGACCCCCTCTCATGGTCCATTCCAAAACTACCTTCAACATAAACCCTATCCTGATGCAAGCCATCTAGTCTACTTTGTCTCCCTGTCCCTGTCATTATTTTATAGACTCCTTATTGCCCTTATTGTAGTCTGCCTTTTATATTTACTCGAGTCTTCCCCTTCTCTCTAACAGATTATATTTGAAGTAGAGACTGGGCCTTATTCATATTTCCTGTGGCCCCTAGTGCAGTGACCTATGCATTGACTGTATGTCTGACATTAAACACATCCTCAAATAATAATGAATACAGACTTTACATCAGGCACTGGGTGGGCACAATGAAAAACTCTAAACTATTACTGTCAAAAATGATCAAACTGGTGGGTACTGTAAGATATATGAAAAGATAACTATTTTATGAGAAATAATTCAAGAGAAATCAAATGAAAGATAATGAACACCATAAATATTCACAAAATGAAAAAGATTATTGGGTGTATGGCAGGGTAGGGATGGAGTAGGCAGTGAATGCCAAAGAAAACTTCAAGGAGAAAATTACAGCTGGACCATGAAGGATGTTAGGGACAAAGACAGGAACTGATAGAGGTCCCAGAATTCCATAGAAAAGATTAAAGGAGCAAAAGATCAAGCTTGATGACCAAGTGTATTCAAAGTTCTTATGGGCTTGGGGATGAGCTTATAAATGGCCCTCAATGCTAGCCAGAAATCACTGCAAAAGAATGTATCAAGAAAATTTTTCTGGTATTTGTATAAGATGTTTTCAAGGGAGGTGAGGCTTGTCACATTAATATGTTACCCATAAGGTGCTATCCTTCTAACATACATACAAGGTATTTCCCCATGTAAAGGATAACAATTTTTTACATTTATACAGTACAAATGTTCACAAAGGATTCTTTGCTTTACAAGAGGTTTAAACATAAAATTCTTTTGAGAACAGCAAGCACTTCTGGTGAGTATAAATTATTTTCCTTCAATTTTTACAAAACTCTTTCAGAAACAACTAGAGTGTAATGCAAGACACATCTGAGTGCTATGTTAGCATGCCAATGTATTTCTGGTTTATAAGGAAGAGCATCCTGAACAAAAGCTCTTGCACTATTTCATTTAGATTTTAAGTCTTCCTCAGAGTCCTAACCTTCGAAGATCTCAAAAGTGAATATTCTAAGCTGTCTAGAAGTAGACAAGACAAAGTATAGAAACTCAAGAACTCATAGATTTTTTTTCTTGAAGAAATGCTGCACTGACTTCTTAACTTCTTTGAGATATGAGATTCACAAGGCCCACTCAGCCATCTGTTTTGCTTGATTTCAGACCATTTCCATCTTTTCCAGGGACACAGAGGCAAATAATGTATGTGCATATTATGCATGTGTGTGCATGAGCAAGCACACACACGCATGCCCAGTTTACACTGTGTTCTCCATATCAAGTGTTCTTTTCTTGGGGTTTTATGTAACAGTTATTTAGCAGTAATATTTACTTTAAAGTTATAGTCATTTTTTTAAGTACATGAACTTTTTAAAACCTTCTTTTTTCTTTGAACAGAAAAAAAAGCAGCTTGGGTGATAATAGCAAATTTTCAAAGCCAGTGTTACCAAGTTTCTTTTTCAGGGTAGAAGGATTACTTAGTTTTTATTTTTATACAGTATTCTGAAGCTTTTGGTAGATGCTATTTAAAGAGTTTTTGTTAAGAATTATGGGACTTATGGGGTACCTGGATGGCTCAGTTGGTTAAGCATCTGACTCTTGGTTTTGGCTCAGGTCACGATCCCACAGCTGGTGAGATAGAGCCCCACCTTGGGCTCTGCACTGACAGCATGGAGTCTGCTTGGGATTCTCTCTCTCTCCTCCCCCACTCATGCACACACATGTGTGTGCTTATTCTCTCTCTCTCTCTCAAATAAATGAGAGTGTTGTGGTTTGAATTACATCCCCTTAAAACATTTGTTGAACTCCCAATATCTGTACTCAGAAATATGACCTTATTTGGAAACACAGTCATTGCACAAGTGTAAGGTTATGATGGGGTCATCATGGTACCCCATAAGAAAGGAGATGAGACACAGAGACATACAGGAAGAAGACCATGTGAAGACACAGAGAGAGTGCCATGTTAAATTGAAGGCGGAGATTGGAGTCATGGTGTCTAGGAGCCAAGGAATGCTAAGGATCGCCAGTAAATGTCAGAAGAACATTTTCTTCTCTAGATTCTTCAGAGAAATGATGGCTTTGCCAACACCTCAATTTTGGACTTCTGTCCTCCAGAACTGTGAGAGAATGAATTTGTGTTTTGTTAAACCATTCCAGTTTGTAGTACTTTGTAATGGCCACCCTAGGAACCTAATACAGAGAGTACTTACAGTTCAGCTCTGAAAGTAAATGTATCTAAGAATGTCACAGTGGATGGTATTTCCCCTTGTAACAATTGAGAAGAGCACAAGTAACCTGTCAGGGACCACACACCCCACTGATTCTTTTTTTGAAATGGTCTAAAGAGGAATTGTCAAACAAAATAACAATAATGGTTAACACCAACACTAATTAAGTGCCAGGTCCTATTCTAGGTGCTTTATATGCATCATCTGGCTTAATCCTACAAATACCAGTGTGATGTAGATACTTTTATTATTGCCTTTACAGCTGAGGAAAATGAAGTACAGGGAGGTTAAATAAGTTGCCCAAAGGTACAGAGCTGGGAGAGCTGTGGTTTGACCAGACAGCTTCGCTCCCTCCAAGCGTTCACTTCCATTTTAGTCTTTCCAGAATTCCAAGACATTGTGCTTTTTTGGAAGAGTGGAATTAGAAAGAAGGAAATTAGTGTTTGGAAAGCCCCTTTAAAGTGAATGACATACTCTGATATGTTATCCAATTTTATTACTTAATTCTCACAACAACTCTTGAAGGAATTTATTATTTGTATAGCTTACAGATAAAGAAACATGTCCTATAACTAAAGTGGTGCCAGGATTTGCCAGATTGTAATTAGTGGCCTTTGTTCAGTTCCTACTCTCTATAGGGTCCTTATATATGTTCTCTTTGATCTTTACGCCGTCTTACAAAGTAGTTGTTTTTGGGAGTCAAGAGAATGAGAAATGAACAGAAAATCTTGAGTAGGTTTCCACTTGTGGAAAGCAGGCCAACTTGGTTGCTATGCTATATTGTATGAAAGAGAAGCACCTGTTCATGGGATGAGGAAGATATAGATTAATCCGTTACATGCAACTTGCTTTGACTAAGAGAGAGGATGTGAAAACAGTGAGAAAAAGAGGATTGGCTTAGTTAGGTTCATACTGTCTTCATACATGGGTGGGAAGCTGGCTTAAAGCAGAGAAAATACATCATTGGGAAGGAGACATGACATATGAGGTTGAGATATATGGCTGTGGAGAAGATAGTTCTCATCAATACATCTCAAACTGAATGTTTGATCTTGAGATAGAAATCACTGGCTTTTTTAAGTCCCTTCATATGTCTTGGTCAGATTGTCCATTGTTTGAGCCAGGTTGAAGTTGCCTATGCACAACTTTCATGACATCCAGCCAGTATTCATCACTCTAAAATTTACTAAGATTCTGTGAGTCAGACTGGCTTCTGCCTATGTTTAAATTACCCTAGGACTTCTGGGTGTACGCCTGTGGGAAGCAGTTCCTGGTCTCATTGTCCAGTAAAACTCCTTTGTTTCAGATGAGGTTCTGAGACTTAGAAGTCTGGTATCTTGCTCGAGGTTTATTACATATAGTAAATGACAGAGCTTGGATTTGAAGTGAGGTCTGTTGACTATTATATATATCAGAGTATAGCAACACACTCTTTTGCTTGTATAATTATTTTTCTCTCCAGCTTATATAGTTTTTATTTCATCAGTTTCTTTTGTTATTCAAACTTTATGTGAAGCTGTTCTAGCAAGCTTGGCGATCAGATGTTGGCCAGTCTATATTTAGGAACTACTTTTGATGCCATTCATCCTTAAACTATTGCAGACTTTTTTTAACTATTCTCCAGTCCTTTACTTTCCTTCCTTCACAAAAAATTGTCAAGGAAAAAAGTTATTAAAATAGATCAGACTGCAAAAGCCTGTGGTGGCCCACCATTGCCAATAATAATTGTTCCTCACTTCTGTGCCCATGAGACTCAGGTTTGGGATGTTTTATTTATTTTTAAAAAATTTTTTATTTATTTATTTTGATGGAGAGAGAGAGAGGGAGAGTGAGAGTGAGAGAGTGTGAGTGTGAGAGTGGGAGAGAGGAAGAGAGAGGGACAGAGAGAATCCCAAGCAGGCTGTATGCTGTTAGCATGGAGCCCAATGTGGGGCTCGATCTCACAAATCATGAGATCATGACCAGAGCCAAAATGAAGAGTCAGATGCTTAACTAACTGAGCTGCCCAGACACCCCTGGGATGTTTTGAAATATGCAGATGTTCATGTTTCACCGTGGTCAGATGCCCTTAAACTGAGAACTGAGAAGAGAGGTTATGTATGTATATGTAATTTTTTAATTATAAAAAATTAAATTTACATGTACATATTTCTCTATCTCCTGCAAACAACAACAACAAACAAACAAAACACCCAATACCAAAGGGCATAACATGAAAATCACAAGTCCACATCTCACCATCAAATTAATTTCTAGGCCTCAGGAGCAACTTCTTCCTGGCAAAACTTTTGTTCCTTTTATGACTGCTCTCTAATGCTACATAATGGTTCTTATAAGAAAATGCTTCATGGGTGAATCTGACTCATACCAAAGGCTACCATACACTGATTATCGAATGAGGACCAAACTTGAGCTGATATTCAAAGTACTGCGTAATCTTACTCTTCAACTACATCTTTCTCTGGGTCTGATGTTCCAGGTATAGGCATTTTCATGATCCTGGTGAAAATTGTTCTCTCAGCCTGGTATGTCCTAACCTCCTGTCCCTGCCTATCATTATCCTTCATGCACTCACTTCAAATGCATTCTCTATGCAAGTGTCATCTAATCTATTTTTTATTGTTTTTTTCCCCCTCATTTTTCTTGATGCAGAGGACTGGTTTTATTCTACTGAGAACTATTCAATGACATTTCATGCTATGCTCACTTAACTCACCAGAACTGAACTCCAGACCTTCCGAAGGGAGAAAGAGAGAAAGAACAAGAGATGGTGAGTAGAAATCTGTTATTTCTGCAGTTGGAGTCAGTTCTCCTGGTTATGATGTTGATCATTGTGAAGCTTTTAAAGGAAAGTTTGACTCTACTCCATTTTCACATTACTTGCTTACTTTGGACCTCCACCCCAAAAAAGATATGAGTCCCAGTCAGTTAGTTGTATGTGCCAGCACAACTTTATTTTATCCATATTTGACAACTTGTATGCATTATGCTACAATGCTTTCTAAGCACATTATTCCTCTATTTCTTGTTACTTTATAAAGGAAGAAACTACTAAGTATATCTTCGTGGTTAAAGTTCTAGGCTCTAGGTGTACCTGGGTGGCTCAGTTGGTTAAGTCTCCAACTTTGGCCTAGGTCAGAACTGCCATTCTGGAGTTTGAGCCCTGAGTCAGACTGTGTTGACAGCTCAGAGCCTGGAGCCTGTTTCAGATTCTGTCTCTCCTCCCTCCCCTACTTGCGCTCCGTCTCTCAAAAATAAATAAACATTAAAAAAAATAAAGTTCCAGGCTCTAGACTTCATCTTCTTGGGTTTGAATTTCAGCTGTTGAATAGAATAGCACATATATATTCTAGTTTGTCTAGGATAGCTCCCTTTTATACCTCCTGTCCTATCATCCTACCAGTTAATGGCTCCTTTCTTTCTCAAAAATGTTCTGGTTTAGGTGATAAACTATATAGTCACTTTATCTTGGAGTGACTTACTCAGTCTCTTTAAGCCTCAGATTTTTGCCTGCAAAATGTTGAAAGTGATAATATCTACCTAAAACCTTGTTTCTAAAGCATAAGGAACAGAATTTTGTATATAGTAAACTTTCAGTAAGTATTATCTATATCTATTGTTTTCTTTTCATGCAGAGTGTGTGTCTAAGTCACACAGTGTAGAACTTTTCACCATTATTCAGGGCTGTGGTTTACTCATACAGTCTCCCTTCCTCAGACTATTTACTTTCAACTCTCAGAAAACTGTTGTGATACAAAAATTTTGTTAGAAACAGACACTTCATTGCCTTATGTCAAAAGCTGTAATTATATTTACATACATATATATATAGAAACACATATACATGTATCTATCAATAGATAGACACACATACAAATGTTAAGTTTATAGGGTTTTAACGTGAATGCCTCCTTAGAGGCATTCCTCCTTAGAATGCTTCCTTAGAATGCCTCCTTCATGTCAGAACATGTGTAACTTACATAGTGGTCTGAAATATTCAAGAAATCTGAAGAATAGGGATAATAGGAAATAATCTTTTATGCCTTTATGAGGTCAACTTTTAAATGTTTTTAAAAGCTCAAGGGATTAAAGAAATCAGAAGTCAAAATTACTTATACCTAATAACATACCAACTAGTTTTGGGGTTTAATAGGATTGGGGTTGGAAAGCTCATCTTTGGAACACCCTGTAAATAATATAAGACAGAGAAAAGGGCAATGAGTAATTAGACCACAAATTCATTAACATAAAATTTCATATGAAATGTATAGATTTCTAAGCTACTTATCAGACCTCAGTAAGTGGTTGAGAATCTGAGCTGTAAGAAATGAAACTCACTGAAATAAATAACTACCGAGATCAGAACAAATGGTGTTTGCTTTATAAACCTTGTTCTGTGTGCCTTCAGAGTTGAGGTAGAAGCCATCTAGAATGCAGTCTCATTCCTAAGCCTCTGAGAAGCATGTCATTACTCTTTCCACTTTGAGAGAGGCGACTGTCAATCAAGCAAGCTTATTTTGCAGGTCCTGGAGGGGAGGAATAACACATTAAGTTTTACTCTCTCTTATTCTTGGTAACACTTTACCTCAAGTGCCCATTAACCAGCACACTCCATAACTCGGGCTGAATTATGATGAAAGCACTCTCGTGGGAGTCCAAGGCATCTGCATCAACCAGCCACTGCCGTTAGTTTACAAGAGTGAATCTCTGATAACCTTCCAACATAGGAGAAGATTCCCTGTCCAGGAGCTACACAGAACCTATCCTAAGGAAGGATCAGAGGAAATTCCTTTGTTCTCTGGTTGTCTCAAACCACCTGTACTACCTTAAGAAGTCAGTGGGCTTCATTTCTTCATTTTATAATGACATATGTGACAATTCAACCTAAGATTCAGATCTTAATTTTTTAGTTCCTTTTTTCATGTCATGATAAAAAATTCTGGGGAATATATAGTGTCAGCTTCCTTTCAGATTCATCATTTCAATATTTTCATCTGCTACAACTGTTTAATTAGGAGAGGCTCCTTTTGGTAGGCTCCTTTTGTATAACTTTAATGAAACTGAAGAGCATGAAATGTGGTTTCCCTGCTTTTAAATGAAGCTACTTTTATAGAAATAAGATGAGAAATGGAGAAATTGTTGAAGTCACAGTGCATGAAATTAAGGGAGCCCAAACTGTATTGCCAATAGTGCTTTTTTTTTTTCTTTTTCTTCTCTTAAGTTGATGTTTTGAGGACTAAGGTTGTGGTTGCTAACAAACAGGGCTGATGCTGTTTTCTCTTCTATTTTTTTTCAAATTCATAGACTTCTGACAGACATGCCTTTAAGGATTCAATTTGTTGTTGTTAGGAAAATTGTATGAAGCAAACTATTTACGATAGAGGGCTGTTTTCAAATAACACAAAAGCAAATTAATGATGGCATCTAGTTATGAGATAAAACCTGAAGTTGTGCTGAATTTCATGTACAGCAGGATTCAATGTGTAGAATTGAAACAGAATAATTACAGAAAATTTCACTCAACTTGTGCTATAATCATAAGGCTTGTACTTAGAATGCCCCATCAAACCAATAAGGTATTATTTATGTGGGCATTCTAGTCATCATCAGATTTTGTACCACACTGTTCTGTATCCACAAATACAAAGGGAAGAGATGAAGCAACACTTTTCTCATACATTAATCAATGTAACAACTACTTTGGAAATTCAAATGCTAAATTCAGGGGCTCAGCATTATCTCACTATACAATCTAGACTAATTTGGTAATAGACAATATTTTGGGTGGGGGCAGATTTTAGAAATGGTTTTAAGTGCCAGTTTCATATTATGAAGATACTGAGTGAGATTTTCCTGCTGACCCAGAATAGCTGATTAGTATTCTTTGAGCAAAGAGGCATTAATTACCTTCAAATTTAAAGTGAGAACCTCCAAAAGCCAGCAGCAATTGGGGCCAGAAAACTCCATCAAATTATTAGCTCATGAACTCCGACCTTTACTCCAGCACCCTCTCATTCTCATCCCAGACTGTGTAAAGGACAATCTATGGAGCAAACAGAACAATAGAACCTCATGGGCTCAAGTTTAAGTGCTGCAAAATTCCCTTCTTCTCCTCATGGGATAGCATGGTATGTCAGTTTTTACTCAATCATCTTGTATTGTGGGGAAGTCAGGAGTTGAGGAGATTAGGAGGTATGACCAGACATAGCTTCCTCTTTCACAGAACTGAGAAATGAAGGGAATCTCCAGGGCCTCCTGGTAACTTCTGAAAACTCAGTCAGGACTTGGACTTCTGGCATTAATTGGACATAGATGACCATTCAGGGTTAGCAAGGAAAGTGTAATCAACCAACGAGGAGGAGGCTACAGTTAGTCAAGAGAACTTGACACCTCCTTTCCATTTCTCCCCCCACTTACTTCAACCCCAAATAAATCAAAACCACACTGCCTTATATCCATCAGGATGGCTATAATCAAAAAAGACAAGGAATAAAAAATGTTGGTGAGGATGTGGAGAAAAGGAAACACTTATGCGTTGTTGGTGGGAAGGTAAATTAGTACAACCACTGTAGAAAACAGTGTGGAGTTTCCTCAAAAATGTTAAAAACAGAAATACTATATGATCTCATAATTCTACTACTGACTATTTATACCAAGAAAACAAAACACTAATTTGAAACGATATATAGGCACCCCTGTGTTTACTGAAGAATTATTTACAATAGCCAAGATATGGAAGCAACCTAAGTGTCCACTGATAGATGAATGGATAAAGAAGATGTGGTATGCAAACACACATACACACACAAGAATGTTATGCAGCCAAGAAAAGATGAGATCTTGCCATTTATGACAATATGGATGGACCTAGAGGATATTATGCTAAGTAAAATAAGTCAGACTGAGAAACATAAATACCATATAATTTCACTCACATGTGGGATCTAAAAAAACAAACGAATAAACAAACAAAAAACAGAATCAGATCTATAAATATGGAGAACAAACTGATGGTTGCCAGGGCGAGGGGGGCAGGGGGAAGGGCAAAATGAGTGAAGGGGAATGGGAGATACAGGCTTCCAATTATGGAATGGATAAGACACAGGAATAAAAGGTAACACTGTAGAGAATACAGTCAATGATATTGTAATAGCGTTGTATGGTGACAGATGGTAGCTATGCTTGTGATGAACATAGCATAATGTATGAACTTGTCGAATCACTATGTTGTACACCTGAAATTAATGTAACTCAAATGTCAGCTATACTCAAATAAAAAATTTAAAAAATAGTGCAAAACTAACTAACTAAGGAGTATTATAGTCCATTGTCTTTCTAGAATGATTAATTTTCCATTTTAGATCTGGGTAATAGACTATCCTTCTTATCCCTGTGTCTCAGGTTGGGTTTTTTGAGAAGCAGGCTCTGTGGTGGAGATTTGCATGTAAGAAGTTGATTGGAGAGTGTTTTTGGATCGATATTTACAAGGGAGTGAAGGAAGCAGGAATGGGTTTAGGTGGAGGTCAAACTGTGATGCAGTCATCACAAAGATAATGTAATGGCTCCTTAGAGTTGTCCTGAATTGGGGCCAAGGGGCTGAGATTTATTACTGTCTGCATAGACCAGTCTTGGGGGAAGGATGCTGGCATCCTTAGTCACCGAGAGAGCTGGCTCTCCTGCAACATTGATTCAGTCCTGGGTGGGGTCTTACTGGTGTACCATTGCATCCACCACACTGACCTCTATCCATGTAAAGAAATACTTTTAAAACTTAAAAATTTTTTCAGCTATATTGGCCTCACCATAATAAACAGTTACAAGTTTCAACTCAGTGAAATTAAATCACCCAGAGTGAGAAAGTCATTTATATTCTATGATATCCCAGCAGCCTATTCTTATTTGGCAGTCCCAGGCTCTGAACCAACAACAACATCTGCTGGCAATTTATTCTCTATTATCTTCTGCCTACTACTTAACCTACTGGATCAAACAATTCCATGTTCACTGTTCCCTATCCACCTGTAAGTTGGAGTATTCACTTGTAAAAATTTAAATGTAGCTTTAGAAAAATTTTTCAGACCTGTTTGGAATTTCTTTAAAAAGATTTCAAATATATAAATAATCATTTTCCCCGAGTCCATTGCTTTCTTTGGCCATCTTGTAATTTGTTTCCTTATGATTTCAGCCTGATTGACTTTCTGAAGGCTGAGGGAGGGCAAACAGCACAAAAGGACTGATGAATCAAAATGGAGAAGTGATGAGTGATGGTGCATGCTCTTGGTGTTTTGCTTCTCTGGAAGCAACAGAGATTAGGCTCTGATCTCAGAGCCTTATTTGTTTTTCTTACCCATTCATCAGAGATCTGTGTCTTCTACCTGGGACTCTTTCTTCTGTCCATTGTGGAAATGAATGTAGGAATACAACATCTTTTGGGGTGCCTAGGTGGCTCAGTCAGTTTAGTGTCTGACTCTTGGTTTCCACTAGGGTCATAATCTCATGATCTCACAGTTCATGGGTTTGAGCCCCATATCGGGCTTTGTGCTGACAGTGCAAACCCTGCTTGGGATTCTTTCTCTCTCTCTCTTTCTCTCTCTGTCCCTCCCCTGCTTGCTCTGTCTCTCTCTCAAAAATAAATACATAAACTTAAAAAAAAACACAGCATCTCTCATTCTTCTCTCTAATTGAAGAAAAGATTGTGTGCTTGTAATGTAGGAGTTGCAAAATAAATACATATTGTTTTGTTGGATGCTATCATATTACTCTAACAACAAAAGAAAGCAGACAGAGCCCATGAAACAAAACACAAGAGGACAATAAGGTATTTTCACTCTTAATAATAATAGTTATCTGTAGTCCTCACTGAGGTGTAAAATAGATCTCAGTTTGATTTTTCATCTATTTAATTTCTTAGTTTGTTTTCTATGAATTGGAGGTTTTCTTTATTTTTGTAGATGACTTCCTAGAATTATCCTACCTTAGACAAGAAAACCCCGTAGTTCTAAGAAAGGACAGAAATATGAATAATATGTTAGTTATAACAAAGGCTAAGCTGTTAAAACAAAGGGAATCAGAAATAAAATGGCTTGAGAAAGATGGAGTTTACTTTTAGGTAATACTTCAGCCAGTTCAGGGTGATGAAGTCCTCAAGGAACCCGTATTTTTTCTGTCTTGTTTTGCCACATTCACCCTCCTCTAGATCACTGTCCTAAGTGACAAGGCCTCAGCTAGGATGTGGGATGCTAACATGGCTGTGTTCTAGTTTATGGGAAAGGGAAAAATCCGGATCAAGAGATTTCCTTTAAAAAAAAGAGTGACATTTCAAAATGTAAACATTTCTTCTTCTCATATTACACGGATGTTGGAAAATGTCATTTCTAGCTGGATGGCCATGAAGGTATGTGAGGGCAGATTTTGAGGGACAGCTAGCAATATGCCACAATGGCCCCTAAATATCTATGTACATGTATTTTTTACCATCTCCCTGTGTTCCAAGAGAGACAGTCTAAAGTCCCATCCATTACTGCATCAGATCAAACTTTAGGAACTCTGGCTGATGATGGATAGTTTTCTTTAATAGGTCCAGATGAAATTCTTTGTGATCTAGTCATTACACCCAATGGAAAAATTATCAGCCTAAAATATGATAACTGCAATTCAAAATCCCATTCATAAAACAGAAACATTGGAAATACAACAGCCCTTAGCTATTACAAAGACTTCCTGCCTGAGCAGAAAGAGAGTGGAGTCCATCTGCTCCCCCTTTTTCTGCTTTCTGGGAGAGTTCCCATTTCCCCCGAGGATCCCAACTTTATCCCGTGTAATAGTCTCACTAATGACTTTTTCTCTATCTGAAGTGGGTATTGAAAGGTAAAGTTTTTGCAGTCTGCTCTGGCTGAACCAGGCCAGAAGCCTCTCATACTTGTGGTTTCTTTGGTGACACAATTTTCTAAAAAACTTAAGCCTTCAATCTATTTTTTTCCAGCCATTAATATTGACAGTTAACCTTAAATAAATTTTTTTTCTAGACACAGTCCTTATGGCTGCTGATTCTCTTCTATTTGCTGGCATCTCTGCCCAGTCCATCCCCCAGTTTCTTCAGTTAGGTTTGGCTCGGAAGATAGCACTCTTTAACTGATTTCTAAACTGGATGCACATTATGCCAAGACATCTTCATGGGAGAAATTTGCGAGAGGCTCCAGGTAATAGACTTCTGTTCTTCTCGGGTGTAGAACCAATCCAGTTTGTGTCTCCAATCCTCTGGGTCTCCAGTTTCTGGTTTCTTAAGTACAGATACAGATTTCGGTCTGTAAGCAGATAGAGTGTCTCACTTAGCAGATGTGTAGCTCTTTCCACGTCTGCTTTCAAACTGGCAAATTCTCGCCTGAGGTTACCTCTTTCTTAGGTATTTTATTAAAGGTGGCAGGGAACAACTAAGCTCTAAACTTCTGGTTGTTTCCCACCACTTCCTCTAGAACCTATAGGCCCCTTGGGCGTGTAGTCTGCTTTCTGAGTTAACACAGGTGAAAGTTTTGCTAAAGCTTTAAGTTACCAGACTTAACATGGGGTATAGAAGACCAGCAGGCAGTATCTAGTTCTTTGCTGCCTACCACCTAATGTCTAATCCAGATTAGAAGTATTTTTAGGTTTTGTTACTTAGTATCCTGTTTCCAGGTGCCAGTTTCTTTGTTTGTTTGTTTGTTTTTGAGAGAGAGAGAGAGAGACAGAGTGCGAGCAAGGGAGGGGAAGAGAGAGAGCGAGACAGAGCTCCAAGCTGTCAGCACAGAGCCCAACGTGGGGCTTGAACTTCCAAACTGTGAGATCATGACCTGAGCTGAAGTCAGAGGCTTAAACCGACTGAGCCACCCAGGCGCCCCCAGGTGCTAATTTCTGTATCAAGCTAAGCCAAAGTAAAGGTTATGTTGGTATAACCGCGATTCCAAAAAATGACTTGTATAGAAAGGATTAGTCTGGCTGGTCCAGGCTCTTAGGATGGTTCTGATACTCAACATCACTGATATCTCTGGATTTCTTCTATTTTTGTTCTTCCGCCAACCTATACAAATGCCTGTTTTTATGGAAGAGGGGAATGCTTTGGGGGGAATGAATTAACAGTTTGCCAAAATCATGAGCAAGTAGGCCAAGATCAAATCAATCAATGTTCCAAGATCAATCAATATCTTAGAAATCGCCACACTGCGCCATCCATCTCTTTGTCCTCCTGTTTCACAAAAAGTGAGAATCTAAAGCCATGCTCCATGAATGCCTTTCTACTCAAACTGTCCATCCATTGTTTCTCAGTTACAAGTAGTCCAGCCCTCCTCAGGGGGCGTTTGTCCTAATGTATGAGTAGTTGAAATGTCTGAGGATCGCCATTAACATTTGACACCCAAAAGGCCTGAATCATGGGTGAGGGTCATGACCTCAAGATTCAGCATTGTCCCACCCAAAATGTGTGAAAAACTAAATTTCCTAATCCACAGCCCTCATTTTCAGGTCGTTAGTGTCAGAACTGAGCGGAATATAGATTTTCTGAAGATCTGTTAGGCTCATTTTTGAAAATCCAATCCCTGAAGAATAGTCTTGAGGGAAATCACACTTTATTTTTTGTTTTAAATGTGCTCTTGGTTCCCACCTGTTCTGCAGCAGCAGCAGCAGCAGCAGCAGCAACTCACCTGCATCATTCTGTCTTTTCTTGCCATATTTGAAGAGCGAAAAATCTGTTAAAAATAGAATGACAGTTGTAGGGGAAGGAAATAAAAATCTAAATACAGTATCTCTATATGCATATATAAATAGGAATATAAACAGACAAATATAACTATGACTATAAAGCAGTAAGACTTTATTTTGGTATGAAATTTGTGGAATCAATCTCACTGCTTCATATTCAGGCTTGTATATATGAAGGCGCTGTGCTTTCCCTACTTAAATAAAGAAGGTTCTGGAGTGTATGTGGAGGCATCAGGATGGGAGTGACTTAGTCTGTGGACTAAGTGTCAGGACAGAGGCTTGGTGTCTAGGCAGCTGGGACCAAGAAGCCAAGGGAAAGGGAAGAAGCAAGGGAGAAACCTTGAGCCAGGAAGATGACAAGGGCCCATGCAGAAGGGAAGCAGCAGCAGCCTTGTTATGGAGGCCGTGTCAGGGAAATGAGCCAGGAAAAGAAGGTCTCAACACGAAATGACCCAACGCAGGCCAGGTGTACCTTACAGGTTTCCTGCCACAAACCACATGATCAGCAACAGCAAGATAAAGTAGAAACACAACAGAGAAAGATCAACAATAATCACAAATACCATAAGAGGATGCCCAGAGAAAGCCACTGTGTTTTCTGGAAGGGAAAGTGGAATGAGGAAGCATAAATATGGTGTCTGGACTGAAGGCACAAAAGTTGGAAGAGCAAATTGTGACATTTTTATCCTCGCATGTTCCATATGCAAAAGAGCACATTGTGACTGTAGGTTTCACAATGGCCCTGAGGAGGGACAATATACCATTTAGCCTAGGATTTTTGTGTTCTTCCTTTTCATGTGTTTAAACAGTGAAAGAAAAAAAATCTGTTAAACATAGAGATGACAGGCTTTGGAGAAGAAAATGTAAAACTAAATACATCAGATATACATGCATAAATAGGAGTATAAACACAGAAATAGGGAAGAAGACATAATAAGAAGACCGTGCCACTGACAGCATCCTTTTCTGTAGGTCCCTGAGCTGTTTATTTTTAT
Organism: Leopardus geoffroyi; assembly: GCF_018350155.1. NCBI lineage: Eukaryota > Metazoa > Chordata > Mammalia > Carnivora > Felidae > Leopardus > Leopardus geoffroyi. The sequence goes on along the minus strand of NC_059327.1, from coordinate 95,299,118 downwards.
TTGGATATTGCTGAGAGGGCTGAGAATGTGTGAACTTGCTCACTCTTTTTACAGTCTGAGACTGTCAGGTTCCGGAGCTTCTCTGAGTTCCCCACACTGTTCTGATTTTAAATAGTTTAATACATCTTTTTTAAAAAGTGTAAGTAACTTATTATTTGCTTCCTTAAAAACCCATCCCATCTTTTCTGCTGTACAGTTGCTACAAATGGGCATTTTTCAATCTGGTACCTGGGAAGGTCACCTGAATGAACTTTTTTTTTTTTTTATCTATTCCTTTTCTCAGAACCCAAGCACAATCAAACTTCTGTCCTTTCTCTGTGAATGGCCCTCTTTCATTCCCACGCACATAGAATTTTACTTAAAAAAAAATAGCTTCAGTTTAACAACTTACTTAGTGGGTGTGTTTGAAAGATGAGCTGGCTAGCCACTCACCAGCCCACATACCAAACTTCTCCTCAATTTGCTGTTCTCTAATCTAGAATTCAAGAGTTTGGAATGGAAGGAAGTGGGGGATCTGTAAAGCAAGATCATTCTTTTTCCTTTCTCCTACCCTGTTGCTAACATTTCTTGCTACCATGCACCGCAGAGCCTCAGTTGACTCATCACAGCGAGGGTGGCCATAGCATGTCACTGAAATCGTGTTCATCTCATTCTTGAGGTTTCTGTACCACAACTTCCTAGGTCATCTGGGCATCATATTTCTTTGCCTTCCTCTGGCTGGATTCCAGCCTTCACTGTAGCAAGTGATCTCTTTGCTGACAGAGAAGCAAAGGAGAGGATCTTGGAAAATTAGAGTTTTAAGCCAACTTAAGGACCATCTGCTTCACCTCCTCTTCTCCAGACTGAGAAAAGAAATCTTAGGAAACACTAGCTGGGGAAGCTAAGGTCAGAGTTAGTTCTGGAACTCAGGTCTCCTTCTGGGCTATTTCCAATAGGCCATGCATATTTCCTTGCCATTGGCAGGAGACTGCACAATCGTATCCAAGTATTTGCTCTAAAAATACACACTTCTCAGGGTGCTTTATTCTTTATGTTCTATATAATAACATTGTTGCTAACAGCAATTTCCTTCCACTGCACAGTTAGCAAACAGAAGAATGAAAAATCCCTGTCCGCTCCTTTTCTTTTCCTTTCTGTTTTGTGACTTTCTCCAAGAAAGACCTGGATAGAATCTAAAAAAAGGAGGGATGTTTGAATCCCTCTTCTTTGCCTTTGTAAATTTTGTATTTTGGGGAAAAATATCCTGTTCCAATTTCCTGAGAATACAGTGGATTCCTCTGCCACCCCTGGAAATCTCTCTTTTCTTCAAATAAGTGTCCTCTCAGACTTAATCTTAAAGTGCAAAATATTGTTTGACTGTCTTGGCTAATATCTTGAGTAGCTACATGCCACTGTAAGTAGAGTCACAGAAATTTTTCCTCACAGATGGCTGTGTCCGTTCTCTTTGAGACAGTGTCTCAGATAAAACATTTTCAGGTGTGGTTTTCCTGATGCGTGCTCAGGCTTGTGACTGCCATATGGTGTCAAGAGTATCTGCATTGATATCTTCTATATAATAAGTAGCTGAAAAGCATGTGTTAAGTGTTTGTGGGAACCTTAGAGGTCTGGGTGTGCAGCCATAATGTAATATACCCTTTGTCGATTTAGGTGTGCCTTTTTCGTTCAGTAGATGCTTAGGGAGCTCCTACTGTGGGCTGGGTGCTGGGGTTATGTACTGAATGAGACACAATCCCTGCTCTCCATGAGCAGAGTCTAGTTGGGGAGATGGATAAGAATGTGAATTATTACATGACCTGGTATTATAATCACTCTGGAAAATGCATACTGAAATAATCATAGAGGAAGCACAAAGAGATTGCATTTCACTTGCAGTATGAGGGCAGAGAAGTCTTCTGGGCTTGAGTGAGTGTTTAAGGATAGATAGGCATAGGTCAGGTAGTTAGGCAAGGAACCAAGCCCCAGGCAGAAGACAGAGCATATGTAGTGGCACAGAGGAGTTAGAAGACATGTCCTCTTGGGAAATTGCAATATTTTGGTATGGCAATGGGGGCCTACATAAGAGATAAGACTAGAAAAGTGGTGGAGGCCCAGATCTCAGCCAGCCTTCTCAGCCAAACTTGGATTTTGTACTTCCCTGTGAATTTAATGGAAACTATTAAAGCCTAATGTAATCATATTTGTAGATTGGAAAACCAACCTAGGCAATAGGATGGATTTGCAGTGAGACTGAAGGCAGACAGTTCGGTTAAGAATCAGCTGTAGTGGTTTACACAGAAATGCTGGTGGCTTAAAATAAGTCTGTGAAAGTTGGGGATTTACAGAGGGGTCCCAGAGCTATAGTAGTGTTATAGTTGATAGCACCTGGTAACTGCTGAATATGGAGAAAGCCGCAGACTGCAATGTCATTCAGCAACTGAATCTGTGCTACTTACTAGGACAGGAAGCATGGGGCAGGTTATCTGATGGGGGTGAGGTTGGGGTTGAGGAACAAAGAGTGAAGTACTTGTGGCACCTATGAGAGGATCTGTCTAGGAGGCAGGTGAGCCACATGGTTCTGTAATTCAGCAGAGATAGTAGCCCAGAGATAGAAACTTGCTGGTCACTGGCAAATGTTTGATAGCTGAAGAGCTACACAGGGAAGGATAACTAGGAATAGAAACTAAATAAAATACTGGGTATGAACCAGGCTTCCAGGTTTCAAATCCTGGCTCTACCATTTACAGGCTGTGTAACTCTGGGCAAGTTACTTTATCTCTGGAAACCTTAGTTTCCTGTTCTGTAAAATAGGAATAATCATAGTAACTACCATTTGTGTCATGTGAAGTCTTTAGTCAAGTGCCTGGCACATGGTAAATGCCAATAAATATTGGCTACAATTATAGATGTTATTTATTTTTATTATTTTAATGTTTATTTAGTTTTGGGAGAGAGAGCACGCATGAATGAAGGAGGGGCAGAGAGAGAGAGAGAGAGGGAGACACACAATCTGAAGCAGGCTCCAGGCTCTGAGCTGTCAGCACAGAGCCTGACATGGGCCTCCAGCTCATGAACCACAAGATCATGCTGTGAGCCAAAGTCAGATCCTTAGCTGACTGAGCCACCCAGGTATCCCCAATTATAGATGTTATTAAATTGAGAGTCTAAGGTGCGAACTGTAAAGGGGATTGCAGGTGCCAGATGTTTAACACTTCAGAGAGAAACAGAGTAAGAGAAATAGCTGTAGAGCCGGGGGTAAGCCATGAACAACTGAGGGAGGGAACCCATTTCAGCAGTGGCCAACAGTATCAAATATTACCGTGAGCTCAAGAAACAGTAGGTTTGGCAAATAGTGTGATACTTTTCAAGGAAAAACACATTAGAGGACAGAAACAGCAGGTAGACCCTACTGGATTTAAAAGTAAATGGAAGATGAGATGATAGAGACTGGAGTATAGAATATTGTTTTATAAATTTGGCTGTAAAAATAAAGAAAATCTCAGTATCTAGAGGAGGTTTTGAAGAAGTGAGAGGGCTTTTAGTAAAGTCAGGAGGAAACTGAAATTTTCATAAACTGAAAGAAAAGAAATATATGCAGGATGATGAGACCCAGATTAAAATTCAATGTTGATCTCCCCTCCTATGACAGATAAAGTTGAGGTAAGTCCTGAAGTCCAAGGTCAAGGAAGAAAAGAGGAAGAGAACTAACTTTCGCTGATTTCCAGGCATTGTGTAAGGTGCTTTCCGGTCAATCATTTATTCAGTCTTCGTGGAAACTGGGTTAGAGAATTGCCCATTAATAATATCTATTTTATTTCCAAAGAAATTAAGACTTACAGAGAGTAGATAATTCACACAAGGTCACAAAAAAGTTGGGATTTGACCATGCTCTGTTGCTTTAAAAGCTTGTGTTGCATCTCCTGAGCTATTTAGTGGTTTCATTTACATGATAGATTTTGGGAGAGTGCATATTTATTATGATGGATGGTTGTAGCAGATAGTGTCAGCACCTGCCTGCACACCCCCTGGATCCCTTCACTATTTTCCCACAACACTGGCTCTCATTGCTTTCTTTGTCTTCAGCCAGCCCCTGCACCTCTTTATTGGAAATCTGTCCTTATACAGAGAACAGGAAATTCCTGGAAAATTAGGTTTTCCACTGCCTCTCCATACTCTTTGCCCTTAAGCAATGCTTGATAGGTGCCCCATGGTATAATACTCAGCATCTGGTCCCTGATATAAAAACTCTGAGGTTTTTATATGCCACCAGGTTTCCTCCTAGAAATTCAGTTAATTACCCTGTATGGTACTTTATTTCATATCACATCTTTACCTCTGTAAGCTTTCTATTGTTGTTGTAAAAATCGCAATTTTAGTGACTTAAACAACAAAAAACCTGTAATTGTAGAGTTCTGCAGAAGAGCAGTCTGGGTCTTGCTAGGCTCCCAGGTGTTGGTAGGATCATGTTCCTTTTTGTGGGAGCTATGGGAGGATCTTTTCCTTGAAAAAATTCGGTTCCATGTGGCTGAGGTCCCATTTCCTTGTGGGCTATCTGCCCTTTGGTCCTAGAGGCCTCTTTCTGGTCCTTGTATGTAGCTCCCAACGTCTAAGAGCCAGCACAGGGCATCAGCTCAGCTCCCACCCATGCCACCATCTCCCTGACTATTCTTCTGGCACTCACATTTAAGGACTCTCGCAATTAGATCGGGCCTGTTCACATAATCCAGGATAATCTCCCTAGTTTATGATCAGCTGATTAGTAACCTTAATTCCATCTGCATTCTTACTTCCCTTTTGCCACGTACAGTCATAAATTCTGTGTTTTAGGAAGCAGATCTGTTTTGAGGGGGGCCATTATTGTGCCTACCACAAACTCCTCTCCTCGTGGATCCACTTTCCACTCCCCCTACTGGTTTTTTTTTTTTTTTTTTTTTTTTTTTTGTGGTAAGACTTCCTTATAAATCACTTTCACAAAAAATTTTGTCTCAGGGTATGCTTTTGGGGAATTCAACCTAAGACAATGACGAATGTTCAGAATTCAAGATTTGTTTCAGTTCGTGAATTGGGAACGGTCAGAGGGGAGTGTAGGCCAGCACGCCAAGTACAGGCAGACGGCGACTGTTACCGGGCCCACGTTTGTACTTGTTGGGCTCATTGGCTTTCTGGCAGTCAGACAGGAAGAACAGGGGAGACCTTGCTAATGAGATTCTGCCCACTCACCTGAAATCCTCTGCGCATCGTCAGCATGGCACCCTCAGCAGCCTTGCCCACCAGCGAGCCTCTGTGCATGACATTTATAAATATAAGCATGCGGTTCTGCCACACTGTCAAAGGCAGCAGCTCGTTAGTTAGTAACAGATACCAGCCAAGGCTGGCCCAGCCCTGATGCTACGTGGTGAGGCATAGAAAATGAACATGCCGCCCAGTTCAGGGTCAATATGCAAAACAGGAAAGGGAAAAATGGAAGCTTGACAGCCTGTCATGATGATTATTAGCTGTCTCTCAGAGTCCTATGGGCCCCAAGCTCCATGTACACATTTAGCCAGTCAGTGTTCTGTAACAACTCTTTATCTCACACTCCTCTTGCTGTGTATCACTTGCGTCTGTTTCATCATGTGCCAAATTCCTTGTTCTCCAGATACACAGATGCTCCGGTTGTACCCAGTGCAGCAGGGTCCCCAGTGATGGAGGTACATGTATTTAAAACAAGGACATTTTCTGATGTGTTAGCCAGGCTGATCGCAGGCTCTGCTAGATGATAAAAGGGGCAAGGGGCTCAAAGAGAGCACACCCCGTTGAAGAGAGTTTGCATCTGGTCCTTGAAAAAACACCACTTGAGAAACCATTAGTTGGAAGGCCATGACCAAAGGAAGCCTTAGTGTTAATGGTTGTGATAGGTGCCCCAGGCTTACTTCTCCTTTGCCTTCACTCCCTCTCTTTCACCAATTTAAGGCTCCAATTTATGCTTCCACTTCCCTTTACAGCATAATCCTCACTCCCTGAAATTTATACCTACATTCCAGACTCCACATGACAGCATGTTCATAATACCACCCATGAAAAGGCTTTTATGATCTTGAATTTTATACTCCTCAACATTTTTTACCACTACTTTCAGAATATACATTCTTAATATCTCAACAAAGGGGAGCAGATTAAAAAGAAAAATACCATAAAATAATTCAGTGAAGACCTAATAAAAGATGCAATCAATCAAGTGAGTGACAGTAGCAGTTTCTTTTAACATCAAATCTAATGGTTTCTTTTTCTAGTACGAAAGTGCTCTATTAACAGTGTGAGTCTTTTATTTAGGTAATTCACACGAGTGGTTGCCAGATGTAGTTTATTTTCAGGAGGGCACACTTATAGAAGCAGCACACTGAGCCGAGACAGAGTTATCTCCATCTAACGTACTCTCTGATGACCTTTCAGAGTGAAAATAGCAGTGAAATCCTAAAACCAAAACCCTCAAAATCAGATCCAAGTAGCACTTCACATTTAAAATGATGGTTAGATGTCAGGGCTGGTCTAGAGAGAGTTCTGGAGTGATTCTTTGCCTCACCGTCTATGTCTATCCTTAATGCACAGCCTCGCTTTGTTTGGCAGGGTCTCCTCCTGCATGGCTGCAGCAACCTGCATTGTCGACCGGGCCCACCTCAGTCTTCTATGCAATCAAAACTCACCTGTTTGAGCCCTTTTCCCCTAAATGCTTCTTTTCTATGAAGTACTCCAATCAACTAATGTTCGCTAATATATTCACTTTGTACAGTGATTGGTAAGTGTCTACTCTACTTTGAACGTCCGTTAGTAAAGAAACCTTCCTGAAGATGATGCCTTTAACCCAGTGAAGTGGCTACCACGGTGTGAAGTAGAAGGTGAAGTAAATGGGCTTGATTTCAGTGAGACTTGGGTTGGAATCCAGGCTTATGGTGCATTGCCTAGTGCCTTTGGATATGTTAACTGCATCCTAAAAGACTTATGTCCTATTTTGATGAAAATGTGGACAACAGTGTCCAGATTTTATTCCTTCTTTCAAAAATACATGTTATGTCTATTTTTAGTGTTTAGGGATTAAATGAGAAGAGGTAGATTGAAATAATGTAATGTCTACGTAACAGTAATTTCCCTAAAAAGTTATCAAAAAGATGATGAAAATTTCTGGGAAGATAGTGTTGAGTTGTGTAACTTCTGTTCTCTTTCAAGCATATCATAAGTTAGCTGCTTACTCCACTGACAAAAGTGAGGAAGTGGGGCTGGCTTTGCATGGTATACATCTAAAGTGCTTCAGAAGATGTGTGGGGGCATTGAGATCTGATTCTAGTGAAAGGCAGCAGACAATCATACTCCAGGAAAAGTCCATCTAATGTGGAGAAGATAGGCCAATGCCTTAAATTAAAGATGACTTCTTATCAGTGGATGGATAAACGGCTTCTTAGGTTAATCACTCTGGAGACACAAAGATTTAGGGGATAACAATTCTATTCTAAATGTAAAGCAACTAGAGTTTTTTTTTTAAGTTACTTTTTTGGGGCTCCTGAGTGGCTCAGTTGTTTGAGCATCTGATTCTTGATTTCAGCTCAGGTCATGATCCTGGTGTCATAGGATTGAGCTTTGCATAGGGCCCGTGCTGAACTTGGAGCCTGCTTAGGATTCTTTCTTTCTCTCCCTCTGCCCTTCACCCCTGCTCATGCTCTCTTTCTCTCTCTAAAATACAAAAAAAAAACTTTTTAATTTAAACTAGGGTTTAATTTTTGAGTATGCCATTCAATAAAAGAAAAATGTTTTATACTTTTTATGCCTTAATTTCTTTATTTGTAAAGTATTTGGGGCATAGCATGTTATCTCTAAGATTGTTTCTGTGTCTAGATTCTCTGCAAACCATGTTTTCATAACTTCCTTAAACATCTCTTCATAGGAGCTGCCATTGCACGTACCATATTTGGATTGAAGCTTGATAAAACCCTTGTAAGCCTTTCAGCTTCTTTCCAAATTTCATTTGGTTGACTTTTCTCCTTTTCTTCTTCCTTTACCTTCTCTCATTCTCTTTCTTAAATCTCTTGCCTTGGACAGGTCAAGCTATGAATAGAATTTACTTTATAGAGGGCTTTGTAGGCCATTGCATCCTTGAGGGATTCAGTAAACCATTTGTTAATATAAAGATAAAGAGAAAAGTAATTTAGACAAATGAGTGGGATGCATTACCAGAATGGGAAGGAAGTATTTCTAAACAGTAACAATTTGGGGTGTGTGGGTGGCTCAGGTGGTTAAGGATCGGACTCTTAGTTTTGACTCATGTCATGATCTCAGGTTGTGATCTCACGGTTTTGTGACTTCAAGCCCTGCATCGGGCTCTGTGCTGGCAGCATGGAGCCTGCTTGGGATTCTCTCTCTTCCCCACCTCTGCTCCTTCCCACCCTCTCAAAATAAATAAATAAAAAAAACTTAAAGAAAAAACAATAATCCTAAAATGAGGACAATCATTGTCTTGAAGGTAAGCAGAAGGAAGAAAATCAGAGCAAAGCTGTGTGGCTTGTTCAATAGGACATAATTAGAGTAAAGGCTAATATTTTCTGACTTTTGACCATGTAGAAGGAACTGTGTTAAGTTCTTTACTAAAAACTTATAAGAAGATACTTTTAATAATCTGACAAAGATGAGGAAACTGAGGTCCAGAAAATATAATTTTCTTACCCAAATTCACCCAGTGAAGAAGCAGCATAACTGGCAAATAGGCAAGATATTTGCATCCACAGCCAGTGGAATTTGCCACTATAGTCTACAGTTTTCTAGGACCTGAAGATAGGAGTTTAGACAGAAATTAGGTATGAACCCTACATGGTATGAATGTTCACTTCACTATGACTGACAGGTGCTGAGCAAGTCAAGAAGCTAATTTGAGTCAGATTGGGAAGGATATTACTAAACATGTCTTGAGGGGGGGAATGAGGGAGATTGCTTCATCTGATGTTTATTTAAGAGTAAAGGGGAACATAGGATATCTTATATTAACATCCACAGGTTTTCTGAGGTTAGTCACGGATAGCATGGAGAAACATAGGGTAAAACACACTTTTAAAATGAGAAAGTGTGTGTGTGTGTGTATGTGCATGCACATGTGTGTGTGTGTGTGTGTGTGTGTGTGTGCTGCTGAAGTGTTATTTGGATGACTCACTGAAAAGGTAGGTTAATGCATTCACTGAATTTTTCAGTTGTTTAAAGAATAATCTGCTCTCTTGCCTTATGCCAGACTAAAAGGGCTTTCCAAACAGTCACATAAAAAATAAAATAAAATCTACCAAACAGTATTGTCCTTGAGCCTGTCTTCATGCACTTGTTTAAAATTAATATACTTGAATAGAATAATCCACCTATCTGTGGCACCTGGTGGCTTAGAGCTATAGATAATACATATTAATAAACTAGGAGAATGTGGTTCCTGCCACACTCATTTTGTTTTCGTTCTCCTGATGGGGCTCTTGCTGTCAGAGGCTTCTTCTCAGATAATGAAAGGCAACACAAGACATACACATTCATTCCTTCTTCCCCTCAATCCTCTGTCCTGTCATCTGTGAGCAACAGAACCTTCCATTAGCGTTCCATTTTAATAAGCCAATTTCTTTGGGTTTATAAGTGACAACTTTTAAATTAGTGGGGATCCATGTCAGTTTTTCAAAGGGAATCTACATGTTACTCTTTCACAATTAGGTTTTGATTTAACGAAGTCTTTCCTAATTTTAAAAGAATGCAGGAGAGTGCTTTTTCTCTGTATCCTTATTTTGGTAATGTGTGGCTGTTAATGGCGTGATATGTTTTATCAGGATACACCGAGATAATGTCAATAATGTCAACAAGAAGTGGCCAGAGCTGATCCCTCGGGCACTATAGGAAATCTATCCATCGATTTCCTCTTTCATCATAATTTTTCCCTGTATGTATGTCCTATTTCTGTGATTTATAGATGCATATCAAGAATAATTCAAAAGTTATGTGTGTGTATATGTGTTTGATTCATGTTTTCATTTTCATTCCATTTAAATAGTTTAGAACTGTTCAGAAATTAAAAAAAAATAAAGCTTGGTATGAAGTTTGGGCAAAAGTTGCAGTGAAAAACAAAAGGGCAGGGCAAAAATTGGGAAAAATAGGTTTGTTTAATGAAGACAATCCATTTTCAACTGGGGATTCAATAAGACGGTCAGTCAAACCCAGCCTGTTTGCTGGAACACTTCTGACCATCTAAGTTCTTTCTGTAGATTTGAGGGTAGTTAGTGGGAGTGCTGAAGTTTGCTTTTCTCCTCTTCTGTCATTGTGGCATTTTGGTCTCCCAAAGCGCTTCTGGAGCATTTGACCATCAATATCATTATACCACGTATGTTATCATTGGTGGACTCTCCAAGCGTTTTTGCCCGTGGCCTCCACATCTTGTGTAGAAAGCTATTGAATTAGTTACTGAGACTGAGCAGTGGGGATGGTATATATCATTATAAACTCTCTTTCTGAAAGCTCAGCTACAGCTATTAAGGGCAGGCCACCTGACTTAACAAATAAAGCAACAATCTAAAAGCTCAAAAGAAGTTTATTTTTCTTTCATGCAATAGTCCAGGTAGGTGTTTCTAATTTTATGCTTCTCTTAGAATCATCCATACAACCAATGTCATGTATAACTCCTTCTTATGAAAGAGAAACTATATTTAAAAATTGGTTTCTCTAGAAATGGGTGCTTAAGAATTGGAAGAGATCTCACAGACAGATCTTCTCGTCCTGGAGGAACAATGAGTGAATGTTATTAAAAAAAATTGTGACTGCCAATGAAAGAGTCATTCTGAGATCAGAGTACATTTTCTATTGGTTTTGAAATTCACATTTTCTTACTTGGAATATAGTCCTTGTTACTGTGGTGATTTTTGAAGATGAGTGACAGAGCATGTGCATGTTGGTATTTAGCTGGATGAGTGATATTCCTATATCTCAGTGCCATGGAGATGACCGATTGTTGAAAAAATTTTGTCAATGCAGTTATTTCTTATTGGGGTCTCAACCTTCTGCGCTCTTCTGTGGTTCCTCCTGGCTGTGTAACTTAGAGGAAGTAGAAAGGATTATGTGTTGTCAGAAAAGAAAGTCAGCATAGCATTTCAACTCAATACAAACAATTTACACTTTGACAGTGTAAGTCAGCCTTCACTGCAAACTCTAATGAACTCAAACTCCATTGAAATCTGACTTGTATTATTTGGAGCTTGCTTATGTTTAATTATTTTGCTTTCCAAACCTATACTGTTGAAATATCAAATGCATATTTGTAAGTAATTCTAGCAACTTTTCGTCTTTCACGACGGCTAATAGTGTTTCTCATGATAAGAAGCCGCATCTTGTTATCCTTAAGGAAAGCTATCATTTCTTCCAGAGAAAGGACTGAGTGTTATTACAGAACCTGACTAAAAACTTTGGCAGGAAACAGTGTGTGAAAAGCAGCAAACAACAACACTGCATTTCCCACCATGGGCTTTCACACTGCTCCCACAGAACTACTGACCTCCTGAAACTGATTTTATCTGTAATTTTATCTGTAAAATAGGCAAAAAATGTATCCCAGCAAAGTAACTCTGAGCTGTTCCTGAGTTAAAAAAGCAACAAGAAGATATAAGTAAGGCTTGTATTTGAAGGAACAGAAACACATGAGATAGTATCCAATGACAAAGCTGGACTCCAACCTGGGCTGAATGCCCATGTTTGACCTGTTGAAAACACTTAATATTGTTGTCTATATAAAGAGAGTTTATGTTTACAAGAGAGTCTGGCAAGCTGAATTTTCCCCCTCTATAACCCTAACAATATCTCTGTGGCAGTAAATAATTCAAGTCAACAAATATTTATTGAACAACTATTATGAGTAAGTCACCGTGTAAGATTCTCTAAGTTTTCAGAAAATAAGCACAACATAAGCCATGGTATAAAGGAACTATACATTTAACAAGAATAAGACAAGTAAGCAAATAACAGTATAACAAGGCATAATATGATGTCATTTGATTCTTGACAAGTGTATACTTATAGAACTGAAAGGGATTAGCAAAAAATACTTTATACTGTTAATTAAAATCAACTCCTAAAGGGCAAAGGCTGTGTTTTATGTTCTGTTTTACATTACATATTGAACACAGATGACATATTTCATAGGTTTTTCAAATCACTGAGGTTGTATCCATTGGATGTTCATTAGCAACTCTTATACCAAGAAATCACTGCAAAACAAAAGCATCTCACACAAAAAGCTGGATTTGCGTCAGTGAAGAATCTCTGGTCATTTATTTTCCACATTTAGTTCTAGGGCAATTTTAGGGATTTGAAATATCTTTAAGGGATTATGAGAGTCAATTCTGTTTAGGGACCTTGTTAGTGTCCTTAGGAAGATCACAGTGAACTGAATTCCAGGTGCAAATGTGAAGTCAAATTAGAATTCCTGGGTCCTTTGGAATAGTAATAGCCTCAGGATTAGGTGGGTCTTTAAACAGTGGCAAGAGTTGAACGTTTGCATCCCGACATTAGTCTGACTACAATTAGAGCTCATAGTGCATGAAGACCTTAAGAATCTTTGCTGGGCTTTTGGAAGCATGAGTACTTGGGTTACTTCTATTTTTCCAGTTATTTTAGTGTTCTTCCCCATGTAATTTGTACTTTTCGTTCTTCTGAATGAATCTCTAAACTCCTACTATACATACATATCTCAGAGGGTACCAGGACTCAGGTCTATGAAATACGCAGAAGGGGTGAGTAGAGGCTCTTGTACTTTAGCTCTGGAAGTTATGTGAGTGCAAGAATTGGACTTCATATTGTATTAGCATGCTGAACAGCATAATTCAATAAATATTCATGTTGACTCAAAATGTCAAAGGTAGGTGCCCTTCTGCTTTAGGTATCAAGTCTAAGGAATGACAACACTTTGCTCCAGTTTTTAATTGAACTTTTTATTCATGTATTTTTATTTTTACTTGTCAAACAGCCAGCAGATATTATGCCTCCTAAGGAGTCACTGTATTGCATTAGACAAACTCTGGAATATGTGTGAGTCTATTTTTCTCACACACTATGTCCTACCAAGCTCATGAGAAAAGGAGACAGAGTAATGCTATAATATGGTATTGAGTTCAAATTGTAGAATTCAAACTTAAAATATTAAAATATATGTGAGGCTGAATCAGACTGTGCTTATAGCTTGTTAATAAATCACATTTTCCACTTGCTGCTCTGATTTTAAGAACTAGCAATTGGAAACTAGAAGTATAAAAGAATAGGCTTGGAATGAATTTTAAGGAATAATCTAGTTCATTTTTCTGTTTTTGGCAGATTTTGGATGAACTCTTCTTTAGCGGGAGAATCTCTCCTATTTGAAAGTACCTGCTGCGAAGGAAATTCTAGCATTCCCTATAATGCCATTATGATCTGTGGAAACAACTTGTTTGCTTCAAAAATAAATGTTTTTCTCAGTTATTTTGTTCCTGGCAATGCCCATTTCACGAATAATAAATTCCAGTATAAGTGCCACTTTTTAAAAAGGTTTTAGTAGAATATATTAGATGGAGAGAAATATGTATTCAATAGTGAAGAAAAAGTTTTTTCTTGCAGATCAAGGTTAATTCTAATAAGAAAATAGAAAGTCCATTACTAATGCCTTTGCATTAAAGCTCACTTCCTCTTGAGTGAACCTGAAGGATGTTCTTGCATATCAATGTTGTACCAAAGGCTTTCATTATCTCTGTGGTTTTGTTTATTCAAATGTTTTCCCCACATGTGATTTCTCCATGTATAAACTAAATAGATGCAAATACATGTGTTTTACGAAGTCTGTAAATCTTTCTTTAATGAAGGTGCCCTTCCGTGCAACAGGCCTATTTGGGGATTGTTCAAAGATGGGTTTACTTTCATTAACGTTTTTTATTCTGCTTTTAATCAGAAATGGCGAAGTGCAGATCAAATAGAAACAAAATTTCTCCTTTTTGATATTATTCAAGGGCTCTTTCTCTTCTAGTGTTCCAGATAGCTGATTGTTCTCAACACAGCAGGATTTAGGCCTATATGCAGAAAGGATTAGAGTCACCCCATATTGGTGACCCAGGAAAACTGCCTGAGTTAAGCAGAGAAAAGAATTGTTATTTGGTTAGTTAGTGGTATAATTTAAATCATTAACCACATAAGCATGGCAATGTGCTGTGACTAAAAAGCAAATAATAACTCACCCCTGTCAAAAATATGTAGATTTTTTAAGTTGTGAAATTAACTATCAATTCATATGCAATCCCGAATAAAAAATGGTGGTAAACCAGATGCACTGGTGCATGAGAATGGAAGTAATTGTTTGTGGTTTTCATGAGAAGATTGCCAGTTTGCAGCATTTAAATTACACACAAACTGCTTTTTACATCTCTAATTGTAGCTCTGTTGTTTTCAGGGAGGGTTGAATTGACATTGACAAACATAGACTTAGAAAGAATACAAAGACATGAAAACAGCACTAAATTTGCCCCAAAAATGATTCAGTGAATAATGCTGCAATGTTCTATTTATTCCTTGATATACCAGAATTTCCTTTTTTCCCCTAAGGAGCAATGCTGATTTTGGTAAGTTAATGAGAAGTAGTAACTGCAGAGATGTTGAGTAAATCAAGCACAGGACTTTGGTGAATTATTGTATGCTTGCTCTTTTATTTTATTTTTCCTAAGAATTACTTAAATTTAATGCAATCCTTTGCCGGCTCCTTTTCTTTAACTCTTCAAATTCTTTACATTTACTTTTAGCATTTAATTCACCTATCCCAGCTTTTCTCCATTCAAATCTTGCCATAATAACATTTTAGCTCTGGGGAAGGGTAAAAACAGTTCTATTAATATTCTACTCATCGCTTTTTGCTTTAATCTCTGACTTCTCTGTAAAATAGGGCCACAAACCTCTTAAGCCTAAAGAATGAAAAGCTGGCTTATCAGAGTAACAAAACAATGAAACAAAGAGGTAATTTAGATTTTGAATCTGTAAAGCCAATTGAGTATGTGGTGTTAATTCTAGTGTGCAAACAACTGCAACAACAACCAAAAAACCGCCCCCCCCCAATTTCTAAATCTACAATTCAGTTTTGGTTTATTTTGAAAAATACTTTTGGTTCTTGAAGGGTCATGCTGAGTTAAAAATACAGTCATGAAGATAAACAAGAACTTAGCAAGAGAGAATTCAAAGTACATATGTTGGGGGAAAGGGCCCTGTTAAAAGCAGGAAAACAAATAAAAAAACCTTCTGCATTTGGGCAATACTATAAAGAAAACTGCCTGCGTTTTGCTTGGCACAGCCTTTTGAAAGTTCATGCAGTGAAAATAATTAGCAGGAGCTATTTACGTATGCACTTCCAGAAGAGCTGCGCCCCCACCATGCACACTTGCAGAGGACTGTGCTCAGGGGAAGAGTGATCCTTTACCTTTAAAACCCTAAGGTAAGCAAGGAGCCCTGTGTCCCATAATATTCCCGAGTCCCGAAGTAGAGTTGTGGGACCCTGACACAGCGGTATAAAGATTCACTCAGGTTCGAGAAGAGGAAACACAGATCCCATCTGTTGATGAGGGAATATCAATGTCAATTGTAAAGGCATATGGGATACAATATAGATTGTTGCAGACTTTTATGAAAAATACCATCTGCTGCGGTGGCTTAGAGTATCTAGAGTACTCTAGATCAACAGAGGACATGGTAGATTTTAAATGTATTCATTTATTTTGAGAGGGAGAGGGTATGAGGTGGGGAGGGACAGAGAGAGAGGGAGAGAGAGGGTTATGGTAGATTTTAACAGTGCACAAGTCCCAAAGAAAGACAGCTAAGAGCTAAAAACTATTTTGTAATAAACTTCTTGGCTATTTTGGATCGAGTGACATTCTCCTGAAATAAAGAAACTTTCATCAAAATTGACTTTCAATTTCATAGACATGTAATTAATTTCTCTTGTAATGTAATAGAGATATTATACACTGTCATGATTTATATCTACCAATTTTATCTCAAGATGCTTTGTTATATTTTTCTACTTTTCTTATTTTTCTCACTTAAATTAATACTTTTTGATATCCAGGATGGAAGAATACCCTCAACTTTTAAGTAAAATTCTTAGGTTGTAAAGTGAGATTCATGTTTTATATATTTAATTTTAATGTCTATATGATGACTACATAAATGACTAAATTGTATTATATTGAAATTCTCTCAGTGGAAGAAAAGTAACTATTTTTATCTGTCTCTCTCTCTCTGTTTTTTGTATCAGTTATGTTGTTTTAGACTGTGATCTCTCGTAATGGTTTCACCAATGCGGATAGCTATTATCTTACTAATAAAAATTCAGGAAACAGGACTTCTCAAGGCATAGTAGGTCAGGACTGAGCTCTACTTCTCCAAGGTGCTCTTAGCCCTGCCTCCCCCGTGTGCTGGCTTTATGCCCAGCCCAGTAGCAGCATTGCTACCAGACTGCAGCCATTCTGGGCTTTACGTCTACGGCAACAATGAAAAGCTTTGAGATGATAGCTTCTGACGTTTTCTTCTTAGGAAAGAAAACCTTTTTCCAGGAAGACTTCTTCCTCATACCTTTTTGACTAGATCTGAATTACATGCCCACCTCAAACAACTACTGGCAAAAGAATGGGATAAGCTTGATGGGTTTCTACTAAAGAATATTTAACTCTGAGAGCTGGGATGGGGTCATGCTTCCTAAATTAAGGATTGGCAAACTATAGCTGTGGGTCAAAACCAAGCTTTTACATGTTTTTGTAAATAAAGTTTTATTGGGTTATAGCCATGTGCACTCATTAACTTATTGCCTATGGCTACTTTCACACAAAATTGTCAAGTTGAGTAGTTACGATAAACACCATATCACCTGCAAAGCAGAAAATATTCATTATCTGTCCCTTTGTAGAAAATGTTTGCTAACTCTTAGTGCAAATCATAGAACAAAATTGGGGTTCTGTCATCAAGGGAAAATAAAGGATAGGATATTCAATATACAACAGGTTCTACTAAATTTCCTAATTAAATTTCCAAAAAGTACCTTATGCCAGTTTTCACAAACCTCATAGACATTATTACATTTATACTGTGACATTTTATGCTGATATTTTATGTCAGTGGTCCTGTTAGTTTATTAATGTTACTATGCAGCTGTATATAATTTAAAGACTTCTCTATGCTTTGGATTTCAGGACATAATCCACTGTAATAGGTTAAGATGGTACTCTTTCCCTTTGCTTTATAGAGTAGCCATGAAGCCCTACTGACTTCTAATCCTATCAGTAACCAAATCACATTTTCTACTCAATACTCTACTTGGCCCAAATGTATAGAATGAATTAACTAGAGTAAATATTAATAGGGGTTTTATTCAGATTTTATTTTTAAGGCAGTTTTAGGTTTATAATAAAATTGAGAGGAAGATAGAGATTTCCCATATACTCCATGTTCCCATGCATGCATAGCTTCCCCCATTATCAACATCCCTCACCAGAATAGTACATTTTTAATCAAGAATTGACCTACATTGATACATCATAATCATCCAAAGTCCATAGTTTACCTAACAGCTCCCTTTTGGTGTTGTACATTCAGTGGGTTTGGACAAATGTACAATGATAGATATCCATCATTATAATATCATACAGAGTATTTTCACTGCCCTAAAAGTCCTCCTTGCTCTACATATTCATCTCCCCCAGTTATCTTTCTGTTCCTGATTTTAGATTAATTCTGTTGAATTCTGAAAACAGATCTATAATTTCTGTTCTTCTGTTCGTTAAGGTGTGTTTTATGGCACAGAATGAGTTAATGTGTTTTTTATTTTTATTCACAGGTCAATTTCAGTCTAAGCCAGAGACCAATGCAGATGAGTTATAACTATTTCCTGTAAAAGACTGGGTGCCTGGGGGTACCTGGCATCCACTGTTGAAGTGTGTGGGTGGTGGGAGCATTGATTTAGGCAGATGTTCCAATTTGAACTTTTTAAAATTTATTTATTTTGAGAAAGAGAGAGAAAGAGAGAGAGAGAGAAAGAGAAAGCTGGGGAAGGGCAGGGAGACTGGCAGAGAGAGAATCCCAAGCAGGCTCCTCACTGTCAATGCAGGGCTCAAACCCATGAACCATGAGATTATGACCTGAGCTGAGGCTGATGCTTAACTGACTGAGTCACGCAGGTGCCTCTCCAATTTGAACTTTTTAGAACAGAGAATGTGAAACCTACTTTACCCAAGAATGAACTGGTTATAAACAATCTAGAAAACTTACTCTAGGTAATATTGCCTAGAACACATTGGTCTAAAAGTTTAATTATGAGAAACAATATTAGTTGCTGGAAGGTAATGCAGTCTAGTTATATATTCCCCAGAATCCACATATTTAAATTGCAGTCTTCACTCAAGTCTGGAATACCTGAGAACTATATGTTTGGGTCGTATTATTTTGACTTTTCCTAGAGTTGTTGTTACCAAAGAAGTCTAAGACATTATGCCCTCCTTTGGTACCAAAAGATGTAAGACTTAGCCATGTACAAACCTCTATAGCACACATTGTAGGGATATTGTTGAAAATAATGTCAGTTCTCTCACTTTTATAGCTGTATGAATTTCAGCATGAAATTCAGCATGAAAATGATATCTCTCCTAAGTAACTGAGTGTTTTTAAATGTATGGTTGATGGGAATTTTTTTGGTATCTTATTTTCATACATAATTATATATAGACTTCAAGTAAACATGTCAGACCAACAGGAGACCTCTGTTTGAAACAGAGGTAGCAGCTGAATACATCTACTCCACCTGTCTTTGAAGTCCTGAGACTGCCTTGGGGGGAAATCTCAGGTTCTGTTGAGCTAGACTGTAATCCACCCACAAACCTATTGCATTTTCACTTGGCTTCACACACCAAGGAGCCTAGAGTCAAATTTGTAGTTCAGCTTTCAGTTGCCTAACTTAAACTGCTTGACCTAATGATTCTACCCCCACTATACCATTCCTCTGAATTCTATACCTTTACCAACAAAAGCCACAATATTTTATTGTGTATGAAAAACATTTGTTTCTAGAAAATGCTTCAAGTCCTTGTTAGAAAAGGGTAAGATATAATTTGATAATTATAAATATTTCTAGGTTTGTGACCAAGAATTTTACCAACAATCTATAATAAGCTCATTATATAATTGTTTTATGCAGCATAATAAACCTGTCACATTCTTCTTGTAAACTATAAGTAAACACACAGATTAACACCTATATTTTAAAGATGTTTGCTGGCCTCCCTGTCACCTGAAGGCACAGCTGATAAAAGGTGAGAATTGTGGGTGGAGGCTGTACCTTATAAAACTTGATCTTGTTCTTGGCATGGAGTTTTTTTCTTTTCACCTTTGAGATTCAAAAACTGAATTCATTCTAGCTCTCTTCCTTCTCCTGAAGCTAGCTGCAATCCTAGCTGGCAACATGCTCCACCATTTCTTCCATTAGCTTTTATCACAGCAGAGAAGCAGGACTTGCAAGGGACTTTCTCACAACCTCTCTGGGATTTTGCTCCGGCTCTTATAGACTCTCAACTTTTGTGAAAGCATTCAGAACCTGTAACATGCAAACCACCAGACACAAAGTCTGACACTCTTCTATGTGGCATTTATATAATGCCTACATCTGTAAAAACCCAGGTTTCTTTGGAATCAATTGAAAATAAATATTTTTGAAGACTTTTTAAGAAAAATGATATGCAGATACCTTAGCAAATCCAACTGTCTTTGGTATAGGCATCAGGCAAAATTCAGATAAAGTGTCTGAGTGACAGTTGGACTGTGTGTTGGGGGGGGTAGGCCAATCTCACTGGCATCTTTTCCTTCTGTGAGAGACCCTCTTTTACCTTTATAATGGGGCATTCCCATGTGGGTTCAGGAATGGTTTCCATGTGTTGGCAGCATTACCTTCCCTTCTGCTTCTGGTTCAAGTGGCTTAAACGTTACTGGGCATATAAATGAAATAATGAAAGTAGGCTCTTCATTCTTAGATTTTATATTCTCTCTAATAGAATGACTGTGTTCACAGAGTGACAGTTAATAGATTGAACCTGGACAGATAGATAATATGAAGGATAATAGAATCCAGATCACTTTCATTTCAACATACTCTCAGAATAGCTACACTATCTGAATAGAAAATAGTGGTGGGATTAGCTGCTTTAATAGGGACAGTGATAAACCAGAAAATATCTAAAGGAACAGAGTTCAGGATGAGGAAAATATTATAGAAAAGTACTATATGAGAAAGAGGAGAAAGAACTAAGCATTTTTACCCAGAGAACAGGTAAAGTAGATATGAATACTGCAGCATATGTGTGTACATGGGTGTGTGCATCATGTGTATTGATAAGTAGGGTTGATGGAGAGAGAATTTAAAGGCCATTATATAGAAATAGAAAATATTAGCTACATACCCTATTTGTGTCTTCAGATGCTGCAATTATATAAGGAGTTTTCTTTAGCAATTAGTTGATAGTAAATCACTATCTTTCTATCACTGGATTTCAGTCACTGGTGATTTCCCAATAATTGTTAGACCCTTTTTAGAGGTGCTGTGGAAGACATCCTGCATACAGGTTGGCTTAGAGAGTACCTCCAAATCTGAGCCAACATAATTCTGTAATTTTAATTCAGATTGACATATTTTTTCCTGATTTCACCTGGCCAGAGTTGTGCAGGTTCTAAAATAGGGATGATTGTGATGTTCTGCTGAGTGTGTTCTTAGGTATTGTTTTAAACTGGGGGGGGGGGTGCCTGGGTGGCTCAGTTGGTTAAGTGTCTGACCTCATCTCCAGTCATGATCTCGCAATTTGTGAGTTCGAGCCCCGCGTCGGGCTCTGTGCTAACCACTTGAAGCCTGGAGCCTGCTTCAGATTCTGTGTCTCCCTCTCTCTCTGCCCCTCCCCTGCTCTCACTGTCTCTCTCTCTCTCTCTCTCTCTCTCAAAAATAAATAAACATTAAAAAATGTTTTTAATTAAAAAAAATAAACTGTGAATTTTCTTTGACTTCTTGGTGGTCAGAGAGGTTTCAGAGAGCTGAAAGCTTTCTTTCATTAGAGAAGAGCTAAACATTCCTATTTGTGGCATCTCTTTCAAGTTGGTGGGTCATGGTATTCTTTCTGTGCCTAATTCTTGCATTTGCCAACTTTTTCTTATCATGGGCTTCACAGCAACCTCCTTGGTTCTGTGGAGAATTGACTACTTCCTTATTCATCTAAGTTACTTCTTCTGAAATTGTTAAGGAGGTGGAGAGAACAAGGTCTATATATTCTAAATGTGAATTTTATTATCAATTGCTCAATTTCCTTCTCTCTCTTACAAGTGTATCAAGTCACACCTCACTGCCACATTGCTTGTTTCTTAAGGAAGATGTTCCTAAAGGGACATTCCAGGCAAATGTTTTCTGTTATTTCTGTTATTTGGCCTTGTGTATCAGTCTAGCTCCAAGATGGCCCACTCAAAATAGGATAATTCAAGGAAGTTTTAATTAAGGTACTATATGTGAAGGTGTGGGGAGTGTGCAAGGAAAGAACAAGGGACAATACACTACTTGAGGACTATAGTGGACCAAGGCCTGAAGGGAGGAGGGAGGAGGCAGTTCCTTCCACCTGGAAGGAAAGAGTCACATAGGGATTACTGCCTTGTGAGGAGGAGCTCTGACCTCAGGTTGAAGCTGAAATCCAGTCAGAGGCAACACAGCAGAGAACCAGGAGAACAAATACCTGATTCCATGATCTGATCTCTTCCACTTCTCTCCTGCAGGCACCCCACTTCCCATTTTATATATTGTGGTCTCTGAGGCTATAAGTAGAGTTTGCATCTAACGAAAACCCTTCTACTTCCATAGGCTAGTCCTCAACATTCTTTCTTTGATGTAGTTTATATCATCAGCCTCCTAGAGCCAAGGAGACCCATAAATCCAAAGGGGAAAATGGCAGGTTTCTGGCACCCAACATTTGCCTGCTCTGGTAGCATGGGTGGAACATTGGGGACGACTTAATTAAACAACTTTTATTCTTCTCCTTGAATGCCTAGAGCAGACGGTTTTGGACCCCTTTCCCCTTGAACCTTTTGTTTATGCTTCTCTCAACAAAAGTTTCATTCTCCAGTACAATGGTCCTGAGAGGCACATTTTATTTCTTTGCTGAGCTCTGTTGCAACAGGTTCACTTTTCCCAGGGGGTAAAGTAGAAGGTATCTGTAGTTTTCCTTTGACTTTGGATTGAAGACTGGCAGAAGGCAGAACCCACAGCCATTCTGAAATTCTCAGGGAAACCTACTACCCTGAGACTGTGCTAAGAAAATAGACCTGAAAACAGTACTAAAACATGAACTTCCATCTACTTCTACTGACTTTAATGTTAGGTTGTCTGTTGTGGAAGATAAGTACATCTTCCTCCTTTTGTATTCTTAATAGGAAATACTCATTTGTAGAGGTGTTGGCTTACTACTTCTGTTTAATATTACAGCCTGTGTTTGATATTTGCTTCTTTCTTACATATTGCTGAGTGAGAAATCAGAATATTCAACCCTGCAAACCCAGAGCGAGAATTTGGCCTGTAATGTCACATAAAATGCCATGCTGAAAGTCATAGTACAATTTTAAAAATAGAAGTCTTTAGGGGCACCTGGGTGGCTCAGTCGGTTGAGTGTCTGACTTCAGCTCAGGTCATGATCTCACGACTCATAAGTTCAAGCCCCTCATCGGGCTCTGTGCTGACAGCTCGGAGCCTGGATCCTGCTTCGGATCTTTGTCTCCCTCTCTCTCTGCCCCTAACCCACTCACATTCTGTCTCTGTCTCTCTCAAAAAGTAAGTAAACATTAAAAATAATTAAAAGAAGTCTTTAACATATTTTTTTTTGTAGATATGAGAGAAACCATGGCTGTTTTCAAGAACTCGATGGGAATTAGTTGTTTGATAAACAAAAATAAAGGTATTAGACTAGAAAAAGTTTTGATAAAAGTACATTACAGGTGGCATAGAGTGTATAAGCACCCTCTCTCTTCCCTTTTTCTATTAGCCCTGCTCAGGATAACCAGAAAAAAATAATGTTCTATGGATGGGATTAATATTCACTCGGTCTTGGTAGAATTAGATGAATTAATAACATTTTGCAAACATTAGTGTGTATATTATTAGTACAAAATTAGAAGTTGAAGATATTTTACCCTGCAACATGATACAGAAAAAATAATTGGTTTTATATATTTAAAAAGATTTAAATAGGTCTCTGGCAAGCTATTTTTCTTTTTAAATGAGATCTGGGGTTGGCAAACTTTTATGTAAAGGACCAGATAGTAAATATTTTAGACTGTGCATGCTAGATGGTCTCTGTCACAATTACTCAATTCTGTCATTGTAGCTGAAAGGCTACCATATACAGTACATAAATAAGCGGGTATGGCTGTATCCCACTTATACGTTATTTATGAAAACAGGCACGGGCTGGACTTGGCCTGCAAATTATAATTTGGGGACTCTTGGGCTAGATCTAAACATTTTTTTGGCTACTATTTCTAAAATTTCATATACTAATGACCTTGACCTTGGAAAAATTGGGTAAACATTAGATACTTTATTAAGTTAGAGTTGTGTGGCATTTCACAAGTATTCAGAATGTTAGGAGCTCATCATATTCCTGGCAGTAACTACTTTGAGAGAATGACAGCCTGGTAGGTACTGTCACATTTTAAAGATGCCCTGGAACATTTGATGATTTCATGGTTTCAAAACAAAACATTAAGTGTTTTTATCACACACACACACACACACACACACACACACACTAATGATGAAGAGGGAGGGAGGAAACTTTTAGTAGTGACAGAAATGTTTATGACATAGATTGTTTTTACAGGTGTGTATTTATCTCCAAACTCACCAAGTTGTATACATTAAATATGTACAGCATTTTGTATGCTAGTAATAGCTGAATAAACTGGTTAACAAAAAAAGGACCGGGGCGCCTGAATGGCTCTGTTGGTTGAGCACCTAACTATTGATTTCAGCTCAGGTCATGATCCCAGGGTTGTAGGATGAAGCCCTGCACTGAGCTCCTTGCTAAGCGTGGAACCTGCTTAAGATTCTCTCTCTCTCTGCCCCCCTCCCCTGCTCACACATGCATGTGTGCTCTCTTTCTCAAGTTAAAAATAAATAAATAAATAAATAAATAAATAAATAAATAACAGACCCGAGGACTTATTGCAAACAAGAAAAAACAACCAAAAACCCTAAATATGCTCTTGGAAAATAACAAAATAATGTATCAATGTGACACAGACATTGAGTACATGAAAACATACCTTTCATTTTATTTGAAATGGATCTATCAAGGAACCAAGAAGCTATGCTAAATATTAGTAGTGGAATTTTTTTCTCTAATTTGAGAATGGATTTAAGTCGATCATGAGTGGAAATGCAAGCCATGATTCTTATTCAGTTACTGAATTTCTATTTTTTTCTTGCCTTTGTTAATGCTCTTCAGCTGAAGATCACCAAGAACATATCTATCATTGAATGAGCTAGGTTTACAACTAACTGAAACTAGAGACAACGGACATCAAGGGAATTGACCAAGACAACTTTAACATTCCCTCAGCTTAGCTAAAGTGTAGACAGGTTTCTTCCTGACTATAGGCCCCTGACTTCCTTTCATTAAAACATTTACTTTAGAAAACTTACTATTATATATTTATAAATTCTTTCTCTGCCCTCTGGATGTAAATCTTCTCCCAGCCTCTTCCCAGTTTTATAACCAGAAATGTATTTCTCAAGGACCTGGGAGCTATCCCTCTGAAATGGAATCACCAAGGAAGATTGTGCCCCTATTTCCCAGTCTTTTTGGGAGATAGGTGCCTAAATTCAGTAAGCACCAATTACAAACACAGATGGTATAATCACATTGATCAACCTCCTATTAATGTCCTCCAATACTTTTCTGTTAGCTTGACCTAGGCTAAAAACTTACCTGCATTTTGTTTTTAGTGGAGCTGAGTTGAATCTCTCTCCCCTATTGCAATAATCTTGAATAAAATCCTCCTTGCCCATTTAACTCCATTGGTGCATTTTTTCTTTTTCTCTTTTTCTTTTTCTTTCTTTCTTCCTTCCTTCCTTCCTTCCTTCCTTCCTTCCTTCCTTCCTTCCTTCCTTCCTTCCTTTCTTCCTTCCTTTCCTTCCTTCCTTCCTTCCTTCCTTCCTTCCTTCCTTCCTTCCTTCCTTTCCTTCCTTCCTTTCCTTCCTTCCTTCCTTCCTTCCTTCCTTCCTTCCTTCCTTCCTTCCTTCCTTTCCTTCCTTCCTTCCTTCCTTCCTTCCTTCCTTCCTTCCTTCCTTCCTTCCTTTTACAGTAATAAGAGAACTGACTAAAATCAGTCTGCTTTTTTCTTTAAGTTTTGAAGTTTTTTAAAGTTTTTATTTTAATCTCCCAGTGCTCGTCACCTTGAGTGCACTCCTATTTAATCCATCACTCCACCTGCCTCTCCTCTTGTAACCATCAGTTGGTTCTGATGCTGATGTTTTCTGAGGCTGTTTATATCTGACAGGAGAACAAAATGACCTAATTGTGAGCATCAGAGCAGATTGTAAAGACATTGAGGCCTACCTGTGAATTCTAAACAGCTCTCAGATGTGGAGAGCTCCTTTTTTTTTCCTTTTCACTTTGTTACAAAATAAGGGAAATATTGGTGGTATAAACATGAAGCTTTTAGAGACTTAGGACAAAATAATGGTTTTGGACTTCATAGTTTCAGAAGACCAGAAGGGCCCATTCAGACATATATACACAAACATACATATTCTTGCTCTCTCTCTTTCTCTTTTATTTTCATAATAGCAATAGTATCTCATTAACTATGGTATTGATGAATTAGGAAAAAGCTTTACCTTAAATAGTGGTAAGAGTAAAATGCCCTTAAGTAATTACAAGTTTCAGGGATATTTTATTTATGCTTAGCATATATTCTTGATCAAACAGTGTGTTTTGAGGTTAATAACTAGCTAGTTTAGGATTTGTTTTATGTTGGAATGAAGGTCCTATTGTAGCAATGAGTCACACACAGATAGTTGGGACACTGAGGCTTTTCTTTCCAGGAAGCAGCTTTATTCATACCATCACAGGTTCAGCGGGCCAAGACCCAAAAGGCTGAGCCCTGAGTGCAGTGGGGAGTTGCCTTTTCTATAATTTTTGCTCCTCTGTCTCCCATATATGGTAACATACAGCCTGAGTGGGTGGTTATGTTACAGTCATGGGGAATGTCACATATGCACACATAGCCAAGTTGCTTTCCCTTGTCTTGTGGTTTTCACTACATTCCTTAGGGAGAGCCTCTACCACACTATAATAAATAAATATCCCATAAGCTAATCTATTTTTGTTGAGTTAAACAACCACTCTAATCAACAGGGACTTTGCTGGAGGTGAGATGAAACTCTCTTGGTTGAATAATATGCCAGAGACTGGATTGAGAGCTGACTATACTGAAACTTCAAGGCCCATTCTTGTTTGTTGAGAATTCTTTTGGTCAACTGACTTCAGCAGGCTCACTTTGACCTTGGTGGAAATTTCTTCTTAGTCTATTGGATCATCCATTCATTATGTAAAAGATGCCTTGGTATCTAAATAAATTAGGTTTAAAAGAATAAGATTTACTTATTCATCCAAAAGTACTTACTGAGAGTCTCCTATGTAACAGATACTATCTTAAATACTGGTAAACTGACAAACCAAAACAGATCCTCATGGATCTTAGCATTTATGGAGACAAAGAACAAACAAATCAATAAATAATGTGGCAAGTATTATGAATGAAAATAAAGAACTGGAAATAATACATTGGAAGAGAGGAGTATAGAATTCGCTGTTCTAAAGAGCTGAATTTAAACTGAAATCTGAAAGTTGAGAAAAATTATGCAAAGATGGAAATGAAGAACAAGTTCCTTTTTTTTTTTTTTTTTGCTCCTTTTCATACTTGATCCATCAACATAGATTTAACTAATAGCCTAATGCCATTGTTTGGTTTTATTTGTACAATGTTTGCTTGTTTGGCTGGGTCTGCGACCCTCGTTAGATTTTGTTCTTTTACATTTATACTTACATTTTTATTAATATAGTTGTTGTTACAGTGTGATGGGTAATGTCTGACAGATAGATACTGCCTTTAAATTGTGGAGCTGGGATATTTAACCTCTCTTATTTTGGAATTCAGTTAGTTTTCTATGGTGTTAAGGACAGTTTTCTTTTCGTCAGAGTTTCTGACAGTGAGAAGTACCAACTTGTATTTGTAGGTTTGATATATAAGTTAAGTTCCAACAGCTTATCACATTTTTATATAGATCAATACAGCTAGGCAAAACATGAAACCATGGTTCCTGGTTGGTTTAAATCTTTTTGTCATTTCCAATGTCCTGTTGACAAGTTTAGGAGCTGTCTATTGACAAAGAAGAGAGGAGGGGAGAATAAAGCAGGGGAGACAAGAGAGAGAAGAAACCTTGTCTGAGTGTTTCTTTTCTCTATCGTAGTCTTTATAAGTAGCATGACCATATTTTATTTCCTCTGATTCTAAGTCTTGATATCAGTTAGTATATCAGTTAGGATTCCCTGTCTCCCTCACTTTGCACATCCAAATAGTCATTGAATTTGTTCACTCAATCTGTTTTTGCTTTTTTTTCTATCTTGACATCTCTATCTTAAGTAGATATTACTGTAGTCTATGCTGTCCAATAGGAGAGTAATTAGCTGTAAGTGACAATTTACATTTCAATTCAATAAAAAAGACTAAAAAATTCAGCTCCTCAGTTGCACTACCTACCTTTTTAAGTACTCAAAAGGAACGTCATTGCAGAAAATTCTCTTGGACAGTGCTGCCCCAGACTATTACAGTAGCCTCTCTGCTTATGAAATTGTGAGGGTTCTCAGGCAAAGCCAATCGTATCTTATCCTATTTCTTGCTGCCAAAATTTACCTTGTTAAACATAGCTGTTTTGCCTCCTTGATCAAAAATCTTTAATGAGTTTCTCATTAACTTCAGAACTAAATTCAAACTCCTGATCCTTGTATTCATAATGCTCTAAGATCTAATCCTGGTGTCCACTCATGCAACTAGAGAATATTATTTTTTAAATGACGATACTTAGTTCTGGCAAAGGGGATAGTGAAACTGATATTCTTACATGCTGCTAATAAATTGGCCTCTTTTTAGAAATAAATATAGCAAATGTTATAAGATACATAAAAGGGGTATACCATTTACTAATTTCGTTTCTGATAATCTGATCTTTAAGAACTAACTAGAGATGTAGTCAAAGATATATGTGGAAAGGTGTTCATCATACCTTAAAATTTGGGAAAATTTGGATATACTGTAGATTCTCAGTCATTAGGGACATGCTTAAATCAATTATGCTGGATCTGTGCCATTCATTGAATCTCAACTTTGTAACTTTTATATCAAAAAAAATATTTATAGCTTCATTTCCTGCCACTACATTCATTTGTCTATTACTTCTTTATTTCTGGAACATCAAATACTTTTACACTAAACCTTCATTTTTTTTGGTAAGCTGTTCTATTTGCAATGTTTTCTCAGTCTAGATAACCAAATGTCCACTGATGCTTTAAAACTAGCTCAGATTTACCTCCTTCATGAATTCTTCTTGGACTTTCTCCACCAGAGATGGTAGTTCTTTTCTTCCTACTTCTATGGTATTTGTATAACATTTAAAATATTATATTTGCAATCAATAACTTATCCATTTCTCTCTCCAACTCTCTTACAAAACATAAAATCATAAAGGCTAGAATAATGTTTTTTTAAAAAATGAATCATTGTCAGGGCTCCTGGGTGGCTCAGTTGGTTAAACATCCTACTTGGACTCAGGTTATGTTCTCATGGTTTGTTGGTTTGAGTCCTGAATTGGACTCTAAGCCCTGCATTGGGCCTGGAGTCTGCTTCACATCCTGTGTCTCCCTCTCTCTCTCTGCCCCTTCCCCTCTCATGCTCTGTCTCTGTCTCTCAAAATTGAATAAATGTTAAAAAATTTTTTAAATGTATCATTGGCTTTTTAGTATGTGACACCAATACCCATTTTTGGTACTAAATAATGTTCCTAAATAAATGAATGCAGGGAAAATATAACTCTAATCAATAATGCCAAGAGGAATTTAGTGAACACTGTAAGGTACCTCCCCCCACCTTTTTTATGATCAAGTTGGGGAAATCCATGTGGGAAAAGAAGAGACAGCCATAGAAATGAACTGGATGAATGTCAAAGGTTTAATTTTGTATTATTGTTAATGTTAATCCTCTTCAGGCTGTGTAAACTTTGTTCAGTTAAGCAAATATGCCAGGAGACAAAGATTTTATATTTGCTGGGAAATTCACAGTTGCAAATGCCTGTGTGTTTTCAGTGTCCTTAGGAACCTTAGCAAATAACTGACAGATTTGCATTTTCCTTCCACCTAGAGTGAAAGGTCTCTAGGTCCCTTACTGAACAATGACATTAAATAAATACTTAGAATATAGGCACAGAGTTGGTAGAAGGGATTTGGGTTGATCTTTGGTTTTAGAATAGATTACTCACAGATACTGTAGCCCAGTAAAGAGAATAAAACTGAAATTACATTTATAATTATATTTGTACTCACTCCATATGCACTGTTAACATAAGGTTTTATAAATCATGACTTTTATATTTCAGACGAGTCATGTAATTTTGTAACAAATATTCAACTCAAAGTGAAGCCAACTCATGTAGTGGGAAAAAAGAGAGAAAGAATCCTGATATGTAACCAGTGGTAGCTTAAAAATTACATTGAAAAATTCATGCATAGTATTTTACCACCAAATCACCCAATTTTATAGCATATATTTAGGGAACAGGAACACTAAATTCATCAAACTTATCTAATTTTGGATGCTTCATAAATAAATAATGAAAGAGAGTTGAGAAATCCAAATCTTCTTTCCACATATTTATTTATATAAACTTATACTTTCAAGAATTTACATAATAATTTATGTGAGGAAAGGCTCTGCAGGGATTTTTGTCATCAATCCTTGTCAAAGCACTTTGACTTTAGCCAAATTTATGAATTTTGTTTTACATATGGTTAAAAAGGAGATAGAAAGATGGTGATTTCCTAACAGTGACAAATCAAGATACTGGAAACTTGAGCGAAAAAAGTTCTTGATTTTCACTTGAAAAGAGGATATTTGAATATCAGCGTTATTAGAAACCAAGAGTGTTATCAATAAGAATGGTACAGAGAAGGAGGTGGTAAGGTCCATAGGGTCCTTGGGTGATACATAGATGTGAGCAGAGTTTACTGAAAGGACGGTCTGACTATTGTTTATAATCTTTGCTGCATGGAACAAATATTTATTTGTCTATTTCTGATTTCGAATCAGTTTTTAGTTATTTAATTGTTTTAAGTGTATGTTTGTAATAAAACGGAAGGATACAATTTCTGACTTTTTTAAATTTCTTAAAATAAAATACTCAGTCTTGGTGTATCAAAGCCGTTTCATTCCCAAATAAGAGGCATCTGCTCCATGGGGTGATAGCAATACTTGGAAGATGAAGAAAAAAAAATGCTTGACTGGATTCTTCAAATTCCAGTTAAGAAGTAGCTCCAGGCTCAAATATAGAGGAGTAAGAATGTCACCACAGGTGGCCACAGAAGCCTTTTCCCAATTAAGTCAGGAAGTTGAAATTTCCTTCAGATGGGAGCACGCGGGCCCATTGGGTCCTTCTGCTGGAGAATGCATCCACGTGGCTGGAAAAACCTGCCATAGAATTTGTCTTGAGTAAGTTGAGTCATTGTACTCACTGGAACACAATTCTCCCAGAGGCATAGTGATTCTCTGAGGGAGACCACTGAGCAACTTGAAGAGTTCTTAGAGCATTCAGAATTTTCTAGTGAATTTGTGTTGTGTAGTCTTGGCCCACTTTAGAAAAATAATACAATATATTTTTCCTTCTAAATACATTTGATTTTTATTACCTTTTCTCAGCCTTGATCCTAGAACTAGGTGACAATTTACCTCAGCAAGAGTCCTCTATTTCTTTTTATGCATTGCTTCTTTGGAAAGAGGCAAAATCGCTTTGCTGACAAAGTAATTTCTAAAACTTGTCTAAACTGCATTCGCTGATGCAACCAGGTTATTCTTTTCAGTAAATATTTCCCCAAATTTTAGTTTTGGTATTAAATTCTTTCTTCTTTTAGAAATGCATCTAGTCTGCATGGTTTATGTTATTTGCGTTATCTCCTGATGACGTTTGTCTTTTTTTTTCATCAAGAAACAAACTTCTTTTTGGTCCCCTGGGTTTTTTTTTTTTGGTCCTTTAAATTTATACTAAATGTCTTTTTCTTTGCTATTTAAATATCTAAAATGAGTGCTATCTCACTCTTTATAGGTACAAAACTGTCTTCCAAGAAATCTAGCTTCATTAGTTAAAGCAAACAAAGAGCCCTCATTCATTTAAGTATGGCTCACTATTCTGATCAATTTCTCAATTTGACTCTACATAGCTCCAGGGAACATTTTCACTTAGGTTTTTAGGCATTTTTTTTCTTTTTCTTTCTTTATTTTTTTAATGTAAGGAGTAAAAAAAAAAAGTTGGAAGTTCTCAATTTGAGTATAACTTTAATACATGTACATATACATTTAATACATGACCATTATCACACATCTTAGGCTGGCTGGCTGGTCAAGCACACATAGGGAATTCAGTGAAATGATCCTTTAGCCCAGGGTTAACCAGGATAGGAGAAGTGGGAGCCTATGTGGGAGTTCCAGAACGTACCCCTTCCATTCTTTAGAATTGCCCTCAGTTCCTTAGAGTTTAAGTGTACTTCAATCTCAGTGCTGAGGTCTTCCCATGTGGCTTCTCAGGGGTGGGTAGGGTGGAAACCCATTTAGTTCTTTAAAATAGTTCTCTCTTCTACCAGTCTTCTATGGTACTGGTTTTTTATGACTCAAGTGTATCTGCTTTCTCTATAGATGAGCCTAGGGCCATGGGGGAACAAGTTTGGATCACAATGATTAACTAGAAGACAATTGGAACATTCACAGTGCAAAGTGATTACTTTGCAAGAGATCCCTGTATATGAATTAAACAATGGTTCTATCTCCTTCTCATTATTACTATTCGACCAGTTCCGCTACCTTAACTTTGATTTTGATATATGCCCAGATTCAAAAAGGAAGATGGGGGAAAAAAGAGTCATATTTGTAACACTTTCCTTCTGTGGATATACCTTTTGAGTTCTTGAAAGTAGGACTGGCCATTTTCATGTTAATGGGTAGAGAAGCCTGCTGAATTGAGTTATCCTGAATAAATTTTAGGAGTGTATGGTATCACTTCCTTGCTTAAAACCCTCTAATGTCTTCCTGTCACACCAATGATGCAATCTAGTCTTCATGACAATCTGCATAACCAAACACGATACTATCCCCAACTTCCTCTCCAGTCTCATTTCTTACCACACTTCCTTGAACATTCTTTTCTGGCTGTTAGAGCAATTGCAATTCCTTGAGTATATCCAATGTGATCCTGTCTCAGTCTCAGTACTTGCTAGTCCCTTTGCTCACTTTTCTTCCAAATATTTACCTCATGTCTCTAGTGAACTGCTATCTCCTAGAAGAGGTATTCCAGACTAAGACAGCATGCTCATACAGCTTTTATTTCCTTATGCTCCTTATCATTAGCTGAGGTTATGTTACGTAAAACACCAGTGTAGGAACTTCATTGTATAGACACTGTCATATTCCCCAATGTCTAGAGCAATGTCTGACTCATAGGAATTAGTCAATAAATATTAACAAATTTTGATTTTATTAATGGGTTATTATATTGGCTGCTACTGTACCTCATAAATGGGCTATGGTTATAGTTGGTACTGCCTCAGAAATGCTTTGGTCCTGAGGGTGATGATGGAATGATGATTTAGATACTTTGTATAAAGAGCACATTTTATTAGAGCATGGTTCTTAAGGGTCTGAGATGGTAGAGAATATTAAAGCAAAATATGACACATAGGCTTAGTTCACTCGGGAAAAAATAAAGGTGACACATCTTTAGTCCATTATAGCCTGTGAGCCATTGAAATAAGTTTGCATTGATCTTTTGTCTTTAATAACTGTTATCTGAAACATGGGTTACATACCATGATGGCAGCTTTCTTTACCTCCTCCAGTCAGGAGTGAGTAGTTCTGAGGATGAGCATCCTAGAATGATGTTTTGGAGGTGGAAGCTTTAATTTTCTTAAAGGCTCCTTGCTTTCATCCATTCTGACCAAGAGACAGATTTAAGAGTTAGTTACTGTGGAAAGTGTTTGAATTATTGAGGATCAAATAGTTTAAGACTAATACACATCATACTCAAATGGATCTGCAACTAGTGAAACTTAGTAACATTTATTTAAAAATTGACAGAAACTTCTGTAATAGCAAGCTTATAAAGCTGGTACATGAGTTTTCTAGTTCATGCATACAGTGACTTCCCTTCATGTTTTTGCAGAAGGTTTACATGTCCATTAACATCTACTTTGAAGTAAGAGGAAAAGAAGGCAGGCAGGGATAGCTGCTGTAAACATAATATTCCCAAATAGAAAAGAATGTCTTCATATCCAGCTAACATGGTAGGAATTGCAGACTGGAGACTGGAGACTGGAGATTGCCTTGTCAAGATTGACCTCCTTTTGGCATATTTACTCTGCATTATAATGCTTGCAGAATCTCTTTTTCTTTGGCTTGAGGGGCAGTACCACATAACCTTTCTGGAAACATAGCCATGCTCATACAATGGTAGCAGGTAGAAAAGGAAAGTTGTTTTGCACCACAAAATTTCCCATGGATTTAAACACATCAAAATTTCTTTGGGATTCTGATAAAAAGTTAATTTAGTTAAATAGAAGTTACAAATACTATAACTGACTTGAAAAGAAATATTGTAACTCGTATTCCTTTCCATTGTAATTTCTTTTGTGACCATGAACTTCATCTCAATAACAACATTAAACTGCCATGTGTAGATTTCAATTAGATCCCAATTTTGACTAATAAGTGTGGCTTTTTATATATTTGAGTAAAAAAAAACACCTTATTTCAGTAAATTACAATCTGTACTGCATCTCAGCAGGTTCAACATTGTTTTGGTCTTTTTCCTTTAGTTGCAGCTGTAATCCATGTTCTTAAAGTTAGGAACACAACGCCTGCAATCAGCTCATTAGTGGATTTGGTCATTATGCTCAAATTATATATTAATTTTACCTGAATTACTTGGAGCTAAGTAACAAAACAAAACAACAACCCCCTGCCTCTATATGTGCTGCTTTAAAGGTTATTGAATTCAATTGTATTGAAATAATAGTTTTAAATTAACATTTATATTGAACTTTATGGATATGCAGTTCTTAAATTATTGAAATTGGTTACTCAATTTATAGAACTGACATCCCAACTAGATCTTTTTGCCTCCCGCTTTTCTCTTCTCTCTCTCATTCATTAGTTTGTCACCAAAATTGTTTCTCTAAGTCACGATTGGCTATGTGTCTTCCTGTTTGGAAATTTGGGATAACTTCCAACTTACAGAATTGTTCAAACCCTTTGATTAGTTGTCAAGGCTATTTATAATGTCAAATTAACTTATCTTTTTAACCTCAACTCCTGCATGCACTCAGCTTCTTTCAAATCTACTTTTTACACACTAATCTTAACCAATAAGCCATAATTTTCTAGTCATGCACACACTTCCATATCTCTAGAATTGTGCTCATGCTTGTATCCCTGTCTGACATGAGCTTCCTCCCCTTCTTAAGTTGGTTAAACCCAACTCAAGCAATATGTCACCTTTTCTTGCAGCTTACCTTCCACACTTTTCCTTACCTCAGAAAGAAGTTATGATTGTCTTCTTTCATGTTCAGCATGAAGAGAGGAGTGTTACTAAAAAGCAAGTAAGCATAAAGTACATTTCCCCCCATGTACCAGGTAAGCTATTGGGCCTATAGTTTTTTTAGGGTATTCTATTTATTTTAAACTGAAAAACCTTCATCAAATGACTTCTATTCAAAATCTGTGCCCTGTTACTTATGTTTATAGAACACACCCAGTAGGATTTGTTCATTGGCTGTCGGCTATTAGGCCTGTGAATCACAAAAAGTACAATATCTGCCAGTTTTTAGAGAGGTCATTCACACAGAATACTCAGGACCAGTTGCTGGGCTGAGCCTGGTTGCCCTGATTTCTCTAGAAAAGGACCCTAGCTGTTGCTCTAGTCTCACAGGCACATTCTCATCTGCCCATCTGCCAGTGTAGAGGAAATTAAGTGCGATATGCGCTATGATAGAGGAAGCAACAAGATACACAGGGATGGGTTTAGAGGGTTAGGGAATGCTTCCAGAAGGAAGGGTCATTAATTTGAGACTTGAAGTAAGAATTAGTTTAGCAGTCAGGAAAAAAAAAAAGTTAGGCAGTAGGAAGGAGAGACTCTTAGATAAATGAAAGAAACCTGGAAGTAAAAGACGCCAGAGAAGCAAAAGTAATTCAGTACAGTGGAGCCGGCTGTGTATGTGTGCATGTGGGTGTGCGTGTATGTGAGTGCGTGTGTGATGATGCCTTCCCATGCAGAGAGAACATGGAACAGAAGAGGCTAAATGTTCTAAGGAAGTTCAGTTCAATAGTCAAATACTTTTTATGAAAGTAGCTTTTAGAACATTAATGTTTTCTTACCTAGTTATTTTTAGGGTTCTTTCAAACAATTAACACTTAATGAGTGCCTACTATGTGTAAGACAGTGTATTATGTGTTGTGGAGAACAAAAAGAATTTTTTGATCTTATAAAAATATAAGAGATATAAAATCTGCATACAAATAATTATAATACAAGGTGGAAAGTGATAAGTGCCATATGAGGGATAAAAATAAAATGCTAAGGGAGTTCAGAGGAGGCAGAATTCACACATTTATGTGTGGCTGACCTATTTTTACTAACACTATGATAATCTTAGCTATGCGGCTCATCTCAACTATGGTGATGTTAATTTTACAACTACTTTGACCTTCTGTAGGGGACAGTCTTTATCAAAATATCCTATTTATAATACAAACTTGGTCTAAGTACTGAGTGTCTGTGGGCTGACAGACTAATGGCATCAAAGCAGGAGAGTTTCAGTGGGTGTGAGCTCTAGATGAGTAACGGTAACAGAAACGGAAGCTTAACATTAATCAAATTTGGAGGCCATACCTATTAAGTGTGAGCCAGTGTGGAGTTTTAATCACTGGTAATGGCAAAGGGAAAATTTAATTATTAATTATTAAAAGTATTATTAATGCACAAATAGTAGGGTTTTTTCTTGCGTACAGTTGCTAATGCTCAGCCTATGAAGGAAACAATATGTGAAGAGACACCCTTCCCTTTAATGTAAGATACCTTCTATACACACCCTTTGAACTAGTGCCACCAAACTAGGGGGACTATACCCCATCAGCAGACTGATGCACGTAGCTGGTATTCTCTTCCGCTCTCCCTAGCATGTGCAGGCTCAACTACACTAGTTGGGGAGCTCAAATTTGCAAGGTCTGGTAAATGGATGTTCCAGTGTATCAGATGAAGAGAGTGAATTGGTTCTTTTGCTCTGATCTGGCTTGGTGCTACTCACTGATTGTTATTTCTTCTAAATTCTGCTGAACTCGTTTGGCCTCTGAGACTGGATTTCACATTCTTCCATCATTAAGCAATGGTGCTATGTGTAAACAGAAAAATTATTACTTTTAATCTCCTAGAAACAATAGCAGTCAAAGCCAACATCTGGGACTTAAGTCTGAGCCCTCAATAAATGTTTATAAAAGGCAAACGTAGCAAGTGCAACATAGTGGTAGTGGAAAGCTTCCACTATGAGTGGAATTCCAGTTTGGTTGCCTAGTATTATGTCACTAGGGCAGATGAGTGAATCTCTTTGAGCCTCTGTTTAATCATCTGCAAAATGGATTGTTCTGAGATTAAATGTGAAATATAAACATAAGGCTTGAAACGCTGTATAAGGTAAGCATTATTTATTGAAAATCTATGGCTCTTTGATACTGAGAAAAACTTTTACTTTCCCCCAAATCTTACACACACGAACCTCTTTATTATAAACATTCAATCTGTAGATCAAAGTGAAGACTACATTCTTCTGGACACGTAGTTGGAGACCCTTCTATAGGTTGGGGAGGAGTATGATTTTATCTGCTTTTTCAAGGGTATATACTTGGAAGCTCACCAGGGAAGTGGTCTTCTTGTTAATTTTAGTCAGCTGAAAACGAACCATGTATTCCTTTTCTAAATGATATATTATTTCATCAGATTCATTTTCATACATTTCACGTAAGAACATGAACATTTAAGTGAAAGAACATTTCAGAAAAAAAAGGGACAGGATAGTAATTACAACTAAACTTTCCTTGTGCTGACAGCAACCAGCTCATTTATTAAGTCAATGTAGTCAAGTAACACAGCAACATCACACTTGATTGAAATCTTGGCCAAGTCTGACAGATGTTCTCTACTCATTGTCAATCTCAAGTATGTTTTAATGAGTTTCAAGTGGCTGGAGCTCCCCTCTGCAGATGCCACTGTTGCAGAGATTGTGAACAGATTCTTCAGGGCAATGGGTTTTGTATTTAGTAAGTGGTGCATGGTAGGTAACGGTTAGAAATCATTGCTGAAAAGGCAATTGTAACTCTGGAAACAGCCACTCTCCGTCTGTAGTTGAGCCTCCTTCAAATCAGTTAAATTCAGAACAGTACCCCAAAGCTAGTCTATGTGTATAGCATCTCTAATCTTAAGAGTTGATAAAAGTATTTTGAAACCTTAATCTCTTTGGAGATCCAAGACTCCTACTTTAGGAGACTCATTAAAGCCATAGAAACATTAAAAAAATTGCTTTGATATATCTGTATATATTTGGTATATATGTATCATTGTTCCTTAATGAAATTGCAGTATCTTAAAGTGTGTGTGTGTGTGTGTGTGTGTGTGTGTGTGTGTGTGTAGAGAGAGAGAGAGAAAGATTACAAAGTAATTCCTGTTACTTGTTTGTATTTCAGATAGGTTCAGTATAAGGTTTTAGATGCCTTTTTAAAAAGCAGTTTTCAGAGAAATAGTTTGGTATTTCCACTGGTTTATAGATCTGTTCTTTTCACTTTAAAAATTATTGCCTGTGTAGAGAAAAACCAGGAGGATAATATTTTCTTTGGTCAATCTCTATCTCAAAGAAAATGGTTTATATATTTTGTATACCATGCCATAAAAATAAATATTGCTTAGTTGCTGTGGTGTATTAGTTTTTTCCCCACACCTGGATAAATCTACTTCCTGTTACTAGTCTATCTTTCCAGTTCAAATGTAATAGTTTATTTCTTTCTTTCCTTTCTCTTTTTTATATGTCAAATACAAGCCTTTTAATGAACTAGAGTGTTTTTACATAGTGGTTGGAGTTGAACAATAATTCCTGAGAAATTTCTTTGGTCTTATAATGTAGAAATTAAGAGCAAAGAAACTCTTGAGAAAGGTGTAAACATCAATATATGTCAGAGGAAACGTGTTGAAGTCCTAATTTCATTTACCCAACACATTGTTCAAAATAAATGAAACTTGAAAATATTAAAGGAGTGCTTTGTCAGATTTTTGATATTTACAACTTTTCATGCTTCATGCTTGATTTAAAACCCAAAGCCTGTCAGATAGCCAGATGGCAAATAAGGGCATGTCTGATATATTACTATTTAGCCATGGCGAGGCAGAACAGGATTTCCTTACTTCTGAGGAAGTGTGAGTGGAGTAGAACACTGCTGTCCCAAATGTGTACGGGAGTGTGGTGATGGTAAGAGTTCCTGTGAAAAGATGGTTTCTTTAAAAATACTTCTTTATTATTATCTGTTAGTTGTCTATAGCTCCGTGCCCTGCAAGTTGCCAGAGTCTGGCTGCTGCATACAGCAGTTTGTGCCAGAGAGAAAATGAATAGTGAGAGAAATCTCTGGGCTGAAATGCCGTGTGTGACAGACACAGTGGAATCTGAAAGAGCTGCTTGTTGGTTAGAAATTAGTCACTGGTTGGCCCCAGGGTGGGTGAGTAGTAACTTTAGACTATTCATTCTCACGTTTCTTTGGGGAGCCTCACTCTTCTCTCAGGCATGGCATGCCCTCTGGGGAGTTGTTGATGGCACTGCCAACGGTATACAACGTTTAAATGGAACACCAAGTGAGAAAAGGATTCTCTGCCTCTTGGAAAGGCAATCAATAAGATGGGTATAGAGTTTGGGAGGAGATTTTTCTTCTTCCCCAAAGAGAAGGGCAGGAAGGGGTGAGGTGGCTCATTGTAGGCTGATTACCAAATGCAAAGATGGTGGGATGATTGAAGGTGTGTAAATAGACCACAAAATCTATTAATCTAGCATATTTGTGTGTGCTCATTTGAATGTAAAGCCAAAAGGTGGCTTAGATCAACTGCAGTATTTATT
Organism: Leopardus geoffroyi; assembly: GCF_018350155.1. Taxonomy (NCBI): domain Eukaryota; kingdom Metazoa; phylum Chordata; class Mammalia; order Carnivora; family Felidae; genus Leopardus; species Leopardus geoffroyi. The sequence continues at coordinate 95,259,585 of NC_059327.1, read as the reverse complement.
GTTTATCAAAGCAGCATTCCAGTGTCCCTGGCATTCTTATAAATTATGGGAAGGATACATGGACTGAAAAATTCAACCTCTGAAAAAGTGCAGCTTTGAAGCTGTAAAAAGCCACTAACTGCTTTAGCTGATTACATAGCAGGCTCTTTAGACAGCCAATCTCTCGGCAGGCATCCCTGCCGCATGCTTTCCTATTTATTTTTGCTGAAACTCTACCATGGATTTTAAGCTAAAAGAAAAAAATAAACATGCAAGCATTTGTTTAAGAAGAATTTGGAACCTCTCTGATACACTATGTGAGCTGAGGAACACCGGTGTGGTGGTTTATTGTATGCAACCAGCTGTAACCACTTCAGCTAGAGAGCACTTTATATTCTTCTTCTTTAAGGCAGTAATTGGTAAGTATATTTTCTGCCTGTAATCAATAGCTTTTATATTCAATGTAATATTTCTAAACAAAGAGAAATATTACATTGAATATAAAAGCTATTGGTCACAGGGTGCAAATGTCTTTTCCACATACCACTCTCCATGACCAAATAATACCAAATTCTATAACACTACCAATGTGACAAATGCCTCTATCATTAATTGGCTCTTCAATCTTTAAGGACCAAGGAAGAAAAGAAATTTCTTTCCTGAATCTCCAATGGAAACCATGACTGATATATAAAAATAATGTCATGGAGGTGATATAAACCAGAAAGTATGATTTAAGACATTTTTCTAGAAGTAGCAATGAGTTTTCATGTGTGTATGTGTTTATTCATATATATATATATATATATATATATGTTACACGTGTGTATACACACAAACACACATACACACACACACACACACACACACACACACACACACTGATTCTCACTGAACCACACAGCCCTGGTCTTCTCCATGACTGACATGAATTGAATTTCCTCATTACATCTGTATCTATATCTCTATATCTCTATGCCATATCACACACACACACACACGCACACACACACACACACACATTTATACTGATTTATAGTCTCTCATCACTTGGTCTTCATATAACTAACGGTAAAGATTTCCAAAGTAGCTGAATTTTAAAAATGTTTATTTATTTGAGGGAAAGAGAGAGAGATTGAGATTGTGAGGGGAAGAAGGGCAGAGAGGGGGACAGAATCCCAAGCAGGCTCAGCACTGTTGTCTTAGAGCCCAACGTGGGGCTTGAGCTCATAAACCATGAGATCATGACCGGAGCCGAAATCAAGAGTTGGACGTTTAACTGACTGAGCCACCCAGGTGCCCTAAAGTAGCTGATTCTTATCAGCAATATGACCTCTGAGCTGAGCTTTTTTAACCTATATGAGTATGCTTCCTGCTATCTAAACCATGGCAGAGATGTGTTTTCATAAAAGGGGCAATCTTTTTCTGATTTGCACAATGCTCTGTGGGTTAGCAGTGACCTTGCTTGCAACATGACCAATGAGGTTAGCTGATGAATTAGATACTAGTATTTGTCATGTAGATTCATAAAATTTATAATTCATAAAAACTGATAGTTTGTGGGTGATAGAGTCAGAAAAAGTGGATTATTTTCAAATGAGAAAATACTGCTAAGATCTGAAACTTTGTAAGATGTAGCCAAGCCAGTAAGAGGCAGAATTCAGACATTACCAAGGAGAAATAGAGTGTCCAAAAAATCTAAATTTAAAATATAATGTAGCTAATCTTACATTACGAATTCCATCAGGATACTGGCAATTATATAAATAAATGAGAAATAATTATAGAAATGTTTTTCTTCAGATTTGATATTTTAGAAAGATATTTTGAAATACAAATATGTAGGAGTGAGGTAGATTAGAATGGGGATTTTTCCCTGTCGTGTGAATAGATAGATTAAAGGTAGGGTAATAGTGCATTCTTTTAAGTGGCTTTATACCAACAATATTTAATCTCTTATCTTTAGTCTTCATATACAAAATAATGTAAAACTTCAATACATAGCCTCAATTTTATACTTTGCTTTACATATGGGGTTCACAAATAAATGAAGTCCTCATGAACTGCAAATTGCTTACAGGCAATGAGCTGGCCATCTTGAAAATTTCCCATGAACAGGATCTTTGTTTCTGGGTTCACAGTCTCAAAGGCATGTTCAGTGGAGTCGCTGATGCCTGAATAAGAAGAGACACTAAATAACCTCTGAAAGCACCACTAAACCACCACTGAAAGCAGGTCCCTCTAGAAGGGGCTGCAGAAGAGAGAAGACAGCTCTCTGAATTTACTTGGCATATGAATAGAAGAATTTGGGTTCCAAAAGAGACCACCTGCTACCCTTTATAGGTGCTAAGAAATACCAAAATTAAAAGTACAAGAAATATGATACTCTAAATAGGGAAGGGAAAAGAATGGTAATGAACTTTCAGAATAGACAAGTAGACTGCACTGGTTGCTATTAAAAATACATATCCACAGACAGAGAAACATTCTCCCAAATTGTACAAGGATGCTATAGTGCTCTAGGGTGATGCTTTTAACTTATAATGAGGCGTTGTTAAAAATATTCCTTTTTTTGTGCATATGTCTATAGGTCTGTGGGTTCACTCATCAGAACATGCACTGCTTGTGTGTGTGTGTGTGTGTGTGTGTGTGTGTGTGTGTGTGTTGGTGGGAAATTCATTTCTTTCATAGTGTTTCATTCCCTAGGGAAAGCCATAGAAGGAGAGTTGTTTGTTGTATGAAAGAATATTTTATACAGTATTAAATCCAGGTGTTTATTATTTTGGGGACAGACTCACATTTCATAGCAAGACCAGTATGTACTTTAGTCCATTCTGTCCTTTTCCTGGCAGAAACATCCTGTAGAGATTTCCAACTAGCAATTCCCTTAAGTCATAGTATCAGAAAGTATCTTATTCTCAGCAGAGAGGCATTTTTTCCAAAACATGCTCTGAGCTATAAGATTCAACTGTAAATCTTAACTCTCCTAGTGCTCAGGGGTACTAAGGGGGTTTGTTGATATTGCGTAGAAGCACTAAGTAGAAAGTTGTACATCAAAATTGTTTTAAAATGTTACACTTTAGAAAGGGTTTTTGTTTTGTGTAGTTCAGGATGCATGCCTATTCATGGATCTAGGTATTGATACTGCATAATAAACCATATCTCCCCCTATTCCAATGTAATAATCCCACAAACATTATTTGGACCAGCAGAATAGAGCTAATGAACTGGCTGAATCAGTGGCAATTTAGAATTTCCTTGTGTAGACATAATCTGGCATGGATATACAGGTCACTTCAAACTTTATAACTACCACCCTCAATACAAATACTACACTTGCACATAATGTCTTACATTTCTGGAATTTTCAGGTTTTGTGCATATTAATCTAATCCAAAAGGCAATTGTTATTGACTAGGATATGCAAAAGCAAAGCTTTATGCTTTTGCAAGCATTTAACTTAATCCACATGGCCAGTGTTAGTTAAAGTGGAACGGAATGCTTTAAAAACAAATGACAATTTTGATTTGGATAAACCTATTCCTACTGATACTCAAACCTGAGAGCTTTCTTAGTTGCAATATAACTGTTTGTGATAACCTGGATTGTTACCCCTGAGGATGAAACATACTTAACATATTAGTGTGCCTCAAATGAAGACTCACTCCATTCTTTCTTTTCTGCTCTATAGAAAATAGAGTTCTAAGTCATCAGGCTAAATGAGTCTGCATGCTATGGGCTGACTCCTAATGTTTCTCATGCTATGACTCTTACCTAAAGCTAGTGACCTACTTTGCATCTGAATATTTGTAGTCAATTTATATATACTGATCTTAGAAATGAGAATTAATGGCTTTTATCAGCACAGTAGAGAGAACATTCCATCTAAAATGCTGAAAACTCGGGGCGCCTGGGTGGCGCAGTCGGTTAAGCGTCCGACTTCAGCCAGGTCACGATCTCGCGGTCCGTGAGTTTGAGCCCCGCGTCGGGCTCTGGGCTGATGGCTCAGAGCCTGGAGCCTGTTTCCGATTCTGTGTCTCCCTCTCTCTCTGCCCCTCCCCCGTTCATGCTCTGTCTCTCTCTGTCTCAAAAATAAATAAACGTTAAAAAAAAATTTAAAATGCTGAAAACTCTGGTCTAATACATGAAAATAAAGCAGCCCAAGAAAGATTTTTTATATGTTCTAGGCTTCATGCTGCAGCCTTTCATAAGAAAGGTGAGATGACAGACAGCAGACGGATTTATCTTTTTACTTAGCTGCAAAACTACAAATCAGTTTCATATAAACAGATCTCTCAGCCAAATATAGCTTGACAGTAATTCTAGAAGATTCATCAAGTCAAGGAAAGTGATTATGTCTGATGACATGAAATAATGTAAAAGTAGGATATATCACATGATTTCAACATATTAGGCTTCATAATCCATTAAATATAATCTTTTCAATGAAACTGCTTTTCTGTGTATCAATGACTTTAGTGTTCATTTACTCTTTAGGATGAGAAATAATTCTTATACCTTTCAATTTTTTTTTTACCCAGCATAATCTGAAAGCATTATTAAAATAGTTTGCAAGTTACAATGTTTTTAAATTTTTAGAAACATCAGAGGTCACGGTAATGTTTTAAAAATATTTTTATTTTACTTTTTAGACTAACATTTATACATTGAAATTGCATACAGGATTTAGGTAATTAAATTTCTTATAAGAGAAGAAATAAGACGTGATGTGCATAAAGCATTTAATCGATTGTAGTTTAAAGCCTCTTTTACTTCTCTGCAATATTTGGAGGCAGACCCAAACCAATTCCAGAACAGTGATGGTGAGAGATTCTGTACATTACAGTAAGGCTCTCAGGCTGCACTTAATTCTGGTATAATGACATCTGGCCAACATTCTAAGATGAAATTTTCAATAAATGCTGGCAACTAACACAATTCATTATGGTTTCTCCTGATAAAGGATGTGGGCAAAAATTGCTTTGGCTCTAAAAAAGCTTTCACTTCATTATGAGACTGGATCAATCACCATCAGCTGAAGACACTCATTGGGCTACTTCTTCTGCAGCTGTTATGCACTTTGTTATCAGGGCCTGTTGACGGCACTAAGAAATTGTTTCTATTAGGCAGGCATTATTGCTGGACTCCTCTAAGCTAAATTTGCTTTTAAGTGTATTTCTTTAGTAAAGAGATAGAACAATCAGTCTGAACTGAGATCACCTGCTTATCCCTATAAAAGCAATGCCATTTAGATGGCATTTTATTTGTATTTCTGCACAAAAAGAAATGAAAATACATTTTCCCACTAAGCTGAAAAAGGGAAGTCAAGTTACTCAATGATCACTATGCATTTGAGACAAGTGGAGAGGTTAAATTTCAGCCCTTCTCTGGTTCCCTTTTTAACCTCCCTCCCCATAAGGAAAATTTGAATGCTACTATAGGTTGAGGTTATAGTATAAACTAGAGCTTGAAACCATATTTACCTGCTTCATCATTTCACATCATTTTTATTGATTTTGTGTCTACGTTACTGGGACCACACAAGAAAAGAATTAGATAAAACTCGGAATAAAGTTTTTCAGACATTGAAATGGATTTTAATAACTATCTCACCAAAGGCAATCTGATGTATAAGCATTATTTTGCATTTTACACTTGTGGTAAACACTATATATTGTAGCAGCTTCCTTTGGACAAGCCATATTTAAATTTTTACTGCACTCCTCTCTCCTGAGTCCTCTAGGAAAAAAAAATTGCAGAATGTTATGTTACCCAGAGTATCAATTAATCCCTTCAGTCAGACCCGTTTATTAGCAAAGAAAAATTCAAAAGGTCGCCTACCATTTCATAGTTTATTCTGAATGTGCCTAGTGAAAAGCATATAAATTAGAATATATGACTATGTGCAGGGGTTCTCACATGTTAAAGAAGTGTGAATTATTGCAAATGAAAGAGATATTTGAGAATAAGCATGCTGCAGTGATTGAGAGTGACAACTAAAAAAACTCCAAAACAGAACTTCTGAACCACTTCAAATATCCAACATAGGATTTTGCTGTGCTGTATCTCTAGCAGCAAAATAAGAGCAGTGACTTACCACCGCTTTTCAAGTTGCTTAGTGTTTCATAATTGCTAAGGCACCAAAGTATTATTGGACAGGCTTATCATTATTCAACCTTCTTTAAACTGTTTGGATCAATAGTAAATAATTGGCTAGAAAATATAGCTGGAAAACTTTTGAAAGTGGATAATTCTCAACTGCCCCGTAGTACCATATTAATGCTACACAGGAATCTTGTCAGCAAATATATTTTGATAAATTGGTAGTGTTCATGAGCTTCTCTGTGGGCCCTAAATGGAATAGCATTTTACATATTTGGTATAAATAAATGCCATTTCCACTGTCATCTCTATCAGTTCTTGAGAAACATTAATTGAGATGGTTAGTGAAGCATTCTGAAGATTTGGTAAATGGTTAAAGAAGGAAAAAAAGTCGGTTCAGAGTTTACATGTCTGTATTAGTTAAGGCAACACCTCCTGCTATCACAAATGAACCCTAAAATGTTTTCCTGGCTCAAAAAGTTGCAGGGATTTGCAGTTTCTTGAAGTGCTTTACTTCGTTCAGGCTAATATACTGCCATCTTCAGCTTAAAGCTTCAAGGTTGTTCTGTGTATTAACCACCAGCAGTTAGTAGAGAAAAGAATATGGATGGCTTGAATGGGCTGAAAGTGTGAAGTTTACTTCCACTCATGTTTTGTTAGCTAGCACTCAGTCACATGGTCACAGCAGTAATGAGAGAAGCTGGAAACTGTAGTCTAGATGTGTGTCCAGGAAGAAGAGGTGAACTGCCATATAGTCTCGGCAACAATATTGCACTGTATTCATAAGGCCCCAGGGAGAAAAACAACTTTATATAGTTAGACACTACATATATAGCCACAAAACTAGGTCATGAGATGGGGGTTTTAAGTAAAAGTGCTGGGATTGGGACAAGAAGGTGGAATTTGGTTTGAGTTAAAAAGTGACTAAACAAGATATGAATTTAATGATTAGTCACTAGCCCACTCCTCTTTGCCTCATTCTCCATCTTTCCTTCTCCATTTTGCTCATCTTTGGAGAATTCTACATTCTGTCACAAGCTGTAAGTACTGTCTAGCATGATTCAGTCAATGTTCAGGTATTTTCAACAATAGCATTAAAACTATTTATTTGTACATATTACTATAAGGACCCTTATTAAAATTGAAATATTATACAGAATCTCAGTTTGGAAACCATGCAAAATTGGACCCGTTTTGGTTGAAGTAGATGTAGAGACCCAGAGTCTCTCTCTTTCAGCCTGCCCTAATCACATTTCCTACCCCATGCCAGACCTTAAAGAATCTCTAAGAAGCAGGGCTGGATCAGCTGTTCCACTTTAATATCACCAAAAGCCACATGTTAACAGTCAATTTTTGTGTGTTAAATCCAAACTTCAGCTGCCACTATGTCTCCAAGTTTTCCAGCCTATCTGGGTCATTCTGTTGTGTAACGTTTAAATGAAAATGATTCAATCCCTTATCCATCTCAACTTCATCTATGGAATACTAATCAACCTTTCCAAAGAATCTCAGACAGAATCCACTTCTTCTGATCACTTATTATTTCCACTTTGTTGAATCTTATGAATTCTGCACTGATCTTTTTCATTTATAATCTTTTCCATCTGTCTGTTCTAAGTTGATCCAAGTGGGCAATATAGCTCCTATGCCACAATTTTCATTTTGAAATTTTCAAAAGACAATTATGTGAATAGACTTTTGCTGAAGATGAGGGATCATTCCGAAAGGAGGCTGCATGTCTCACAATAGAGAGACAATTTATTCTGATCATTAACCATCCCTATCCTTAAATATGGGCACACCACCTCCAGGAACTTCCCACTGGCTGTTTCCTCTCCTCATGTCTGTCTCTTACCATTTTCCTGGGCTTTCTCTCCTACCTCTCACATCCTCTCTGCTTTTCCAGGTTCCTGAGACTGATGTTGCTTTCTTTATAGGGCAGCTAATGGAAACTCAAGTTTTCCCTTTATTTTGCAGAGTTTTCTTTGTTTCATTTGAGGTCTATTCTAGTCATGCCAAAAAGATTATCTGTTCCTATATAAAATAGCCTCTTAAGGCTATTATTTGCTAAGTAACACATTTTTTTTACCTAAAGAATTTTTCCACTAGCTTTTAAAGTAGTGTTCTCCGCCCCCTTCCCGCCCCCTGAACTGAGGCTCCTACAAAAGGAAACTTACATGTGTAGGCTCTTCTCTTTTGGCACTCATGGTTAAAGAAAGATATCTTGGAATGAATTCATGACAGAGAAATTAAAACAATAAAGTCCAAGTCTGGATCTCGGTGGAGACAATAAATATACATGGGTATCATCTCCCACACTGTAATACAGCCTTTCTTTACTTTCATTGTATATATTATCTCTTGTGTTTAAAACTTTCTTTGTATTATTGTACCCTTTGAGTGAATAGTGCATTGTGGTAAATAGAGGGGTGGGTTTCTCCTCAGATATGTCAAGCAGAAATCTTGACCAGGATCTTTAAAAAGAAAACTCTTTCTGATATATAACACTTAGGATTTTTATGATCTCACTACTCTCACATTTCTTGCTCTATTATCGCTCTCTGGGCTCTCCATCTGATTTCCATAATGTATGTTCATAGTGCATATGTTTATTACAACAGATTGCTAAGTTAACTTATCATGGCTTTTCTGCACTTATATTTTCTACCGATTTAAAATTTTAAGAGACACCAAGGCAAATCTGACAGTTACCTAATAAAGCTGAAATTCTGTCTACAATTGGAGTACCCTGGGACCCTGACTGCCTTTGGCTCTATGAATGCATGCTGTATGCTAGTGTTGCATTGATCAGAATGAGTCTGCCTGCAGTGAGCCCTGGGCATGCTCTGGGCCGTGAAACTTAAGGGGAGTGAGGGACGGTGTAATCATTGTGAGAGCAGCTTAGGTACAATCGATCGATGCTCATGACACCAACAATGAACCTCTCTCTAGAGGGGCATATTGCAGTTGTGAAGTCAAGCAAGTATAAGTGTGATGGGGTGGAACTTCAATTTTTCTCCAAGTAAAGAAACTAGTCCAGAGGTCACAGCTGATGAATGATCAACTGCTCCATTCTTTGGGGTGTCTGCAAAGATGGGCTAGTATTTAGGAAAACCTATTGATAATTCCATAAAAGGTCTCTCTTAATTCTAAACATACACCTTCTCTTTGGCTATTAGAAAAAAAATACTAATTTAAAAGAGACCTGGCTTGGTGCAAATATTGGGGAAAATTGCACTAAAAAATCTCTCTTGAAAGTCAAATGCTGATGTTCCAATGAGTTTGGGGTAGAAGGGACCTTTAGAAGTTACACAGTATAGCTTTTTCCATAGTGTAGTGCTTGAAAGACTTCTGATAGTCATTTCAACCTATGGATAGGACATGTCAGTGATGAAGAGCTTACTTTCTAGCAAGACCATTACAATTTTATTTATTTGGAAATTGTACTGGGCTAAAATTTGTCTTCCTATTACTTAGAGTTATAGTCTTAGTTCTGACATTTAGAGCTACCCTGCAGTTCATTCTAATGCTTCTTCTGAAATCTTTCAAATATTTGAATGTAGCTTTTAAGTTCCTGTTATGCCTTCACATTTCCAATCGTTGTTAATTCTAAAAATATTCCAATGACATAATTTGTAGAACCTTCACTATTTTTGTTGGTATCCTCTGGATAGCTCCAGCATGTCAATATTTTAAAAATGTAGAGCCCAAGACAAAATGCAGTATTCTGAATTTGTATGGAAAAACTCACAGTATAATGGCAGTATACTTCTCCTTTTATTGATATTGATATTTATCTATAGTTCAAGGTAATGTAAGTTGTTTTAGCAGACACATTTTATTATTTTATAACGGGAATTTTTTTAAAAACAAGAACTACTTTTATATTAGGTGTCTCTCACTCTGAAATTGTACAATTGACTTGTTGAGCCATTAGTGTTTATATTTATTTCCATCAAGTTGCATATTGTTAGTTACAATTCACTCTTCTAACTCAACAAGGTTTTTTTAGTTTATTGTCAATTATTGTCAATAAATAGATCCATCCCTTAAGGTTAGAATCACCTATACAGTTAATAAAAATGCCTATCCATTTAGTAAAAATGCCTATGTGACTTAATAAGATCACTAATAAAAATTGGAAAGGGCGGGGTGAAATATATGTGTTGGTTAGCACTCCATCTCGAGACTGGTATCAATATATTAATTTACTGTTTGTATATAGTTCATGTAGCTATCAATTACATGAATTCTACTATAATCAAGCCTTCAAATCTCCTAGAGAATCATAGGAAAATGGGTCATATTTCTTCCTGAAATTCATCTACTCTGTGTAGTTATTCTTCTTTACAAATGTAGGAACTCTATTTCAAAGGAAATGAAATTGGCATGTTTTTTTTTTTCTCTGTGGAGCCAATGTAGCTGCTAGTAATTAGTTTTATCTGAAAAATGCCCACAAAATATCCATTTAAAAGGTTTACTTAAAAAATTTTCCAGAGATGGATAAAAGGAAGCATGGAGGGTGGCAGGGACAAGGACACTTAGCAAAAAGGGCCATGAGAATTGGAGCTACGTAAAGGACTCGATTCTAATTCTCATTTGTGGGATAAGATTAACATCTATCAGCTAGTGGCTTAGTCAATTGAATGACTGACATCGGCTCAGGTCATGATCTCATGGTTTGTGGGTTCGAGCCCCATGTTGTGCTTTGCACTGACAGCATAGAGCCTGCTTCGGATTCTGTGTCTCCCTCTCTCTCTCTGCCCCTTGCTCATACTCTCTCTTTCAAAAATAAATAAACATTAAAAAAAGATTAACATCTATCTTTTATCTTAGCTCAAGTTGCTATAACAAATTATTATAGACTGTTTATTATGGCATAAACAACAAACATTTATTCTTCACAGTTCTAGAGGCTGAGAAGTGCAAGTTCAAGGTGCTGGTAGATCTGGGGTCTGGTGAGAGTCTGCTTTTCGGTTTACAAATTGCTGTCATCTTGTATCCTCACATGGTGGAGAGCAGAGACAGAGAAAGCGCTTGGGTCTCTTTTTATAAGGGTACTAACCCCATTCATTAGGGGACTACCCTCATAACCTAATTACTTCTGAAAGGCCCTGTCTCCTAATACTTTCACGTCGGGGGCTAAGATCTCCATACATGAATTTGGCGGGGGACACAAACACTCAGTCCATAACATCTTGTCTCAGTAAGATTGGTTCTGGAAGGAAGCCTGACTCTGATAGATTCATTGCTCAATTCTCCCTGGAGGAGCAGAGTATAACAAAAAGGCAGAGTAGGGAGCAGGGAGATGGTGGCAAAGGTGGATATGGCATAGCCTGCTATAATTTCCAAAGTCCACTTTCTCTCACTTTTGAGAATTGGGGAGATTTTTGACCTACATTCAATTTTTATGAGTCTTATCCCATTGTCTAGATATTTGCCAATAGCCATTCCACAATTGCTCCTGGATGTTCTCTCATTGCCCTTGCATATGTTTCATTTGTGCTTGAGATTTAAAGGTAATTTAAAGCAACCTGGCTTTCTCTTGCCATTTCTTTGTCTACTTTAGACTCTGTCCCCTGGTAACCAAGTCTGTTCTATCATTTCCAATTTGAGGATCATTCCTTTTATTAAAGAAGTGGAAGTAAAATGGAAATTGAATAGCTTTGCTCTTTCTCTGCCTCTGGTTATCATTATAGCATATATCTCATACTCTGGGGCTATACCTTCTCTTTTTCCAAGCACTTAAAGCAAATGTTCATTGTGTGCTAACTATGTAGTAGATATGGAACTAAGTATTTTACTTATATTATTTTATTCAATCCTTAAGAAGAAGTGTAGAAGTATTGTTATTCTCATTTTACAAAGGCAGAAACCATAAACAAGAGGCATTAAGTAAATACGCCAAGACCACACAACTGAAGAAGCAACAAAGCTAGGATTAGATTCAGTTCTGTCTGTCTTAAAATCTTGTTCTCATAAGCGATATATTCTGTGAAGTCATTTTAGAATATTTAGCATTTTATTTATACCATCAGTGTAGGGCTTTTGCCATCTTAATTGTATTCTTAATCTGCCCCCTTACCCAACATTTGTGATAATGTGTCTTGTTTGTTTCTGGCTATGACAGTTTCCTTCCATTTTTTTTATACATCTTTTAAAAATCCAAACTCACTGCATTGGCCTATCTATAGCTACACTGGTTTCTTTGTGTTCCTTTATTTAGATTGTATTTTCAGGATGATTCTTAAAAACAGCTCATTCCTCTTGAGCTACATATCTAAGCTTTCAGAACCGATATCCTTTGTAAATGAGTTTAGATCATCAAAGCAAATCTATACCCATCAGGAGCCAGTCCCCACTGGTTTACCCTAATACTTTATCAACAGGATGCTGCATGGGAGTGGAGGCTATTCTAAAGGCATCAAGTAAGTAGCTCAGGGCTTGTGACCAACCACCACAAAGATTGTAGACTCAATTTACTATAATCAAATAAAGTGTAGCACACACATCTACACACACACGTCACTTAAAATCACCTACGTAGATGTATTGGTTAAACTGTCATCTGTAGGGGTGATGCTAGTGTAGTGAAATGAAAATTATCTGGCTAATTCTGATCCTTGATAGTGTTAGCTAGGACAGAATAGTTTACAGGGGGTGACACATTGTACATTATTTTTTCGATTAAGAGTTTTGAATCGGTCGTTACCAGATTATTCCTCAGGCCTTATTTTCAGACTTTTCTGGTCATGTTCCCTAGGCAAAATTTAGGTTCCTTGAAAATTTAACCATTTAAAAAATTGTTTTGTAAATTTAAAAAAATGCATGAATTTTTCCACTCTTTAGAGCATAGCATGAGTCTAAAATTATTTTTTCATTTATATTAAAGTTTTCTAATAAGAAAAGAACACAGTTTTTTTTTGCAAATACAATCACTAGATACACTAATTTGCTACTGCAATTTCTTTGTTTATATTTAAAGGTAGAGTTTTCTTTTAAATTTTTAAAACATGTTTATTTTTGAGAGACAGAGAGAGACAGAGCAAGACAGAGCATGAGCAGGGGTGGGGCAGACACAGAAGGAGACCCAGAATCCACAGCAGGCTCCAGGTTCCAAGCAGTCAGCACAGAGCCTAACGCAGGGCTTAAATTCATGAACCATATCATTACCTGAGCCAAACTCAGACGCTTAACCGACTGAGACACCCAGGCGTTCCTAAAGGTAGTGTTTTTGACCTCCCTCTCTTTGTTTTTAATGTTTATATTTGAGAGAAGGAGGGTGAAAGAGAGAGAGACAGAGAGAGAGAGGGAGCACAAGCGGGGGAAGGGCAGAGAGAGGGGGTACAGAGGATCGGAAGTGGGCTCCTTTTAGACAACACATGTGGGGCTCCAGTCCATGAACCACAAGATCATGACTTGAGCCCAAGTCGGATGCTCAACAGACTGAGCCACCCAGGCGCCCCAACCTCCTTCTCTTCAAAATAGATTCAGCAGTTGATAAGTATATGTAGATGTATAATTTTACAGTTTCTCCACAATTGTCCTGATGGTAACTCTTTGGGAAGTCCTTATATCTAGAGGTAGCTTTCGCAAGCACTGAAACATGAGTAGCCCCTTTAATCTCTCTCTGTCCAAGTATCCACTGTATGCATAAAATGTGACTTAAGACATAGAAACAGGACTGAAAGGAAGCTCTTGCTTAGGATGGGACACTTGACCATCTGGCTGTGAGCTGTGAAATAGGAATAGTGATATTATTTACTTCACATAGTTTGGAGTAGAGGAGGAGATGAGAACTCCTTACAGATGGTAAAACTATAAAGACATTAGTTATCTAACATCAGGCCTTGGATTCTGGGCAAACCTGATTGCCACTTTAGTCCCATGGAAATTGTATTGTATCTCTTTCAGAGCCCACATCCAGTTTCCGCATATCCCTTGCTCTGATGTAATTCAGTAGAGATCATTGCCTTCCCAAGTCAGGTATAGAAAATCTTCCACAAAGGAGCTTCTTCTTGAAAGATTGTGCCTCCTATGTAAATCAGTGCATCTTGTTCATTAACACAGCTCAGGATAATCAGGCCGCAGAGCCAAGAATGTGTTGGAAGAGGTCCAGAAGTCTCCAAATCCAGATAGATGGAAGCAGATTGGAATATGTCTGGAAACCAGAAGTCTGCCTACTAAATACTACCTGCTTTCCCTTCAGTAACTGATTAGGAAAAAAATAGATACTGTCCCCCAACCCATCTCAACAAACTCTCAGATGGTCAAACAGAATCATCTTCCCTTGCTTTGTACAGATCACAGGAAAACTCTCAAATAATCAATGCTGCATGCAATTATTTTCTCTTACCCTCTGCTCTTCTGAATGACACCACTTGGCAGGAGGTTTTGCCACTTTCAGAAGGTTCAGGGCCTGAGTGGATAGCAGGCTGCCTCAGTGGAGATTTATCATGTAGAATAATTCATTGAGCCATATGTTCCAATGAATATATACAGAATGTTGTAAATACTTCCACTGAATTTCTCATTTGCTACCAGAGGGAATCCATCTTTCACATTTTCCAGCAGAGCACTTGACTGCAGATGTTAGAAAATATTTTGCTTTAAGTTTTGTTCTGAATGTTCCCTCTGGTATGATTTACCTGGTTTTTATTTTCTGCTAAAGTCTAAGCTCTGTGTGAATATTTCATTTAGAAATGCCATAAGCACCCTTGGGTATTCTCTGGATGATTATTTCCACCAGAATAATCTCTCCTGGCATTTGCCTATCGTAATAGAGTGACAATGTCTTATATACCACCTGTTTAGGCACTTGTTCCCATGCAGTGTAGGAAAGTATTTTGGTTTAACCCTGAATTCAAGCAGCATGACAAGATGTTCTTCTAACTGTTAGAGGTCTTTGATACAGATTTGGTCTTGCTGAGAGAGTCCGATCAATGTGTTCCTTCTATTTCCATCTTGCAGGCCAAGCCTGTGGTTTTTCCCTCTGAAGGACATTAACATCAGTTGGTTAGCTAGATTTCTACTCGGTCAGCTGAGATCAAACTCAGTGTCTAAACTTCACTTACTGACCAGGAAGAGAGGGGGTTAATATTAGGGTATGGGTAGTTTTAAATGAGTTTGTCATAGACAGGGTTGGGTATTTTGGAGGCAAGCATAATAAAACATAGTCCGGAACTGAGAAGAACTAGAATTAAGAAGGAGGTAGGAAAAACCAAGGAATAATTGTGTCTGCCTCTGTTTGGAAGGGGATCCTGAGGATAGTTTGTGAGCCACTGAAGATTGTTTCCTTTTGCTTTTTTCATATGTGTTTATAGCTGGTTGCCAAAGTATGAATTTGGTTGTCAAGACTATTTTGAGACTTTAAAAATGGAGAATTTTCCTCATTACTTGGATGTCTTCCTAGTACACACTATTATAATCCTCTCCCCCTTTTCAATCTGTTTCGTGAATCAAATGTTCTCCATGTTCCATTCAGGATAGAAGAGGACACAGAGAAAGATATAGGGGAATGAAAAATAGGGTAAACTGTTAACGAATGCCACAAAGAAAGTAAGTTGGCTATCTTCATTTTCATTTTTATTATAGAATCTCAGAGATCTCTTAAAACCTATTGACCTTCATTGCCAGGAGCTGCCAATACCTTGGAGAAGATTGAATTCATATTCTAAATGAAGAGAAGGGAGACAGTGGAGGTGAAGTGTGAATTGGTTGTGGACAGAAAGCAACTTCCATGTGAAAAAAAATTAGGTATTTGATTATTCATACTTCATTTTGACCTGTAAGCCTGTAGTAAAATCTAAATCACAGAATTAGGAACTAAATCACTCTCAAGTGGGTATCAGTTATAATTTTCTAATGCAGTTAATAAAACATACCTTTTAATTTTTCACTCTCCCTGCTTTCTTCAGTTGTCTAATAAAGGAACATTCCCTCCCATTCTTTTGTCCCCTGCAGTGATCTGTTAATAACCCAGGCCAAAAAAAAAAAAAAAAAAAAAAAAAAAAAAGCTTGCCATTGGTTTACTACAATTCTGTGAAAGAAGCTAGTGACAGTAGACACAGCTGCTACCAAAAAAGACAGTTTGTTGGCAGCCTGACAGCTGTTGACTGTTTGAGTGTTTAAGTACCAAGGCCCTGAATGCCCTGCAGTAATCCTATAGAAATACTGGAAACTCTCCAAGTTTAAGACACCAAGGATGTGACTGTCATGCCTGCTTGTGCCTTCTTTTATCAAATGTAGTTTTATCTTATCAAGTTAATGTCATTTCTGAGGCAGAAAACAAGAACAGAAAAAATGTGCCTTCCAGAAAACCAAATTCAAAATGGTACCTGGCTCTCTGATACCGTGATTGTCTGTAAAGTTGTAATTAATGATACAGGATTGGGAACCTGGAATTCATTTTTAAAATCCTGCTGCTACTATCATTTAAACCAGTCATAAATGTGCTTTCATCTCCATCTTGAAAATACCCGGTGCTCTGCAGAGCAAAAACCAAATAAAACCATTGTAAAACTTGTTTTACTTTAGAATTTCACAAATCATTGATATAGAAATGTTAGACTGTTAAATAATAAATATTATAGTTTGCCACATGGATGAGGAAAATAAAAGATGAGATTCTGCTTTAGAGTTTGAGACCTAAAATTAAAGAATCTGTAGATACGTCCACAGCTCTTTCTATACTTATATTGAGTAATTGGAAATAACATACATTTCTATAATGCAAATCTGGTTAACCAACCCCTTGTCATTAGGTTATGAGTAAAATCTTTAGACAGGAATTGTTAGAATAATACCTTTGTCCTGATTCTGCATCATCCTTTAGTTTTTTGCTGTATCTCAAGCTGAATCAGGCCTTTTCATGTTGTGCTGGTCTCTTTCTTGTAGAACAGAGTGCTACGCTAATTGAAAAAAATTTTTAGTTTATTTGCATGCAATTGGTTAATGTTCGGTCTCCAGGACACATCAACTTCTACTGCACTAGCTATTTCTGTGTCTGTTTGTTATCATACATAATTGCACGATGCTGGAGAGACAGTTCTTTATGTGCTCTTCAAAATGCATGTAAATGCCTCCAGAAAAAAAAATGTTTATTGCAGCTGCAATGGGAGGAATTTTTTTTTCCAGCTTCCCTGATGTTAGGAGAAAATAAGAATAACTTCTGATTAGATTTCTACCTGGGAGACTTTACTTCATTACTCAAAAGATTTGCCGCTCTGATTGTTTCCCACAATCAAACATCAGACCACCTCTCCATGTAGGACCTGAAGTTAAGAGAGGTTTTCTTGTTGCAATTCAGGATTTTGGTGTATAATTTAATTCCTATTGCATGTGAGTTACATGGAGTACTATATTAAGCATTGTTGGGTAGTCCAAGAGCAGATTCTTGAAGCACTATTAGGATTTAAAGAAGTTGAAGTATTAAAGGAAGATTTATAAACCCATGAAATCTTTCCAGTAAAATTTCATAGGAGATGAGTATGGGTGATGTTGTTAAATGGTGAGCAATCTATGTTGGCTTGACAATATATATGTACTTGACAGTGTTGGAAAGAGAAAGGGATAGTTTGCTGGATGGGTAAGTGTCATGAAGGACTTGATTTTGGACTTAGTTCAGTAAGTTGGGATCCATTGAATGTCATGTTAAGAAGATTCACTTGGTAGTTCTGTGAATAATGGATTTGAATGGGAGAGGGATGCCAGCCTATCCCTGCTCTAGAGAAGAAGCTATGTGTCAGAGTTCTCTGTAAATTGTGTGAGACATCGTAATAGCCTAAGGTAGGATGGTGACACTAGGAATAAAAAGTAGGGGATAAGTGTAAGAGGAAATAAGAAGGTCATATTTAAAAAGTTTGACCATTTACCTATATCCACACAGTCTCCAGCATTAGTGATGGAGAATTTAAATATAAACCTGAAGTTTTCCACCTATGTTATTGTGATGGAGTTATTTCCAAAAATAGGCAAGAGAACAGTGTAAAGATCCAAGGACAGAGAGAGATGAGTTTGCTTTAAAATGCATTGTATTTGAAGTTCCAAGGAAAACATTTAGATGGAAATGTCAAGCAGGCAGCTGGAAATGTTTGTCTAGGGCTTGGGAGAGAGAACAGAGTTGGAGATATAGATTTGGAAGTGGAGAGTGTGGGGGTGAATGATATTTTCAGGAAGGGAAACATTCCTGTACATATGAGCTATTCATTGGCTTTGATGGTCTTTTAAAGGGCATGTTTTACATAGGATTAAGTCACTTTGGTTGGTCAATGTCTCATTAAGTAATGCATCAGTAAACACATAAGAAGTGTGGGAAAGAGGAAAACAATATATGGAAATATTTTACTGATGGATGCAAATATTCATAAAGTTCCAAATATGGAACCAATATGTATAAAGACCTCACCAAATTATTAGAGCATCATAGCCACAGTTTTCTTGGGTTTTTGTTTTTGCTTTTGTTTTTGTTTTCTGCTTGCTTGTTTTTGTACTGTATTTGGTTTTAAGATGAAGAAGATTCTGCTTGAACTGTTAAACAATCTTTTTTGGTTCTTCATGAAGCATGTGGCTCTGCGCAAATTCCTCAAAATATTTATTTTCAATGATTATGTAGATCTGGATTATATTTAACTGCTATACTTTATGAATTAAAAAATTTTAGTAGTGTAAACTGTATTACAACACAGAGTTCATATTTTGGAATTACTTATTAATTTTTTCATATGAGTATAGATAACTTTTGGAAATTTAAAAGATAAATAGATGATAGAGTATTTGATAACTGCCTAATATTCATTCCATTTAATAATTTAAACCCCCAAACTATTGAAAAGCATGAGGCATGTTATAAAAGAAACTTTTACTTATTCAGAAGTTAATGTTTTCTTTAAAAATATTTTGTTAGTTTTCTTCAGCTTTATTGAAGTATAACTGACAAATAAAAGTATATATTTAAAGTATACAACATGATAATTTGATATACCTATTTGTTGTGAAATGATTACCGCAGTCAGGTTAATTAACACATCCATCACCTCACAGTTACCACTTCTTATTTTTTTGTAGTGAAAATGCTTAAGATCTATACTCTTGGCAAATTTCAAGGATACAATACAGAATTATTAATTATAGTCACCATTCTATTCATTAAATCCCCAGAATTTATTCTTCTTATAATTAAAGACTTGTACCCTTTGACCAGCATCTCTCCATTTCCTCCATTCCTCAGTCTCTGCTAATCACAATTCTATTCTCTATTTCTATGAGTTTGACTTTTTTTTCTTAATTTTCACATATACAGAGATCATACAGTATCTTTCTTGGTCTGGATTATTTCATGTAGCATAATGTCCTCTGGTTCATCCATGGTGTTGCAAATGGCAGGATTTTCTTATTGCTGAATAACATTTCATTGTGTGTATGTATGTATGTGTATATATGTATATCATTGTGTGTATGTATGTATGTATGCATGTATATAGATATGTATACACACATACATATAATGCATAATATACATATATATTATATACATATATGCATACATATATACATACACACAATAATACACATATATACATATACACACAATGGAATATTATTCAGCTGAAAGAAGGAAATATATGTGTGTGTGTGTAGCACGTCTTCTTTATCCATTCATCTGAAAATAGGCACTTAGGTTATTTCCAGATCTTGTCTATTGTGAATAATGTTGCGGTGAACATGGCAGTGTAGGAATCTCAAGATATTGATTTCCTCTCCTTTGGATATCTACCCAGAAGTGGGATTGCTGGACCATGTGGTAGTTATATTCTTAATTTTTGGAAACTTCCATACTGTTTTCTATAGTGGCTGCACCAATTTACATTCCCACCAACTGTGTACAAGGGTCTCTTTTCTCCATATTCTTGCTGGCACATGTTATTTCTTGTCTTTTTGATAAAAGCCATCTTAATAGGTGTTAGGTGATAATGATTTGTTATTTTTTAATTTAAGACCTTGTTGAGGCTTGACTTAAGGAAATGAACCTAATAATCCATATTTTCTTATTTCAGGAGAGGCAGACCTGTGCAAGACACACTTTTTAAAATAACTGACTTTGCAGAGCTACTCAGCGTAAAGGCAAAATTCTGTTTAAACTTTTCCAGTTAAATAGCAGGCATTAAATACAGCCAGATTAACATTTCTGTATTTAGCCACTAAACTAACTTGGTATATGTGAGGCTTTATAAAATAGTAAAAACAAACAAAAAAAAAACAACAAAATAAAATAAACAAACAGAAAAACTTTCTTACCTCCAAACTTAGTCATTTTTGACACTTTTTAAAAATCCCCAAGCTTTTGGAAATTAATGCTTTTTCTCATTTTCTCCCCAAAGCAAGTGCATTTGGGATGAACATTTGTGTTCTGTGCTGAATAAAAACCAAACACAAAGTTGATGTATAGCACTCTTAAATAAGAGTGCAGAATTATGCTTCTGGAGTCCCACTGCTGGGTGCCTGTTCTTGTCTGTTGGCATATGCTTAGCAACCCACTTATATTTAGGTGGTAGTTCTATGTAACATCCTCAAGGAAAGGTTTGATTGCTACTAAGAGGAAGGAATGGTAATTGCATAAGTGACAATCTTTTCAAAGACTCAGAATTGAAGTTACATACTATAAGGTATTAGGGGTTGTGACATATTGATGCAAACCACTTATGTTAGTAACATTATGCCTCCTGGCCTGGTTGATTTACACTACATCCTTATTAGTTTCTTCTAAGCTTTCCATTCTAAACTATCATATAAATGGAAAGCTGCTTTTAGAAAGACTTATACCACAATTCCATGCTTTCCACCCATGATTCAATCTGTGAATATATACAAAGGTTATCAAAGGGCTTCATAAATAGGCTCTTGCAAGAAAAGCCCTATTTTAAGCAGGATTACTGTCAGGAAATCTCACTAAATACAGGCAGTCTCTGGGCTTTTATTTTTCTACTCTAATATCTATAACTAAAATTTTTCTAACATTATAGCAATGATAATTATTTAGAGATATTAAGAATAGCATCATTAATCCAAATATTGTTTAATGTGATAATTTTAGTTTTATTGTTACATTTTTAATCTGGACTATTTTGACATATATCCTAATGCCTAGATGCAAATATGCTCAACAACTATATAAATTACCAAATGTCTACAGTTTTATTCTTTATTATCCTTTGTGAGGGAGGGAAAACATATATTTGCATCTACAGAAATAATTCAGGATTCAATATAATGAATACAGACTTCTGCATTATTTAATGGAAGTCCTTTCCATTTTCTGTACTATATAGTATAGAAAATACAATATTACACATTAGGAACTTTGCTAATAATATATTTACTCATGCTGCATTGTTGACTTGCCAATATTTAAAATAATACTATGCTCAACCACTTTTGAATTACTAATATCTGTTAGTGCAGTATAAAAGTCCAGAATTTAGTACCTTATAATGCAGTACTGTTAATTTTTCAAATTCTCTTTGTTATTAATAACAAGAATTAATTCCGAAATAAATTAAATTGTAAGTTTTCAGTTATTTGACTTACCAACATAAGCTATTGGGTTGCAGCAAAAAGTTTATATTACACATTTCTCATTTGCTGTTTAAGTTTAAAATTCACCTTGCCCACTGCCCTAGTGTGGCTTCCCAGAAAACAGAGCATGAGACGTGAAGCAGAGCCCAGCATGTAGCTAGTTTATTCATGAAATGACTTCAGGGAGCAAGAGGGAGGGGCAAGAAGAGTGAAACAGGGAAAGGGGAACAGCACAAAGATGATTATGGGCTTGGCCACAGGGAGGGATGACACTGCTTTTATGCCATGGGACTTTCTGAGGAGACTATGACATGAGGGTCAGAACTCTCTGTCCAAGTAATCAAAGGGAAAACATTGATCTATTCATTCCCATTTCCCATTAGTCAAAGGCGAGGTCATGGACAGAAGTTAACTCCCTAATTTCTGGATTAGACATGTGCGAATGTCAATGGGTTCTCTTGGGCCTTTCTGAATCTTGGGATCAAAAGAGCCCTGGAACAGGACATAAGAGGTGTAGGGTGCGCTAGGTGGGTGCTGTCAGGTTGCACTGGTAGGGAGCAGGTAGAAACCTGCTTGGAACTGACCTCTGAGGTAGGAGCTGGAGTAAGAGGTAAAGCCAATATAGAATGTAAATGGGCTGATGTGGTTAGAGGTGTCTGATATAGCTGTTTAGATGTTATAACTGATACTATAACTTCATAACCTGCTGAGCTGAATACATAAAAACCTAATGAAGATATACATGTGAATTATTTCATTATATTTGCATATTCTCTCTGTTGTCTCTTCCCTAAAGGTGGGCAATTTGTCTCAACTCTCCTTTTGTTTATGGCACTGGCCTAGCTATAAATCTGGGCATCACAGTGGATTCTCTTCCCCTTTAACCCCCATACCAACTATTCATCAAGTCTTGAAGGCTTCAAGTACAAAATATTACTCAAATTTATCCTTTCCTTGTAATCTCTTTTAATATGGTTCCCATTAGTGACATTATTATATGGGGCATCTTTCTTCTTTGTTTATGATAGTCTTGGGCAATTAGCCATATAAAATAATTTATACTCTCTTATCAAGCCTTAACAACTCACCATGATTAGTGGGGAAAGTACAATCACTTATGGAGATTTAACTGAACAAGATGATTATTAGAATATGAAACAATCTACTTGGCTGTGGGACCAGAAGGGTTGGAAAAGTGGAATGAAACAAAGGACATAGAAGGTAATTCTTATCAAAGCATTTCAAGAGATTTACAAAGGTATACACTTCATATTTATCTTCTCCCATGAAACCAGGTTCCATATATTTCTTATCTATAAAGTTTGCATTTCAGTGTACTGATTACCAAACATTCAAATCTGTTAGAATAACTTTTGAATGCTAAGGTATTCAGAGAATATGAAGAGATCAGTGTGAAAATTATAGTATTTGCCAACTGCATTTTGAATAAATCAGATGGAAATATGTGCAATATTCTTAAGAAAAATTCTGCATAGATCATTGGGAATAAGATTAGTGCCCATTTTATAGGTATTCTGAGGATTAAATGAATTAATACATGCAAAGTACTTCACACAGGTTTCAGTACATAGTACATGTTCAATTTTAGCTGAATATTTAAGATTTTCCATGTTTGAATTTATTGGTCAAGATCATAAATACATGTGACTCTTGAAAAGATTTTCCTCTTTTTCCTTCAAATATGTAACTTGTATAAAGTAGTCCTTTACTTTGTGTGTGTATATTTGTGTGTGTGTGGGTGTGGGTGTGTGTTGTGCATACATGTGTGTGGCAGGAGGGTGTTTACAGAGCTATCTACTATTTAATTAATAAAGCTATTTGTATCTCAGGACCTAAAATTGTTAGCTAAAGCAAGTGCTCAATGACTGTGCTCATCCTAATGACCAAATTATGAAATAAGATTTTTGACTGAAGGGCATAGAAATTCTTTTTTTTTTTTCTATATCTTTTTTTTTAAACGTTTTTATTTATTTTTGAGACAGAGAGAGACAGAGCGTGAACGGGGGAGGGGCAGAGAGAGAGGGAGACACAGAATCGGAAGCAGCCGCCAGGCTCCAAGCCATTAGCCCAGAGCCTGACGCAGGGCTCAAACTCACGGACCGCGAGATTGTGACCTGAGCTGAAGTCGGATGCTCAACCTACTGAGCCACCCAGGCTCCCCTTCTATATCTTTTTTTAATTGTTATAGAGGACACCTAAGTTATGAAGAATTATCTCTGTATTTTCTAATATATTGATATAATTATTTTCTGATTAAATGTAATGCTGGTTGAAACAGAAATAGGTGAAGTCCAAAAACAGTCTCATTCAACTCATTATCTGGGCAGTTGTTTCCCTGAAGAAGACAAGAACCTACTTGTCCACCAGAATATGAGTCACCAATTCTGTTTAAAGAGAGTAGCTTTGGGTTTCTTCTGACTAGAAGATTCAGAGGGAGAGAGTCATAATTACTCAATGGCTAAGTACCACTTCTGTAATCTTTTCTTTGGCACAAGAAACCTAATACAATGGAGATGTCAATCAATGCATGTCTCAGTCCTAAGAGCTTCCCTTGAAAATCACATAACAGCAAATACTTCAATCTAGCCAGCTTTTCTACTTACCAGCAGACTGCAAAGGGTGATCACCGAGGGTTTTGTAAATGAAAAGCCTCATGCCCTTAATGCATCCAGGCGGGGGATAATTCTGAAGTAGAATTTTGCAAAAACCATAGGAAACGTAACAAAAGATTGTAAGATGCCACACAGGTAGCTCCAGGAAACATAATGTGTCACTCACCATTGACTGCATCACCTCCTGCCTGTCCATTCAATATATGAGTCCATCGCTTCTCGGCCTTTTGGCTAAGATCAAGTGTAGTATCTGTTCTTATCAGTTCAATATATGAGTCCAAACAAATAAATTCTTGCTTCTCTAAAAGAAATATTTCTGTTTTCTTCTCCAATTTATACAGTATCAATAAAAAATGAGTAATAACTAGGAGAAAAATATAAAATAAAATTATCATTAGTACATTTCTGATAATGACATTAACTTTAAAGCTTTCAGTAGGGATTTGGAGCACTTCAGGGCAGTGTGGCCTCACACTGGTGACTGGGGGTCCTCACATAGGTCTCATTACTGTTAACAGGAATCGTGAGTGTTATTCCATTCAAAGCATTTTGACAATTTATTCCACAGGGTCTTGCACATTGTAGAAATAGGAGGTCATTGGTAAAACAGAATTAGAAATGAAAGTTAACATGAAGCAATCTGTATTTTGATAGGGAAGCAACTTGGGGGCAAAATAATATATTCTAGGCTGCAGACAGGTAGATAACCAAATGGATCCTTGATCTTTTAAATGTCTCAGGCTTGAACATTATCTGATATATTTAATATTGTCCACCAGAGTGTGATTTAGGCCCTGTAGAGGAAAACAAATAAGCAAGGAGTAGCATTTAGCATGCTGTTTTTGAGATTTAAGATGAAGTCAAAATTCATTAAAAACAAAAACAAAACAGAAAAACAACAACAAAACAACTAAAAAAGATAGCAAAGGAAAAAAAACTCGAAATTTCAATTTTAGGTTGTTTTAGATTTCTCATAAGACCCTTGAAGCTTTAACCAAGACTTAAAAATAAATTTTCAAAAAATGATATTATTTACTTTCAATATTTACTTTCAAGTGCTTTTATTCAAATATTGGACTATTCCTCTATGTAAATTACCAACTATTCTCTATACAATCCTTACATTTCTATGTAAGGACCCATATATCTCCTGAATTAATGGGTATTTTGATAAAAATAATCTATATTGTGTTGAATACTGTCCTCCTCCCGTCCCCCCATTCATTTTCACCTGGAATCTGTGAATGTTACTGTGTTTGGAAATAGTGTCTTTGACGTTGTAATTATGTTAAGATGAGGTCATTCTGGATTAGGATGGGTCCTAAATCCAAAGGACTGGTGTCCTTATAAGAAGAGGAAAATTTGTGCACAGAGACACAGACATGGAAAGGAGAATGCCATATGAAGACTGAGGCAGATTGGAGTGATGCATATATAAGTCAAGGAACACCAAGGATTGCTAGCAACCCCTAGAAACTAGGAGAGAGGCACGGAATAGATTTTCTCTCATAACCTTCCAAAAGGATCCACCCTACCAACACTTGATTTCAGACTTCTGGCCTCCAGAACTGTAAAGGAATAAAATTCTGTTGTTTTAAGCCATCTAGATTGAGGTTCTTTGTTATGACAGCCCTAGGAAGCTAATACATAATTATAGTTTGGGGAAGTTTGTGCTTTTTCTCTTTTTCTTCTTATTGAAAAAAATGCAGTCTAAATTATGACTGCTGATATGTTCTGCTTTGTTTCTTTGAGCTGGATTTCCACTATAATTCCTACTCTGAAAATCAGAAGAGAAATCAATGCCACTTCCTCAAGGAACACTGTAAGAGTAGAGAGTAAAACACACATCTTAACTGAGGTTGGAAAGAAATATACAAAGAGAACTGTGAACACCACAATCTTGGAATCAGGCTTTAAAGGGAAGAGATGCTTTTATGAAGCCATCACATGCCCTATTCTTGCTGCCTGGGACCTCCCTCTGTCCCTCAGTCTTCAACATTAAACTTAAGAGTTCCCATCATTTTACTTTCTGAGACCAATGGATCCTTTTTACTTTTTACCTTTTTAGTTCATGTGGCAAATATAGAAGTGAGAATAAAGGAATACTGAAAACCACCTTATATGAAATTTTAATAACAATGTAAACAGAGAAAATTCAAATTTTTATTCCATATTTTCTGTTTTTTTCTTTTAAGTGTAGGTAAGCCTGAAATGGATACTATCCTCTGAATGAAACTAATGCTTATCAATTGTCACACATGTACTAGGAACATATCTATCTTGTAAGTACTGATTTCACATTTCAAATACATACCTAGTAGGTCCCAGTTTATCATTAGATCTGGCTGTTCTTACAGTTTCATTGCCAAAATGTATTACTTGGGGTACCTGGGTGGCTCAGTCAGTTAAGCATCGACTTTGGCTCAGGTCATGATCTCACGGTTCGTGAGTTCAAGCCCTGCATTGGGCTCTGTGCTGTCAGCTCGGAGGCTGAGCCTGCTTCAGATTCTGTCTCCCTCTCTCTGCTCTTCCCCCACTCACACACTCTCTCTCTCTCAAAAATAAATAAAAAACATTAATTTTCCAAAATGTATTACTTGAAAAACATTTTGAAATTTGAGACTGTGTAATTTTGCTGAGATGGTCATCTTCTTTGTTCCCTACTTGAAAAGCATTTTTATTTTTAGATTTATAAACACAAAGTATAATGATCAACTCCATTTTTTCCCATTTATATAATGTATTTCCTCCAGTTAATTTGTATATGCATATGCCTTCAGTATTTGTCCACCTATGAACTCTAAGATGAAAAGATGGTGACAATTCACTTGTTCTTTCAGCAAACCACATATTTTTAGTTCTTGTCCCAAAATATTACACAATGAAGTCATTTCTGGTAGGTGATTAAGCAGGTAAGAACATTATATTTCTCTTTTGTTTTTGAAAAATATTGTTCACTCGTTGATCTTGAATTTGGGAAAATTTATATAAGGTATCATCATCTAAAGGCTCACGGTTGGAGATTTTACTTATGCCATCAGTTTCATCATCATGCTGATATAGAGCTGCTGTTTGTCAATGACATTCATCTTCTGATTCATCCAATAATTGTGAGTCATCGTCTTCTGTCAATTTTGTTCTCTTGTCAGTGTGAATAGCAAATAAAATTTCTGTATTCTCAATTGAGTTCAGTGAAAGCTAAAAGCAGCCCACAAATCTATGTCTCCCATCTTCCTTTATCTTCTCTTAAAAGATAATGATGTAATACTTTGGTCAACTGAATATGAAAATTGAAGGATGACGCAATACTGAGGATTTGTTTTACTGTTGCATCAACTTTCTAGACAATCCCATCATTTTTGTTTTGTTATTATTTTAATCTTTCTTAGCATTGTTGAGAATAGTCGATAAAAGTCAATGAAACAATTCTTAGAATGAGAAATAGCAAATTGTTTCCAGATAAGAAGTATCTTAAATTTATAAAAAAGTTGAATCGACCCATATTGTAATTGTGAGATAAAATGTATTTTAAAAAAATGTTTATTTATTTTTTTTGAGAGAGAGAGAATGAGCTGGGAAGAGGCAGAGAGAGAGGGAGAGAAGAGAGAATCCCAAGCAGGCTCCACACTATCAGTGCAGAGTCTGACGCAGGGTTCAATCTCACAAACTGTGAGATCATGACCTGAGCCAAAATTAAGAGTCGGATGCTTAGCTGACTGAGCCACCCAGATACCCCAAGAATGGATTTTTTTAAGTAAATTTTCTTTTTCAAAGAGCTTTAATAAAGAACATAGTAATACATATCATGGAATACCAATCTTTAGAAATAGTTAGAACTTCTTCTCAGAGAAGCTCAAAAACTAAAATTGGGTTCAGTGGACACTGATGATATACTGAGGGATTAGGAAGTGAAGATAAGGGGTCAAGAGATACATGTTTCAATAAATGGCAAAATAAGGGTTAAAATTCATTTCCTAAAGAATGTTGCCTTAGACATTCCAGACCAAAAACAAAAACAAAAAGATCCTCCATGATATGTTTTTATATCATCATGAGATGATATAAGAATTCATCCTTAACAGCACTAACCACAACTAAAGTAAATTATTTGGCTAATGCTTACATACTTCACCTGTTTGTAACTACATGAAAGTAGGAAGTTAATCATGGGTTCATGCTGGTATTTACCCAGTGCAGGACCTGGATCATACAAATTGCCCAGGAAGAACTAGTGAATGAAAGTTTAGTGAATGTTAGTGAATGAAAGGGAAAAACCTGAAGGCCATTTTGTCTACTTTCCTGAATAGGAGTTCATATGGTCCAGAATATGCTTCTTACCTTCAGTAAAAGGAAATTAATTCTTTTTAAAGACAATCTTTTGCATTTCATAGAGCTCAGACTATTATAAAGTCAGAATGAGTAGTATCAAAAAGACAAGAAATAAGTATTGGCGAGGATATGGAGAAAAGAGAACCCTTGGGCACCGTGGAATGAAAATCGATGCAGCCACTGTGGAAAATAGTATGGAGGTTCCTCAAAAAATTAAAAAATAAAACTACCATATAATCCAGGAATTTCACTTCTGGGTATTTATCTGAAGAAAAGAAAACACTAACTTGAAAGATATGTGTACCCCTATGTCAATTGCAGCATAATTTATAATGGCCAAGATATGCAAGCAACCTAAGTGTCCATAGATAGATGAACAAGTAAGAAGATTTGTGTGTGTGTATACACACAATGGAGTACACATATACACACAATGGGATATTACTCAGCCATAATAAAAATAATAAATAATATAACATATTTAAAAATATAAAATATAATATAATAAAAATATATTATGTATTGTTTATAATAATAAAAATCTTACCATTTGTGACAACATGGATGGATCTAAAGGGTGTAGTGCTAAGTGAAGTAAGTCAGACAGGGAAAGAAAAATATGGTATGATTTCACTTATATATGGAATCCACAAAACAAAACAAATGACCAAATAAAACAGAAACAGATTCCTAAATTTAGGGAAAAAACTGGTGGTTGTCAGTGGAGGTGGGGGGTGGATAGGTGAAGTGGGTAAAGGGAATTAAAAGGTACAAACTTACAGTTATCAATAAGTCACAGAGATGCAAAGTGCAGCATAGGGAATATCGTTAATAATATTGTAACAAATTTGTGTGGTGACAGATGGTAATAGACTTAATCGGGTTGAACATTTCATAATGTATATAAATGTGGAACCACTATGTTGTATACCTGAAACTAATATAACATTGTATGTCAACTATACTTCAATTAAATGAAGATTTAGGTTACCTAGGTCCGGAGTTCTGGAGCCAGGTTGCTGGGCTTAAATCCTGTCTATGCCCCTCACTAGTCTGACTTTAGGCAAACTATGTAACCTTTATATGCTGCAGGCTCCTCAACTTTAAATTGTAGATAATATTAGCACCTCCTTATAAGATTGTTGTAAGGATTAAAGGACTCGTTATATAGGGCTTACAACAGTTTCTGGCCCTTAGGCAGTATAAACACTTGGTTCTATTCATCATTTTCATCAAGTTTGTTACTATCATTCTATTGACCTGAAATCTTGACCACCTAGTACTTCTTTCTACCCATTATTCCCATTCTATTTCTAGAGACTCAAAACCAGTATCTCCCACGTAACATCCATCCAACTACATGAAGTTGGCTGTTTTTTCTCTCCCTTAAGCTGAATATCCTCATTGCTTCAGTGTTCCTCAAAATATTTTCTTTCTCCTCATCATTGTAGTCACCTGAGCCTGAATGCTTGACCATAATTTAACTTCTTCTCCAAATCCAGTCAGGCACTAATTACTGCACCCAAGGAAATGTCTAACCAGCCTAGAATGGGGCTATTCCCTCCTTTGAGCCAAGCATTTTTGGTCCATCACCAAATTTTGGGATTACATTACCTATTTTGGCAGATGGAGACCAAATTCTTTAATAAGAATTATATATATACTTAGTGCTTGAAATTTAATTTATTTTTCACCCAGGTTATTTTTTAAATATCAAAACAAACTTGTATGGCAGAAATTTTTGAGAGAACTGGAATAAAGAAAGGTCAGGTAAATTTCCCAGGGTAACATAACTAAGAAATGACAGAGCTGTCACTATTAACAAAAATAATCTTATTTCTTTACCATATAACTTATTATCTTTCTATAAATAGTGATTATTATGATTCATACGATTAGATATGGCCTTTGGCTAGATTTGCTATCCCTTCTGGCTTTATCTCATCAACTTGCCATCAGTGTCCTGATTTTGCATATTATTAAAATGTTGAATTAATTAGGACAGGGTCAATGAGGATTTTCTAGTGGACATCCTTTTAAATATCTCCTTCCAAAGGGGCATATCCCCATTAATCCCTAGATTTTGTGATTCTTATAATTAAAAGTTACAAAATTTTAGCCCTCAAAAACATTTTTTTTTTTATTTTTTTTTTTTAATTTTTTTTTTTTCAACGTTTATTTATTTTTGGGACAGAGAGAGACAGAGCATGAAGGGGGGAGGGGCAGAGAGAGAGGGAGACACAGAATCGGAAACAGGCTCCAGGCTCTGAGCCATCAGCCCAGAGCCGGACGCGGGGCTCGAACTCACAGACCGCGAGATCGTGACCTGGCTGAAGTCGGACGCTTAACCGACTGCGCCACCCAGGCGCCCCCTCAAAAACATTTTTAATGGTAACCTCAAGAATCATTTCTGGTATTAACCTTAATCTCATCACTTTATAATGTGTAAACCACCTTCTTCACTTTCTTTTTTTATGACCTATACTCATTTTTGTCCATCTCTAGCCATCTAGCTCTTTCCTCCTACTCTGTTCAAATATTTCGGGGTTATCCCCTAAATATCCTGCCGGGAAATCAGCCAGGCCAGAAATTGTAGACTTACTTAGATCTTTGACTTAAAGATCTAACAGTCTGTGACTGACAACAGTCTGTGAAAGTGATTTCTGCTTTGAGGTTATTTTGTCTGCTAGAGGAGTCAGGAGTATAACACAGCACGAACATTTCTTTAATAAGAAAGTGTCAGGGTTCCTGGGTGGCTCAGTCAGTTAAGTGTCTGACTTTGGCTCAGGTCAGGATCTCACAGTTCATGGGTTTGAGCCCCACGTCGGGCTCTGTGCTGACAGCTCAGAGCCTGGAGACTGCTTTGGATTCTGTGTCTCCCTCTCTCTCTGCCCCTCCCCCACTCACAGTCTGTCTTTCTGTCTCAAAAATAAATAAACATTAAAAAAATTAAAGGGGCGCCTGGGTGGCGCAGTCGGTTAAGCGTCCGACTTCAGCCAGGTCACGATCTCGCGGTCCGTGAGTTAGAGCCCCGCGTCAGGCTCTGGGCTGATGGCTCAGAGCCTGGAGCCTGTTTCTGATTCTGTGTCTCCCTCTCTCTCTGCCCCTCCCCCGTTCATGCTCTGTCTCTCTCTGTCCCAAAAATAAATAAACGTTTAAAAAAAAAATTAAAAATAAAAGTGTCTAATTTGTCCAGGGTTGTCCCTGTTTAGACAAATCTAAAGACTTAGTTCTGGATCTCTAGGAGTTCCCAATCTGTGAAATCATTGCCTAATATGTGTCTAGTGCTTTACATTGTACCAAACATTTTAGCCTACATTTTTTCAATTAATTCTGTTTCCCATATCATTTCTCCTCTTCTTCCTCCTTCTCTTGCTTATTCTTCTGTCATTTATTTATTTTGGCATCACTTCCTCCTTTTATCTTTTCATAATCAGACACAGCTTAAGTTGTTCTCTTCCCCTCTCCCCCTTCTTAGGATTTTCCTTACACCTAAGCTCATTTAGTTATAGTCTATATTAGTTTTTATTGTTGTTGCAACAAATTACCACAGAACTTGGTGGCTTGGAATAGCGAACTCACTGGACTTAGATCAAGATGTAGACAGGCCTACATTCCTTTTTGAAAGTCCTAGGGGAGAATCTTTGTCTACTCCAGCTTCTTGAAGCAACTCATATTCTTTGGCTCCCTTACTCCATCTTCACAGTCAACAATGACAGATTGGGTGCTATTCATATCACATCTCTTTGACCTTTCTCTGTAGTCACAGATTATTGTGGTCATGGCAGAAAAAGGTTCTCTGTGTCTTCATGTGATTAGATCGATTCACCTTGATAATCCAGGATAATATCCCCATCTCGATTTGATGACACCTGCAAAGTTCCTTTTGCAGTATAAGGTTAACATTATTACAGGTTCCAGGGATTAGTTATGGACATTTTTGGAGGCCATTATTTTGCCAATCACATAGTCTAACTAGCAAGTCTTCATCCTTGTCTTGGCTATACCTTACTTCTTTTTATATATATTAAAAATATCTGATCATATTGAAGAAGACCAATTGTGAATATTTAGTGGTTTATTAAGGCACCTTCAACTTTTCTTAATAATTAATCTAACATGTTCTGACTTAATCGTAATCTTGGTTTTGATTCTCTTCAACTTTTTTGAAATATCTTTTCAGTTAGAATCTCAGGCTATTGTCCTAGAAATTTTGAACTATTTGTAGTCTCACTTGAAGAATTCTCAGAAATTTGTAGCAATAGTATTTTCCCCCTTTGCCATACCTAAATACCATCAACCTTGGAAAACAAATTCTCATAGCTTCACTCATATTGTGCTTAAATTAATTGGGGATGCACCATTGCATTTAAATGTGCTTTTCTGAACAGATATGTGGAATGGTAATATATGCAGTGGTAAGAAATGTGTGTCGTATAGAGATACTGCTTGGATCTTTCTTTTTGCATGTGGTGAAGGCTTGTGAATAGACATTAGGCCATGTAGTTAGACTTCTAACAGTTCTTATAGGACCTCAATTAGTTGTCTGCTTATTAAAGGAAGTTATGTTGTAGGCTTCTTTGTCTCTGTGGACCCAAAATGTTATGTTCACCCTTTTTGTGTATATGCTATCAAATTCAATGTCCCCTAATAGAAAGGTACATTATTGTTTTTTAAAATACACATCATGAAATTCCATATTTCAAAGAAATTTTTCTCTGGAGTCCATTTACATTTTACCCTTCCCTCTATTCTCTTTTTCTATACTACCTTGTCATATACCTTAAATTAGCTAGTATCTTTTTATATATTCACATCACATTTTTGCAAGGTAGATAAAAGAAATTGCTCTCAAGTGATGGGATTTTTACTTGCTGTGTTTCAGCTTAAAACATACTTTTCCCCTGCAAAAACTAGTTTTATAAACATTTGCAAAGCTGGCTGCATAAAGGAAATTGCTGACACAACTTAACTGCATCTATAATCGTGCAAATGATATGACTGCATGGGGAGTGCGAAGAAGATAGAAGCAAAAATTGGACTATATTTTCACGTTAAGTCTCAGTATGAAAAAGAGACTAATGCCATTTAGTTATAATTTGAAATATTTGGAATATCTCTAGTTTGTAGACACTTGGCCATGGTGCCCCAAATAGAGATATGTATCCTATGGACCAAATGGAACTGTGTGTTATATGCCAGTAGATTAAAGGTCTGTAGTGATTTGGGAAGAGACAGAACATGCTGTGGTCTGGAAAAATTCACCTAACCTTCAGTTTTCTTTCTTTCTTTCTTTCTTTCTTTCTTTCTTTCTTTCTTTCTTTCTTTCTTTCTCTTTCTTCAATATAGAAGGAATATTATAGTGCCTTTCTCTGTCATGCCAGAGAGCTCATTAAAATGTCTGCAAATTATATATATTTTTAGACTATTGTATTAGAATAGTATATCTGCTTTTGTAAGACCTCTTTTCCTCTGTCTTTAGCATAAAATCTGTGAACACGAACAATTTCTGCAGCTCCAAATATTTATTTCTGTTTTTGCAGTTTCCTTAAGTTAGGATTGTAGTTCATTTGAGTTGCTGTTTAAATTGGGTATTTTTGTTTACTAAATACATGCTCTAGTGTAAAATATTGTCTTTTTCCCCCCTCAGTATATATGGAAGTCTTTTGTGTTTTGTGGGATCTGTAGTCCTGATTAGACAGAACACTGATTTCAGCCCTGTCTTACCTGTTTTTTCCACTTACCACCTGTGTGACTTTGAACAAGTCCTTTACCGCTGCTAAGCCTCAGTTTTTAAGTCTCCAGGGTGATGAGGTGAAACCCAAATATCTCTGACCCAACCTAAATTCCAATAGCAATATGTAGATTTTCTAAGATTCTGGTAATATTAGTATAGCTAATACTTACTGAATTTTATTGGGGCCAGACACTTCTAAGTACTTTACCTGGTAAAAATATTAGTCTTTGTAAAAACTATGTAATGGACATTGAAATTTTCCATTTCATAGGTGAGGAAAGTGAGGCACAAAAAATTAAGGAATTATCCATGGGCTGCACAACTTGGTAGTGGCAGAGCTGAGATTTGAATGCAGGAATCCAGCTTCCAAGTTCACTTGCTTAATGTCTGTATCAGGTTCCTTTTTTTTGGTAGTTCTAGTTGGACTCAGCCCTGGAAGAATTGTGAAGTACCATCTTACTTCCTACCCTATGTAATTAAGCACACAACTGACCCACTTCTGAGTGCTTTAGACACGTCAGTGAATTAAAAAAAATTTCATGTCCTTTTCTGTTGTCCAGAAAAATCAGAAATGGATACCAAATGTCTACCTCTTTTAAAATACACTGAGGTTTTCTGGAGTGTTTTAAATTTCATCTGGATCTTTGGTGCTGCATTAATAAGTCCCTTGAAAACAAAACAGTATGATTTAAAAGACTCATTTCTTAGAGTCATAATGAAATAAAGCTAAAGACTTAAGATATTTTAATATGAAGTGACAATGTCTTTGTAAAAAGCCAAGAAAGAGATTTTTATTAAAGTGATTTTACTGAACTGACCTAAGAGGGGTTATATTTTTTTTTCAACTTTTGACACACTTTTAGTTTTTGAGCCTTGCAAGCTCATTAAAATACAGTATTAATTTTTTAAAATCTTGCAAAAGTGTTTGACTTACACCATTTTTGTTTTGTCTCATTTGTGGCTAGATAATCCTTCGGAGATAATTTTGAACTATTTGAACAAGCCTACTTTTGAGATCATGTATAAACAACTTTTTTATGTATGATTATACCACCCACACTATTTTCTGTTTCTTTGCTCTTTATTTCTCCTGAGGATTATAGCAGATGCTTTAGAAATCTGAAAGGTAAAAAAGGTCAGGTTGTTCTCTTCTCTCTATTGCCACTAGGAAGAATACCACTAGAAAGCTATTTGTTACACAGTAGTCCCCCACTTATCTGCAGGGGTTATGTGGAACCCCAGAGGATGCCTGTAACTGTGGGTAATACTCAGCCCTATATTACATACTATATTTTTCCTATACATACATGCCTATAATAAAGTTTTATTTATAAATTAGGCACACTGGGAGGTTAGAGCAACAATAAAATAGAAACAGTATACTGTAATAAAAGTTATGTAAATGTGCTCTCTCTTTTTTTCAAAATATCTTTTTGTACTGTTCTCACCCTACTTCTTGTGATGATGTAAGATGATACAATGTCTATGTGATGAGACGAAGTGAGGTGAATGATGTAGGCATTGTACTATAGTGTTGGGCTGCTCTTGACTTTCTGACAATAGATCAGAGGATCATCTGCTTCCTCACTGCAGTTGACTGTGGGTAACTGAAACAGTGGAAAATAAACCTGTGGATAAGGGGGAACTACTGAACTATATTTAGACAGCTACCTTTATATACGCGAAAATCAAGTTTACTTTGGGACAGTTATGGATGAAGTAACGATGGTATTACTTAAGCTGTGAAGAGTAAAACTAGTTGATCCACAGTAGAAATAAAAAAATTGAAGTGCTTCTTTAGTATCTTGTGCTTAACTTTAATGTTGGCACTATTCGTACTTCTCACATTGCCCATCTCCATGTCTATTCCTCCATTACACTGGGAGTTTCTGAAGACAGGCCTGTATTTATGTATGGGAGTATCTACTGTTCTAAGCACAGAACCTAGGACAACACAATGTACTCAATGTGTTTTGGATGAATGAATGAATGAATGAATGAATAAATGGATGAATTTTTGGCTACTCCAATTAGTAAGTCACATTTTTCTAGGAAACAACAATTACCACACCAAGGTGGGAAGAGCAAAATACCTTCACAGTCTCTGTGTGTGTATGTGTGTCAATGCATGACATTAAAAGGAATGCTAGTATTGTAAAATGTATACTATAAAATATATAAATGTAATATAATAATATAATAAAGCTATAGTATAGATTTGGCTGGAGACAACATCTATTTAGTTTGTAATTTTCTATGAAATCAGAAAATGAATACCTGATTACACACACACACACACACACACACACACACACACACACACTAGTGAAGACTTGGTTTAGTTTTTTTTTTTTAATGACTTTTGAGTATTTTTATCAATTAGAGAAAAATCTGTCTTTGAGGACCTATTGTATGCTTGGGTAGTACAGGTAAGAAATCAATACCAATTAACTCTAAAGATGTAGTTCCAGTGGTTCTGTTGTACTATAGATGCTCAGGAAAAAAGGCTTCTTTAGTATCTTGTGCTTAACTTTAATGTTGGCTGAGTTAGTTGAGGGACTGATACTTCACTAACATCTACATCTTGGAATTTCTATGTCTTGATGTAGAATAACTTAGTCTAATTGAACTAAGTCTAACTTAGTCATTTTGGATGAACTTTATACTTCCTAGCAGTGAGTCATTTGTTACAAAGAGAAGGAGCCATTGAGACAGTTTCTTAATGTACTTAATTTTTTTTTCTTTCAGAGAAGAGGTTTTAAAGATTCACGCCATAAATTTATTTACAAACATATCTAGTATGCTGAATTCAAGAGTTGGACTTATTTTTCAGAAAAACTGCACCTTTTAAAATGTTCCTCTTCATATCTATTTCGTGGATGAACAAAAAATATCCTTATTTCTTAAACAGTGGGTGTCTTACTATAACGAAAGGTGCAGTGGGGCACCTGGGTGGCTCAGTTGGTTAAGTGTCTGACTTCATCTCAGGTCATGATGTCACAGTTAGTGAGTTCAAGCCCCATGTCAGCCTCTGTGCTGACAGCTCAGAGCCTGGAGCCTGCTTCGGGTTCTATGTGTCCCTTTCCCTCTGTCCCTCCCCGCCCCTCACTTTCTTTCTCTCTCTCTCTAAAAAAAAATGAACATTAAAAAAATTAAAAAATAATTGAAGAAAGGTGCAGTAAATCCAGATCCCAAGTACACAGTCGTCGTAATTAAGAATGCCACTTGTTTTCCACTGGAAGTGGCAAATTCTTCCCGGGGCCCTCCTCTTGGTGGCTGCTACAGACACAGAGGTCGTGAGCCTCTGCGTACTCTGCCCCAATACAAGCAGCGCCAGAAGCTCTGTGAAAGATGCGAGACTGAGGACAAAAGAAATAGCTCTACTACATCAAGTCCTCTTTTTTTTTTTCATGATCTTGTTCCCCTGTGTGCAGAAGACATTCCGTTTATTTTATAAATTTTTATTTAGTTTTTTTTTATAGAGACAGTCTTTGCCAGTATTAAAAATTCAACAGGACTGACTGCTCTTGTGGAACAAGGAATAACATGATGATTAATGGGAAACCTAATAAATCTTGACAATTCTCCAACAATTTCATGGCATCTTCAGTAGTATGTGCCATCCTTAAAACTTGGTTTGTAATTGTATCTACTTTTGATAGGTATCTTTCTCCACCACCAAGCAATGACCTCTTTGAAGGCAGGGGCCGCTTTATCTGGGCATCGCTAGTACTTAGCACAGTGCCCCAAACGGTGCCTGATTGATTAAAAGGAGGTAAGATAGGACAGGGATATAGTTCCTATTGGCAAATTGCTGAAAATTAAACTTAACTTTTGTCTACCACAGTTACCATTGATTATCGGGTTATTGGTGCTAATTGGTATGCAGGGCTGGCAATGATGGATGTTGCACTGTCTGATAGAATTTAGGTCTCTTCAGGTCTTTTTAAGGTGAGGTCCAAAAAAATTAAGGAGCTCTTAGCCTGGGCTAGTTCAAACCACTGATTATTGACCAATGATTCTTGGTTACTTCTATGGAAATGTAACTCAGTTTAAGGGGTTTTGCCAAGTAACCTTGCATGTGCTACTCTTCTTTCATCTTAATATTATAGTAAATTCTAGCCCATAGATCATAGCTTCAAGTCTACTTGTTTTCATGGAAGTAAATTTTATAAGTACTGTACTTAGCTCAATGCTTATAAAATAGCCACCGACAATCCATGAAATTATATCTCTGCTATCTATCACCTGATTTTTTTTAGTAGATACTGTACTCAGTTTTTGGTAAAGGACAACTTGGACCTCATGCATTTCTTTCTGAGAAAAAACAATATTCGTGAAGAAGTAGGTCTAGGAGGATTTCTATCATTAAAACTTTTAATAAAAATGACCAAAAATCAGGGGATTGAAATGTGACATTCTATGAGCTGATTATTTATCTGTGGTTTCTCAACACCACTCCTGTCACACTTTTCTGTTTGTACTAGCATGGCTCAGATTTTGAATCTACATTTTCCATGTTCCTTTGCTAGCCGGTTTGCTATGTTCTATCAAGAAGGGATATTGTTTGAAAATAAAGAAGCTAGAAATTGGGAAAGCTTCCTGCTTTGGACTTCAATAACCTTGCAGATATTGGCAGTCCCTGGAATTCTCTGGCAATTTCTGATGCAGCAAAAGAGATGAGGTGGCTCTGGACTGCAGTAGCTTAGATAGAGAAAGCACCTTTTCAGCACTTCTTTCTCAGGTCCGGGTGGCACATGTTTGACAGATGTGGACCTGACTGCAACAGTATCTCTGAAGTGGACTAACAGGTTCAGGCTAGTGGGTGCCAGCCTAGAAGTATTAGCAGGTCCTCAGTTCGCCCCTCCTTTTCCTCTTGTGCTTCCAACCCTTCCAGCTTAACTGATTCTATTATCTTCCTTCGGTTTAAGATACCTAGAGAGAATTATGTTTTCTTGAGCAGATGCTGTCCTTTTAGATTTCTATTTATTGAACAGAAAATTACCAACTTATCAATGTGTATAAATGTGTACAAGATGTATGTATAAGCATGGAAAATTTGTGCTTGTTTTTGAGAATAGATCCCCAAACATGCTTTGAGTACTACCTATTTGAAAGTGAAGCCCAAATGCCATTGTAGTATTTCTTGGTTCTCCCAATGATCGTACCCAACTTTTGTCATTGGGTTGTGAGCTTTGGGGTATTGGGAACTGTACTTTACTTACTTTTGTATTCCCAGAAATTAACTTAGTGGTACAGTGGTACTCTTATCTCTTTTAATCTGTTCTCGGACGATGATCATTTCTTGTATATAAAGAAGTAAACCTCTTCTTTACTAAACATTATTCAGTGTCTCCTCATTGCCCTTAGGATTCAATCCAAGTTCTTTAATGTGGCTCACTTGGATCTTTAAATTTGATCATTGTTTACCTTTCCAACTTCATCTCTTGCCTCTTGATCAGATTTTCCAACCTTTCTGTTTCCCCTGGACTTAACAACTTGCAGTCCTGCCCAAGTCCCACATTGTGCCTCACTTCTGGGTGTCGGCATGTAGATGACCTCTTCATTCTGAACTCTCTCTTCTGTTGTTTCATCCTTATTTTCCAATGTCTTTTACCTTTGTATGTTTTAGTCATCAGCTTTTTAATTATTGTTTTTTCTTCATATTTTCCCAAGTCTTCTAGGCTGACTGAGAAGCCTTTCTAAATACTCGCAGTGCATCCTTCCTTAACTTTATCATAAGTATCTAACATTGTGTTTTGCAATTGCTGGGTTATTCACATCACAGCATGTTCAGTAGGACTTCTTTATGCAGGGATATCAGCTAAATTTCCAAACTTGAAGAAAATAGGCATACCTGCTTTGTAATGGCGTCAGAAATCTATTTCCAACTTTATCATGCCTTCCAGACTTTCCTGTCATCCTCACTCTCATCCCCCAGTAACCATTCAAGCAATCTATATAAAGAAGAGTCTAAATAGTTCAGAGGTATTTGTTGAAACAGAAAAGTCAATGAGAGATTGTGTGACATAGGCCCAGAGGAAGTGCTATGGATTTTTATCTCTTATTTGGGAAAAAGTAGAAAGGGAAGTTTGGCTCTCTCTAAGCCAATTAGGAGGGTGTGCTTGTTGATTTTATGTGTCCATTTGGCTGGCTACAGTGCCAGATATGTGTTCAAACATTATTCTGCCTGTTTTTTTGTGAGTTGTTGGCTTTTTGATGTGATTAACTTTTAAATCAGTGGACTTTAAATAAAGCAGATTGTCCCCTATATGCAGTGGGCCTCACTCAATCAGTTGAAGGCCTGAATAGAAGAAAAGACTGACCTCCCCCAAACAAGAGGAAATTGTGCCATCAAACAGCCCTTAGACTTGAACTACGCCATCAGCTCTCCTGGGTTTCTGGCCTGTAGGCCTTTGGGCTAGAACTGCAGCATTACTGGGTCTCTAGTCTGCTGGTCTACTGGGCAGATTTTGACTTGCCAACCTCTATAATCACATAAGGCAGTTAATTAAGATATCTATCTATCCATCCATCCATCCATCCATCCATCTATCCATCCATCTATCCATCTATATCTCCTGTTGATTCTGGAGAACCCTGACTAATACTAATACTCCTATCAGGAGTTTGAGTGGTTTGTGAGTATAGAAGATTGACATTTCATTCATTGTCTACATAGTTGCCTAATTTTACATGTAAACTCACCCTAAAGCAACAAAGTAGAGCACAGTGAGAGAGTGCTTAGGTGAGGATATCATATAGCTCTTGGAGATTTGGGTCATTGATGAATAAAGGACCAATGCCTATTGCTTGCCTGGAGCATTCTGAAGGCAGGATGTTGGTTGTAACAGCCCACTAAGGCAGGGGAAGGAGGCAAGGAAGCAGTGTTGCAGTGTGAAGTACTTCCATTTGGTGTGGCAAGGATGCATGAGGTTCCTATGGCCATGTGTGCACTGTGAAGAGCAAGACTTGAGAGCTGTCTTGAAGGTGAACTGACGGCATAAGGGGACCCAAACAGTAAGAGATGATGTGACATACTGCCAGGGCACAGATCCTCCTGTGGTCATTTAACATACACTTGTGCAACTCAGAATGCTTATCACGCAGGATGCCTGCCACACAGTAGTAAATCACAACAGTGTCACATAAAACATGTGTTTCCTTTCCACTTTTTACTCTCCCAAACTGATGAGCAAGAAGCATCATGAAGAGAGAGGAAAGAAAAATGCTTTCCACTCCCATGGTAGGTAGGTCCCCTATGCCAAGGTCACGTTGGTCCCAGTTGTAGGATGGGAGGACAATTGCTTTATACTGAATGCTGTGAGGTTACCCAACTGTGAAGTTAGGGGATACAGTCTACATAAGAATACCTTAACTTTTGGTACCAATTGCAGATTTGAGGGTTTCCCCAAATCACCCTCATGTTCAGTAATTTGTTGGGGGGACTCACAGAAATATCACTGAAAGATGTTATAGTCACAATTATAGTTCATGCCACCTAAAGAATACAGATTAGAATCAGCCAAGAGGAAATGTGCGTAGGAAAGAGGAACAGAACCAAAAGTAGAGCTTCTGTTGTCCTCTCCCCATGGCATCATAGATGGTGTTATCTATTTGGCATCAATGTGTGACACTACATGTGGAGTATCACCTGAACCTTGTTCAAAATGTTAATTGGGGTCCCATGGTTCACTGCCCACATGGCTGACCTTTAGTATCCATCCCCTCTGGAAGTAGAATGGTTATTTTGTGGTCCAAATCCCTCATCATAAATCACATTGTTAGATGGTCTTGTGGCCAAGTCCCCCAAGTAAACAAAGATACTCTCCCTGGAGATTACTTCTCAAATGAGGAAAAGGCCAGACCTCTCTTTGGCAAGGTTATATTCTTGGCTTCACAGATGTGAATTTGATTCAGAATTTCTGGTCACTGAATGGGACATGCATATAGAACATGTTTAAATGAAGGCATCCTTTGAAAGCAGTTTTTACATCTATCAAATTTACACTTAACGATCCAGTTATGCATGTTTGTCTTCTCAATTTTAAGTGAGCTCCGTGAAAATGGACGTGCTATATTTCTTGTCCCCATAACCCAGCACAGAGATTATTAGTATAGGCTCTAAAGAAATATTTGTCTAATGAATGAATGAAGATTGATCACAATACACTAGACCACCATTACAGTGCTATTCTCATATGTTACATGTACTCGTGGTGATCATGATAGAGTTGTAAATGGTCAGAGCCTCAGTGATAAAGTCATCAACTTCAGTCTAGAATAAAGAGAAAGAAGACTCAAGTATTCCAATTATTACCTCATTAACCTTACAGAAGTAGCAAAAATACTTAGGAGTTACTGGAGAGGGAGAACAATTGCTTGTAAGTTTCAAATGCAGACTTTGTTTCTTCCTTTTGTTTAAAATAATTTATGATCAGAGCCAAGCAGTTAATAACATGGGATTCATGTCCTGAAAACTTGAAAAGAAGGATTCTTGGGGGCTCCTGGGTGGCTCAATCAGTTAAGTATACAACTCTTGATTTCAGCTCAGGTCATGACCTCATGGTTTATGAGTTCAAGCCCTACCTTTGTCTCTATGCTGACACCATAGAGCCTACTCAGGATTCTCTCTGCATCTTTCTCTGCCCCTCCCCTGCTTGTGCTCTCTCTCTCTCTCTCTCCCAAACTGAATAAATAAACCTAAAAAAAAAAAGACGGGTTCTTTCAGAATGGCTATAAACCAGTATATTTGTAGGTGTGGCATGAGAAATACATTCTAAAAGTGTATAAAGATCTCCATTAGTTTTAATACCGACATATATGATGACTATAAAGTTTGAACAAAGGAGATACTTTATGACTATGAGTAATGCCTTTTCTGTTAAGTGAACTTTTGAT
The DNA here is from genome assembly GCF_018350155.1 of Leopardus geoffroyi. NCBI lineage: Eukaryota > Metazoa > Chordata > Mammalia > Carnivora > Felidae > Leopardus > Leopardus geoffroyi. Next base: position 95,216,331 of record NC_059327.1, on the reverse strand, counting down.
TTTAGAATAGTTTTAAATGTATAGAAAAGTTGTAAAGATTGTACAGAGAGTTCTTATATACCTTTCACCTAATTTCCTTTATTATTAAGATCCTAGATCGATATGGTACATTGTCACAATTAATGAACCAATATTTATATATTAGTAATAATTAAAGTCCATACTTTATTCAGATTTCCTTGCTTTTTACCTAATGTCATTTTGGGGGGCTCCAGAATACCACATACATTTAATCATCATGTCTCTGTAGGCTCTTGTTTCTGACTTTCTTTCCCTCTTTTTTTTTTTTTTTTTTTTTGACTTTGACAATTCTGAAGAGTATGATTAATTTATTTTGTAGAATATCCCTCAGTTGAGATTTGTGTGATGTTTTCTCAGGATTAACATGGGATATGTACTTTTTGGAGGAAGACCAAAGAGCTAAAGTGCTATTTTTATCATATCATATAAGGGGTATACTTATCAGCATAACTAGTCACTATTGACCTTGAACACCTGGCTGAGTCAGTGCTTGTCAATTTCTCCAGTGTGAAGATACCCACCTGCATTTCCATGTTGTACTTTTTGGAAGAAATTCACCATGTTCTGTATCTACTTAAGGAGTAGAGAGTTATCTCTGCCTCTTGAGGGTGGAGTATTTATATTCATTCTGTTTTGAGTTCACTGAGGTTGTTGGATCTTTGGGCTTCTGTTTCTTATCCATTGTGTCTCAATGATATTAGTTTATTTTTTGATTGTTAATTTCCTTACACTCCCTTTTTTAATTTTTTGTTAACATTTATTCATTTTTGAGAGACAGAGCACCAGGTGGGGGAGGGGCAGAGAGAGAGAGGGAGACACAGAATATGAAGCACCTCCAGGCTCTGAACTGTGAGCACAGAGCCCAACGTGGGGCTTGAACTCATAAACCACGAGACCATGACCTGAGCTAAAGTCAGATGCTTAACCGCCTAAGCCACTCAGGCACCCCTCCTTACACTTCTAAATTAGTTTTACATCCTCTTTGGGAAGTCAGAGAGATTTAATGCCATGTGTTATGGCTCTTCAGTTGAGCCTAGAAATGGGGCAAGTAAGTAAACCCTCCTTGGATTCATTGAGATTGGACTTGAGCATTATAGTTGCTCTGCTAGGAAGTGGGGGGATAATGCAGGCCAGGTCAAAACCCAGTTTTAGGTACTCTAGTCAGTCTTCTGATGTGGTGGTAGTGAGGACTTTCCACTGAACAAATATCAGAGGCTACAGATTGCAGGCGCAAAGGAGGATATCTCTGGACACACATAAATTAAATCTCATACAATATTGAAATAGAAAACAATGGTGAAAACCAATGTAAAAACTACAGTAACAAGAAATGTTGTTTCTTTTCCAACTCTTTTAATACCAAGTCTTTCCTAAATTATAGCATTTGTTATTTATTGCATACTTACTGTATGCAAGGTGTTGTGCTAAACCTTTTACACATATTATCTCATTTAGCCTTTAGAACACTGTAACATTTTTGCCTCCTTTATAGATAGAATGAAATGAAGATTTAGAGAGATGAAGGCACTTGCCCAGAGTTATACTGCTGGGAAGCAATGGAACAAAGAGAAACTCAAACCTAATTAGTGGGCCTCCAGGTAGTCTCAGTGGCAGAGAAGTGAACAGTGCATTGTGGTCTTACAGATGTTCTTCACCTTTTGCAGTTTTCGTCTTTGTCCTGTTGTACGAACCTACCTGGAATGCCTAAAAATAATTTATAGTAAGGTAAAGTTAAGATAACAATGTAATAACATCATACGATTGTGAAAATTAAATGAATTAATCCAAGAGAAATCTTTGTTTATTTCTGGTACATAGTAAGAGCTTAATACCAGTTAGATGTTACAACTGTTATTATTATTGATATTATTATTCCTATAATAATGTCATATAAGTTGACCATTCCTTTTATATAAATTCTAAGCACAGTATATTGAATGGAAGATAAGTAGAGACTATTCAGAAAGATTGATGCTTCTGTCACTCAGTGATGGATATAAGTAAATTATAGATATTCTAATCCTAATAGAGGACATAACCTTGACATGCCTGTTCCCTCCCTGGTCATTCCCAACCTGCGTCTATTTTTTTCCTGGGTTCTGAATCTTCTTGACTCTGTTTCATACAGTCCTGCCTTCTGGTCTTGAGCTTTGTCTCTGTTCCCACCTTAGGACTTGCCTCTTCCTGGGCTTATATTGCTTGAATGAACTTGGAGACTCAATGCTGACCCATTTATCCCATCAAAACATAATCCCAGTTTGTATTGGCTCTTGCCTTGGCCTTATTCTCTTGAGGTTTACTCATATGCATTCGGTGCACTTACAAATTATTATTTTCATTTGCAATTCTCATACTGGCTCAGAAAGGATCCCTCAGTCAGTCCCCAGGCATGTGCTATACAACTACATTTTGACCAGCAGCTTCTAGGCTCTAAGAGTTGTGCTAAGCACTTCAGAGGGCCCCACTTATTTTGCAAAGGAATTAAACCAATTTTTAGGAAAAAATGGAGTTCTTGCAAGGAATCTTGAGTTTAGAGCTACACTAGCCCTGCTGGGTGATCTCTGTATGCCCAGAAAGTTATCTAGGAACACAGACCTTGGACCTTCAATAGGCTTGTCAAATTTAGCAAGTAAAAATACAAGACTCACAATTAAACTTGAATTTCAGGTAAATGAGATATTTTTAAGTATAAAATATCTCAAATATTCCTTAAGATATACGATACTTTTTGAGACATACTTATAAGAAATTATTTGCCGATTATCTAAAATTCAGATTTAACGGGAGTCCTGTATATTATCTAGCAACCTTACTACAGAGTGGCATCTCCTGTCACATTTATCACTAGAGACCATCATTTAGATCTCTGTCGCCTGACAACAGTTTAGAAATACTCATTTGTTCTTTAACATTCTTATCTTGATCTTGACTTTCTATCTCCTTAGGGTAAACTATCCTAGGGTGACCTTACATCTTGTGTTGTGTGGGAAGCTCTCACTTTATTTCTGTTGTCTTGACATAATTGCTAACAATCCTCTTTCATTTTTAGCAGTGTTTTTGGTTTGAATGATAAATTATATGGTCACCAACAACTCATTCTGCCCTTGATTTCCTGCTGACCATTTTAGTAAGTAAAATTTGAGCCTTTTTTTCCTCACTCTAATCTCTGGAAGTTGCCACCATTTTGATTAACCCTTACTTTACTTCCACCAGGTCACACCATGTTGCTTAAGCTAACATAGACAAATAAATGACTTCTGAACAACCATTATTGCAGTTACCTTCTATACTTGTTACCATGTGTACAGAGAATGGGAAAACGGAGCAAATATTTGATGAATTTGGTAAATGTGATTGATTAACACAGATAAGTCAGGTGAAGAATATGCAAGTGCCATTTGTTTGAAATTATTTAGGTAATTTACAAGTTGCTTCGTAAATACATGATGAAGATGATGTTTATATATGATTTATAGCAACCATTGATTAAGCATTTTTAGAGTGTGCAGAAGTAAAATAATTTTCTTTATATTGCCTCAGGTCACTATTTCCATTTCACTGTATCTACTAAACACAATTCTTGTATCAAGCAATAAAATAGAGAATAAAGTTGCAATTTCATTCCTGTGAAATGTCAAATAACTTGAATGATTTATTTTCTCCCTTGATTTATCCATTTATATTTTGTATTCAGGTGTATGTAAGTTTGAAAGAGTCTTATAGACTTTTATGCACACCCATAACAATGTGCTGCTGAGTCAGGATCATCCTTATCTTTCATAAGTGTCATATAAATAGAGTCAGGGCCTGTCAGAAACCAAAATAACTGCCTTTATCTTTTTAATAAAATAATGCACCACAAATGTTGCTATTAGTTAATGTGATTTTTTTTTTACATATATTGGTTTCATATGAGCCAAAATATGTGGTGTTCAAAACAAAAAGGAAAAGACCATCCCTCAGTAAGAGTTCGTATTATGAGAATATTTATTTCTAAATGTGTCTTTCACTTAAGCATTAAAAAGTTATTTAGAACTTAGTAGGAGAAAATAAATATGTCATTATATTTCCTTTATGTTAACTCATCCAATATAAATAAACAAAATGCATTATTATATCTTAGTAAACATGATTGGATTCTATTTTTGGATAGTAAAATAATAGCTGTCTTATTAAATCTAAATCAAAGTTTCTTTTGGGAAGCTTAATTTGAAATATCACTATTAATTCAATTAGTGTTTTAATGATCTCTGAGGAAAACTGTGAATGTATTGGGAATATTTAGAAATAATACAGATATTTCAAGAAGAAAAATGGAAATAACAAGAAAAAGTGTAATTCATAGTTATTTCACTAGTGTGGAGAAGGCATCAGTAAGAAAATTCCAGGTAAACATAAAATACACATTAATATCACCCTGACTGTAGTGTGAAGAATGGATAGGAAGGATTCAAAGGTAAGGACATATAGATCCAATTATAAATATTCAATTTGTCCAGTATTTTAGTGCACCAGTTATGCTTGATAAAACTGCTTCAAAATATTTAATACTATTTATTTATTTATTTATTTACTAATTTATTTATTTACTAATTACTATTTACTAATACTACTTATTTTATTTAATACTATTATTGTAGTAATTCTAGTGAGACATGATTTTGTCTTGAACCAGAATGATTGTGGAAAGGAAGACAGAGAATGATTGGATTAGAGAGATATCTTAGAGGTAGAATTTATAGGAGTTGTTGAGTGTGGTATAAGGTGGGAAAATGTAGGGAATGCTAAAGAACCAAGAATGCCTTCTAGGTTTCTGTAATAAGCAACAAAAGAATGCTGATACCATTTGTTATAGAAGGGAAGCCTAGACGAAGATCACATTTCTGGAGGAAGGAATCAAGAATTTGCTTTTGGACATGGTAGATTTTGCCATGTTTTTGATATAGTCAACAGACTTATTGGTTGGCCTGAAGATACAAATTTGGAAACGATTAGCATATTTGTGGTATTTTACATCATAGAAATTAATGAGATCACCTCAGGAGAGCACACAAAGAGAGGAAAGAAGAGAGCCAAAGCAGAATTCTGAGGAAAGCAGTAATTTACACGTTGTTAGGAACAGAGAGCTGGACAAAAGAGAAAAAAAGTCAGGGTGGCTTGGGGAAATCCTAGGGAGTGTGGCGAGAAAAAAGAAGCCAAGAGGTTGGAGGATTTCAAAAACTAGAAATCCTTCTGGAAGGTCTTGTAAAGTAAGGATGAGATATGTGAATCCATTGGATTCAGCAATTTGTATTACCAATACCATATCTGTGGACAGGTTTGGTTAGAAGCCAGATTGGAGGGGCTGGAGGATGGATTTGAGGAGAGGAGAAAGGCACCGTGCATGTATAAAACATGGTAAGTGATGTCGTGACCGTGCAGCAGAAGTGTAGAGAAGGTCTGACAATTCATGGAAGGCTGCACAGCAGAGAAGGTGACAAAAATGTTCTGTGTGAATAAAACACTTACTGCTTTATGTTCTGAAGTGTATTCATTTAAAACACATTTTTATAGAGTTCCAAAATGTGTTACACATTCCTATGCCTTCTTGCATTTAGGGTATATAACATAATACAACTTTTTTTTTAAAGTTTATTTATTTTGAGAGAGAGAGACCATGTGAGCAAGGGAAGGATAGAGAGAGAGGAAGAGAGAGAATCCCAAGCAGGCTCTGCACTGCCAGCGCAGATAACCACACAGAGCTTGAACTCAGGAACGATGAGATCATGACCTAGGCTAAAACCAAGAGTTGGTTGCTTAACTGACTGAGCCACCCAGGTGGCCCAAATAATGCAACTTTTTAAAAATTCATTTTGTTTTTTAAATTTACATCCAAGTTAGTTAGCATATAGTGCAACGATGATTTCAGGAGTAGATTCCTTAATGCACCTTACACATTTAGCACATCCAACCTCCCATAACCCCTCCAGTAACCCTCTGTTCTCCACATCTAAGAGTCTCTTATGTTTTGTCCCCGTTTCTGTTTTTATATTGTTTTTGCTTCCCTTCCCTTATGTTCATCTGTTTTGTATCTTAAATTCCTCATATGAATGAAGTCATATGATGTTTGTCTTTCTCTGACTAATTTCATTTAGCATAATACCCTTTAGTTCCATCCATGTAGTTGCAAATGACAAGATTTCATTCTTTTTGAATGCCAAGTAATACTCCATTGTATGTATGTGTGTGTGTGTGTGTGTGTGTGTGTGTACCACATCTTCCTTAGGCATTCATCCATTGATGGTCATTTGGGCTCTTTCCATACTTTGGCTATTGTTGATAGCATTGCTATAAACATTGGGGTGCATGTGCCCCTTTGAAACAGCACACCTTTATCCCTTGGATAAATACCTAATAGTCCAATTGCTGGGTTGTAGGGTAGTTCTATTTTTATTTTTTTGAGGAACCTCCATACTGTTTTCCAGAGTGGCTGCACCACCATGAGTGCAAATGAGATCCTTTCTCTCTGCATCCTCACCACCATCTGTTGTTGACTGAGTTGTTAATGTTAGCCATTCTGACAGGTGTAAGGCGGTATCTCATTGTGGTTTTGACTTGTATTTCCCTGATGATGAGTGATGTTGAACATTTTTTCATGTATCAGTTGGTCATCTGGATGTCTTCTTTGGAGAAGTGTCTATTCATGTCTTTTGCCCATTTCTTCACTGGATTATTTGTTTTTTTGGCTGGCGAGTTTGATCAGTTCTTTATAGATTTTGGATACTAACCCTTTATCTGATATGTCATTTGAAAATATCTTCTCCCATTCCATTGGTTGCCTTTTAGTTTTGCTGACTGTTTCCTTCACTGTGCAGAAGCCTTTTATTTATATGCGGTCCCAATAGTTCATTTTTGCTTTTGTTTCCCTTGCCTCCAGACGTGTTGAGTAAGAGTTGCTGTGGCCAAGGTCAAAGACATTTTTGCCTCCTTTCTCCTTGAGGATTTTGATGACATCCTGTCTTGCATTAGATCTTTCATCCATTTTGAGTTTATTTTTGTGTAGGGTGTAAGAAAGTGGTCCAGGTTCCTTTTTCTGCATGTTGCTGTCGAGTTTTCAAGCACTACTTGCTGAAGAGACTTTCTTTATTCCATTGGATAATCTTTCCTTCTTTGTCAAAGATTAGTTGGCCATATGTTTGTGGGTCCATTTCTGGGTACTCTATTCTGTTCCATTGATCTGAATGTCAGTTCTTGTGCCAGTACCATACTGTCTTGATGATTATAGTTTTGCAATACAGTTTGAAGTCTGGAATTGTGATGCCTCCTGCTTTGGTTTTCTTTTTCAAGATTGTTTTGGTTATTCAGGGTCCTTTCTGGTTCCATACAGATTTTAGGATTGTTTGTTATAGCTCTGTGAAGAATGCTGGTGTTATTTTGATAGGGATTGCATTGAATATGTACACTGCTTTAGGTAGTATCAACATTTTAACAATGTTTGTTCTTCCAATCCATGAGCATGGCATGTTTTTCCATTTTTTTGTCTGTGTGTCTTCAATTTCTTTCATAAGCTTTCTATAATTTTCACTGCATAGAATTTTTCACCTCTTTGGTTGGATTTATTCCTAGGTATTTTATGGGTTTTGGTACAACTGTAAATGGGATCAATTCCTTGATTTCTCTTTCTGTCGCTTCATTATTGGTGTATAGGAATGCAACCGATTTCTGTGCATTGATTTTATATACTGTGACTTTGTTGAATTCATGAATCGGTTCTAGAAGCTTTTTGGTGGAATCTTTTGGGTTTTTCCATAAAGAGTATCATGTCATCTGCGAAGAGTGAAAGTTTGACCTCCTCCTGGCCAAATTGGATGCCTTTTATTTCTTTGTGTTTTCTGATTGCAGAGGCTAAGACTCCCAATACTATGTCGAATAACAGTGGTGAGAGTGGACATCCCTGTCTTGTTCCTGACCTTAGGGGGAAAGCTCTCTGTTTTTCTCCATTGAGGATGATGTTAGTGTTGGGTCTTTCATATATGGCTTTTATGATCTTGAGGTACGATACTTCTATCCCTACTTTCTTGAGGGTTTTTATCAAGAAAGGATACTGTATTTTGTCAAATGCTTTCTCTGCATCTATTGAGAGGATCATATGGTTCTTGTCCTTTCTTTTATTGATGTGATACATCACATTGATTGTTTTGCAGATATTGAACCAACCCTGCATCCCATGTATAAATCTCACTTGGCTGTAGTGAATATGTTTTTTTAATCTATTGTTGAATCCAGTTGGCTGATACCTTGTTGAGGATTTTTGTATCCATGGTCATCAGGGAAATCGGTCTATAGTTCTCCTTTTTAATGGGGTCTTTGTCTGGTTTTGGAATCAAGGTAATGCTTGCTTCATAGAAAGAGTTTGGAAGTTTTCCTTCCATTTCTATTTTTTGGAACAGATTCAAAAGAATAGGTGTTCATTCTTCCTTAAATGTTTGGTGGAATTCCCCTGGAAAGACATCTGGCTCTAGACTCTTGGTTTTTGTAAGATTTTTGATTACTAATTTGATTTCCTTATGGGTTGTGGGTCTGTTCAAATTTTCTACTTCTTCCTGTTTCAGTTTTGGTAGTGTATATGTTTCTAGGAAATGTCCATTTCTTCCAGATTGCCCATTTTACTGGCATATAATTGCTCATAATATGCTCTTATTATTGTTTATTTTTCTGCTGTGTTGGTGGTGATCTCTCCTCTTTCATTCTTGATTTTATTTCTTTGGGTCCTTTCCTTTTTCTTTTTGATCAAACTGGCTAGGGCTTTATCAATTTTGTTGATTCTTTCAAAGAACCAGCTTCTGGTTTCACTGATCTGTTCTACTGGATTTTTTTTTTTGATAGCATTGATTTCTGCTCTAATCTTTACAATTTCCTGTCTTCTGCTGTTTTTGGGTTTATTTGCTGTTCTTTTTTCAGCTTTTTAAGGTCTAAGGTTAGGTTGTGTATCTGACACCTTTCTTCCTTCTTTAGGAAGGCCTGGATTGCTGTATAGTACCCTCTTAGGACCACCTTTGCTGTGCCCCAGAGGGTTTGGGCTGTGGTGTTATCATTTTCATTGATTTCGATGCATTTTTTAATTTCCTCTTTAACTTCTTGGTTAGCCCATTCATTCTTTAGCAGGATGTTCATTAGTCTCCAAGTATTTGTTATGTTTCCAAATTTTTTCTTGTGGCTGATTTCAAGTTTCATAGCATTGTAGTCTGAAAATATGCAAGGTATGATCTCGATCTTTTTGTACTTGTTGAGGACTGATTTGTGATCTATTGATCACAATGATTGTGATCCAGTAGGTGATCTATTCTGGAGAACGTTCCATGTGCACTGGAGAAGAATGTATATTCTGCTGCTTTAGGATGAAATGTTCTGAATATATGTGTAAGTCCATCTGGTCCAGTGTGTCATTCAATGCCATTGTTTCTTTGTTGATTTGTTGTTTAGATGATCTGTCCATTGCTATAAATGGGGTGTTGAAGTCGCCTCCTATTATGTTATTATTATCAATGAGTTTCTTCATGTTTGTGATTAATTGATTTATATATTTGGGTGTTTTCACATTTGGAGCATAAATGTTTATAATTGTTAGGTCTTCTTGGTGGATAGGCCCCTTGATTATGATATAATGCCCTTTTGCATCTCTTGATACAGTCTTTATTTTAAAGTCTAGATTGTCTGATATAAGTGTGGCTACTCTGGCTTTCTTTTGTCAACCATTAGCATGATAGATGGTTCTCCATATCCTTACTTTCAATATGAAGGTGTCTTTAGGTCTAAAGTGGGTCTCTTGTAAACAGTATATAGATGAATCTTGTTTTCTTTTCCATTCTGTTACCCTGTGTCTTTTGATTGGAGCATTTAGTCCATAGACGTTTAGAGTGAGTACTGAAAGATATGAATTTATTGCCATTATGTTGTTTATAGAGTTGGAATTTCTGGTGGTGTTCTCTGTTCCTGTCTAATCTTTGTTGCTTTTGGTCTGTTTTTTGTTTTTTGTCTTTTGTTTTTGTTTTTGTTTTTTTTTTTTGTTTTTTGTTTTTTGTCTTTTCTCCCCCCAGAGAGTCCCCCTTAAAATTTCTTGCAGGGTTGGTTTTGTGGTCATGAACTCCTTTAATTTTTGTTTGTCTGGGAAATTTTAGCCTCTCCTTCTATTTTGAATGACAGCTTTGCTGGATAAAGAATTCTAGTCTGCATATTTTTCCGATTCAGCACATTGAATATAACCTTCTCTCTGGCCTGCCAAGTTTCTGTAGATAGGTCTGCTGCAAACCTGATCTGTCTTCCCTTGTAGGTTAAGGACTTTTTTCCTCTTGCTGCTTTCATTATTCTTTCCTTGCCTGAGTATTTTGTGAATTTGATGATGATATGCCTTTTTAGTGGTCAGTTTTTCTTGAATCTAATGGGAGTCCTCTGTGCTTCCTGGATTTTGATGTCTGTGTCTTTTCCCAGGTTAGGAAAGTTTTCTGCTATGATTTTCTCACATAACTCTTCTACCCCTTTTTATTTCTCTTCATCTTCTGGGACCCCTATGATTCTGATGTCGTTCCTTTTTAATGAGTCACTGATTTCTCTAATTCTCAAATCATGCTCTTTTGCCTTAGTCTCCCTCTTCTTTTCTGTTTCATTATTCTCCATAAGTTTGTCTAATATATCACTTATTTGCTGTTTTGCCTTATCCATCCTTGCCGCTGTGGCAACCATTTGAGATTGCAGCTCAGTTATAGCATGTTTTAATTTCATCCTGACTAGTCAGCTGTTACATCTTTTATCTCTGCAGAAAGGGATTCTAATCTTTTTTCAACCCCAGCTAGTATTCTTATTATCATGATTCTAAATTCTGGTTCAGACATCTTGCTTGTATATGTGTTGATGAAGTCTCTAGCTATCATTTTTCTTACTCTTTCTTTGGGGTGAATTCCTTCATTTTGTCATTTTGAAGAAGAAAAAGAATAAATTAGGTAAAAAAAAATTAACATCAAAAAATTAAAAACAACACACACACACAAATCAAATAAATGATGCTAGAACCTAGGTGTGTTTTGGTATGGTTGTTGAAAGAAGCTTGATAGAGGAAAAAGGGGGGAAAAAAACAAAAACGTTTGAAAGTTTGTAAAAATGAATACAATGAAATAGAATAAAGTCAAATGATGGAAGTAGAATTTGAAAAATTTACAAAAAAGGAAAAAACATAGTAGAAGAAAAAAATTAAAGAAAAATATTTTTGATAATAATTGAAAATAAAAATAATTTTTTTCTTTCTGTATTCAAGAAAAAAATGAAAAAAAAAAGAAATGGAATAGATAGACCAATGAATAGACTGAAATACAATTGAAAATACATCATTTTCCCCTAAAAGTCAAACTATGAAGCACTTTATACTCCATAAACTAAGCAGGCAGAGACTCGTGGTGTTCCTGAAGAGTGAGGTTTGCACAGTTGTGTGGGGATTAGTCTAACGGCTCCATTCTCCACTAGTACTGCTTAACTTATTGGGGTGGATCGTTGTGGTGGTTGTAGGTGCATATCCGCATGCAAGGGAGGGGTGAAAATGACATGCCCCCCAACTACCCAGTCTCTAGTATCAGAACTCTGCGCCTCCCCGATCAGCAACCATGCACCCATCCTTTGTTTTTGGCTCCATCCACTCCTGGCTTTTACACTGTCTGTGACCAAACAGTCAGCTTGCTAGGCAGCCTATCCCTCCTGAGTTTTATCTCAGATGTGGTTGTGTTTCCCAATCCTTCACTTCTGAGTGACTGAGGCTTTGACCCATTCAGACCTTGGGGGAGGGTCTCACCAAGCAATGACCTAGTGCTGGCTGCACCCAGGGACGTTCGAGGCACTATGCTGCTACTGATGCCCAGAGACTGTGGCTGGGTGCCAGCCTGTCCCAGAAAAAGTTCACATGATCATGTAGCAGCAGCATTTCAAGGATTATGGAAAATCACAACACACATCTGGCACCAGGCTTCACCCTTAATAACCTTGTTCCAGCACCGGTTAATGTGGTTGCTCTCTGGAATGTGCTGGGATCTTTGCTTGTGGGGTGGTCACACAGCCTGTACCAAATGTCCTCCCAGCAGGGGAACCGCTTCTCCCTATGTGGCCTGAGAACCCCCCCAGACCTCATTTTCTGCTCCTGGGAATTTGCCCTTCTCACCAGAGCACCACCAGGTATTGAGCTGCAGAGTTTCGGACTCTGTACTCCCCCTGTTTATAGTCTTAATGGAATTTAAATCATCTCCTTTCTCTTTTCTCCCTTTTTAGTTCAGTCCCTGTGATTGTTGCCACTTTTCTACTTTCTCTCCAGCTGCTTTTGGGGGTTGCTTTTCCCATACTCTCCCCCCATCTCCATCCTCTCTCCACAACAAAAACAGCTCCCTGCCCTCAGTGGCTTCTCTCTCCCCCAGTTTACCTCTTCGTGCCACCTACCTGCTGAGTTCTGTGGTTCATGTTGTGTGGTTTATTCTGTTAATTCTCAAATCAGTTTTCTAGATGTGCAGGATGGTTTAGTGTTGATCTGGCTGTATTTAACGGATGCAAGATGTAAATAAAACTTCCATGTTGTTCTGCCATCTTGGCTCCTCCTGCAACTTTTGATCACAATGACTACTTTTTTTTTTCATTGACATTTTTGGGTTCTTAAGAGTTCATGAAGGACACTAACTCTATTCTAAATGGCCTCAGATATATATACTTTCGATTTCCTCTGTGTGTGTACATGTGTATACACACGTGTGTGTATTTGAGAGAGATGGGAAGGGAATGTAAACTCGGATTCAAATCCAGATTTGTCAGCCTCCAAAACCTAGGCTTTTTTCCTAACTAGTCCATTTTTCTAACTAGTTATTAGATTCATTCATTCCATAAATATTTTTGATTACCTTCTAAAATAAAACAATCATGACAGCTGACTTCTATAAAGTGCTTACTTATGTAGGCAGGTATTGTTTTAAGTGCTTTCCATGTATTATCTCATTTAATCCTCACAACAATCATATGAGATTCCATTGTATGAGAGGGCAAACTGAGGCCTGGAATGCTTACATAAATGTTTAGAGGTTCTACTTCTAGGGAATGGTAAAATGAAGTTTACAACCCAACAGTTTGGCTCTAGGGCTATTGACTCTGCTCTAGAATATTTCTGAAAAGGAAAATGTGACAGGCAGAGGGAAAAGGAAACAGAAAGAAAGTTGTTATTTCTGGAGTTGTATAAGCTGGGAGATGTAAGCAAAGAGGCTGTAGGGAGAGACAAGTACCATTTCATCATTGGCTCTTTAAGCCCTGTTCAGGAGTTTGGATTTTAATCCAAGCAATGGCAGTGCCTTGATGAATTCTGTGTAGTCAGTGATGAGATTTGTGTTTAATTTGTAGTTGGCATAGAGCATAAAAAATGAGCAGGCTCTGTGGAAGTATAATGGGCATAGGCTTTGTAACAACTATTACAGATGTAGAGGCTTTTCTTGCCTTCATCTCGTTTCTTAGATTCTCTCACAGCACACTGTCTTGGTTAATATGATAATTATGATTCTAGCCATACCAAGTAAAGCTACAAACTCAAAAGCAGTTTGTAAGGATAATCAGGAACTTGAAGGGAGAAAAGTAAAAGAAATCCCCACACAGCGAAGTCATATTTTACAAAGTTAAAAAAAATTCCTACAGGGTTCTAAATAAATGTTTTATGAATGTGTTCAAATGCAACTTCTTTGGTGAAAGCTTCTTAACTCCCCATTCAGCACTAGCTGCTACATCCTCTATTTTACCATAACAATCTATTTGACCTCTATTTAACCAGTTATTATCCTATATTATCATTGATCTGTTTACATGTATATCACAATTTGTTTCAGTTTGGTTCAGTGAAGATTTATGTCGCCATTTCACTGTGCCAAGCATCCCCTCATCATATGTTAAGTGACATAGAGGCCTATAATAAACATTGGGTTATTGTAAAGGAGAGACTCAAATCTTTTAAGGTTGTTATCTAGCAAGACCCAACAAGAATATATATAAGGAAACTAAACTCTTTATTAACTTCCCTTGATGCATACTTTAATATATAGAGTAGTTTATATATGTAGTATTTTATGTAGTTGTAATATATATATATATAATGTCATATTTTAACTTCCTCTTATTTATTGTTCAAATATTGAATAATTCCAGACCCAAGGGTCATCAAGACAATATGGTTATAAAAAATGCCTATTTAAAAGGGCAAATATATCTTGACCTTTGAAAGAACAAATCCTTGAATTTTCAAAAGGAGGACAAGTTTTTAACATATTTTATCAGATAGATACAGCTCTCAGTAAACTCATTGCCAAGTAAGCCCTTCTACCATTACAAAATTGGCAGGGAAGAAAAAATGTGTCTGTAGTGTTGATTGTCTTCTACTGGAAGGTGTAACTATATTTCTGAATGTAGGCTAGGTGGAAATTAGGACTATGATTATAATGCTTGGGTAAGAAGGGGCTTGTCTACTTACAAAATTAAATTGAAACATGTTGAGTCCTTAGTTACAAGTCTTGGCATTTCTTTCCAAATGGAGGCCTAGAAAATGTTGATGGTTATAAGTAACCAGAGGATGGTAATATCTAAATAAAGGGATAATAGGGGTGCCTGGGTGGCTCAGTAGATTGAGAGTGTCTGACTCTTGGTTTCAGCTCAGGTCATGATCTCATGGTCTGTGAGTTTGAGCCCTTCATTGGGCTCTGTGCTGACAGTGCAAAACCTGCTTGGGATTCTCTCTCTCTCTCCCTCTCTCTCTCTACTCCTCCCCTGCTCGCTTTCTCACCCTCTCAAAATAAATAAATAAACTTAAAAAATTAAAAAAAATAAGAGGATAATAATTACAGAATAATTGGAATTATTACAGAATAATTACAGAATAATGGAAGAATGGATTACTGACCAGTCTGCCAGTGATTCTCAAGAATGATTCCTCTGATGTGAATAAAAGTAATCCTGAAGACACAGAATCAACTTAAGATGTTTCAGAGCAATTATGTCATTGCTGCATTTATTCAGAAAAAATTGTACAGAGACAACATTTATCACAAAAATTTCATTTTTCTTCAAATATGTAATTGTATATGCTTTTTGCTTTTTGTTTTCTGTTTTTTAATGTAGTGACAAACATTCTTCTTTGATTAAAGGTTAGGTGTTAAAAAAAGCCAATTTTACAGAGATATAAGAAGCTAAGTGGTCAAAATTCTAATTTTTAAATATCAGTCATATTCAGTTGTCTCATAAAGCTATGATTTGTGTGTAAAGTACATATGAACCATCTTTTTTAGAGTAGAACTTGTTTTAGATCATGGATAGGGGAGTTTTTTTTTTTTTTATTTTAGGCAGAATTCTTGATATTAGAATTTTGGACTCTTATTTAGTGTACACGGATTTAAATTATAAGTATTAATGACATAACAGGTTATTTTACATAATTGTTATATTATAAAAGTGACTTTAAAATTATACCTTTAATCCCCATTTTTACATAAATGAATAAATTTTACTGGTAACTGGAGCTTAGCCTTTAAAATCCCCAAGTTTATAAATTTTGAACAATACTTGTGGAAATAAACTTACATTAAAATAATTTGTTTTTTCAGAACGCCTGGGTGGCTCAGTCGGTTAAGCGTCCAACTTCCTCTCAGGTCATGATCTCATGGTCTGTGAGTTCAAGCCCCACGTTGGGCTCTGTGCTGACAGCTCAGAGCCTGGAGCCTGTTTCATATTCTGTGTCTCTCTCTCTCTGAACCCTCCCCCGTTCATGCTTGGTCTCTCTTGGACTCAAAAATAAATAAACGTTTAAAAAAATTTAAAAAACATTTGTTTTTTCATTTTTAAATAGAGGCCTTGAATATAATGGCTTTAGAAATGATTTAGGAACATTGTTATGAGCATTTACTATTATATTGGGTTATAATACTTCACAGATCCATAATATCTTTTTGAACTTTCCAGTCTCCCTTTTTGCTGAAATAACATAGGATGTTCATATTGCATTATATCATTATATTTTCCTCTAGGACAATACCATTCCCTTTCTTTTTTTTTCTTCCAAGATTTTATTTAAATTCAAGTTAGTTAATATATAGTGTAGTATTGGTTTCAGGAGTAGAATGTAGTGATTCATCACTTACAGGTAACACTCAGTGTTCCTCACAAGTGCCCTCCTTAATGCTCATCATCCATTTAGCCCATCACCCACCCACTTCCCTCCAGCAACTCTCATTTTGTTTGCCCTTCCCTTTCTTTCTTTCTTGTGTGTGTGTGTGTGTTAATAAACCTTTACTACATATTGTTTCAAGAATAATGTACAGAAAGGCTAAAATTATAATTTTAATCTCTATAAAATTACCACGTTATTTAATGGCTTGATTAGCACTTAATTTTTGACCCCAAAATGCTTTTTATATTCTCTCAAATAATTTTTGAAAAAATTACTTATACCTGAAAGAAAAGTTAAGTTCTTAGTAATCATTATTGTTTATTGCAGTGTTTTGACACAATTATCTATAAATATTTTTTGTCTTTAGGTACTTACTATGACTTATCTGACTTTATTTTTATTATTATTTTTTAAAATTTACATCCCAGTTAGTTAGCATATAGTACAATAAGGATTTTAGGAGTAGATACCAGTGATTCATCCTCTATATATAATACCCAATCCTCATCCCAACAAGCATCCTCCCTAATGCCCCTCACCCATTTAGCCCATCCCCCTTCCCACAAATCCTGCAGCAAACCCTCAGTTTGTTCTCTGTATTTAAGAGTCTTTTATGTTTTGTCCCCCTCCTTTTTTTAATATTATTTTTGCTTCCCTTCCCTTATGTTCATCTGTTTTTTATCTTAAATTATGCATATGAGTGAAGTCATATATTTGTCTTTCTCTGACTAATTTTGCTTAGCATAATACCCTCCGGTTCCATCCACATAGTTGCAATGGCAAGATTTCATTCTTTTTGATTCCTGAGTAATGCTCCATTGTGTATGTATGTATATATATATGTATGTATGCTACATCTTCTTTATGCATTCATCCATTGATGGACATTTGGGCTCTTTCCACACTTTGGCTATTGTTGATAGCATTGCTATAAACATTGGGGTGCATGTGCCCCTTTGAAACAGCACACTTGTATCCCTTGGATAAATACCTAGTAGTGCAATTGTTGGGTTGTAGGGTGGTTCTATTTTTAATTTTTTGAAGAACCTCCATACTGTTTTCCAGAGTGGCTGCACCAGTTTGCATTCCCATCAGCAGTGCAAAAGAGATCCTCTCTCTCTGCATCCTTGCCAACATGTTGTTGCCTTAGTTGTTAATATTAACCATTCTGACAGGTGTGAGGTGGTATCTCATTGTGGTTTTGATTTATATTTTCCTGATGGTGAATGATGTTGAGTATTTTTTCATGTGTCAGTTGGCAATCTGGACGTTTTCTTTGGAGAAGTGTCTATTCATGCCTTTGCCCATTTGTTCACTTGCTTCTTTTTTGGGTGTTGAGTTTGATAAGTTCTTTATAGATTTTTGATACTAACCCTTTATCTGATATGTCATTTGCAAATATCTTTTTCCATTTTGTCAGTTGTTTTTTAGTTTTGCTGATTGTTTCCTTCTTTGTGCAGAAGCTTTTTATTTTGATGAGGTCCTAATAGTTCATTTTTGCTTTTGTTTCCCCTGACTCTGGAGACGTGTTGAGTAAGAAGTTTCTGCAGCCAAAGTCAAAGAGGTTTCTGCCTGCTTTCTCCTCTAGGATTTTGATGGTTTTCTGTTTTACATTTAGGTCTTTCATCCATTTTGAGTTTATTTTTGTGTATGATGTAAGAAAGTGGTCCACGTTCATTTTTCTGCAAGTTGCTGTCCAGTTTTCCCAGCACCACTTGCTGAAGATACTGTCTTTATTCCATTGGATATTCTTTCCTGCTTTGTCACACATTAGTTGACCTTATGTTTGTGGGTCCATTTCTGGGTTCTCCATTCTGTTGTATTGATCTGAGTGTCTGTTTTTCTGCCATCGCCATTCCCTTTTGATCTTAATTTCCCCCTGAAGTCTAGATATCAGAGAACCAATAGTGTGAGAATTTTGTCTTAGGAGAAAAATGCCAATGAATATAGGACTTTTGTCACTCTAGGATTTATTACATTTAGTATTTCTACATTCCTTTCTCCACTATCTTCCAGAGGTTTTTAATCAGTTTTCTGATAATGAGGGATAATTAGGATATTATTAAACAGTTAATAATAATTAGATAGCTAAATTTACTGTAAGAACTGTTCTACCGCTCTTCAAATTTAAAAGGCAAGTTACATTTGTGGCTTTATGAGACTTTAGTTTTTGCTTCAACATTTCTAGGATATTGATTAGATGCTTGAAAAAGACTAGGAAAAATAATACAGGTTTGGCAAATTGCTATGTGCAGTTTCATAAGCAATGAACAAAAAACATAGGCATTTTCACCCATCTTTAGGCAGATGGTGAATGGCAACAGCAGAGATTTCAAATATAGATGTAGCACATATATATTGCAAACAGCTGTAATAGCTAAAATACATGCCAGAAGACTTAATCATTCTGGATTTTTTTCCAATACATGCTAGAGTTCAAAAATAGACTTCTCTTTCCTACAATTGCTATAGAATTCTTTGAAATAGGCAAGTGCATCTATGTTATAGGAACTTTGCTTGTGCTGATTAGGCTGTATTTTCAAGGCTCCTTGACAATTGGTTGATTAGTAAAATTCTCATTAGTTATGATTTGGTGTGCATGACTCATGACCGATATGACTTATTTTTGCTACTGGATTGGCTGAATCAACTGTTTTGTTATGTGTAGACCTCGCCAATACCAAATATCTGGATGAAAAGTAAAAAGCTGAATTAACTGCACAAACTGAATTAGCACACCTATTTGTAGATCTTCATTAAGTAGAAAGGATTGCTAAGATTTTAAGAATATATATTTTATTTTCCACTGATGGAGGTCTTAAATTATAATTTGATATTTTTAAAACAAATTCTGAGTATGTGCCTCTCAGTTGAAAGAATACTGTTTTGTTTAGAATGAAGGAAATAGCAAAGAGTTTCTCAGCAGAGATGGGATTTCGGGGAAAAATGATCTAGCTAGTCACCACTAAAGTTCCTAGACTTCAGATATTGTTTGCTTTCCTGGAGTGTTCTCTGTAACTCTGAATAGAAGAGGATTTCGACTTGGTCACCTGATTTCCATTTGACAGTAGAGTGACGGAAGGCACATGGATTGGAGTCCATGGATGTGGGTTAGTTAGTCCTGTTTGACAGTGTGACCTGTGTGAACTTCACCAAGTATCCTCATCAGTTAATTGGGGATGATGATAATATTATTTAACTAAGGAAGGATTATAAGAAATAATGTCAAATGAACTCTTTTGACAAACATGTCAACATGTGTGACAAACTCTTTTGACAAAACTCTAACATGATATTAGCATGCTAGTTTACAGATTACTTAGATGACGTGAGTCACCATTGTTTCCTCTTTCTCCCAGTTTGCTGATACTTCAAGTAGATAACAACTCTGGTTCGATATCAGTGGCAATCTCTTTTCTTACTGTTGCAAATATTTTTTTTTCTTATTTTTCTCTCTCCATGACTATTGCTTTTCCTTATACATTCTTCTTTCCTATTTACATCTCCTCTCTGTACCCCAGACATTGCATGATTAACACTTTCATCATCTCAACAACCTCAAGACTTTTAGGAAATGCTTATGTATCCCTTTATCATCAAGAAGTTGGGGACTGATTTCAGAGTAGATATAAAGATAAAGGGACAAAGATTGGTAATAGATTCTCGATGCTCTATATCCAGCATTTGAGGCCTATATTCCATGTGTCTTACTGATACAAAGTGAATTTTCTGAGGTAATTATTATTTAAACAACACAGCTTTCCTGTGTAGTAGTACCTTAGACTGACAAATAACTTAATAATACAACAGGACAGAACTAATGGGAAAGTGCAGATAAAATGGAAATCATTAAAAATATATAGGAATTTTAAACCCATAATATAGATGTGTGTTATTTAACTGTATTTTAGAATTTCATGCTATAAACATAACATTGGGGTGGAACTCAAATCCTATTTTTTAATAAGAAATGTACTTGAAAAAATATAAAATTCTACCATATCTTTCTTACTTGAAGCATCTTACTTAGATTCCAAATAAATACAGTAATATTACAGTAGATATGGTTAAGCATTACAATTGATTTTGAAATAAAAACATTAAGC
Source organism: Leopardus geoffroyi (assembly GCF_018350155.1). Taxonomy (NCBI): domain Eukaryota; kingdom Metazoa; phylum Chordata; class Mammalia; order Carnivora; family Felidae; genus Leopardus; species Leopardus geoffroyi. Next base: position 95,196,009 of record NC_059327.1, on the reverse strand, counting down.
TTGCTTGGTATGAGTGAATGTGGTGAAATGTAGTATTTGAGGTATCCTGAAGAAATGGGAGGAAGGACAAAATTATTAAGGCAAAGATCGTGACCCTAAAATTGACACAGATGGCTATTGTTCGAGACCGCAATGAGACTAGATGCTGGGTAGTACCTTCCTGTGGATTATGGTCCATACCCTCAATCTGTTTCAAGCACCATTCAATCCTCCTTGGAAAAAATGATAACTGTAGCACATCCATCTCTCGTTTCTGTTATGTTTCTACTCTTGTCTTCGATAGTGCACACCATGGATTCCCTTAGGCCTGTTCCTTTGGAGCTTTCACGTATTTTCTCATTTCTTTCAGAAGGTTTTATTAACTTAATTTCTCCTCATTATCTAAGGGTTTCCAATGTTTATTTATCATGTTTGGGTTGCTTTATTTAATATTGTTAACTGGAAAAGTGTGTAAACGCGAAGTTACAGCATATTATACCCTCATAGGCCAATGCATATAGGTAAATAGATTAAGAAAGAAGAATTGTATGGATGTTTGCGTATTCCTTTTATACAGGTCACTATATTCAACTGGGTAGTGTTTTTCTCTTTCCTTCAGAGTTAGTTGAAATAGAAAGGATTTCCACCTTGTGAAAAATCAGTATGAACTAACATGGTTTTCTGTTTTGCTGATTTTAATCTCTTATTTATCCTCAGCATATTAACAAACTAAACCATCATAAATAAGCATTAAATCAGAATAAGAAAGAAAAACAGTACCATATTCTAAAGCATAAGATTCTCCAAGCTAAATGTGACTGGTTGTGTAGGAAGTTCATGTATTATTTAAAGAAGTTTCAAATATTTCATTTGATAATTCATTTATCAACAGTTCCCCCATTCAATCGGTACAGAAGGTGAGATACAAATCCTCACTGGGTAAGATGGGGAGGCAAGAAATTAGATACGGTTGAGGGTTCTAAGAAGATCTGTGCCCTGGTACTCCCTCCCTTCTTGGTAAACTCATGAGAAGGGAGAAAAAGATGACCCCGGCTACATCTGTGGATACACAAATAATAATGATTTGTATTCCAGTTTCCATTTAGAAACCTAGAGCCATCATGATATGTGAACAAGGGGGTAGAGTTGTCTAAAGGCAACTCAAACACCCTGTCATATCCTGTGACCTCAAACAGTCATGAAAGAATACATAAATATGCATGCACTCCTGGAAAGGTGCCACAGAGTGAGAGGCAGTAAACCTGAAGTGAATTCAGGGCTGTCATGGGGTCTTGGTGGTGAATGGTCACATGGACCTTATGGCCGGCCAGGGAATAGATGGGGATGAAGGTGTCTCAGTAGATGCCAATTTGGGGGAGGGGGATGACAACAGAAGACATCCATATGGGATAATGTTTATGTTTCATTGGCTGCTCTGCAGATAGGCAATGATAGGCGATGAGCCTCCCCCTACTGTTATTTATTCATTTGAAAAATATTTATTTAGTGCCTACTATGTTCTTGGTACTGTTCTAGGCACTGTCAAAAAGTGCCTAGATGTACATAAGCCTTCTGATGCCATCCATCCCAGAGAGAAAGAATTAACTTTCTTTCATACAGCATACTATATATTACACATATTTATTTCATATTATCCGTGTCCCTTCCACTAGAACATGTACTCTAGGAGAGTGGGAATTTTTAACCATTCCTATTACTTATAACAAAATCTAGCACATGGCAGTTGCCCAATAAATACTTAATGAAACAAATGACTCAAGAATAATGAGATTATACAAAAGAGACATGAATTATAGGAAAAAACCCTCTTTTTCTTTTTTTTTCACATCTGAGTTGATGGCTGGAGAATTCCTATCTCCTGTAGAGTGAAATAATACCATTGAGTCATAACACTGCCTTTATGTATCAGAAGTAAGGCAGGGCGAGTGAATGAAGGCAGAAAACTTTTCTGTATCTATGTCCACTTGTGTTGGGGACCGATGTGATACATTTACTTCATGAAGCTATAACAACAATACATCTATCTTTCCAAAGTTGACTCTGTATTTTTCTTATACCTTCAGAAATCTTTGAATTTATACTTTTGGTGGTAGAGGTAGGAAGAATGTGTGTGTATGTAATAGTTCCATGAGGAGGGAACATAATTAATAGGTGTGGTCTTGACTGTGGTATCCAGACCTTTGCTGCCCATTATAAAGACTGCTACTGAGCACTTTACAGGTATCTAATGAACAGGTATCTAATAGCTCATGTAGCTATTAAGCATTTTACAGGTATATAATCCAAATGGAAATATACTCTATGTATAAAATACACATGAGTTTCAAAGACTTAGTACAAAAGTGTAAAATATCTCAATTTTTAGAATATTGATTGCATGTAGAAATGATAATATATTAGATATATTGGTTTAAATGAAATATATTGCTAGAATTAATTTCATCTGTTTGTTCCAGTTTTGACTACTAGATAATTTAAAGCTGTGTGTATGGCTTGCATTCTATTTCTATTGGGCATTGAAGAGTAGGTGGCACAGTCAATTGAGCATCCAACTCTTGATTTTGGCTCAGATCATGATCTCATGGTTCATGGGATTGAGCCCCACATCAGGCTCTGCACTAGCAAGGAGCCTACCTGAGATTCTCTCTCTCTCTCTCTCTCTCTGCTCCTCCCCCACTCATGGTCTCTTTCTGTCTCTCTCAACAATAAATAAATAAACTTAAAAAAATTAAAAAAAAAGAGTATGAGTCTAGACCATTTCAGACACCTTCACTAGTCTCATCTCTGTGTTTTGGACAAGGATATATACTTGTTACATGGTCTGCCGTAGTTACTCCAATAACTGCCTTCCTCCACTTTGACATTTTCCTGTTCTGGGGAATAAAGAGTCTATGTGGATATATCATTTAATTATTCCATATAAACTCAAATTAATTCAGGAGTCTGCTATTTGTAAATCACAGTTCAAATAAAAACAATTGAATGATTGGAACTCCATTTTATAGCTGGGGATTATATATGGTTATTTATTTTTTAAGTCACTGATTATCACTCTCATAGACATATGCATTCTCTGTCACTGTATTAAACACAAAATTAGTAATGAGCTCACCAAAGAGCTGCTTGTTTATCCCTTGGGCACTTTTTTATGGATGAAACTTCTATTTTAGAGAGAATCATACATGTGTTGGGCACATTATGATTCATGTAGAAGATATTTACTTACACGTGGGTTTCAATGGCAACAGTAAACAAATTGGGGTAGAATGTAAAGATAAGACTATAGGTAACACAGGACACATAATCCATACATTTATATATATTAAAAAATATGTCTACAACCATTCCAGGCAAGGCAGAAGCTTAATCTCTTGAAGGGGTGAACGGCTTTGTGTCTGATGCTATCTATCCAGAGTTAGTTGAAAGGATAATTTCACGAATTACATGGCTAACACAGGCATTTAAAAATTCTATTTAGGATAAAAGAGTTATGTTCACCCAGGTCACCTGGACAGGCAGACTACACTAATCAGATCACTTGGATGATTACTGTAATTTCCACATCTTTGAATTTGTGTAGTGAAAGTTGTATAATAAAAGTGTATTTGGAGAATTATCTGGTGTAACATGTTCATTTTAGAAAAGATGAAGTCTAAAGAGGTGAGGTTCAATGTTACACAGTTGACTTAATGGAAACCTAGATTAAAACTGAAGTGTTCTAGTCCTTAAATTATTCCTCAGTAGAATCTGGCAGGAATAAAATTTCAAATGTCTTCTAATAATCTCCACTGCTCCAAGGACCACATCATGTTAGAAAGATTAATTTATTGTTCATTCTTATTTTTCTCTTTGGCCAACAATATTATGGTATCGTTATGGAATGTTTCTGAAACATTCCTGAAAATTACAAAATTTTAATTTGTAAGTGGAATGTCTATTCATTGTTCTTCCCATTAGCTCATGTCTCCTTTGCAAGAAGTATGGGAACCAAAGTGTTTCACATGGATGTAATAATGTCAGGTTTTTTTCAGTGCCCATTATGAAATTGCAGAACCCAACCAAGTTTTGAATTCTGAATTTTATTAGCAATATTCACTTAGTTGACTCATTTTTTTGTCTTAACCAAAGAACACTTTCTCTGTCATAGAGATTGTTTTTATATTGCTTCATTGTGAATTTCTTGTTTTCCTTTAATATACACAATAATCTTATAATTTTCTCAAATCATTGAAATGACTGATAATGACTATTATTGTTCCATTTATCTATTTGTGAACTTTTAAAGTTTTAATCCTTAGGATTCTGACTATGAATATTTTCTCATAGGACTGTCCTTTTCTGATTTAATTTTCTTTCTGGCTTCTTAATTTCCCTCCCCCCACCCCCACCTTTTTTTCCTTTCTTTCTCTTAGGAGTCAGTGTATTTGTTGTCACTGTCACTAGACTTAGAAAAAGAAAGGCAAATACTCTCCTGAATTTGCCTTAATGATTGCTCCTCGAATCAGAGAATTTATATTTAGTTGTACTTACCAGATATATTAGGTGACTACTATGTATAAGGCACTGCTCATGGAAAGAAATCAATGTGAATGATGCTATCAAAAACTACAGGTTTATGATGGAAATTAATATAATCCATATTTTCCTTGCAAAGGCAAGGAACTATAACTCTTGTGTTTGAATTCCTTTTTGAAGATATTCAAGCAATCCTCTTGGAATCCAAAGTGCATTTGCATTGCAATAGCATTTTGACTTTAAAGATATCTTTTATTTTGTGTACATTAATACTTAAAATTTCTTTCATACACATACATACATGATCCCCTGCCCCACTTTAGAACTTTCAGTTGCTAAAGAATGCTGATCATTCTGATAATTTATAGTAAGATAAACCTGTAACCAAATCTTTGCCTTATCCTGTACAAAACAAGCAAGAATAAATAACAAAAAGCATGGAAATTTAAGGTAACACTTTAAAATGTATGATTTATATTAAGAAGTTATCACAAAGATTGAACATGTTATTCAGGAATCATTTAATGCTTTCATCCCGGAAATAATATGCTCGTTTTAAGTATGAGAAGACATGAAGACATTTTAATTTGCAACCAGGACTGAACATGTTTGTTCTTTTTTTTTAAGTTGATTTACTTTTGAGAGAGAGAGAGAAGCGTGAGTGGGGAAGGGCAGAGAGAGAGGGAGACACAGAATCTGAAGCTGAAGTGTCAGCACAGAGCCTGATGTGGGGCTCGACCCATGTACTGTGAGATCATGACCTGAGCTCAAGTTGGATGCTTAACCGACTGAGCTACCCAGGCGTCCCTTTTTCCTTTTTTAAACCACCACTATTTCTTGCACCTAAAAGATTGAAGATGGGGAGAGTACCTTTTATGATGCCTTTATGTTTAAGTGACGTTGCATTGAGTCAACTTAGTAACCACGCTTAAATGTGGACTGGAGTTTTCCATTTCCCATCCTGAATTTCCGTTTTACCCTTGTTAAATAAAAAAACATAATGGTAGAGTTACCAATAACCAAACCTTAAAATGAGTTTTCCAATTTGGCTTCCAATACACACACACCCACACACACGTGCACGTACACACACACACACACACACACACACATACACACGTGTAAATATATGCATATATCTGTTATTTATGTTATATATGTTTTTGAGTGTTTCCTTTGAGATGAAATACTACATAGCATATATATATATATATATATATATATATATATATATATATATATATAAATTAAATTCTTAGCTAGGGTTGTGTCTATTTATTAGGTGTAAAATGGGCAACTAAGACAGTAAAATGGATATTTTAATAAGTTTTTTACTAGCACAAAATAATACATAGCTAAATAAGAATAGTCATAGTATCTGCTTACAGATTACAGTTATGTTGACTACTCAGTGAGGACATTTCATATTTTTACACATCAAGCCTCATGGAGTCTGTGATTCATCCCTGTGGGGAATATGTTTTAGTTCAGACTTCAATTCAGCAGCTCTGTTCTGAACTCATAATAGAACGTTTCCCTTCTTCACATCCAGGGCAAAATGAGTACCAAGCATCTCCCTGAGGAAAGTAGGCAGGAAATGTGGAATGTGCAGCCTAGACTTGGGAAACTACAAGGTCACTTACTGGTCACAAGGAATCAGTAGAAGTCATTTTTGAGAACAGAAAGAAGGAAATCAAGTCTCCTTAGAAATACAGTAGACAAAAACTGAGAACCTAAAGGAGAATATGAGCAATTGCCTTTGGAAAGAGAGAAAGAGAGAGACAGAGACACAGTGGGACAGGCAGAAAGAGAGGGAGACACAGAGTCCGAAGCAGGTTCCAGGCTCTGAGCTGTCAGCACAGAGCCTGATGTGGGGCTCGAGCTCATGAACCACGAGATCATGACCTAACCCAAAGTCGGGTGCTTAACTGACTGAGCCACCCAGGTGTCCCAGAAAAAGAGATATTTTTTAAAAAAGTCAGTGATATACTAGTGAAATAACATACTAGTGCAGATAAAGATGGGACAAAAATATGTTGAGAAATAAAATAAGTATTAATAAGTATATGTGGAAGAATCAAGGCCAAACTAAAGGAAAGACTATTCCTTAGATCAGTTAAGGAATTTCATTAGGTCTGTATGAATGGAGATAGGGTATTTATTTTATTACTCAATATTCATTATATTTAGTTGTATGCAATTATGCTAAAGTGAAGTGGCTAAGTGTAAACTATACATAGTTTTCATTTCATAAAAGGATTTCAATCACTACCATATCTTCATAAAATCCTGAATTAAATAGCTCTCTAGAGATGGAGTGGGCCCAAATGACTACAGCAATTTCCAACAGATGGCCAGTTGGGTCTGAGTTACTGAGATAACTTACAGCAGTTAGCCCTGAATCTCATTTATCATTTTCTTCTAACCTTTATGGAACCAATCAAATTAAATATTTGACGCAGAAGCCCTTAAAGCAAAAACCATTTACTGTATGGCAGCAATCAAAACAAGAAAAAGGAGATAGCTATTCAGGGATCCAGGAGTACCCAGCTACCTCTTGGAGCAGAGAAATATTTTTAGATTTAATATGAGGAAACAGCAAATAAATTGGAATGGATTAGTCTTTGACTAGTTGTGGTTGCCTGGTCAGCATGGGTTTCCATTGTTATTTTGCAGGAGAAAATATGTGAGAGTAGAAAATGTTCTCATTTTAGTATCAAGGGATGCCCCGCCTCCTTTAGTTTTCTGTGGTTACTCTCAAGCTGCTCAGTTCCTCCCCTGGGCTCTGCGTGTAGAATGAAATGAAGTGTTAAATTGGCCAGTTCATCCACTTAAATTGTATGAAATCCTCTGACTGTCCCTTTGAATTTTGTTTTTGCTTTATGTTTGTCTGATGAATCTACTTGACCTTTTTCATGTTGCCCTAGTGTAGACACTTGCATATTCCCCTCCTCCCCAACACACAATTTTATCCAGACAGGACTCCTTGAATCTTATTATGTTCAGGAGAGACTTCTGGATTGCCTTTGTCACCTTCCCAGTCCACCTAATCTGAGACAGGCCATACATGTAACATTAATTATTTAATGCATTTTTTACAAGATAATTCATGCATATTTAATGCAAATTTCAAAAAGCATCAAAATGTGTACACTGAAAAACATTCCAATGTCCCATATCTCCTCTACTAGGGAAGTTTCTGTTATAACTAATATGTAATTGACATGAGTTTCATGTGTAATTTTCTAGAGAGTCTGTCTATTATTAATTTATGGCAGCATTCTCTACATGCTAGTCTGCAACTTGCTTTTGTTTAACTTAGCATATGTCTTAAAAATTGTTTATCAGTGTATAAAGCGACCTCATTCTTTAAGTGAGCATGGTATTTTCTTTTAGAGATATGCCTTCAGCCAGTTTTCAACTGATGCTCATTTATGTTGCTGTCAATATTTTGCATTACAAATAATACAGCACTGAATATTTTTGTACGTGTGTCTCATAGCTTTTGTACCTCCAGTTGTATAGTCAGTATATTTATACTAGCTTCTGCCTTCTTTTGTCTTCTTCCAGCTTTTGTTATTTATAACATTGCCCAATACTGAATTTCTAGTACTTAATTGTTTTCTGTAATAGTAATCTCTCAGCGCACCTGCATGGCTCAATCAGTTAAGCGCCTGACTTTGGCTCAAGTCATGATCTCACAGTTCATTAGTTCGAGCCCCACACCAGGTTTGCTGCTGTCAGTGCAGATCCTGCTTCAGGTGATCTGTTCCCTTATCTCTGCCCCTCCCCACTTGAGCATGTTCTCTCTCTCTCAAAAATAAATGAACATTAAAAAACAATTTAAAAAATCTCTCATGTGCTCTAGTTTTAGTCTTATATGTAAACATATTTGGTGCTCATCATCAGTCCTTTTGCCATTATTTCTTCACTCAAACTGTAATGGGCTGAAGTTGCTATTCTAAAAGTTCCTTCAAGAAGTCATCATGAGGGGCGCCTGGGTGGCGCAGTCGGTTAAGCGTCCGACTTCAGCCAGGTCACGATCTCACAGTCCGTGAGTTCGAGCCCCGCGTCAGGCTCTGGGCTGATGGCTCAGAGCCTGGAGCCTGTTTCCGATTCTGTGTCTCCCTCTCTCTCTCTGCCCCTCCCCCGTTCATGCTCTGTCTCTCTCTGTCCCAAAAATAAACGTTGAAAAAAAAAAATTAAAAAAAAAAAAGTCATCATGAGAACTGTTCTCTGAGGTATTGTACATTTGCTTTATTCAACCATTACCTTTATACTTGAGTAACAATGTGAATGGTAATTAATTTCTTGGATCACACTTTGCCTATCTCCTCAAACACTTAGCATTGAATGATGTCATATAGAAGATAGTCTGATACCAGTCGTACTGTTTTCTGACCTTAAATGACTTGATCTTTTATTTTGAATGCCCAAAGAATTATTTCTTTATCTTTGATATCCAATAAATCTATGAGTCTTAGTAACATTCTTTATCATTTATTTATTTATTTACTTGTTTGTTTATTTTTACTCCTACAGGGTGCACTCTTTGAACCTATACATTTAAATCTTTTCTTTCAGGAAAATTACTTGAATTTTATTTTGGTATAATTATTCATTTTATCTTATAAAATATTTTATTTAGGAACTCCAACTATTCAAATATTGTATACCTTTTGCTTTTTCTCCACATATATCATTCATTTTTCTTTTTATTATTTTCCCAATTTTTTGCCTCTTTCATGTCTTTTACTGTGTTTTTACAGCTAACATCCTTCCTGCTACTATCAAAGTGGCTTTCATTTCTGCGATAAGCTTAGTTTCTCTTCAACCATTTTTCTAAATTGTGCCAGCTTATATTTTTTCTCTTTAGTTGTCAATCAAAATATATATGAAACCTAATGTGTTCCAGATACAATTCTTAGGGTTAATGATAGAGAAATATAAAAGACAACAAAAATTTCTTCTCTAGTAGAATTTATTAGAGTTGGGTTTTGTACCTCTGCTGTGATTCTGTTATATATATATATATTTAATTTTCTATTTTAGAGACAGAGAGAGAGGGAGAGCAAGAGAGAGGAGCAGAGAAAGAAAGAGAGAGAGAGAATCTTGAGCAAGCTCCACGCTCAGCATGGAGCCCAACACAGGGCTCAATCCCACAACCCTGGGATCATGACTTGAGCTGAAATCAAGAGTTGGACGCTCAACTGACTGAGCCACCCAGCCACCCAGAATCACCCCTGTGATTCTGTTTTATATAAGTGATCATTTCATTGAATTTTACAAAATTCAGTACAGTATTTTTATCTGACCCATGCAAAATTATTCTTTTGAGTATAATTTTTCTGCTGTTTTCTTCTTTCATTTTTTACTTTTTGGTGGTATAATCTTTTGCAAGTGTATATTATAGGCCCTTTTATTACTCATCTTTGAATAACATTAATTCCTTCTGGATCAATTATTTGTACATTTTTTGGGGGGGCAGTGGTAGTGGGAAATATATCGGATATTCTAGTCCAGGGTCCATAAACCAACTTGTATATTTAATATTGCCCATACTCTTTTTTTGAACAGCCTGTAACTAAGAAAGTATTTTACATTTTTAAGGGATTGGAAGAAGAAGAAGGAGGAGAAGAGGAGGAGGATGTCACAGAGACTATATTTGGCCCACAAAGCAAAAAATATTATCTGGTCCTTTATAGAAAAAGTTTGACAATCCCCATTTTATGCTAACAGCAGTTCTTTTTAATGAAACAAAATATTGTTAATGAATTTCTTAGCTTTTATTTAGTTCAGAATATTGAGATAGCACTGCAAAGAAGTCCTCACCAACCTCTTATTTATTTATTTATCTATTTATTTCCAAGATTTATTTAAATCAAGTTTGTTAACATATAGTGTAGTATTAGTTTGAGAAGTAGAATTCAGTGAATCATTACTTACATATAACACCCAGTGCTCATGACAAGTGTCCTCCTTAATGTCCATCACCCATATGGTCCATCCCCCTACCTACTTCCCTTACAGGAACCCTCAGTTTGTTCTCTATAGTTAAGAGTCTCTTATGGTTTGCCTCCCTCTCTGTTTTTATCTCATTTTATTTTTCCTTCCCTTCCCCAGTGTTCATCTGTTTTATTTCTTAAATTCCACATGAGTGAAATCATATGGTATTTTTCTTTCTCTGACGGACTCATTTCACTTAGCATAATTCACTCTAATTCCATCCACGTCATTGCAAATGGCAAGATTTTATTCTTTTCATGGTCGAATAATATTCCATTGTACATATTTACCATATCTTTTTTATCCATTCATCAGTCAATGGACAATGTCTCTTGTTTAACTTGCCTCAGAAACAGTCTGCTTTCTTTAAGTAATATCGTGTGTGTGTGTGTGTGTGTGTGTGAGATTCATCATTTAGCCCTCTATTTCTTGCTTCTAGAGAGAATGCTAAAATTGGTCAAAGAAGTATTCTGCTATCAGCACACATATCATTTTCATTTATACATGTGAAGGATTGTTGATTTTGCTCACAAGTATATGTCATTTGCTTTGGAGGATAGTGCCCAAATGCCTTTCTTTTTTTTTTTTTTTTTTAATTTTTTTTTTCAACGTTTATTTATTTTTGGGACAGAGAGAGACAGAGCATGAACAGGGGAGGGGCAGAGAGAGAGGGAGACACAGAATCGGAAACAGGCTCCAGGCTCTGAGCCATCAGCCCAGAACCTGACGCGGGGCTCGAACTCACGGACCGCGAGATCGTGACCTGGCTGAAGTCGGACGCTTAACCGACTGCGCCACCCAGGCGCCCCCAAATGCCTTTCTTTGAGACCGGCATCCATGGGTGTATTCTATGGATTGTCCCTAACCTTTGTTTTGATTTTTCCCATTTTGCAGATTTTACTCATATATTATCATTTGACTTACAAATATCATTTAGTTCCATCAAAGGTGGACATTGGGTTCCTATTTCTTGTTCTCTTAGTTGTATTTATCAGATTGCTCAAAGGAGAAGAGGAAAACACCTATTCTAGTCCCAAATTTGAAAATGAAACATTTATTTTTTAATAAAAATCCTGTATTCTTACTTTGCAGTATGTTTCCAGAAAACTTTTAAGAATAAAGATAGTTAAGTAAAATAGTAAAGATGATAGAAATGCAAATGCAAGTTGTCACTACTGTGAATGAACAGTAAATTCTCACCAGACTGTCTCATAAATGTCTAACAAGCACACAGTGCTATTGTGATTGTACACCATGGAAAATTCCTCAAAGCCCTGTGTGGTTGGTTAATTAAACTCCCCATCTTATTTAAGCAACCAGAAGGATAATTTAAGAAATATGCGAATTACTTGAATATTCTAAAGGTCAGAGATGCGTGTTCAGTAAATCAGTAAAAAATATATATAAGGCACTGTGCTAGGTCCCAGTTTATTCTAGTACTTAGCATTAAGCAGATCATTACATTCTACTCTACCAAAGGCAAGAGGAAATGGTTTCAACTAGAGATGTAATTGATGTAAAATGAATCAGTTAAAATGAGAATTAAAAAAAAAAAAGGTAAAGAAAAAAAAAAAAACAACACACACATATAAGGGAAAACTGGATCTTTGAAGTAATAAAGACCAGGGGAGTAAATAAGATAGTGCAACTATCATGACCATTAATTTTTCTTCTAAGGTTCTTAACATGTAGGGAGAAAAAAATAGGATAACTAGATGAGTTCATTTGAAAGTGTAAATGAAAAAAAGAACGAGATTAAGTTCCTACTGGAAGTTTGTTTTACTTGTTCTTCACACATATTAACCTACAGTGAAGTTAAATTTTTTTAAATTTCAGACTGTGGACCTCATTTGAAATCATCTGGGCTTAGCTTAATTTTCAACATTTTGCAGTTGCAACATGTTTCCGATATAATTAAAAAGTAAGTTTGTTCTGTGTTCTCTCTCCCACCCTCATTTTCATCGAGGGCATGAATTCTTTAAAAATTTGCATAGTAACATTTACTTTCTTTTCTGCTCCATGAAGGAATATAATTAACAGGGTGAAAGGCATTGAGCTGATGGTTCATAATGCACTAATTCATAACAGTGTATTAGCATTCTGATTAAAATAAAATACCTAATGGAACTAGAGAAAGATTTTATTCTCACCCTTCTCATGTGTATGGTGAGTTCTGAGATTCAGGCAATGTTGCAGCAGAAAGGCTATCGCAAGTGAATGCTGCTTAGGAAGCTATTCAACGGGAGTTTTTAAACAGCTGTTCCCAAGCTTCATTAAGACTCATTATGAGTTGTCATGTAATAGAGAACTTATATTTTTTGATGATCTCTGCATACCAGTAAAGATAAAAGTATGTCTTAAGGCAGAACTAAAAAGAACAGAAGTTGGTACATATTAAAAATAGATTACTAAAATGCCCTAGTTAGCTGGCACAGACCTTAAAAGCTCAATACAATCATTCAGATTTAAAGGGAAAGATAAAAAAGTGACTAAACTCACTGAGCTTTTAATACATCAACTGTTATATTTTAGGAAAAAAAACTCTATTCTTTTATATGAAAGGTACCTGGGGGCCCCAGAGATTGATCTGCACCTCTCTTGATGGGAATTCAGAGAACCGGCATGGTCACACCTGAGAAAGGCGTCCCGATGGCTTTTCTACTCGTTACCTTGGCTTCAAGTGCCAGTAAAGTCACATCTTCCCTCCACGCCTCACGCCCCTGACACCTTTCTCACACCATACAAAGTGAAAGGTTATCTCAATTCTTTGTCAAAGCATAAGGGTCATGGATACAGCTAGTTCTGTATCAACAGGGACCTCCAGAATGAATATATAGATAGAATGGACTTGGCAGGATGTATTTGGGGAATAGGGGGTATTAGAATTGGTTTGAAGTTTTGGAGCTGTTTTTACAGAGCAAGCCCACTGTGTTTTTTTTTTTTTTTTTTTACTTAGATTATCAATAAAAGTAGCAAAGATCTTAAAGAAATGCCTCTATTTATACTGTATGAAAGATAAGGTATCCATATCAAATATTAATATTGCTATTAATTTGAGTGGGATTATGGGCATGGGGAAGGTGAACGAGGGCAACTTGAGCATCCTAAACCATAGCTGAGAGCTGCCACACATCCATCAAATGTGGTCCTTTCTCACAGCAAGCAGTCACTAGGAGCAATCTTGTCGGAGATCTCCATGGACATCCGCGGCTTAGTGTCACCTACAGCCCTGATGCCCATTCCTGGTCACACTCATCCAGATATCTATAGGCCTTATAAAAATTGAGGAAATGCAAAACAAATGGTTTTCCTTTTGACTAGTTGTTTGCTTTTGTGAAGAGGAGACGGTGTGTAGCAGCAACATTGCACATTTGCCAGTAGCAGAGGAGCAGTTGCCATGAAGTTCAAGACAACTTAGAGCTTCTCAGAGAAGTCTTCTGTGACAGCGAGCCAGATGTAAAAACGGCTATAGGAAGCTTTGGGAGCTAACAAATGTAATTCCATATAGTCACAAATGCTGCAGAAAGCTGAGTATGAGGGACACCATCTGACAGAGATTGAGGGGGCAAAGTAGGAGGAAACCAGATCTATGTGCACAGCAATATATGAAAGATGTGATGTCTCTTTTACTCAAGATTAGTGTGAAAGGGAAAGTGTTGGTGTTCAGTGGGGAAGAGGCTGGCTCTTCCCAAAAGAACAAGGTGAATAAAGGAAGAGTAGGTCAGAAGAGAACATTTTCCTTATTCTCGAAATGTGGTCACATTGTAACCATTCTGTTTTTAAACATTTTTCCAAGGTACCTAATTAGTTTTGTCAGTCAGTTATAAACCAGATTATTGAATGGCTTCATGCTTGATAGTCTTTAAACCAGTTTCCTAATATTGTTGGTCCGTGTGTTAACAATTTGGAGACGTGAGAACAATTTAAGGAGCATTTATTAGTATTGGTTGCAAACTGAGGAATTTTCCAGGTAGGAGAGGAGCTTCCTATTAGAAAGTTCTAACAGCTGTTGAGACTGCTTACAGATTAATTTGAAACGGCATATGGTGGTATTATTGTTTAGGATGCCTTACCTAATTTCAGTGCAGCCAATCTAATGTTCTCCTTCACAACAGGCTTTCTCTCCTTTCCTCTCATCATTATAGAGCTTTGGACAGTATCTGCAGTTTCAAAAGAGACTTTTATCTCCATTATTTCACAACTCTGTGAAAAAGATAGGGCCAGAATTACAATCCCCATTTTATAGATGAGGATACAGGTCAAGGAGGCTACAGGAATTGGGCAGGCCATGCAGCTAGTTAGTGGCTGACCTTGGACTTCAACACAGGTATCCAGAAATCTGATCTTGAAAGCGTGTCCTCTCCATGAGAACATATTGCCACATACCCAATTATAGAAGAAGAGAGTCCTAAGGAAGAGAAGAACTGTTTTTGGTCAATCTGTTTTCTAGGATTCCTAGGAAGATTTTGAAACCAAGCCCAGACTGATGGTGATTAATTCTTGCCAATCGAGCAGACATATTTCAGAAGTTCCTGCAACTTTTTTTTGTAGTTTGCTTTTTAAAAAATTATTTCTCTTTTAAATAAATTACCTGTTAAATATACAGTGCTGTTAATAGTAATGCAAGTTCTATATGACTAGCTCAATATGTGAAAAGATGACAGGCAATTTAACTTGGCTGTGTAGACTCTGGTCCTGTGTTGTAATGGATAGTACCACCTTAGTTTTATGCTGCATTTCCAATGTTCCTAAGGATTTAACAAACTGTGCATGGCTATGTGAACGACCTGTTCTCCTCATGAAAGATGGCAAGCATGCTGTGATGACAGTACCATGCAGTCAGTTTTCAGGATGGATCTTCTCTATTCCCAATGCAGCTACTAAAATAAGAATGGAATAAAACAGAAAGGGCTTTGTTAAAGTAAAATGTGACTCAGATGCTAAGAGGTCATGGTCTTCCATTATATATTTTTGCAAGTTTATCCCTAAAGGTTAACATACAGGGTTTTTGCTGCTTTAAATAGGTAGCAGTTGAAATGACTTGCCTTTCTTGGGTATCATGCCCGTGTTTTCTCTGATGAAGGTGAGCAATTATTTTGCCATGCTTTTCCATCCAACCTTTATTTCTCCACTTTACAAGCTCTTTCTTTTATGTAATTCATGTAATTCAGACTTCCATTTTGATAATCCTTGAGGTCAGAAGGAGATGGGATTCAAATAAGTATCATTTAAATAGAGTCAGTCATGGGCCATTCCCTGGAATAGGTTTTATTTCCTCTCTGCATTATTTGACTCACCAGCAAAGGTGAAATTTGTTCTCTGTGTTTTTTCTTCAATTTAGTGTAGTCTCACTATTATATGGTATGTTAATTTGAAATATGAGTACCACAAGATATGGGAGGAACCAGAGAATTTAATGTGAATGAATTTGAGTCTTAAGCCCATGAATCAGATCAGCTTTTGCCAACATGAGTTTAGTAGAACATTAATCCTGGAGAGTGAAGCAGGTGGGTGGGGGGTGGGCAGAAGGAAGGATACTTGAGAAATGCTATGTGCCTCTCACTGGAATTTGTAATGTATGGGAGCATATTAGTGACCTTGAGAATTCCTATAGTAGGTAATTTTATTTAACTTTGTTTTATCCAATATCTGTCAAATTTATTTCATTCAATCACAAATGCTTCATCAGTGGTTCTTTAAGGAAAAAAAAAACGAACAGCATGTAAAAATCCTTGCCCCTATGGAGGTCACATTCCAGTGGAGGCCACAGATAATAAACAAACAAACAAATAAATAAGTAGTTAAGTCAAATAGTGCAAAGTGCTATGGACATTAAAATAGAGAGAAAGAAGGTGAAGGAATGTGTGTAGAGATGGAAAAGTTGAATATTTATTTGACCGCAGAGTCTGTATTGTACATAAGTAAACTTATTAAGGCTTCTAGACCTGGTGTTTTCTGTGGAAAACACTTTGGGAACCATTATTGAGTTGGACCTACCATCAGGAACCTTGGGCAGCTCACAATCTAAATTAACGTTTTATGTTTCTTTATAGAAAATAATTTTTTAAGTGCCCTATATCCCACATGTATTTTTATGAACTTGACTAATAAAACCCTGTGATATGTGAGCTAATGTTTATACAGTACTTTAAAATATTTTTAACTAGCTTCGTCTTTCAAGGGAACAAATATGAAGCCAGATATCAGATGAATAGCCACTAGATGTCGGTGTTATCACTGGGTAACTAAGATGATCTAAAATCACTTTATTAGTCTTGGTTGACCTAGATAATTTACTGCATAAGTAGATATTTTAAAATATCTTTCTTAAAATTTATTAAAATATAACTGTATAACTTCCATAAGCAGTTCCTAGATGATAAAGACAAATATAAATATTATTTGGAACAAGATTTAAAGAAACATAAGCATGTAGGCTAATACCCATTAATCAAGTAAATGTTTCATTTTGTGATATTTCTTCAATGTTAGTTAATATATTCAAGACACCTCAACTGAGCAACTATTATATGTCAGGTACTTGACTAGGTAACACGGGTACAATTAATAAGCTAATCTCCCTCAAAATGAGGGTAGTGAACAATACAATGTGATAAGGTCAGTATATTTTTAGAGACACACACACAAAGTACAGGGAAGAGGTTGGAGGAGGAAGAGTGACAGCCAGTTCTACAGACAGTTCAGCAGCAGCAGGGAGGACTGATTTGCAGGGCATCATGTTTGGGGCATGAAAGCTTAGGAGACTTGCAATAGTTCAGGTAAGAGGTAAAGAGGTTGGCAAATATTTATACTGACTACACATAGAAATTAGAAACAACCAAATAGCAACACCTTCAATTTCTACCATTCAATGTGTAAAACTACGTGAGTATTGACTAATTTTTTCTTTTTCTTTTTTTCTCTGGCATAGGCATACCTCTTTTTCTATGTAAGGCTAATGTGTCTACCTGTACTCTAGCCCCCAAACCCTCCATATTGTCATGGGCCTTGTAGCAATGAGTATTCTGAGAGAGAGAGAATGTGAGCATGAGAGGGGCAGAGACAGCATGAGAGAGAATCCCATGCAGGTTCCACACCCAAATGGAGCCCAACTTGGGGCTTGATCTCACAACTGTGAGATCATGACCTGAGCTGAAATCAAGAGTTGGACACTTAACCCACTGAGCCATCCAGGTGCCCCAGCACTGAGTATTCTGAATGTTCATCTTCTTCCTCTTTCTTAAGTTCCTTCCCAAGAGATTTTGTATATGCTCTATTACTGTCAGTCTTTTTTTTTTTTAAATGTTTATTTATTTTTGAAAGAGAGACAGAGCACAAGCAGGGGAGGGCAGAGAAGGAGACATAGAATCTGAAGCAGGCTCCAGGCCCCAAGCTGTCAGCACAGAGCCCGATGAGGGGCTTGAACACATGAGCCATGAGATAAGACCTGAGCTGAAGTTGGATACTCAACTGACTGAGCCACCCAGGTGCCCCTCTATTACTGTCAGTCTTTTTTTTTTTTAATTTTTTTAGTAAACATTTACTTATTTTTAAGAGACTGAGAGAGACGGAGTGTGAGCAGGGGAGGGGGAGAAAGAAAGAGGCACAAAATCTAAAGCAGGCTCCAAGCTCTGAGCTGTCAGCACAGAGCCCTACGCAGGGCTTGAACCCATGAACCTGAGATCATGACCTGAGCCAAAGTGCAGTGCTTAACCGACTGAGTCACCCAGGCGCTCCTATTACTGTCAGTCTTAAAAGAGAGATGATTGACCCACCAATCCACCAACCAGTGAACTTCCACTGTTCCCACGAAACTCTTACAATTGCCACCTTAAAGGAATTGGTCACACTTGCCACTCACTCACTGCTCAAATGGTAGAGCAGTCTGCCTCTTGTCCACACAAACTGCTCCCAACAGTGGTTACCAAAGACCTCTGTGTCCCCATGTCCAATGGGCACTTTCATCCTTTGTTTGACAATTTTAGAACATCTGCCACTTTTGAACATTTCCTACAATTTGAAACATCATCTTCTCACAATGCTATATTTTCCTAGCTTGTCTAATTATTACCACTATTTGTCAGACTGCCTTCTCTTCTTAGGTATTTATTTGGTCTAAGTCCTTCTCTGTTCCCACTCTCGGTACTTTCTATGGGTAACGCTTATCTAATTTCATGACTAGCTATTTTTATTTGTATGTCAAAGGCTCTGTGAAGTCTTTGCTTCTGGCCAAGTTCTCCCTCATTTTTCACACAGCATCTTCAAGTCCAATGTCTTAAACATTTACATCATTTTTCTCTCAAAACTTATTTCTTCACCAACATATTCTTACTTTCGTGTTGTTCCAACAAGAAAGTTTGGCAACATCATTGATTTTTTTCCTTCTTCTTCTAGGACTAGATCCAATAAATTCACACACAGTTCAGTGTATGTATTGAGTGCCTACTTTGTGCCAAGTGCTTGAGATTTGGTAGTAAGTAAAACATGCAGCTCCCTGACTTCTGAGAGCTTACAGTCGAGTTGGAGAAGCAGATGACAAATATGATAACAAGTCATAGATAGCAAGTTGTGATAGATATTTCAAAAGGTATGCTGTGAATAAAAGTATTGAGGGTCTAGCATTAAGCAAGGTGTTCCCGGAAGTGATATTTAAACAGAGATCTCAAGGATGGTAATAAATCAGTTATGTGAAAAGTGGGGAAAGAGTGTTTCAGGTAGAAAGGAAAACATGTAAAGGCATTGAAGTGGGAAAGAGTTTGCCAGAAGGCCAATATAAAAGCTACGCTTGCATTTCTCTCTACTTAAACCTCTTGCCTATGCCTCTAAATGCTTAATGTGGCTAATAACCCTTTTCAGAATTGTGCCCCTTAGGGGGTATAGCTCAGTGGCAGAGCATTTAACTGAAGAATTGTGCCCCTGACCTGTCCTAGCCCCCATCTTTCTCTGGCTCTCCCATCATTTTATTCATGGTATAGGAGGCTTCCTTTGGTTCCCCCCATATGTGCAGCTCTCCCTAACTCTTTCCCTCCCACAAGTTCTTTCCTTTGGTACTGAGAATGATCTCATTGCACTCTCTCTTTTATGTGCCTAGTTCAGACTCATTCTTCAGGCTTTCTCAGAGGAACCTTGCATGACTGGCAGCCCCACTCCCATCTCCTGGTGTGGGATGGTTCTGCATGAGCACCTATGTTCCTCTTTCTTAGCTAGATTTGCTCTTGGTTAGTGACAGTCTTCCATTCTAGACTAGAGACTCGATGAGGACAGGGACCCTGTCTGTATTTTTTAAAGATTCTTTATCCTCAGTGCCTAGTACTATTCCTGTCATATTATAAGTGCCCAATAAAGCCTTGTTGCATGAGTGAATGATTAAAATGAATTGGATATTGAAAAAGATGCAGACATCAGGGTTCATAGCCAGTTTTCCAATCCTTCAGTGACCACCACACATGCTACCCATGTTGAGAGACAGGTTTATGTGGCAAAGAGATTGGAATCAGTTTGAGAAATTTTGGTTTTAACTTCAGGAGTCACGATCTCTATCTGTAATATTCTCATAAAAAACAAACAAACTCCTTTGCCTCTGGTATTCTCCCTCAGCTCTCATATCATTTCTACTGCTGTTCTTTCAGAAAACACCTCAAAACAGTGTCTATAGTTTTTTCTACTTTTGTGTGTTCCATTAACGCATTTCAATGAGGCTTTTGTTGCCACCATTCAATAGGACCTGCTCTTATTAATGTCTCTAATAGCTGTTTGTTCCAAACCCAGTGGCTTGTACATCTTATTTGGGAGTGCTGACTCTATTCATCCTTCCTTCTTTCTTCTTTGGCCTTTCAGTTCTCTTCACCTCACAGCTCTTCACTCTTTTGCTGGACTTACCTCCACTTCTCAAACATCAAATATTGGGGGACCCTAGGGCTCAGTCTTCACCTCTTACATATCTATATGTTCTTATCTAATCTCAGGGCTTTACAAAGCATCTATTGCCTGGTGAGTCTTCATTTGATATGTGTAGCCTTATCCCAGTCCAGAACCAAAGTCCCATCTATTCAATTTTCAACTTGGCATCTGTACTTAAATGCTAAGTAGTCATCTCAAATGTAATACATCAAAGACTGGACTTTTGAACTTCCTCTTCAATCTGCTCCTCCAGAAGTCTGTTCCATCTCAGTAAATGCAATTCAGCCAGTTGCTTAATACACACATCCACATTCTATCTATCCCAATCTTAAATGACCTGATTTGAAGTATGTCCAAACTTAGCCACTCCAAACCATCTCCACCCTGACAAAGTAGGCTAACTAGTTCCCTGATTGTATCCATATCCCACAAAGCCAGTTTCTGCACAGCATCCGGAGTAATTTTTCTTTCACAATCGTTTGCCAGATCATATTACCTCTCTTTTCAAAGTCCTCTGATGGTTTCTTATCTCATTCTGTCCTTACCATGGCCTTCAAAGTTCTGCATGATCTTTCCCCAGTCTTCCTTTCTGACTTCTTTTTTTTTTATTAATATTTTTAAAAATGTTTTTCTTTTCTTTTTTTTTTTTTTTTCAACTTTTATTTATTTTTGGGACAGAGAGAGACAGAGCATGAACGGGGGAGGAGCAGAGAGAGAGGGAGACACAGAATCAGAAACACACTCCAGGCTCTGAGCCATCAGCCCAGATCCTGACGCGGGGCTCGAACTCCCGGACAGTGAGATCGTGACCTGGCTGAAGTCGGACACTTAACCGACTGCGCCACCCAGGCGCCCCTTAAAAATGTTTTTAATGTTATTTGTTTTTGAGAGAGAGAGATGGTGTGTGAGCAGGGAAGGGTCAGAGAGAGAGAGAGAAACAGAATCTGAAGCAGGCTCCAGGCTCTGAGCTATCAGCACAGAGCCTGACATGGGGCTCAAACTCACGGGCTATGAGATCATGACCTGAGCTGAAGCTGAAAGTTTAACTGACTGAGCCACTCAGGCACCCCCTGACTTGTTATGTTTTCCTTCTTGGCAAAATATACTCCAGCCACATTGACCTCTTTGCTTTTGTTAAGTACTCCATGACAGCTCCTACTTCAAACCTTTTGCATGGTCTGCTTTTTTTTTTTTTTTTTTTTTTTTTTTTTGCTGGGAACACTCCTTTTCCAGATGTTTAATATGGCTCATTCCTCTTTTAAGTCTATGTTCAAATATTACTTTATCTGAGAGTCCATCCATTAATATTTCATTGAAAAGAGAATCTTTCAACACTCTCTGTCCTACTGAGCTTAAATTCATAGCACTTATCATCACTTGACCCGTAATATATTTCTTTCTTTACTTTAGATAGTAGACACATAGTAGGCACATAAATAAATTCATTCAGAATTCTAATTTAGAATTTAGATTTATGCTCCAAATTCAGAAGACTTATTCTGTTTCTTTCTACATGACTCAAAAAAGGCAAAAGCCTGAAAGCTTTTCCATCATACTTATCCTGTTCTTCAGATGGTATGTTGACTCCCAAGAACAAATAATTACCTGATAGAATTATGTGGTTCCTATTTTTTGCTGAAAATTTAGACTGCTTTTCCATGTCTCTTACCATGATTTTTCTCTAGGTTACCCTGATCATTCATACTTATTTAGCCAGATTTGCTCTTTCCTCTTATTCTTCCAGATCAGGGCTTCCTTAAAGTTTACTTCCCATCAAGAAAGAGAAGCAGCCCTGTCAGTAACTTTGTTTTCTAAGCCAGTCTGATTCTTATAGAAAAATTCTAAAAGGGTTTACCTCGCTTTTTTCACATCATAACATTTCAAAACAACATAACATAGCAAAAATAATTTGTAAAGAGTTACACAGTAATTTCCCAACACCTCTCAATGCCATGTGCCAGCTGGTGCTCTCAGGGTGAATGGCTGGGTAATGGCTCAGTTCCCAGGGAGAAGGAAATGAATATCTAAGCACGTTTTTTGTTCTGTTTTTCAGTGCAATTAAATTCCCTTAAGTCAGACACTTTGTTTTGTTCAAGGCTTTTTTCCCTGGGCCTAGGATTGTGTCTTACCTTTTGTGGATATGCTAAAAATAAATACATGTTGAATTAAATAAGTGAATAAGTGAATGAAAATAAGCAAAAGGAGTTTACATAAACAGAGAGGCAAGGAGTTCACATAAATAGTTTTCTAGAATAAGCCTTAGATACAATATGTAAGATAAGGCTTTTAAACCTTGCTCAGGATAAACAAGCCTCAGCCTCTGTTCACTCATTCATAAAATAGGGATGGTGATACCTCATATGACTGTTTTAAGGATTAAGTGAAATAACATGAACTATGTGGCACCTACTGGATAACAGATAACAGTTAAGCCTTTTTTTTCTAAGCTTATTTATTTATTTTGAGACAGACAGAGACAGCGTGATTGGAGGAGGGGCAGAGAAAGAGGGAGAGAGAGAATCCCAAGCGGGCTCTGTGCTGCCAGTACAGAGTACAATGCGGGGCTTGAACTCATGAAACCATGAGATCATGACCTGAGCCGAAATCAAGAGTCGCACGCTTAACCAACTGAGCCACCCAGGGCCCCAATAGCTAAGTTTTTGGTCAACCTTTATACCCCCTGATGAGGAAGCATGGGGCAAGCTGAGGGCAAAGTATAGGCTAACAGAAACCCCCCTCCCCCCACAGTGGGAAATGTATGATATTCCTTGGACACTCCCAGCTACCCAAAAACCATAAGGACAAAAAAACAAATGGTCAAACTGATAAAAGGTTCCACCAGTTTACCAGATAAAGGCAATCCCACCATAGCCTAAAGTCTGGGAACTCCCTACTGTCTCAATGTTAATGTTTTGCTAGAGGGAAAAACAACCTTAACTTGACAATAGCTAGGCCTCCAGTAAGTCTTTAGCATGTGAAAATCTCTTTGGAAACTCCCTCTTGATTTTATCTCCCCAGATGGACTCCATAAAAGGGTCATCCCCTATAACCCCAATGCAGCTCTTCCTTCCCATGGGTCCTGTCCCCATGCTTCAATAAAATCACAGTTTTGCACCAAAGACATCTTCAAGAATCCTTTCTTGGCCATCGATTCCAGACCCCACAACCCCCCCATCACCCCAAAACTTTATTACTCCCTACCCCTTTCTTCTTTTTTGGGTCATTACACTGATTTGACTCTTTCTAGATAAGTAATCACACTCCTGTGTCACTCAATTTCTTCCTTTGTTACAAGGGATCATAATACCTCAATGTTTCTTTGAGGATCAAATGAAACTGCACAGCAAAACATTCTTAAGCCTAGTAAATATTCTGGAACTTATATGGTACATTATTATTATTGTGGTAAAATTGCTATATTTCCATTATTTCATAAATAGCAGTATGGTATGGTATGGTATGATATGAATGTGCTGGTCACACTCTCTTCAATATGCACTTAGGTTCCTTGAGGAAATCAACTTAATTTGGCATAATCCCAACCTTTTCTCATCTTTGCAAACCACTCTTTCCTTATTGTCTTCTTCCATTCCCTCAACAATCTCTGTCAAAGAAAGAGCAGCTCTGACCTGGGTCAAGGTCAAAAAAGATCTCTCAAGAAAACTTAATTATGTAACAATATTAAAGAGTAGAATATTTATAAAGTGAGATTAAAAATGGTACCGAATAAGAATGATTATTTTCTTGGGCCATTTTCTTCTTTGGAACTTCACAGTTTCTTGACTTCAGCACTACTGACATTTGGGGCTAAATAATTCTTTGGTAGAAGTGTGGGTTGTCTTTCGTGCTGTAGGATGTTTAGCAACATCGTTGGCCTCTATCCATTAGATGCCCATGGCACCCTTCAATTGTGACAACCAAAAATATCCTTAGATATTGCCAAGGACAATATTCTTATGTGGGAATGGGGTGGTGGCAATGGTGAATAACCCCCAGGTGAGAGCACTGATTTAGTGGAAGAATAGGATGGACTAAGGGGAGTTTCCCAATTTAAGAGTTTCCTCTCAGCTTTAGAAGAACAAGGCAATTTAGGCCAGACCTCAGGGTAAAATATGTAAGAAGAGGGGTTTGGATATTAAGTCATTTTCTCTCAGTTCCTCTTGCTTAGGGTCAATAAATTCAATGTAGGCCTAGGGTAGGGTGACTTTAGTTCCAGTTTCCTGAAACTGGCACAGTCTACAGTTGGCATCCTGGTGTAATTGTTAATAACGCTCCTTTTTATTCTCAAGTGTCCCTATTTAGGCAATAAACTATATGGTCACCTTAGCCTATGTAGCGACTGCTATACTAGATGCTGGGAATTCAGTGGTGACAATATACAAAATCTACTCTTTCCCATTTGGGAAAACATTTGAAATGGGGAAGAAGAAAAATAAATGTATTATGTAGATGTGTGGATATGGATGAGACTTCTCATGACTTTCTTTAATCTATACTTAAGTTAAAGGAGCAAAATTTTCAGTTTGGTTTGATTTTCATATCATGCATATGAATCCCCAGGTAAAGCCAGGTTTTGTGTGGCTCTAAGATTATATGATAGGGGTGAGACACTATTAAAAATATAGTAAAGTTATGAATAACAATTAGATCAGAAGCCCTAAAGCTTAAGCTGTATTAGCTTCATGATTAGTCTATTTCTGGAGTCAGATCATCAGCATTGGAGACCTCAGCTGGAGAAAAAGAATGAGTGTTTTCCTAGAGGGTTTACATCTTGTCTAGCATGCAGTAAGGGGGGTGGGCCAGGCAAGAAAGAGTGGACCCTGAGACATCACTAACAATTCAAACTACATGTTTTTGTATAACATTTAGTATTTACAATTTCTTTTGACTGGGTTATACTAACCCTACCCTTCAACAATTACACAGAGCATTTTATTGTGGGTCGGCATTTGTATGTCATTTTGTGAGGTAGTCCACAAAGGAAGCTTTGAGGAATAGGTGATTTTTTAAAGTGTCATTAATGTTTCTAATGATGGCTGACAGGTAATTAGCTTGAAAAATATTCTAACAAAGTGGCTTGAGCAATTAAGACTGTCCAGTAAAAGTAAAGGATGCCTCGTTTGATAAGAAAAGTGTAGGTTCCATGCAGTTAAACAAGCTGCTCCATTGTAAGAAGATTCAGAAGCTTTTTGTTCTTTCTCTTAAACCCCATAGCTTCAAACTATGGTCCTATTTGAAATCTGTCAGCTGAAGTTTTAGCCATAATACCAGTCTTATCTTTTCAAAAGGATTGGATCAAAGTAGCTTAGTTTTCATCTGAGTATAACAGGGAAAATGGCCTGTGGCTGTCACTCTGTAATGAGAACTTTCCCAAGTGGCCAACACTAAAGAAATACAGTGATATGTTGACTTCATGTTTATCATCAGAAATTCCAATCTTTAAATATATATATAAAATCACAGTTCTTGAGAGAAGTGAAGTTAAGAGTTAGTAATATAATTTCACCTATGAAAAAAGCTTAATGAGAACTAAATATTTCTTCAAACTAGGTCAAAATCAAGGGCAGTGACTCATGCCATATACCCTTAAACATCAAATCCTGCTTCAAAGAAGCAATGCATCATGGAAATGGACAGTTTATGTTATGACAGGCTGTACCACTAGATAATAAATTGAGGAAAAGACAAATTTAGGTATTTGTATAAAGTTTGAATAATGGAATTTTCCTGAGATCTAAATTAATATTTCAGCTACTACACCAGAATTACAGTCTTTTTTAATATTATATTTTTGTACATTATTAACAGGGTAAAACCAGTAGTTTTTGATTTGAGTTTTTCCCTAATGGAATTATGTCCCTTACTATGCAAGGGAAGTGAGGTTGTTTGTGCTTATCTGTTTTCTGTTCAAAAACTTGGAGAAGATGGATTTTCATTTTTAGTTGATATATTATTTTGCTCTGATGTTTTAGTTAGCAGTTATTTTTCTCTATCTTCAAATATATTAACATGTAAACTTTTGGAAATATCTTGTACTAGTGCAAGAGTCAGTTTTATTATTATACTGTGCATATATATCTGAGTGACAAATGGATCTGAAAATTGAATGTGATGAGAATAGTTGCTTGTAGGAGTGTCAATCAGTCACCTTAGGTGGAAAAAGAAAACAGTTTAGAATTGAAAAACAATTCTAAACAAATTGTGAGGAAGTATATATATATATATATATATATATATATATATATATATATATAAAACAACTTATGGACAGAAATTATTTCTGTATTTACTAATGGTTTCACAATTCTTCAGAGAATTAAAACATCATATAGTGGTACCAAATGTAGAATTTGCATTTGGTTCTGCATTTTGATATATATTGTCCCTAAAAAAAAAGACAAAAACAGAACAAAACTGAATACAACTGTCTACAAATTTAATATCTATACTGAATTTTGAGGGTTTCAATATAATTAGGATTATCAGGTGGTTTAGATTTGAAAACACATTTTTAGAAATTGGATTTGTTACAAAAGATTTTTATTATAAAAAACTAGAAGAAAGCAACATATTACAAAATAAGGGCTTTTGTTAAATAAATTACTCCTTACACATACAACTTCTTGAGGCACAGACTGTTAGTTTCTTTCTCTTTGTAACAGAATCCCAGATTCTAAGTGGACACAAACATATAGTTGAACAGACTATATCTCTCAAAGTCTCCTCAAGGTGGTTATGATTAAGTTCTTGCCCATGAGATGTAAAAGTGTTATGTGGTACTTCTGGAAAGTGCTTGCAAAAAAGGAGGGTTCATGCCTCTCTTTTGCCCTTTTGCCAACTCATTCTCTGGCATATACATGTGGTGATTCGTGTTCTAGGAGCCATCATGGTTGATAATGCTGCTGGCCATATCCCAGAAATGGTAAAGAAGAGAGCTTGAAGGGGCTCAGAGTGTCTGTTGACTTTACGTAACTACTCTACAACCTTAAACTATCAACCTTTGGAATTTTTTTTTGTTGTTAGAGAAATAAACATATTTTTGTTTGACCCATTGTTATTACTATTTTTTAATATGGCCCAACCTCATCCCAAAGATATGCAATATATTATTATTTTGTTGTTGTTTATTTATTTTGAGGGAAAGAGAGAGAGAGAGAGAGCACGCATAAGAGCAGGGGAGGAGCAGAGAGGGAGGGAGAGAGAGAGAATTCCAAGCAGGCTCTGCACTGTCAGCACACAGCCCCACGGGCTGTGAGATCATGACCTGAGCTGAAAGCAAGAGCCAGATGTTTAACCCACTGAGCCACCCAGACGCCACTACAATATATTATTTAAATCATGTTTTAAAAGAATATTTAGTGGCATGGGAAAATGTCAGTGATATGTTAAATAAAATAAATTAACTTGTTAACTAACAAATAAACCTGCTGCTGACAGCTTTTATCATTTTTACTTTTTTCTTTATACTCTTCTTTTTTTAATTTTTTTTCTAAAATGAATATGTATAAAAACACTTTGAAGAACTTCTTTGCACATAGAATTTATGTACATTGTCGTTCATTTCTTTATAAAAAAGTAGTTGATTTGGAAGGTCAGTGTTAAAAGATTTTTATACATTTTGGCAAATCTATGTCTACAATGGCTGTTTTAATCTAATTTTCCCTGAAGGGAGCAATGTAAAAAGAATGCTTATTTCTTTGCTTCATAACAAAATGCAGAATATTATCTGAAATGTTAAAAATTTGACTCTATATTAGGCACATAGTACTTCACTTTTGTTTTGATTGAAAAATGTTTTGCCCTATAAAAATTACTAATCTAAACAATTAATCTAAATCAGAGGTATGAAAGAAACAGAGAAGTCAAGGATGATTCCAAGGTCTTTGGCCTAAGCAACTGGAAATATAAACTCTGCCCTAATGGAGAAGACTAAGGGCAGAAAGTATTCTCCAAACTAAACTTTGGAGGGATATCTACAAGTTTATCTTGAGTGTATTAAAAATGAGGTATCTGTTAGAAATCCAAGTGGAAATGTTGCATGGGCAATTAAATATATGAATCTGGAATTTAGGAGAGAAGCTTGAGCCAAAGACATAAATGTGGGATTCATCTGCTTACAAAATATTTATTGTCCTGAGGTGGATGAGATCATTATGTCAATGAACATACAAAGAGATGAGAAAAAATGAGGCAAGAGAAAAATTAAGAGGCAGTAGTCTCTTGAGGTTATGTGAAGGATTTGCATTAAGAAGGAAGTTATGATAGGGGCGCCTGGGTGGCGCAGTCGGTTAAGCGTCCGACTTCAGCCAGGTCACGATCTCGCGGTCCGTGAGTTCGAGCCCCGCGTCAGGCTCTGGGCTGATGGCTCAGAGCCTGGAGCCTGTTTCCGATTCTGTGTCTCCCTCTCTCTCTGACCCTCCCCCGTTCATGCTCTGTCTCTCTCTGTCCCAAAAATAAATAAACGTTGAAAAAAAAATTAAAAAAAAAAAGAAGGAAGTTATGATAAACTATATCAAATGTTGATGTTACAACACATAAAATGAAAACAGAGAATGCTGGATATATTTGGCATTGGCACCTTAATGAGAGTAGTTCACGAATAGGACAGGAAGAAAGGCAGATTAAATGGGTACAGATACCGGTAGGTGTGTAGATATCAGGGTGCTTGTTAATGGAAGTTCTTGACTAATTGCTTCAGTTTTCCTCTTTTTTTTTTTTTTTTTTTTTTTTGAACTGGGAAGCAGGGAGTGAGATGAATAAGAAGGTGACTGAAGTTTGAGGAAACAGGATTGGTGTGAAATATTAGCTTGTGATAATGAATGGATCAGGCACACATGTGAGTGACAAGCAGCATTAAGGGTCCACCTTAATGATTTGTGGTCCTGAGTTTAGAGTGGAGCCAGCTGGCATGGTTATGTGTTTTTTCTCCAGTCACTTTTAGCTGCTTGGGTGCAGGCATGAAATAGGCTGAAAATTGGATTTAGCCTGGATTGTGGTTTAGCTAAAGGAGTATGAGGAAAAGAGAAATGACCAAGACAATTTTGTGAGAATTCAAGAAAATGAATATAGTGAATGTCTATAGAATTTAAACAGAGAAAGAAGGAGTCATATCCAGTGAAAGAAATAAAAAGAATCAATGGATTGGAAATCCCAGTTGGATAGAAAGACTGCAGGAGTCAGGATACTAAATGGAATGAATTGGAAGGTTAGGGGATGATTGTCTCCGGTATAACCACAGGAGTGAGTGGTTAAATTTGGGTGGAAGAACAGGACAATTAGAAGAGTTCAAGGAACTGAGAAAAGAATCAAACACACCTTGAAGCTTGATTTTTTTTTTTTTTTACAATTTCATAAACTTTTGATAAAAAAATAGAATTGGAATTTTTTTTAAATATGACATATGAATTAAAGAGGTAAAGGCTAGAAATTTCTGTTAGCATCTTTAGGGAAAGATATTGGATATCTGGACTGTTTTTTTTTCCTAGAAGAACTAGAAGTGACACCACTTGAGTTCATGATGATGCCAGTTTGGTATTTCATAGGGTTAGACCTTATATTCAACTGCCTTAAAGCTATAAAAATGGCAATTTCTATTTGTTAACCTAATATATATCTACCTATACACATATACAGATATACGTATGGTTATGTACATGTATCTATATCTCAAAGCTGCTGAAACAAAAGTAAAAAGGTGCACCTGGGTGGGTCAGTTGGTTGAGCACCCGACTCTTGATTTCAGCTCATGATCTCATGGTTTGTAGAATCTTGCCCTGTGTCAGACACCGCACTGAGCATGGAAACTGCTTAAGATTCTCTCTCTTTCTCCCTCTCCCTCTGCCCCTCTCTCCTGCTTGCCATCACTGTCTTTCTCTCTCAAAAAACAAAAAAACAAAAAAACAAAAAAACAAAAAAAACAAAAAATAAACAAAAAACAACAACAATAACAAAAATCAGGTCTGAGATTTTGTTTGTAGGAATAGCTTTTCTGAAAAAGAGACAATATGAGTTTCTTTTATAAGGAGAAGAAAAATTAAGGTAGAACAGGACGTGACTTTAATTTAATTTAATTAAAAAAATGTTTTTCCCCAATAATTCTGTATATTAGTCAGTTCTTACCATGTAAAGGGTACTCTTAATCCCCTCCATCTATTTCACTCATCCCTCACCCACCTCCCTCTGGTAATCACCAGTTTGTTCTCTATAGTTGAGTGTGTTTTGTTTTTGTTTGTCTCTTTTTTCTTTGTTTTGTTGCTTATATTGCACATCTGAGTGAAATCAAAGGGTATTTTTCTTTCTCTGACTGACTTATTTCATTTAACATAATACCCATGAGGTCCATCCTTGTTGGTTTTCAATTTATATCTTTACAGTCTCCCTGTCTGGGCTCATTCTCAGCATACTTATTATCAGAAGCCAGATATCACTGATATTTTCAATATTTTGGTTATAAAAATAATATATGCACATCTTTATTTTCAAAAGATACAGACAATATAAAAACTCACATGGTAGAATGTGAAAGTTATCTTTCTCCTCTTCCTTCCCAAATGTACGACTGTTTTTCTGATTTTACCTCTGCAAATGCTTTTAGTTTCCTTTCTGTACATTGGTCTATATCTAGCTGTACATATAAACACCTCCCTCCTCCCTCTCCCCTTTCCTTCCTCCTCCCCTTACATAAATGGCAAAATAGTATAGGCATATTTTTAACTTGAGTTTTTCATTAAATGATATATTTTATTTATTAAAAAAAATTAAATGTTTATTCATTTTTGAGAGATGGAGAGAGACAGAGCATGAGTGGAGGAGGGGCTTGTAGTATGTAGTATCTAAACTCCTTGAAGTTTAGACAGGTTGATGGTCTTTAGTAAATGAGTTGTAGATGAAATAACTGTGTTGTTAGGGTATTGATGAAGGGGTCAGAGAAGAGGAAGGAGGGAATATTAGAAATAGATTTTTTATATGAGATAGAAAATCCATTAGCTTCCTGAGAAAGTCTAGAGGGATACTTCCTTCAAGGAAGTAATGAAGAATGAACTTGTGAGGGGAACACTAACATGGTTGAGAAGCTCAGCAGTTGTTATCCTCTAAAGGCCGGTGTTGACAGTGGAGTAGACTGCCAATGGAACTGGGTTGGCAGTGATATTAGTAGAAAATCCAAGGCCAGGAGGACATTCTTAGGCATCAGAGGTAAATGGGATGTAGTTACAATAATGGATAGCAGAGTTAGAGTGGCAGTCAGGTTACCTTAACCCTACAGGGATTTCTGGCAAAATATCTGGATAGAAGAAATAGATTTGTAATTTATAATCAGTTGGAGGAAAGGCCAGGTCCACTTGTGGAGTATTTTGTAACATCATTAACAAAATATATAAGAGACATTCCCCTATTAATCTCCAATGAGACCTGAAGCAAATAGCCAGGTTAACTGTATTCAGTTTCAATTGAGTTTCAATTGACACTGACACTAAAAGATCCAGAATGCTACCATGCCTCACTGGTTAGAGGTAATAGTTCATAGTAAATCCAAATGAGTCTATAAGCCATCCTATCCCCAGACCCCAGATGGAATTTCAGAGATTAGTATTTCCTTCAAACTTAAAAGGTACAAGAGTGATGGTTTTAACAAAGTCCTGTTTAATTAACCTCTATGGTTTAAAACAAAATCAGCTGAATCATAGCTTATATGGGTACACTACTGTAAGCTTTACCAAACTGTATTAACAGTTGCTGCTGCTGCTGCACGAGTTGTATTTTATTGGAACAGAAACATAGCCTGTGGTACTTGGTATGTAACTATTGATCTGGTAAATGTGTTCTTTTTAATCTGTATCACTTAAGAGGATCAGAGGCAGTTGTTTTATGGGAAAGATAGCAGTACACATTCACTTTCTTTCTCCAGGGCTGCATTATATCTATGGTTCTTTGCCACAATCCAGTCTAAAGGGTCCTTGATAATTCTGACATTCTATATGATTATTATGGCCACTATATTAATTATATCATGTTAATCAGACTTGATAGAAACGAAATGGCCAGTACCCTGGATGCTCTACAACAACACATGGGTAAGAGAAGATGGGAGGTAAACACTATTAAGATTCAGGGACTTGTCCTAAATAACTAACTAACTAACTAACTAACTAAATAAATAAAAATTTAAAAAAGGTTCAGGGACTTGTCAACTTGATGAAATTGAAAATTTATGGGATGGTTTGGGGCTTATGAAATATTCCCTAAAGGTACAAGACAAATCATTGTGCCTTTCAACTCTTAGGAAAATGCATAGTGCTTGGCCTAGTACACAAGGGCTTGATTGCTTGCTTGCTTGCTTATTTGTTTATTTATTATTTTTTTTTCCACTAAGGCTTATTTAAATTTGAAGACAATGCATACCATACTTGAGAAACATTCCCTCTAATGGCTATTTGATTATTTGGAAGAATGCCAGTGTTGTGTGAGGTCCAGAGGAAAAGAGGCCTTTTTTTTAACCAGGTTGAGGCTATTATAAACTGTCTTGCTACTCAAGTTGTATGACCCAGCAGATTCAATGGTACTAGATATAGGAAGCC
Source organism: Leopardus geoffroyi (assembly GCF_018350155.1). Taxonomy (NCBI): domain Eukaryota; kingdom Metazoa; phylum Chordata; class Mammalia; order Carnivora; family Felidae; genus Leopardus; species Leopardus geoffroyi. Next base: position 95,163,013 of record NC_059327.1, on the reverse strand, counting down.
CCAGTGGTACACATTTCCTTAAGCACCTAGAGGAAAGTGATACCTTCAATAGCAGAAAACTATTCACCATTTGAAAATCAGTCCCTGGGAGGCTATTGAGTCCTTATAATGACTGAATGCCTTATCTTAATGCATCAGACAAGCATGAGACCAGAGAGGCCCTGTAGAAGAAGGGTTTGTCAGATCCACCAAGTCGTAAGGTCTGGTAGGTACATTAGCAATTTATTGTTTGATAGAAATTGTATAGTAGGGATTGGGCCCAAAAAGTTTCAAAGGACAGTCATTCTGATGTTTCTTCCTCAGCTTATACCTCTGGAGCATTCCTTTCAGCTAGGAGTAGGGGAAAAATTGGGCCCAGTTTATATGTAGGCTGCCTTATATGTGAGTGTGAGCCAAGTATTTCAATACTGATGCATTACGGCTGCACTCAAGGGTAGTTCTAAAAGACTGACAGAAGGAAATTTATTGGGCAGAATTGTGAACAATGTACAGTTAAACCTTGGTTTGCAAGCATAATTCATTCCAGAAACATGCTTGTAATCCAAAATACTTGTATATCAAAGTGAATTTCCCCATAAGAAATGAAAACTCAGATGATTCATTCCACAACACAAAAATATTCATAGAAGAATGATTGCAATACTGTAATATGATACAAAGTTATAAAGAAAATACAAAATATAAAGAAAAATAAACAAATTAACCTACTCTTACTTTTGGAAACCTTCATGGCTGGTGTGAGGGAGACAAGAGAGAGGAAGGTTATTGTGTATGACAACTGTCACTATCACTAACACAGTCATTGCTATCTATTGGCTCAATGGAATCTTTTTCTGCATGGAAGCCATTGTACATTCTCACACAGCTGTTGACTACAGTACAGTATTGATAAACTCTTGTCATGTACTGTATGTACTCTTGTCACGTACTGGCAATAAGGCAGCAGAGGAGAAGGTCTATATCTGCAGGCAGCCTGGGCTAGAATGAAGGAAAGCATTCCTAAGCTTACTCTTGTATGGAAAAGCAAAGGACTGTCTATAGGTGCCTTGACAACAACAACAAAAAACCCACTAGTGCCTCTTGTGGGCACCTTCCAATGTTCTGAAAAGTCAACAATTTGTGCCAAACACCGTGGCCTGAGAACAAGCATCTGAACATGGGAGACAGTTACCCACAATCTTGCAGTGAGAGAGAGACAGAGAGAGAGAAGAATCATTGGCTCAGTCATGATCATGTGACATTCGGTGTTGCAGACTACTTATATTGCAGGACATTACTCATTTATCAAGTTAAAATTTATTAGAAATATTTTCTCATCTTGCGGAACACTCGCGGAAGTTATTCACCATTCAAGGTTTCACTGTACTTAGTTTTCCACTTTATATGGAGGGAAAAGTGGCTTGAAGTTAAGAGTACATATGGTTTCCCAGGCAGCAGTGTGTGGTTTGGTTTGTTTGTCCAAGGTGGGGGTTGGCAAACTATGTCCTGAGGGCCAAATATGTTCCAATATCTGTTTTTGTATAGATAGTTAATTAAAAATTGTCTCTAAATTTTTAAGTAGTTAGAAAAAAATTTTTTTAAATAATATTTCATGATGTGTGAAAATCACATAAAACTCAAAATTCAGTGCCCATAAATAAACATTTTATTGAAATTAACCATAAATTTATTTATGTAATATTTATGGTTATTTTTGTACCAGAAAGGCAGAAATGAATAGTTGCAACAGAGATTGTATGGCCCACCAAATCTAAAATATTTACTATGTGTCACATTGCAGAAAAAGTTTGTGGGCTCCCTAATCAATAACATGGGGGAAGAATGATTAGAACATTTTAGGCAAGGATATTTTTCAAAGAATGAAGTGAATGGACTCTAAAAGAATGATGTGAATGCAGACTTTGTGTGTCTTATATTAATGCCAGTAAAAAAATATATATCCACTGCAGATGAGATGTTGAACAATCAATGGGGAAGACGATTTATCTGGCAGATGTAAGCCAGCCTCTGTCCACTGGCCCCCTATTGTCTGCCCTAAGATATCATGCATTGAATAGCCATGGTAGTATTGATAGGGCTGTGCATGGGGCCAATAGCATGGGCTTTCTTTTACTCAAGATGATGTAGGTACTGTCACTACTAAATGCTGATCTATCAGCAGCAGAGACCAATACCGGGCTCTTGATATACTATCTAGCTGACCATTTCTCCATTAGTGTCAGATTGTTATACAGGATTCTTTCCAGCATGGTGGGGGCAATGATTCACCCTCACTAAAACTGGCACCCACCCCCACTGTTCTATCTGCAGTGTAGAGCACTACTCTTAGGTAGCACTCTTACTACCTGAGAGTTTGGATAATGTCAGATTTACTGTTGTGGGGTTCATCAAAACAAATCCTCAGACATGACCATAGTATTTACTCATCAAACAGCCAATGTGATGAGTATATGCTATTCACGGAAGTAGTCTTTTAAAATCTCAGCTTTGGCTGCTTGGGCTTGATGTTCTATAAAGTTTAACTGCTGTCCTTCAGGATGCATTACATGGTTTGACCAAATGCCCACTATTTGAAGCCATATCCTTCAATAGCCAGAATACATGGATTCAAGGACCAAGGGGAGGAAGTAGGATTGATCCTTCTCAATATTACTTCAGTGACCCACTCTAGGAATTTTTCCCCACAGCTCTGGGCTCTGTGGATTAGAGCCTCTGGTTCCCAAGCTTCTACCAGGGATATAGTAAGGATTCTATTTTAACTGAAATTATGGATATCAATGGACAATTGATAATTTCCCTTGTCAGGGCCTGACAAGACCCTAGGATTTAAGACTGAGAACTCCAGAATTGCTTGCAGAGAAAGGAGAAAATTATGACTTATACTCAGCTATAGTTCTGGATACTGTAACTTACTCCACTAACTCTTCTGTATTGAGCCTTTTTTGAAGACTGACTAGTCACCAATTTGAAAAATTAGTGACAGAGTAGTTTTAATGTGGGACACTAATAGATAAGGATAGACTATGGGGCGCCTGGGTGGCGCAGTCGGTTAAGCGTCCGACTTCAGCCAGGTCACGATCTCGCGGTCCGTGAGTTCGAGCCCCGCGTCGGGCTCTGGGCTGATGGCTCAGAGCCTGGAGCCTGTTTCCGATTCTGTGTCTCCCTCTCTCTCTGCCCCTCCCCCGTTCATGTTCTGTCTCTCTCTGTCCCAAAAATAAATAAACGTTGAAAAAAAAAAAAAAAAAAGATAAGGATAGACTATAGGCCGTTCTTCAGTGTGCTGTCACATCCAGTTGTCCTCATCTTATTTCAGCCACATCATGCTAGAGAGTTCTGTGCAAATTCAGACTCACATCACCATAGTACTGTCTTAAATGCAAGTTGTGCTTTTCTCTGCTTCTTTGTGAAGTCTTTGGAACTTAGTGAGGGTACAAATGAAGCCCACAAGTGTGGGGAATTTAGTGCTCTGAGGGTGATCCTCATCCAAAATATGGCAGGAAACAGTATATAAATGCCACTCTCCTTTCTCATAAAATGTTCAGTGAGGAATTATGGGAAATTGAGACTCTATTGCCTACCACATCAGCCTCAAAAAATTCCATACCGTTCTATTCACTTTTCCTCATTTCCTAATTTCCCTCTTCTTCATTCCTATTCTCTGTGATCACTTCCAAAGTAAGTTACTAGCCCTGAAATTCTTGACTCAGGTTATGCCTCTCAGTAATTAAAATAAGATAGTATCATGTGAAATATTGAAGTTTAAAGAATTTTTGTTTGCTCAAAACTGTTATTATTTTTCTTTATGATTTCTGTGTGTTGGCTTTGCTTATAAAGTCCTAACCTACTTTAAAACTATGATAGTATTTGCCTGTATTTCCTTTTAATACTTTCATAGTGCATTGTCCAACCATTGATCATTTACTTCTATTTTATGAGATATAAATGTAGTATTACTGTTTAGTAAATATAGTCAACTACCTATTCTATCCATTTTTTGCATAGTTCATCTTTCTTACAAATTGATTTTGAATGTCACTTATATGCACAATTCTTACATAAAAATACTCGTCCATATTTATGTCGCTGTGCTCATATCAAAATGTTTTAATTATTTATAGTATATTTTGATATCTGATTGGACAAGTTTTGCTTTCAGTGCTTTATTTTTTTTTCACAATTGCTTTGACTATTTTTGTATACATTCTATTCAATATAAACCTTACAATCAACATTTCAAATTCCATTAAAAAATCCCTTTGGGGTTTTTTACTGAGATCACTCAGATCATTTTGAATTTATATACTGATTTGTGGATATATAACATCTTTACTGAACTTTCTCCTTCAGGAATTAATCTTTTCAGGGTTTATTTTTGGCTCTTAGTATGGTGGTAGTCATTTGCTTATTTTCTCACTTTACCTACTTATGTTTCTTAACATTTATGTGCATTTTATACTTTCTGTTTCTTTTTATATACTTTTTTAATGGGATCTCCTTTTCTAGTCATTGGGAAGTGCATAGGAGATGTGGTATACAAGAGCTATTGAGGTTGTAAGTTGACGTCGTTTTAGGCCATCTTATGAAACTCTCTTATTAGTTTTATTATATATTTTTGTGCAAATAGATTTTCTAGTAATATAATTATATCATCTGTAAGTAATTAAAATTCTTATTTTATATTTTTACACATAGGGGATACACACACACACACATTTAATTGGCCATTGTCCTCATTAATTTTTTTTTATTTCCAAATATGAACCAAACAAGTTTTGAGCCCATATGGAGACAAATCTTATTTTCTAGGAGATTGAAAACCAGAGCTAATATATCAGTATAGGAATCCCAAACCAGAAAGCCAAACTGGAGAAGAGCCAGTAGTCAGAGAGTGACCAGAATCTGGTCCCAAGACACTTAAGCAAGGGTCAAAATCAAGGAACAGAAAATTCAAGTCAAAACTTGGAAATGCTGAAATTACTTTATTCTGTGACAAAATGTTTAGTGTGAAAGACAGGTATGAGGTGATCAGGAATTGGAATGTAGGAGCTAGGAACTGAGGTGGGTACAATCATGACGATAGAAACTTATAAGGGATGAGTGACATAAAGGTCCAACTGAAGTTTTCAGAATGCTCGCTACCCTTGTGAGATTTTGTGGGATATCCTTTTCCCCTAGTCATCCTCGGGGTTATAAGAAAACTGCATAAAAGTTTTGGTGTTTCTTTTTCCAAAACTGTGAAGAGTTTGCACAGAGAGCCTACCCGAGATTTCTGTTGAGTGGCTAAGCCTTAGATATAATAAGTGACTGCTAATAGTAAGTAAAGTAGAAATCCCTTAAATTAACTTCTCAACACTGTTAATTACCATTTTGAATAGATGAAATAATTTACTCATTTTGAGTAAATTGAGTAAATTTACTCATTTTGAGTAAATTGAAATAATTCTTGACCTTCCTCCCCAAAAAAGATATGTATTTTTTTTTCTTTTTGAGAAGTGAAGTAAAAGAACTACTGATCAGCTGCCTTGTTTCCATTATAACAGGTGATGTCTATCAAGCCCCAAGTCTCAATGTTAACTCAAGAGCCTATGAGTATACAGTAGCCTAAGAAGATATTTATAGTATTTTATTACTATATATTAATAATATAATTTAGAAGATATTTTTTATAGTTATTATCCCCTACTTCTGTTTGTTGCAAGCATAGAGATAGGTTAGGCCATATTAATTGGTCACAGGAAGAAAAAGTTCCTACACATACAAAATGAGAGGAACGAAACAGTATCAGTCATACAAATTAAACTAACATAAATTAGCATAAAATTGTGAAATAATAAGTATATTTTCTGACATGGCAGTATGGTCAGAGACTGGGTAAAGTGATATCAGCCCCATTAAATATGAAACCAGAGAATAGTTTCAGTCACCCTTGACAGAATAAGAAATGTATTGGGTAAATCCAGCTGCATAAAAAATTAAAAGCAGGAATAGATGAATAGAGGACAATCAATGAAAAACTATTGTATTGAGCAGATGGTTTACTAGTCTGTAATAAATAGAGTGAGAATAATAAAAATGTTTGTATTCAGTATTAACAAGAATATGGCTATAATGGAAAATGATCTGAAATAGAAAATAGTAGAGAAAAATGAACATACACAGATAAAATTTCATGTTTTATTTTATTGGAAAGATGAGTTGTAAGTGAAATATTAGTAAAAAAAAAGGAAAATGAAAAGTATTGATATTGTAGAATGATAAAATTGCAAATATATTTTAATGAGAATGAAATTCTGTGGAAAAGTTTATGACATTCACACGTGGAACACAAATTCATTATCATTAAATCTAGTATGATAAGCACAGCCATGAAAAATTATGATTCATCCATTATTTTAAAGCTTTGGGGAAAACGTTTTATTTGTACATCAAGTATATAATATAAATTAGTATGTAATTATTGCCAGTAAAAAAATATTACGGTCAATTGTAACAAATAAATAAAGTTCTAATGTTGACATTTAATACATGTTTTCTTTGGCTTACTCAAGAAAATCTGTAGTCCATACACTTGAGTGTAGAGAGGATTTCACTCATCTATCAGGAAGCATTAAAATACTTAGTGCTTTAAGGTTAGAGCCAAGGCCAAAATTAATGAACAATTTGCAAGTTTAGCAGTTGTAGCAACATTTAAATTTCTTTTCAAAAGACAGAATTAAAATGATCAACACCTACGAATAAGTGGCTTTTATACAACATAGTAATTGCCAGAACTCTTATGTACTGGGAAATAACTGTTTCCACTTTTGACAAAGTGACATATACATAATTGGTCATGCATTAGAATTTACTTCTCCAAGAATCTGTCTACAGGGAAGATGGTACAGGGTACAGGTCTACAGGGACAAGGGTCTTCCTTGTCAGAAACATTATAGAATTATAGTAGCTTGATCATTATTGGTGCAAAAATGACTTTTTTCTTTAAGTTTTTACTTTTCTTGAAGCTTTATCAGTACTGAGAAGAATGCTTTTTTGGTAAAGATTGAGATAAATTTTGTGGGACAAAAGCCCAGGATTTCATTTTAATTTCAATATAATTAACATACAGTGCTATATTCATTTCATACATAGAATATAGTGAATCAATAATTCTCTACATTACTCAGTGCTCATCATGATAAGTGTACTCTTTAATCCCCCATCACCTATATCACCCCTCCCCCACCCCTCATGCATCTCCCCTCTGGTAACCACCAGTTTGTTCTCTGTATTGAAGAATCTGTTTTTTTGTTTGTCTCTTTTTTTCTTTGTTCATTTGTTTCTTAAATTACACATATGAGTGAAATAATAAGGTATTTCTCTTTCTCTGACTGATTTCACTTAGTACGATACCCTCTAGATCCATCCATGTTGTTGCAAGTGGCAAGGTTTCATTTTTTTTAATGGATGCATAATATTCCATTATATATATATGTATATATATTGTATATAACATGTATATGTTATATGTATATGTATATATATATGTAAAACATATACATATATACATATATGTAAAACATATATATACATATATAACATATATATATACATATATACATATATACATACATATACATATATATATGTATATAAAACATCTTCCAAAAGCCCAGGATGTTATTAAACAGAAGGATTGCATGTTTTCTGCTGATCACTTAGCTACTACCAGTAACCAGTGAAAGAATGAAGGAGTATTTTCTCTTTCTAGAAATGGACCACAGCCATGAAGTATGGAAATTTCAGGATATTAAATATATTATGAAGTGTCTCTCTCAGCTGATTTCACCATAATGAATATGTAAAGCCATACTTTGATTTATCATGTTTCACTTTATTGCACTAAACTGATACTGAGTTTTTTTTTTACAAGTTGAAGGCTTGTAACAACCCTGCCTCCACCAAGTCTATTGGTGCCATTTTCCCAACAGAATTTGCTCAGTTTATGACTCTGTGTCACATTTTGGTAATTCTCATAATATATTAAACTTTTTGGTTATTATTGTATTTGTTATGGTGATCTGTGATCAGTATTTTGATATTACTTTGTAATTATTTTGGGGCATCATGAACTGAGCCCATTTAAGATGGTGAACTTAACTGATAAATGTCATGTGTTCTGAATGCTCCATTAACTGGCTGCTTCCCCTTCTCTCTCCTTCTCCTTGAGTCTCTCACAATAATATTGAAATTAAGTCAATTAATAAACCCACAATGACCTCTAAGTGTTCAAGTGAAAGGAAGAATCACAGGTCTCTCTCCCTTTCTTTCTTTCTTTTTCTTTCTCTTTCTTTCTTTCTTTCTTTCTTTCTTTCTTTCTTTCTTTCTTTCTTTCTTTCTATATTTGAGAGAGAGAGACAGAGATAGAGAACAAGCAGGGAAGAGGCAGAGAGATGGAGACAGAATCTGAAGCAGGCTCTAGGCTACAGAAGAATCTGTCAGCACAGAGCCCTATGTGGGACTCGAACTCACGAGCAGTGAGATAATGACCTGAGCTGAAGTCAGACACTTAACCAACTGAGCTTTAAATGAAAAGCTAGAAATGATTAAGGTTAGTGAGGAGTGTGTGTCAAAAGCCAAGATAGACCAAAATCTGGGTCTCTTGTGCCAAACAATGAGCCAAGCTGTGAATGCAATGATAAAGTTCTTGAAGAAAATTAAAAGTGCTATGCCAGTGAATACACAAATGATAAGAAAACAAAACATCCTTATTGCTGACATGGAGAAAGCTTTGGTAATATGGTTAGATCAAACCAGCAACAGGATTCCCTTAAACCAAAACCTAATCCAGAGCAAGGCCTACCTCTCTTCAATTCTATGAGGGCTGAGAGAGTGAGAAAGCAGCAGAAGAAACATCTGAGGCCTGCAGAGATTGGTTGATGAGGTTTAAGATAAGAAACTGTGCCCACAACATAAAACTACAAGGTAAAGCAAATGCTGAGGTAGAAGCTGCAGAAAATTACCCAGATCTAGCTAAGATAACTAATGAAGGTGGCTAAAGAACAGATTTTCCAAGTAGAGTAAACAGCCTTCTAATATACCATCTAGGACTTTCATAGCTAGAGAGGAGAAGTCAATACCTGGCTTCAAAGCTTTACATAAAGGCAGACTCTCTTGTTAGGGGATAATGCAGCTGGTGACTTAAGTGAAGCTAATGCTCATTTACATTCCAAGAATCCTAGGGTTCTTAAGAATTATGCTAAATCTGCTATGCCTGTGCTCTATCAACAGAACAACAAGGCCTGGGTAAAAGCACATCTGTTTTCAACAAGATTTACTGAATATTTCAAGCCCACTATTCAGACTTGCTGCTCAGAAAAAGATACCTTTCAAAAATGACTGCTCATTGACAATGCACCTGGCTATTCAAGGGCTCTGATGGAGATGTATAACGAGATTAATATTGTTTTCATGGCTGCTAACACAACATCCATTCTGCAGCCCATGGGTCAAGGGGTAATTTTTACTTTCTAATCTTATTTAAGAAATACATTTAGTAAGGCCACAGCTGTCACAGATTGTGATTCCTCTAATCTGGACAAAGTAAATTGAAAACCTGGAAAGTTCATCATTTTAGATGCCATGAAGAATATTTGTGATTCGTGGAAAGAGGTGAAAACATCAACATTCTGAGGAGTATGGAAGAAGTTGATTTCAACCCCCATGGATGACTTTGAAGGGTTCAAGACTTTACTAGAGGAGGTAACTTCAGATGTGGCAAAATAGCAAAGGAACTAAAATTAGAAGTGCAACCTGAAGATGTGAATTGCTATAGTCTCATGATAAGCCTTTAATGGATGAGAATTTGCTTCTTATGAATGAGCAAAGAAAGTACTTTCTTTTTTAAAAAAATTTAAAATGTTTATTTATTTTTGAGAGAGAGAGAGAGACAGAGTGCAAGTGGGGAGGGAGAAAGAGAATCTGAAGCAGGCTCCAGGCTCTGAGCTGTCAGCACAGAGCCCGACACAGGGCTCGAACTCACAAACCGGGAGATCATGACCTGAGTTGAAGTCAGATGTGTAACCGACTGAGCCATTCAAGAAAGCACTTTCTTGAAATGGATTCTGTTCCTGGTGAAGATGCTGTGAAGATTGTTGAAATGACAACAGAGTTTTGACTATTACATCAAATTAGTTGGTAAAGCAAGAGCAAGGTTTAAGAGGATGGACTCCAATTTTGAAAGTTCTGTGAGTAAAATGTTGTGAAACAGCATCACATGCTGCAGAGAAATTGTGAAAGGAAGTCAACCCAATGAGGCTAACTTCATTGTCTTATTTTAAAAATTGCCATAGCCACCTCAGCCTTCAGCAGCTATCACACTGATCAGTCAGCAACCAACAGCATGGAGGCAAGACCTTCCACCAGCAAAAAGATAATGATTCACTAAATGCTGAGATGATGGTTAACATTTTTTAGCAATAAATTATTTTTAAATTAAGGTATATATATTGTTTTTTTAGACATAATGCTATTGCATACTTAATAGACTCTAGTATAGTATAAACATAACTTTCATATGCACTGGGAAACCAAAAAATTTATTTGACCCAATTTATTGTTCTATTCACTTTATTGTGGTGGTCTGGAACTGAACCTGCAATATCTCTGAGGCATACTGTTTGACATATTTTTCACCATCACAAACACGTACATGTTCAGTACTCAGATATGTATCAGAATCACATGACAAAAAAAAGGTAGCAAAATAGTAAGCATATAATTGAAAAAGGGAAATCATAACAGCATGATGTTAACCAAACTTCTCTGAAAGTTTTAGCAGTATTTCATCAGAAATATTAATGACAAAGTGAAAATGCAATGCTTTCCTCTTTGGTAGTATGTGAATAGTCAATAAGTGATGACACTACAAGTCAATAGCAGAAGAAGAATTAGAAATAAGCCATTGATCCATATGTTCTGTATATAAGCAGAACAAAGATAATGAAAAATTGTGTATTCTTCCATGACTCTATAGTTTCATTCCTAAGAAAGTACATGTTATCAAAGTTGTGTTATAAAATTTTTAATGGGCAAAAAGTATGGAGTTAAAGAGTTTCAGATTTGAAATACAACTGTTTAGACTTCAAGAATTAACGAAGTATATTCTGTGCTTCTGAGTGTATTTTGTTATTATAAGTAAATTGTGCACTGTTGGTGGGAATGAAAAATGATGCAACCACTATGGAAAACAGTATGGCAATTCCTCAAAAAAAAATTAAAAGTAGAATTATCGGGGACACCTGGATGGCTCAGCTGGTTGAATGTGTGACTCTTGATTTCAGATCAGGTCCTGATCCCAGGTTTGTGGGATCAAGTCCTGTGTTGAGCTCTGTGTTAAGCATGGAGCCTGCTTAAGATCGTTTCTCTCTCTCTCTCTCTCTCTCCCCCCCCCCCCCGCTTGTGTTCTCTCTCTCTTTGAAAAAAATTTAAAATTTTTTTGAAAAAGTAGAATTACCATATGATGTAGCAATTCTACTTTTGGGTATGTCCCAAAAGAATTGAAAGCAAAGACTTAAAGAGGTATTTGTATAACTATGTTCATAGCATCATCATTCACACCAGCCAGAAGGTAGAAGCAACCCAAGCGTTCGTTGTTGGATAAATTAGAAAAACAAATGTGGCATATACATACGATTAAATATTATTCAGCCTTAAAAAAGAAGGAAATTCTGACACATGCCACAACACGGATAAACCTTGAGGACATTAGGCTAAGCGAAACAAGCTAGTCACAAAAGAACAAATAACATACAATTCCACTTATGTAAGGTACCTAGAGTAGTCAAATTCATTAGAGATAGAAAGTCGAATGGTGGTTTCCAAGGGTAGGGTGTGGGGAGGGGAATAAAGCATTGTTTAATGGGTATAGAGTTTCAGTTTTACAAGATGAAAAGAGTTCTGGAGTTTGGTTGTACAATAATGCAAATGTAATTAACACTATTGAATTGTACATTTAAAAATGGTTAAGATGGTAAATTTTATGTTGTATATTTACAACAATTAAAAAATTTTCAAAATTACAATTTTGCAATTACCGCTAGCATAAGCCTAAACACACCATTACATATATGCATTGTTATTACTATTATGGCACAGTCCACTTGCCAAAGGTAGGCAAAAACCAGGAGTTTACAATTTGATAGTTCAGCCTTTGAAAGTGGTTGTGTGTGACTAAGCCAGACTTGTCTCCTATTTGGTTCATGAACATTCTCAATGATCTTATATTGACTAATAGTGGTCTCTGTAAAGCAAATTCCATTCAGAATTAATCTATTTTGTGAGGGTCCATTTGTATTATAAAGACTCCCACTTATAGGAAAAATATTTTGGCTGATGTAATTTTGTATTTGGGTTTCATTTCAATGATAATTAAATGTTTATGAAAGATATTTTGGTATGTGAATGGCCACTTTGTAAACAAGTACTACACTTTTATTTCAGTCTCAGCATTTGCTTTTATGTTTATGATTACACTGGGACCCAGAGTTACCTGGAGTGATAGCATTTTTACTTTCATATATTAGGGGATGTATTGGCTGCCACTAAGTTGATACACGCTCAAATTAAAAAGCTAATATTCTACATCTATGATTGTATTTCTATATAATTATAATTAAGAGTTATTTGGAAACTTCATTTTTTTTTGCAATAATTTATAATTGGCAGACTTTTGCATAGGTTGTACCTTTATTTTTAAATTATTCAGTCAATTCAGAGGTTCCTGTGTGGCTCAGTTGGTTGAGGTCTGACTTTGGCTCAGGTCATGATCTCATGGTTCACGAGTTCAGGCCCTGCGATGGGCTCTGTGCTGACAGCTCAGAGCCTGGAGCCTGCTTCCAATTCTGTGTCTCTGACTCTTTCTGCCCCTCTTCTGCTCACTCTCTCTCTCTCTCTCAAAAATAAATAAACATTAAGAAAAAATTAAAAAAAATATTCAGTCAATTCAGACTTTGATTTAATACCATAAACGTGCATTGTGTAACAGAGTAACTGTAACTGGCTATTGAGAAGAGGGGCACATCTGACCTAAGAATGATGTATTTGAGCCAGAGGAAATCCAAAGGTCTCCATGAAGAATTTTATGAGAGAAGGTTTCATGTAGTTTGAATCGCAAAGAGCAGTGGAACAATAACTAGAGAAGTTATGCTTCTCAGAATTCAAAACACCTGTGCCTTCGTGTTTAAAACCATATTTGCATCCCATGAATTCTGTCTTTGTGAGTACTAACTTGTGTAGTGGTTCATTAGTGCTAAGTATAATAGTACATTCCCACTGAAGAATTTTTGAGATGGTATCTAAAATTTTGAGATGGTATTTTGTTCTCTGAATTTTCATGGTGTACATACTGTTGTATATTCTTTTTTTTTTTTAATGTTTTTTTTTTTTCAACGTTTATTTATTTTTGGGACAGAGAGAGACAGAGCATGAATGGGGGAGGGGCAGAGAGAGAGGGAGACACAGAATCGGAAACAGGCTCCAGGCTCCGAGCCATCAGCCCAGAGCCCGATGCGGGGCTCGAACTCACGGACCGCGAGATCGTGACCTGGCTGAAGTCGGACGCTTAACCGACTGCGCCACCCAGGCGCCCCTATACTGTTGTATATTCTCAGATGAATTCATCATGATACCATATTAGTTTATAAAAGAACCTTTTTATTATTTAGTTTCAGAAAAACAGTATTACCTAAAATACTATTAATTTAAAATTTATTAGATACATTATTGTGTTTGTATTTACCTTCATGTTTTTATCTATGATCAATAAACACCAGAAATGTATTGTTAGCTTTATGTTTATATTCATTTTGGAAATATTATAATAAAAATAACAAGTTAATACTGATAATGGAATTTTATTTTTAAGGGCTACATGCATTTGTACATGAAATAGAATACAGTGGGGATTTCTAATCCTTAATACTTAATGTTGGAGAATATTGTCCCTGTGTCTTTTGTGTTTTTGGAACATCAAGTTAAGTTTGTCTTTGTGAATCACAGTGAATGGATTCATTTAGAATTATATTGTATGGTTCTTAAAAGAAAGACTCAAGAAGTTATAACAATATGAAAGTAGACATGCAATTATGTACATAGAAAAGACCACTAGGATTTCAGTCGATCAATATATGATTTAAAAATTCATCTACGATAAAATGCATAAAGTATTTGATAAAGTTCTTCTTTGCATTATGAAGTGACATGCTGAGAGAATCAATAGTAAGCCATTTTTTAATCTGGCATTTAAATTATTTGGAAAAGTTTTCTACCGACTATTAGCCATTTTGAAAACCTTGGAATGGGCTTAAATATTTTGAAGAGATCTAGATTGTACAATAGGTCTCCAGTTTTTGCAGTGAAAAATAAAAGATTCAGGCCAAAGGGTAAAGGCCAGTATGGCTTAGACTTTAAATGGAAAGAGAACAAAGACAAAGAGAAAATGATCTGGCATAATGCGCTCACATCAATCGCAGTAATTAAGCTTTGCAGTATCATTAGATATGATAACAATAATTTATAGCCTTTCATGATATTTCACATGCTAGGCATACAAAAGCACAAGATAGCAGGACCCCTAATATTTCTCATTGTTATTTTTTCTAAGGAAATAATGACATCCAATTGTCATGAATTGGAGAGATACACAACACAAATTTGGACTCTTATCTCTAAAGGAGAAATGATGGAGTGTTTTATGCCTTTTAACCAGCTGCAAAATGTATGGTAGCAGTAAAATGCTAACAAGATATTGAGGTGAATATCTCTAAGAGTACAGTATTTAAATTTATTAAAGTTAATTTGGCATTATATTAAACATTGAGTTAATGTTCCTACCAGCCTAACACTGAACTATAACGTATTATGCCATAGTGTTAAATTGAACCAAGATATTCCAGGTTTTGGTTGTGTAAAATCAGTCATTAATCAGTTTGAATTTTCTAAAGCTGTCATTATTTAAAGGAAAACGCCTGCATGAATACTCTGGAAATGCAGTCTCCATGACAGGAAATGAGAAATGTCTTAAATATTGTTAAATTAGTTAAATATTGAATTTAAATCAATATGATGGTCAGCCTTAATGGAAAACTATGTTTATTTTCTCTCTTGAACATTAAATTAAATTGAAGACCTAATTTTTAGTTAGTTTTCAAGACATATTTACAGAGAGCATTATAATAATTAAATTAGAATTTTTCCTTGAATTGGAGCCCTGAGTCTTCAAGTGCCCAAATTAATCATAGTGAAAAGGCAATTCCATTTTTAAATTTGATATTTGAATTCAAATGTTCAGCATAGTCATATTCTTTAGCATAGTGCCATGCAATTTTGAAAACTTATCAGATGCTAGTTTTTGAGGAATTAACTTTAGAGAAAATTGACTCACTAATATCAAAGGACAGGAAACAAGAGTGCAGGCTCTTGACCATTTCACAAGATTTAAATGTATTGTAAAATTTATTAAAGTTAGTGTAGCTAGTTTTATCTTCCTTTACAGATAGCTAGAATGCAACTGCCCTAGGGTTATACTCAGATGAGAGTTGTTCATCCTATCCTATAGTATTTGTTGTCTGACTATACTTGTAATTCAGATAATCTTCTCTTAAAGTTCAAGCTGGAAAGCTAGTACAGAAGCAGAAGAACTGTCCTGTGTCACCTGATTCTTACAATAATATAAAAACTACTTTTAGCCACATTTCAAGGTTCCTCTCTGCTTATATTGATAACTTCTCTGAAAACTTGTAATTAAGTACCATAAAATCCCCTTTTCCAAGGTGCTAACTGAACCAACAACTAGACTCTTCTTTCAAAGTGAAACTTTACAAAAGTTAATCATAAACCTGTCTTGTATGTCTGATAGAGGCTTTTGAATGAGGATTGTAATCCCAAGAGCAGCATGAGAACCTGCTAAATATAGACTTGAAATATAAAATAAAACCAGAAATACACTGCCTCCTATCTATATGATTGGAACTTCTAGACTTTGCAAAATAAAATTCTTACTCCTCGAATGGCTTTTATTTTACTCAACATAATATTTCATCTCCACTTCTGATGCCATATAATCTATTTGAGCTGATCCCTGAATCTCAGAGATTAAGCATAGAAGATGAATATTACCTATGAATTCTCTCTTCTTGCCCTCACTTAAACCTTTTCATATTTGCTCATTAAGCTATAATTTTGGGGGGCACCTGAGTGGCTCAGTCAATTGAGTGTCTGGCTCTTGATTTCGGCTCAGGTCATTAAGCCCCACATTGAACCCTGTGTTGGGCTCTGTGTGAGTGTGGAGCCTGCTTGAGACTCTCTCTCTCTCTGTGTCTCTCTCTTTGTCTCTCTCTCTCTCTTCTCTCTCCCACACCCCCACTCTCTCCCACTCATGTGCTTTCTAAAATAAAAAAAAATATGTATGTATAATTTTGGGGGGTAACCAATGTAGTACTGGGAGTATTGATATTAATCTGGATTCCAGTGATGACTGTAATGATGAACAAACTAAATGGATATATTTGAGAGGAGAATCGCCAGGATATAGGGACTGATTGGATGCCAAAAGTGAAACAGATCCCACTGCTTCAGTGCTGTGCAAGGGCGGTTCCATTTATTGAGATGGATATTTAGTAGGAGGACACAGAGGGTGAAGAATAGAGGAGTAGGGATAATGGGTGGAGGAGGATGAGTTCAAGCCTATTGGGTTTGAATTGCCTCTGCTTATATGATTTGAGTACTTCATATACCTTATATACATGGATTTATGTAGCAAATATCACATGCTACCTATGCTACAAATGTCATATTGTAGCATATGACTATTTCTTCTTTTTAAAGTATGACACCAATATTCCATTGTATGGACATACCACATTTCTGTCTGTCGATGGACATTTAGGTTGTTTCCACCTCTTGGCTATTATGAATAATGCTGCCATTATAATAGGAGTGCAATTATTTCCTTGAGATCCTATTTTCAATTCTTTTGGGTAAATATGCAAATGTGAGATTGTTGGATCATAGTAGTTCTATTTTTAAGTTTTTGAGAAACCTTCATACTGTTTTTGGTAGTGACTTCAATATTTTATGTTTCCACCAAAATTGCACAAAAATCCAATTTTTCCATATCTTGCTAATACTTGTTATTTTCCAGGGGTTTTATTTGTTTGTTTTTGGTTTGGTTTGTCTTTGTAATGGTCATCCTAACAGGTATGAGGTGATATCTTATTGTGGTTGTGCTTTGCATTTCCCTGCTGATTCATGAGATTGAGCATCTTTTCACATACCTGTTGGCCATTTGTATGTCTTCTTTGTGGAAATGTCTATTCAAGTCCTTTGTCCACTTTTTAATTGGGTTATTTGGTTTTTTGCTATTGAGTTGTAAGTGTTCTTTATACATTTTGTAAATTAACCCATTATCAGGTATATGGCTTGCAAATTTTCTCCTGTTCCATAACTTGCCTTCTGTTTGTTTCTGTTGCCTGTACAGAAGGTTTTTAGTTTGATGTAGTACCACTTTGGTTTTGTTTTCATTGCCTTTGTTTTGATGTCATATCCAAGAAATCATTGCCAAGATTAATGTTAGGAAAATTTGCCCCTGTTTTCTTCTAGAAGTTTAATAGTTTCAAGTCTTACATCTAAGTCTTTAATATATTTTCAGTTGATTTTTTTTTTTTTTGTATAGTGTAATATAAGGGACCAATTCTATTCTTTCGCATATGTGTACCTAGTTTTTCTACACCATTTGTTAAAAAGACTATTTTTTCCCCAGTGAGTAATCTTGGCACCCTTATCAAAGATCATTTGGTAGTGTCCGTTTATTTCTGGGCTTTCTATTCAGTTCCATTGGTCTATATGTCTGTCTTTTTGCCATTACCATACAGTTTGGTTACTGTAGCTTTGTAGTATCTTTTGAAATCAGAAAGTGTGTGGCCTCCAACTTCATACTTCCTTTTCAAGATAATTTTGGCTGTTTGAGGTCCATTGTGGTTCTATATGAATTTTAAGACTTTTTCTGTTTCTGCAAAAAATCCCACTGAGATTTTGATAGATTGCATTGACTCTGTCAATCACTTTGGTAGTGTGGACATTTCAATAATATTGAACTTACAGTCCATGAACATGTTATGTCTTTCCATTCATTTGTGTCTTTTTAAATTTCTTTCAGAAATATTTTGTAGCTTTCAGTGTACAGAACTTTTGCCTCCTTATTAAGTTTATTCCTAAGTATTTTAATTTTTTTATGTTATTATAAATAGGATTGTTTTCTTAACTTCCTTTTTAGATTATTTATTAAGACCTTACCAGGTATCATTTTTGTAAAAGAAGAGATTCTACAGTTTACTGACTTAACAAAAGTCCTTTCTTTTAAGATTTGAAACTGTAGATGACAGAGTGAGGATTTAGGCACTTTTACTAGACATGAAAGCAATGTAGATTGCTTTAACATTATTGTTAAGTTGGCTTTAAAGTATTCCCCATTAAAAACACCATGAAGTCTAAATGGGGTTTGAACCCAGTTCTACTGTGTAGGGAGTTTGCCACACCAACAAGCAATTCTTGGGGTACCAGCAGGGTACCCAAAAATTGAACTCAGTTCTGACATTATATACCTGGAGATAGCATCAGAGTCCACACGTTAAAGGTTAAGTCCTACAAGACTGTTCCCCCTTCAGATGCCAGTCACAAGTCCAGGTTGTTCTTTGGAGCAACTGACTATAAGTCAGAGGTTCCCACAGTCCCCTCCTTGGGTTTGATTAATTTGTTAGAATGACTCATAGAACTCAGAGAAACATTTTATTTCCTAGATTACTAGTTTATTATAAAAGGAAATAATATAGGAACATCTAGAAGGAAGAGATGCATAAAGTAAGGTATGGGGAAGGTGGCATGGAGCTTCCATGTCTTCTCTAGGCACACTCCCTTTCTGGAATCTCCTTGTTTTTTTATCAACCTGGAATCTCTTTGAATCCTGTCCTTTTGGGTTTTTATGGGGGCTTCATTACATAAACACAAATGATTAAGTCATTGACTGTTGATGTTTGATTCAACATCCAGCCCCTCTTCCCTCCCTGGAGATAAGGGGGTGGGGCTGAAAAATTTTAACCTCATCACATGGTGGCTACATTGGAAACCAGCTCCTCATTAACACAACAAAAAACACTTGTATCGCTCTTAACATTTAGTCAATTCCAAGGGTTTTGGAAATCTGGAAGAAGACCAAATATATATAAGAAATGTATTTTGCTTATATGAGTGACCAAATCAATATTCTTATAAATCACAATACTGCAAGGTTTCTTAGACTCATTGAATTACATAAGATTCTCAGAGACCAGAAATTATCTCAGGAAAGAGAATTATAACTCTAGAAAGAGGATCAGTGGGTTTATAACTGAATTTCCATGATTGAGTAAATTGGGTTTATACCAATGAAAGTGAGGAGACCATGGAAGAAAGAGAGAGGGGAGGGAGGAGAGAGAATGAGGGGGAGGGGGGAGAGAGAGAGAGAGAGAGGGAGGGAGAGAGAGAACTATCTTGAAAGATACATGATAGTAAATATTTTCCCAGTTGGAATCTTAGGGACTTTGAGGTGATTGCTAAGAGACAGCTGTGAACCAATCAATTGAATAACTTGGACGAAATGGAAATATTCCTAGAAACATATAACCAACCATGAGTGAATCATGAAAAAATAGAAAACCAAACAGACCTATAATGTACAGAGATTGAATCAGTAGTCAACCTCTCCCCCTTCCCTGAAGAAAACACTGGGGCCAGATGGCTTTACTGGAGAATGTTTATATAAGATTTAACGTTTATATAAGATTTAACACCAATTCTTCTGAAACTCTTACAAAATATTGAAGAGGAGGGAATACTTCTAAACTCAGTTTACAAGACCACTATTACCCTGATACCAATGCCTGAAAAAGATACCACAAGAAAAACTACAGGTCAGTACCCTTGCTAAATATAGATGCAAAAATTCTCAACAAAAAACAAGAAGACTGAATTCAACCACACATTTAAAGGACCATACACCATGACTAAGGAGGATATATCTTTGTGGTGCAGGGATGGCTCAACATATGGATATCAACCAATGTGATACAACACATTAACAAAATGAAGGATAAAAAACATATAACCTGTCTTGTTAGATGCTGAAAAATCATTTGACAAAATTAAACTTATCAAATATTTTAATTTTCAATTTTAAGTATTTTAAATGTATGAAAACAAATTTTCCAGAATATCTGAGTGTCATCAACCTATAACACATACCTCATTATCACTTCCTAATAGTCTGAGAACCAAGACGTTTGCAATAGCCTCAATGGTAAAATAGAAATAATAATATATACATCATGGTGTTCTTAAGACTATCGAGAGAGGGCCACCTGAGTGGCTCAGTCAGTTAAGCGTTCAACTTTGGCTCAGGTCATGATCTCTGTTTGTGAGTTTGAGCCCTGTGTTGGGCTCTGTGCTGACAGCTTAGAGCCTGGAGCCTGCTTCGGATTCTGTGTCTCCCTCTCTCTCTACCCCTCACCCCACTCACGCCTTATCTCTCTCTCTCTCTCAAAAAGAAATAAATATATATATAAAAGACTGTCAAGAGAATCAGTATGTGTAAGAACTTAGCTTGGCATATCAGGGGCTCAGAATATGATAGATAATAATAACGATGATATTTGCATTTTTATCTTAAGACTTCGAGATTCTCAATGAATTTATGGATTTGAATGGCAGAAGTCAAATATAATTGATATGCAGGATCCATAATAGTAACCCATTCACGGCCAGAAACACAATGGAACTTTCATATAATTTGGATACTTGAGGTATTAACATTTTTTAAGGCTTTTGTTTACCAGTTACAGATTTGTAATTTTTTTCTCTATTGATTTTCCTTGGTTAGATTTTTAATTCTCAGGCAACTTGCTCTTCAGCAAACTCCAGGCATAGGATTAAAACGAGTGCTACTGTAAAATATATAGAGATGAAGACATAGATGGATACTTAAAAGGTTAGTATTCCCATCTGAAGGTATCTTCCAAGGGAGAGAAAAAGAAACCACTTAGATGTTTCTATATTGCTATTTCCTTTCCAACTTGGCAGCTTGCATTATTTGTAGGTATTTCTACATAATGATAAATTCTTATATGATAAAAGTGAGAAAAAAATATTTTAGGAAGCAGTGAAGTATTTCAAGTGTGTTTGTTTTCAATTCTGTGTAATCTAGACTGTGTTTGTGTAATGTTTCTTAATTGTATATTTTTTCCCATTGTTATTTGTAAGGAGTCTCACCATTACTCAGGCTGTATGAATTAGCACACATGGTCATGGTGGGTTGATTCTTCCCTAGGTTATTTATTATAAGATGATGTGTTTGCTACACTGACTATTTAAATTGAAAATTGTATTTCCAAAACATGCAAAGCAAATTAACAAAAAAGAAAAAAAAGACTTAAAAAAAACTTTTACCACCAACTTAGACCCCAAGTATATCTCAAAAAATGTCTGTTAGACCAAATATTCATTAGATGTGAGAGTTGATGAACCTGCCTCTGTAGCTGGGATGTTAAAATGAGAAAAAATGGAAGTCAGTTTTCCTTGATGGCTTTGAAGTCATAAATCTGATAAAAGCCATTTAGCAAAGAAGAATATTTTTTGATAAGGAGCATTTAGCTTGTATGGTTTTATAATCACTGGGGGAAATTAGGAAAAGGAAAAGGATGTACAGCTCAGATGTCATTCTAACTCTATGGCCCCCAGATTTGGGGTCCCCAGACCTGAAAGAGATTGCTTATGAAAACTTGTATTTGCCCCAAGAAATATGCTATCACAGCAACTGAACACAATTACTGGAATATGGAGCAAATGAATTGTAGCTGATTTAACGTGAGCCACAAGGAAAAGCTATTTATGTAGAAGAGGCCTGCTGTGGTTTAGTATGTGACCATGCTTTATATATGGTAGAGGAGGCTATCCCTGGTCCCAGCTAGAGAAAATGGAATGAAGCTCTGAAATCTGGGTCTATCAGCCATGTCCCTGTGCAATGCAAACCAAGTGAACCTCAGATACCAGTTTGCTAGGGAATTTCATGGGTTTTTTTTTTTTTAATCACAAATAATATGCATTATTCCAAAAAAGAATATAGGGAATATACCTATTATTTGATAGGCTTTGTATTCCTCAGAACAAATTTTGCCTAACAAGTCACTTATACATTTAGCAAATGCATGACAGTTGAAAAGCTCCTCCTTCTATTTACTTGTTATTTTTATGCCACTTTCTTTCTTCACTGGACACATATACACACAGAGTAGCAATAACTTCTAAGCTTAAAAATATATGCTGGAAATGGTAGAGAAAGGATATATCCAGGAGATCATAATTATTGCTAGCCTAGAAGCTCATGGAGCTCTTGACATTGTTTAGAAGATTATAAATGAAAGAATGTGACTCTAGTATGGAAGAAGCCTGGGTGTGAGCAGTAAGTATATCTATTTATTATCAAATTATTTAAAAAGCTATGGAAGGTTTGAGATTCCCTCTGTGACCCATAATCTGTGGAGTTCACTTGAATTCTTCTTATAACTCAACTGAGATTTAGCAACATGGCCAAAATGCCTCTGTCCTCTGATGAATGAAGAATGAAGTGGTGACAATATAGAAAATATTTAAAAAGTTCTATGAATTGGAAATTTTTTCCTACTATATGATCTCTTTTTTAAAATATAATTTATTGTCAAGTTGGCTAACATACAGTGTATACAGTGTGTTCTTGGTTTTGGGGGTAGATTGCCATGATTCATTGATTACGTACAACACCCAGTGCTCATCCCAACAAGTGCCTCCTCAGTGCCCATCACCCATTTTCCCCTCTCTCCTGCCCACCCCCTATCAACCCTCAGTTTGTTCTCTATATTCAAGAGTCTCTTATGGTTTGTCCCCCTCTCTGTTTGAAACTACTTAAAAGAACAAATAGGACTATTGTCTTCCTGTTTCAAAAGTTTCATTGGCATTACAATGCTCTTTAAATATACTCAAACTCCTTACTATATTCTACAAAGCCAGTTTCTTGCTCTGGTGCCATCAACATTATCTATTATGGATTTTCTTCTCACATATTATCATTCAGATGCAAGGCCTTTGTGTTAGTCATCTTGGCTTGTCATAACGAAATACCATAGACTGGGTAATATAAACAATATGGATTTATTTTTTCATAGTTTTGGACACTGGAAGTATGAGATCAGGGTGACCAACATGGTTAGATTTTGTGAAGAGATCTATTCTTGGCTTGCAGATGGCTACCTCCTCATTGTGTTCTCACAAGGTAGAGAGAAATAGAGAAATCTCTTTTATCCTTTTTTTTTTTTTTTTTTTGTTAAGGCCACAGTCTTTTGGGATTACAGTCCCACCTTTATGAACTCATTTAACCTGAATTACTTCCTAAAGACCTTATGTCCAGATACAATGGTTTGGGGGGCTAGGGCTTCAACATGTGAATTTTGGAGGGATGTGATTCAGTCCACAGCATTGTACCCCTGGTCCTCCCAAATGCATATCCTTATCACATGCAGAATGTATATATATATTGTGATTATATTACATCCTACCAGCCCCTAAAGTCTTAGATCATTCTCGTATCAACTCTAAAGTCTAAAGCCTAAAGTCCCATCTAAGTATCTTATCCAGAAATGGATGAGACTTGAGGTATGATTCTTCCTGAGGTGAAATTCCTCTCTACCTCTGAACCTCTGAAACCAGACAAGTTTATATATATGTGTGTGTGTGTGTGTGTGTGTGTGTGTGTGTGTGTGTATATATTTAGTATATATTGAGTATTTGAGTAATATATATTATATTTATTATATATTATATACTATATATATTATATTTAATGTATATTATATATACATATTTTAGTATAGTTGACATATAGTGTTACATTAGTTTCAGGTATACAACTTAGCAACTTTACACTATACATTTTACTATGTTCACCCAAGTATAGCCGTTATCTGTCCCATTACATCCTATTGTATCATTGACTGTATTACTCATGCTCTGCTTTTTATTCCCATGACTTACTCATCCATTGCTGGAGGCCTGTATCTCCCTGTTCCATTCACCTATTTTGCCCAACCTCCTGCCCTTCTGCCCTCCAGCAACCATCAATTTGTTCTCTATGTTTATAGTTCTAATTCTGCTTTTTGTTTAGTCATATTTTTAGATTTCATTTATGAGTAGAATCATGATATTTGTCTTTCTCAGTATGACTTATTTCACTTAGCATAATATCCTCTAGAACCATCCATGTTGTCTCAAATGGCACAGCCTAATCTTTTGTATGGCTATGTAATATTCCATTGTGTATATATACCACATTTTCTTTATCTGTCTCTTAAAGGACACTTAGGTTGCTTCTTTGTCATGGCTATTGTAAATAATGCTGCAGTAAACATAGGGGTGCATATATCTTTTCAAGTTAGTGTTTTCATTTTCCTTGGATAAATACCCAATAGTGGAATTATTGGATCATATGGTATTTCTATGTTTAACTTTTGAGGAATCTCCATACTGTTTTCCATGGTGGCTATACCAATTTACATTCCTATAAACAGTACATGAGGATTCCTTTTTTTCCACATCCTTGCCAATATTTGTTGTTTCTTGTATTCTTGACGTTAGCCATTCTGACTGGTGTGAGGTGATATCTCATTGCAGTTTTGATTGCATTTCTCTGATGATTCACGATGTTGAGCATCTTTTCGTGTGTCTGTTAGCCATCTGTATATCTTCTTTGGAAAAATGTCTGTTCAAGTCCTCTGCCCATTTTTAAATGATTGTATGTTTTTTTTGTTTTTTGGTGTGGGGTTGTATGAGTTCTTTATATACTTTGCATTTTAACCCCTCATTGGAAAGATATCTTCTCCCATTCAGTAGGTTGTCTTTTTGTTTTGTTGATGGTTTCCTTTGCTGTGTAAAAGCTTTTTATTTTGATGTAGTCCCAATAGTTTATTTTTGCTTTTGTTTCTCTTGCCTCAGGAGATGTATCTAGAAGAATGTCCCTATGGCTAATGCCAGAGAAATTACTGCCAATGTTGTCTTCTAGTATTTTTATGGTTTTAGGTTTCACATTTAGGTCTTTAATCCACTTTGAATTTTTTTTGTGTGTGTATGGTGTTAGGATGTAGTCTAGTTTGTTTTTTGTTTTTGTTTTTTGTTTTTGTTTTTGTTTTTATATGTACAGCTGTTCAGCTCCATTAGGTCTTAAAGCTTGAGAATAATACTCTTTGAAGTTCTGCCTTCAGGTCCACTGGGCTGGTAGCATCACCTTCCTGGCTCTGCAGGGTAGCCTTACCACTCTAGCTGTTTGCAAGGGCCCCTGCACCTTTGCTCTTTGAGAGGTCCCTGCTCCTTTAGCTGTCTGCAAGCTCATCCACTCCTAAAACACTAGGCAGGGTCATCCTGGCCTTCTGGAAACCTGAGATAGGGCCCAATCCTTTGTAACTTAAGAGGAAAAAACAGCTTTGCTCTCTGCGTCTGTGGTGGGAGTGGCAGCCCTGATGATCTCTGAATTGCCTTTGAAATTATTTTTCACTTTCCTTGAAGAATAGCATATGTTCATAGTCGAATAGTTCTGTGGTCTGTCCTGTAGAATCCAAGAAGCCCGATAGCCTTCCTTCATTCTATTCTACTCTCTCTTGTTGCTTCAGTTCTTCCCCTGGCAGTGCCTTTCCTTATTTAATCCCATCTCTATTTCTTGTTTCTGCTGTAATGGCTGATTAAGTCAATAAGTTGCACCCATGATCTCTTTATCAAGTTCTTGTTCAGCCACACCTTTAGTGTTTTCTCCAGAACAAGCTTTCTCTGTTTTTCTTTCTTCTTTCTTTCTTCTTTCTTTCTTCTTTCTTTCTTTCTTTCTCTCTCTCTCTCTCTCTCTCTCTCTTTCTTTCTTTCTTTCTTTTTTGTAATATGGATAGTCTGAGAATTTTTCATGTTTTCAAGTTCTTGTTTCTTCTTGCTTAACAATTCCTTCTTCGTTCATCTCTCTCCTTTTGCATTTCACTTTAAGCAGTCAGGAGGAACCAAGCCACCCCTTCAAAACTTTGCTTAGAAATATGCTCAGCTAAATATCCAATTCCATTGCTCACATGTTCTACCTCTCACAAAACACTAGGACAATTCAGTCCAGTTCTTTTCCAGTTTGTAACAAAGATCAACTTTCTCCAGTTTCCAGTAGCATGTTTCTCATTACCATGTGAGATCTTACCAGAATTACCTTAAACGTCTATATATCTAGCATGTACCACAAAACTCTCCCATCCTTTACTCATTACCCAGTTCCAAAGCTATTTCAACATTTAGATGTATATTAAAGCAGTATCCTACTTCTTGTTATCGAAGTCTGTATTAGTCAACTGGGGCTGCCCAAATAAAATACAGCAGGCTAGATGGCTTAAATGACTGAAACTTACTTTTTCACACTTCTGGAGGCTGGAAGCCTGAGGTCAGGGAGCTAGCGTGGTTAGGATCTGGTGAAAGCCCCTCTTCCTGGCTTACAAACAGCCTCCTCCTCCTTGTGTCCTCACATAGCAGACAGAGATCTCCTTCTCTTCCTCTAGTTACAAATCTTATTAAATTAAGTCCCACCCTTATGATCTCATTTAATCTTATTTACCTTCTAAAGGCCATATTTCCAGATATAGCCACACTGGGAGTGAGGGGTTCAACACAAGAATTTTGGGAAGACACACTTCAGTCCATAGCAAAGCTCCGTAAATTCCTCATGTTGGGATTTCAGCACTACTCCTTTTATTCTGCTTAGAACACTAGTTTCCCTGTGCTTTGCACAGCTGACTCCTCATTGTTCAGAGTTTATGTGTCTCTTTTCCTCTTCTGAAAATTTATCCTTGCCCCCTTCAGTCTAAGGAAACTTACTTGCTACCCATTAGTCATTCTCTGTGAATTCACTGTGTGCTTTCTTCAGAGCACTCATCATAATTAGGATTTGTTTCCTGTTTGCTTCAGTTTTAGTTTTCTCTTTCCCCTATTATGATGGAAGAAACTTCATTCACCATTATTATGCTTGGCATAATGCTTGGCACATAATTGGCTTCAATAAACTTTTCTTAAAGTTATTAATGAATGATTTAAAAAATGAGTATATATTTCACCTTGCAATCATGTGAGAGTAATCTTTTAATAGAGCCTGTTGGAGTGTGTGTTCCCTCCCAGGTGTTAATAGTCTTTCTGTTAGGATGAGTCACCTTTAGAAGTAAGTGAAAATATGATAGGTGCCAGAGACTGTAAGAGAGTCTAGATTCCCTCAGATCTGGGTTAGCCTTATCACTGTGGAGAGTGCCTATGTGTATCTAGCCTTATCTTTTCTTTCTTTTAAGTTGTCAGTGAAGGTTTTACTTTATTTTTTAAATAAAATTGTTATTTTGGATATAATTGACACACAATGTTACATTAGTTTTGGGTGAACAACATAGTGATTGAACTTCTCTATGCATTATGTTATGCTTACCACAAGTGTAGCTGCTCTCTATCACCATACATAATGTATTACAATATCATTGCCTATATTTCCTGTGCTGTGCCTTTATTCCTGTGATTTATCCATTCTATAACTGGAAGCCTATATATCCCACTTCCCTTCACTCATTTTGCCCATCCCCTACCCTTCCACTCTGACATCCATCAGTTTTTTCTCTTTATTTATAGTTCTGATTCTGCTTTTTGTTGGTTTATTCACTTATTTTTTTTTTTTTACTGTTTATTCATTTTTGAGAGAGAGAGAGAGAGCAAGCAGGGGGAGAGGGGCAAAGAGAGAGGGAGACACAGAATCCAAAGCAGGCTCCAGGCTCTGAGCTTTTAGCACAGAGTCCAACATGGGGCTCAAACTCAGGGACTGCGAGATCATAACCTGAGCTGAAGTCACATACTTAACCAACTAGTCACCCAGGTGCCCCTTATTCGTTTATTTTTTTTAAATTCCACATATGACTGAAATCTTATGGTATTTATCTTTCTTAGTTTGACTTATTTTACTTAGTAAAACACCCTCCAGGTCCATCCATGTTGTCACAAAGCGCAGGATCATCCTTTTTTATGGTTGTGTAGTATTCCATCGTGTGTGTGTGTGTGTGTGTGTGTGTGTGTGTGTGTACACACCATCTTTATCCATTTACCTATAGTTTAGCCTTACCTTTTAAGTATACAAGTACATTAGCATTAGTATTAGTAAAATTTAGTTTGCAACTAAAGATAATTAGGGCACTTGCCTAAGTTACTTAACTTTGTAATAAGAGATAGTCTACTGGAAATTCGGTAGTGGGATATGGTTATCCATCTTGATTCTTGATTTTATATTTCAAACTTGCTAACTAAAGGATCTTTATTCATCGAAATGTGTTCAGTTTCCAGTAACAGAAAATAAATAATTAAGAAATAGTATCTTAAGTCATGAAATGCTTTATTGTTTACATAACAACAGAAGCATGAGATTTCAAGGTTTTGGCCTCAGGGTGCAACAGCATAATCATAAGCAAATCCTTTCTGTTTTTCTGTGTCACCTATTTTAATGTGTTGGCTTTTTACTTTTGTGCTTGTCACCATTTGGCCACAAGATAGCTGTCACAGTTCTGGAACCAAATCTATGTTTAAGGCAAGAGGAAAGATGACACCAGCAGTTTTCCCCTTACATGTGTTTTTCAGATAGTGAGGATAAATGGACTTTCCCCAAGACTTTACAAAAGATTTTCACTTATATTCCATTGACTGGGCTGAGTCACATCACCACATTAGTTGCAAAACCTGAAAAAGAGAGGAAGATATAAACAAAATAGAATTTATCTTGGCAGGCTTAAACAAATAAGGATTCAATTCCTGGAGAGGACTACCTTCCCTGAGAGAAAGTCTTTCTGTCTCCTATTGATCAAAATTGGGGTTCTGATGAGAAGGAAACAGGGAAGAAATAATGAAGGATTCTTTACTTGCTAAGGATTTTGTCATTTCATAGATTGAAGTAGTAGCAATTATTTAGGACTAAAAGAAAATATGTATATATTTTTGGTAAAATTTTGAAGAACAAATGGGTCAGAGTTAACATATAGATGGGCATTTTGAGGGACTGACCCTTGAGTAGAAAACTTTAGCATTTTCTACTCATTTCTAACATGAAATATATTTAGAATGTATTTTATATCAAATGGAGTCACTGTTTGCATTTGAATTGAGATCTTAATATTCTATTTTGCATATATATGACATTTTGTTTATCTGTTAATTTGTGTTGGGACACTTGGGTTGCTCCCAGCTGTTGGCTATTATGAATACTGCTGCAGTGAATGTGAGTGTACGAATTTACCTCTGAGTCTCTGCTTTCAATTCTTTTGACTATATACCCAGAAATAAAATTGTTGGATTATATGGTAATTCTATCTTCTACTTTTTTCCCTTATATCTGGTAAGGATTTACTAGAGAAACAAATATTGAATAACTTATCATTTAAAATGATCTGAATAAGTTCAGGGAAAATATTCCATCTTCAATTTTTTGAGGACCTGCTAGACTGTTTTCCATAGCGGCTGTACCATTGTACCTTCCCACTAAGAGTGCACAAGGGTTCCAATTTCTCTACATCCTCAATAACATCTTAGTTACTGTTGTTTTTTTTTTAAATATATATTTTGGGGGCACCTGGCTGTCTCAGTAGGTTAAGCATCTGACTCCTCATCTCAGCTCAGGTTTTGATCTCAAGATTGTGAGTTCAAGCCGCGCATTGGACTTGGTGCTGGGCATGAAGTCTCCTTACTTTTTTTAATTGTTACCATCCCAGGAGGTATGAGGTGATATCTCATTGTGGTCTTGATTTTCAAGTTTTTTATGATTAGCAATGTTAAATATCTTTTCATGTGTTTATTAGACATTTATATATTTCCTTTGAAGATGTCTTTTATGTGTATATTTTCAAGTCTTTTGTCCATTTTTAAATATTTTTTGTATTTGGGTGGTAATAATTCTTGATATTTCTTAATATTAACCAATTATCAGATACACGATTAGCAAATATTTTCTCTAATTCTGTGTGTTGCCTTTGGTTCTGTTGATTGTGTCCTTTGATGCCCAGAAATTTTTAACTTTGATATAGTCCAATTTTTTGTTTTATTCTTTTGTTGTCTATACTTTTTTTTTTTTTAAGTTTATTTATTTATTTTGAGAGAGAGAACATGTATGCAAGTTGGGAAGGGGCAGAGAGAGAAAAAGAGAGAGAATCCCAAGCAAACTCCACACTGTCAGTGCAGAGGCCAATGTGGGGCTCGAACTCAGGAACTACGGGATCATGACCTGAACTGAAATCAAGTGTCAGATGCTTAACCAAGATCTACCTGGACACCCCTGCTCTCTGTGCTTTTGACATCATATCTGAGAAGCCATTTTCAAATCTAATATTATAAAGTTTCCCCTTATGTTTTCTTCTAAGAGTTTTATAGTTTAGCTCCTAGATTTAGGTTTTTGATGCATTTTTAGCTAATTTTTGTGTATGGTATAAAGTAAAGGTTCAACTTCATTCTTTTGCATGTGGCCTTGAGTACACATCTTTTTAATACCTAGTAAATAAAATGGAAAGTACGTAGAAAGCATTTTGACTGTATTTTGAAATATGGTGGTTGTCTTCATACCTGTGTGATTGTCTGAGTTGCAAGTTAAACCTAATTACTTGTTTGTGGAATATGATTTTTATTTGAAAAAATGACTGTCCGGAAGATTTTCATTTTTCAGACTAAGGTATTGGCAGAGATATTTTCTAAAACAAATGAAGTTATATTGCCACTTGAATGTAGAAAATTGTGGCAACAATTTTTGTCAGTGATAAAATTAAAAATCTGACACGAAAATAAGAGCTTTCGGGAAATTTGAATATCTGTTATCTGTGAATGTGACAGCTTTCCAGCTTGACTTTTCTGATGAGATTAGAAGTGATATTAACAAATGTATGGTGTTTTTTTGATATTGTATGATAAAATGTGTCAACACTTGGAAGATCTCCCTAACTCAGTAAAGCATATTTTCCAAATGACCATCATTTAAATGGTATTACAAAATCATACATGAATAAGACCCATGTAAAATGTAAATTAGACCAGTAGATTCCAATGTAACAAAATACAAAAACTCAGTGGTAGAGGTTAAGTTTCTACATTGCAACTAATCTTCAAGAATTATCACTTGTTGAGTTTTGGTTTAGTATCAAAAAAGAACATCTATACTTTCCTTTAAAAGTATAAATTAAAAGTATTTTTAGCCATCAAAATACTTCTCCCACTTATAACTACATTATCTGTGTGAAGCTGGATTTTCATCACATGCTTAAGTAACATATAGGAGCAGTTTGAAAGCAAAATCATGTATGAGAATCTAGCCGTATTACACTATTATCTACGCACTTAAGGCTATTTATAACTACTGTAACTATGGTGGAAATACTGTATAATAGTGTACTTATTGCACATATTTTCTCAATTTGATGTTAAGTGATGTCACAGTGTTGGCTTTAAATAGAATAAGGTGGGGGTAGACCAAGGAAATCAGTAAATGCTCCCTTCCCCCCACTTCCCCTTGCCCCGTGGAAAAACAGCTTGAGTATTTCATAGCGCATGATTGCTCTTAAGACTTTTTCTTTATGGTAGCAAAATGTCTGCTGCAGCTCCAGTTCTGACTTCCAAAAGACCAAAGAAAAAGTGAGGGATTGAGGCAGGGTTGGGATGAGAATGAGACAGGGGAGATGTGGTGGGGGGATGAGGGGAAGGTGGTTCCTGAATTAGAAAAGCAAAAGCGAAAGTGCACGGGGCTACTTCTAGCTGGATGGTGTTAGGGAGAAGGGGCTGTAAGTCTTAGGTTGGGTAGGCCATTCAGGGGCCCCAGTGTTTGAGAACTGCAGAGGACTCTGACTGAACATAGGGATTAAGCAAATAATGGTACAGTGATACAGATGGAGAGATAAGACACATGTGATTAGAAAGTAGATGATATTTTGTAACCTGCCCGCCCGCTTGATGTGTGATGGATCTTTTTATGTTACTGATTATTCTTCTACAATACAATTTCTGAGACTTCAGAGTATTCCATTACTGAATTCTTTCCCTAAAGGAAATTCAGTTAATGACCTGGAATATCTTAATATTATTTAGTGTTCACTGTTTGCCACTCATGATAAAAAACCCAGACCATGTTTACTTGCATTTCATGAGAAAAAGAAGGGACAGGAGATAATCTGGTTAAATGTAGAAACTGGATGTGTTGTCAGGAGAAAACTTGCTATTTTCACGTTTTGATTATGGTATTCACTTGGTGAAGGATAAGGAAAAAATTAAGAAATAAAAGACAATTTTGACACCTTAGCCTTAAGCTTCTGCATTGAAATAAGAGGGAAATAATGTTCATATATCAAGGGAAATAGGTTACAAGCTGAAGCATGCAAACCTCTTCACACAATCAAATGTACTGCCAAAAAGGAATTAATGGTATTCTACTTATTTTCCTTGAAATAAGGTTAGAGACTCCAGCTCTGGTAAGAATTTAGCAACTGAACGCCCAATTGAATTAATTGAACTTCCCTGGGAAGAAGAATTCTAGTTATTGCTTTCCTATTTTTCCAAACTTGTTTCTATTAAATTACAATAGGCACTTAAAGCCTGTGAAAGCATTGGCTATGGCACTGAAGTTCCCTAGGCTGCTCCTTTCCCAGATGAACTTCCTGTGAGGAAAAGTCTCTGATTTAGCTACATTTAAAGTTGGAGACTCCATCAATTGTAGTAGAGCTTTTAGTTCCCAAAGAAGGATGAGAATAAAGAACAGCCTTAACGTGGAAAAGAGAGGCTTCTTGTTTCAGAGTATATTTACCCCTTTTCTTGTAAGATTCATTTAAGAATTGAGTGCTGTCAAATCTGTCAGGGGAGCAAAGATGATTTGTAGCCTAAAAGAAGACTGAACTCAGAAATCAACATGAAAGGAAATGTTGCTAATCTCTTTCCATTGAGGAAGAATGCAATTTAAATTAAGGAAGCAGCACTCCCCACTCCTTTTCAATGAGATGTCAAAGTAGGGCAGATTCTTTGTATCAGACAAAAAATGTGCTGGAGTCAAGATTTTCTTCCCCATTGTCACCAACAAGTAGCCTGAAATAAATACTCTATTTTAAAAAGAAATTTGACTGATAGCTCCTGTTTGCCTTTCAAATTATAATTTCATTTTTATTTCCTATAGTTCAGCATTTTCATTCAGACAGCTTTATTTCTAGTCAGAAAGGGAAACTGAAAGTGGAATCATATAGTAAAAGAATGATAGAGAAAGTTCTGTAAGTATCATTCCAAATGCCAGAATTACAGATGATGTGTTAACCTGTGACATGCTATTCTGTTCTTCCATTTTTTGATAAGTCAGGAATTCTAAGAATAATAAAAGTGTAAAAAGCATAGATATTGTTTCCTGAGAGAGCCTCTTTCTATCTAATATTGCACTCCAAAGAACATGAGGAACCCCAGAAGCTGTTGCCTTTTTGAAAAGCATCTTGACATTTCTCTTAAAAGGAGAAGATTGGCTACATTTTGAATTCCTTACATGACTTCTCCAAATAATTTATTAGGTGCTTACAATGTGTCAGTTATTCTTCCAAGCTCTTTATTAGTATTGTCTCATTTAATCTTCACAATAACCTTATGTGACAGTAATATTATCTCCTTTTTGTAGATGAAAATATTGGGGCTTGAGAAGATTGAGTAACCCTGCATAGCCAATAAGGAGTGGAATTATAGTAGAGCGCAGTCTTTTAATCATTGTGATTGTTTCCTAACACAAAAACATAGAGGCAAATGTTAGTGAAACAAACAAACAAACAAACAAACAAACAAACAAACAAACAAAAAACAGCTGTACTGAAATAAATAGAGCATTTAATTTTACTCCTCACCTTCTGAGACCTTTGTTCATTAGTTGGTATAGAGAGGCAGAGGTGGGGAAGGGTGGAGCCATGTATCCATGCAGTGGATTTATGTGGTCCAGTGGCAGACTAGAGAAGACACAAAGCTGATGTAGAAAGAAAAATGAGGAGAAAAACTAGGTAAAATAATAAACTGCATGAATTTTAATGGCCACAGCATTTAAAACCTAGTCAGATAATTGTCACAATGCCTATATTCCGGAGGGGGTAATACAAATCAGTAGGTATTATCTGTGAATGCTGGTATCTAAATATTTCAAAACCACTCATCACTCATTTCTAGATTCTAAAAACCCTACCCTAGAAATCCTTCTGTTAGGAAATGAGATGACTCCAACTAGTGTAGATTTCCTATAACCTTAGAAGTAATGTATTTTGAACTGGTTTAATCAAAGCCAAACATAATCTGTATTCTTAAGGAGGTTTTGCATGCCAGAATATATTTTACTTTTCAGATTAGGAAGAATGGGCCATAAAAACAAATTAGGACAGGATGAACTGAGGATATGGATATAGAACACAATAGATGAATCAAAGTTCTGTCCTGATTGGAGATTTTTGTTGTAAAAGTAGACTTGGTAATTTTTTGGGAAACATCCTCTGGCAGTATATTGATCAGGCCTTTGATAACTTCCATTCGAAAATACTGACATGTTGTTTTAGTTTTTTGAATGGTCTAAGTTTTTAAATATTTAATCTATTTCTTACATTTGTATATGGATTTCCTTACAGGAGCTAAAGGTTTCTTTACCAATACAAGCAGTAAAATGCTGGAGTACTCATATTTACTATGGGAACTATAGAAGTAGAATTATATACACATATGAATTAGTTAAAAAAAAAAAAAAAAACAAAAAGGACCCCTGGGTGGCTCAGTTGGTTGAGCATCTGACTTCAGCTCAGGTCATGATCTCTCAGGGTCTGTGAGTTGGAGCCCCATGTAGGGCTCTGTGCTGACAGCTCGGAGCCCAGAGCCTGATTCAGATACTGTGTCTCCCTCTCTCTCTGCCCTTCCCCTACTCATGCTCTGTCTCTCTCTCTCTGTGTCAAAAATGAATACACATTAAAAAAAAAACCCAAAAAACAAAACTCACAGTTGAAAAACACATTATTTTATTGCTTAATTAGATGGTTTACAACAGATATCAGGCTTATAAAGGAATAATGGAGTTTTCCAAGGAAAAGAATGATGAAGAAATAACTATGAGAATTTTACCAGAAGGAAAGGGAGCTATGGATTATCTTAGCCTGTGTAGTGACTTCCCATTGCTTAGATAGATGGAATTAGTGACAGAGAGTTTCAGTGAGATGGACTCCCCTGTTGGATATGTCCTGGGGTCTTGTGTCACATAAAGCCAGGAAGTAGATAAGTAACTATTTTATGAAATCAGTCATGAAATTGTTATGAGCATTCAGAAAAAATAGACTTAAATGTCCACCAAGATATTTAAAAAATAGTATTTTTTTACAGTTAATCTTTGTAGAAAGTTGATCTTTTTTCAACTCTAAGTGCTATAGTTCAGTAATTCTGCTATATCATAGTTCTCCACCTATTGCAAAGTCGCCAGAAAAATTATATAATTCTTGAATACATCTAATTGACTTGCAGGTAGCCACAAATTATAAAAATTTAATAGAGATATATGAAATATGAAATAGAGAAATATGAAATATGAATAAAGTTTTACTTAAGCAGAAAAGTGAAATTTGCAAATCTCTCAATTTAAACAAATTTAAAAATCTGTAATTTGAAAGTTGGCATTCTGAGTAAATTATAAACTGTGTTTATGCTTTTGCCACATGGCAGAAATATTTTCAAACTGTTTACATATATAAAGATGCCTGTGAGTGTCTTTGCTAACTATTTCCAGTTTTTAAAACAAAACAATTATAATTTTAAAGTATTTTGAAAGTATGCTATACAGCAAAGTCATAAAAGACCTCATTCGGTGATGGCATTGGCCTAAGTGCTGGCATTTTTTTTCTGAAAAATCAATGATTTTAGAATAAAAAAGACATGATAAAATATTATTATCACAGATATGTTATTATTTGTTAATATGTTGTGCTTTAATATTATTGTTAAAAGCAAAAGCAAAAATATGCTATAATCGCTGCAGATTTGTGATCCTTTAAACAATCTCCATATGTTATATTTATTCTATTGGGAAATTGTTTGGAGGTTAATTAATGAATATAAATGATCATTCAGATAAAATATAGCTGATCTCAACTTATTTAAGCCAAGGACCGATATTATAATGTGTAGAACACTGGACATTCATTTTAGTATATATGTAGTTATAATCTAAGTTAAAATCCTGAAGTTGCATTTAAATTATATTTAAAATGGTCTAAAACCCTTGCTTCACTGTGATGAGATTAAAGGCTTAATCCCTGGGAAGGTAAATGGGACAACCATAGTTGAATTATATCAAGCATAATTCATTCCAGGCTGAGGCTGGTGCCTTTCTCCCCTGAAACACATGGTCAAGTGAAAAAGAGTGGATTTCTGTTAAGAAGAGAAAACAGGACTTGGGTGAACTACAAGCTGTATCTGTTGGAAAGAGCATGAGACAGAGAAGAAAAGTATATGTGCTACTGGGGTTTTAAAGAAATTGCCTTAATACCACTAAAGCTTTTCTGTCACACACACACACACACACACACACACACACACTCTCTCTCTCTCTCTCTCCCTCTCTCTCTCTCTCTCTCCCCTGCACACAGCTTATGCGTGTTGCATATATTCATAAAAGTTAATTTTTTGTATTTCTTAAGTAGGTATATGCGTCCATTGTTCTTTTCAAGCATTTTGAGATGACCAAGTTTGGGATTTACTCAAGGGTGGACTAGCTGTCAGGCTCGCTTCTCCAGTGTGAAGGAGTTCTTGTCCTTTTGTGATGCTATGGCTTTCCCAACTCTAAACATCTGCATAAAGATCTGTTTTTACTCCAGTGTTAGAATTACTAGGGTCTCGACACCAAAATATTAACTATTTGGAATTTTTTCAACTTTCTCCTTAGTTTTCCTTAGACTGAATATAAAGACAGAAATAGTACATTTTAGGAAAATCTCTGACTTTCCTCCTGCATTCATCTGTTCTGATAAGACTTCACTAGATGTGTTTCACTCTAATCCACTGTTAAAATAGTATCAATTTTATTTCATGCTTCATATACCTGACTTTATTTTATAGGTGGAGTTTTCTCCAGAATGGTTGAACTACTCTTTGGAGTCATACAGGGTAAAACTCCAGACCCATGCTGTCCTGTGTGCTTGGGCCTCCATTAGAGACAATCATGCTGAGCCATAATTTCGACTAACATTGTTGGCTTGATGACATGCAGGTCTACTTTTTCATACTAACGGACCCAGAAGAAGGGGGAAGAGAAGCAATTTTTGGTTTGATGAGGTGCCTAGCTGACACTTAGGCCTGGATTTCTAAAATGTCCTGAAGCTAAATTCAGAAGAAATGGAGTTGATTTTTGGTAGGTCCCTGCTGCCTTTTGAATGGCACTTTATCCGCCGCTATTGGTTTTGATAGGGCTATTATATAACCTGTTATTATTAAGTTCTATAACCTTGGGCTGTCAGTGATTGTGAACTTTCTCTTGATAACTGGTTCAGATGCTTTTTACTATTTTGGTTCTGGGCAGACTTAGGATAATACTATTCATAAGGTTCTGCTTTATCAATTTGGACTAATTGCTTTGAATTGCAATTAAAATTTATTTGGACATGAGAGAGGCTTGTACATTCCTAAATGTCCAGTTAAGGCCATTTATTAATGGTTAAAATGTCATAGGATGCCAAGAGCAAACAAGAAGAAGATGAATACCTCCTCTCCTGGTAACATTTTCTTCACCTTCCTGTCCTATCATATAGATTAATGTGTTGTTTTGGGAAAGGGCTGAAATTGGATAATACTCTGAAAAGCTGAGTTGAGGATAAAAGGGTTTCTTGGAACCCATATGTCTTCATAAAAAATGTTGACTTTTGAGACTGGCTGAGGTGTAGCATTGTCTGTTTTGCAGATGGCTCATAGGCTGAAAGAGGACAATAAAATCTCCAAGGTTACTCCAATCCAGATCGATCTTTGCTTTCATTTAAGTTGCCCTAGAATCACAACTACACAGGCAGTGGTGACAGAGGAATCACAATATGATATGGAAAATAGACTTGAAGTAAAAACCAGCTTAGCTACAAATTGAAGCCAGTAATATAAATACTGAGCAGAAAATGTCTATAATTTTTCTTGTCTTGTTAATGAAGAGCTTGGAGTAGGGAGATGAGATAGATCTTAATATGTGATAGTAGCCTGACAAAGTTTGTTACAACTGAATTAGAGGTGACAGTGAAATAGAGAAGTTGGTAACACACGGAATCATGGCAAGATATTCTGAATTAAATGGAGAAAACCAAGAGAAAATAACAGCAAGTGAAGGAACAAAGAAGGTGAAGGCTGGCCTGAGTAAACTTTAGAGGGGATAACTATACTTCCATCTTGTGCTGCAAAATTTCAATGAACAAACAGAATAAACGTTCAGAATTAAAGCTTACGAGTCTGAAAAGTATTGTTCGCTTGGGTGCCTGGGTGGCTCAGTTGGTTAAGCATATGACTTCAGCTCAGGTCATGATCTCATGGTTTGTGGGTTTGAGCCCCTCATCTGTGCTGACAGCTCCGAGCCTGGAGTCTGCTTCGGATTCTGTGTCTCCCCCTCTCTCTGCCCCTTCCCCATTCTCTCTCTGCCTCAAAAATAAACAAACATTAAAAAAAATAAAAAAAAAAAAGATTTTTGGCTAAAAGTGACTAGATAGCTACCTATCATTTTAGAAGCAAGGGAAGGAAAACAATTTCAACCAGAGTTCTATATATTGAGGGAGAAAAGAGAACCAACCAAAATTGGGATATTTTGATGGAGGAAGGGAAATGCTAAAGACAAAACTAGTCTGTAAGAGAAATCTGGATGCATAGGACAGTTCATTGAGGATCTAATAGTGTTAGTACAGCATTGTTTGTATGTGTGAGTTGGTTGAGATGCCTTTAGCTACCAGTAATATAAAAGCCAATTTAACCTGACTTGTAAAATCAGACTTTATTGCCTCACAAAATTGGCAGTCCAGTGTTAGGTCTTCCTAATTGTCTTTGTGACATAACTCTGTTTCACCTCTTAGATGTTCTTTAACATTAAAATTTTTTTTTAATGTTTATTTATTTTTCAGAGAGAGAGAGTGTGTGTGTGTGGGGTGGGGGAGGGGCAGAGAGTGAGGGAGACACAGAATCTAAAGCAGGCTCCAGGCTCTGAGTTGTCAGCACAGAACCTGATGCGGGGCTTGAACTCATGAACTGTGAGATCATGACCTGAGCTGAAACTGGACGCTTAACCGACTGAGCCACTCAGGCACTCTAGATGTTCTTTAATCTTTAAGAGAGAAGCAAGATGGATTAGTTAATCCGACTTTGTATTCATGCATAGCACAGCCCACAGAAAGAAAAACTATTACCTCCTGAGATCAAGGCATGGTATCTAAGAAGCCTCTAGAAAAAACCAAAACCAAAAACAAAAACAAAAACTTCCTTTCAGATCTCATTGGATACCATTGTCTCACATAAGCATCCAAAATGGGTGCAGGATAGGATTCATACAAAATCAATCAAATCTACCCTAGAGCTGAATTCCCTGGTCTTACATGTGAGTGACAATAAATAAACAAGATTGTAGTAATTTGGAACAGTTAGATTCTATTGTGATAACAGACAGTTCTAAAATCTCAGGAACTTAAAGCAACAAACGTTTCTCATATGCTATCTCCAAATCATCATGGTGTCTTCACTGAGAGTCGAGCCAAAGGAGCATCTGGAAGAGTCTATAGTGAACTACTTTGGCTTATGTTATTTTAAATAAAACTTATTTAGACATAAACTACATAAAATAAAATGTATCCTTTTAAAATATTGAATGAAATGAGTTTTGGTAAGTGTCTACATCAAGAACATTACTGCCATGATCAAGATACAAAACATTTCCATCAGACCTTCTTGACCCTTTGCAATCTATGTTTCCCTCTACTCCCTGTCCCAGGCAACAAACAGATTTGTTTTTATTACTATAGGTTAATTTTATTTTTCTTAAATTTTATATACATGAAGTAGATGAATTTTATATAAATGAAATACAAATTTTTCTATTTACCTTTGAGTGATTTTCTGCCTTTGCCTATTTTGAATAAAGCTGTCATGAACATTTACGTACAAGTCTTCATAAGGACATGTGCTTTCTTTACTCTTATGTAAATATTATAATTTTGTTTTAAACATTCATGTGTATTTAAAGGAAATCAAGAGTCAAATATACTTTATATTTACTCAGATATTTATAATTTATGACATTTTTCATTTCTTCTTGATGATCTAATTTTCTCTCTGGTATTATTTCACTTTAGCATAAAGAATGTCCTAAAGTACTTTTTCTTTCTTTTACTTTTCATTGGTAATTGTTGCTCTAGGTCTATCCTTTAGATTTTCAGACTGGAAGCATTGTGAGTCTTCTCTCAGGATTTTAGCTTCCTTTTGTTTTGCCGTGACTGTGGTATAATCTCGGTGTACAGCCATTCAAATGGGGACCTACCCGGCTGTAGTCCTGTCTTTTAAGTTTTGACTAATTTTTTTTTTTTAATTTTTTTTTCAACGTTTATTTATTTTGGGGACAGAGAGAGACAGAGCATGAACGGGTGAGGGGCAGAGAGAGAGGGAGACACAGAATCCGAAACAGGCTCCAGACTCTGAGCCATCAGCCCAGAGCCTGACGCGGGGCTCGAACTCACAGACCGCGAGATCGTGACCTGGCTGAAGTCGGACGCTTAACCGACTACACCACCCAGGCGCCCCAAGTTTTGACTAATTTTAAAATTAGTTTGATTTATTCCTTTCTCCATAGCTTTTAATTAATTGGTTATTTTTGTTTGTTTGTTTAGGACTTAGTCCAGAGTTTATAGTTGTTATATATGTTATATATTTAAGTCTTTGAGGAGCTTATTCCACCATACCAGAGTAAGAAATTTGCTCTGGCTGTTGAAGAGATTCTGCTTGAAAGTAGCACAAGTGAATTCTATTTACATTTCTTTGACTAAATGAAGCCGTATGGTCATGCATATCTCCAAAAGGGCGAGGATTGTAATTCTACAATATGTCCATAGATGAGAGGCTCTGACAATTTGTAAATAGTCTTGAAGACTACTGACTACCACATCTCAGCATTATGGAAAGGAGAAGGGAGATATGCACCCAACTATTAATCGAGAGATACACTTCATGACATGTCCTACAAAACGGTAGATGAAGCTATTTCAAGATAAATTGGCAAATGATAAAATAGGGTGGTCAAGGATATTTTAATCCTCATGTATGAAGTTTCAATTTTGTACAAATAGGACATATTCATGTTCTATTTGTATAAAAAGATAATAAATTTTTAAAGATGAATTTGACTACTTGGAGGAAGGATCAAAAAGCAAATGACTGGCAGCAAAGATAGATAGATAGATAGATAGATAGATAATTATACTATGCCTATCTTAGATCTTATGATTAGCAATAGTTGTTAATTCTTTAGGCTTCTAGTATAAGAAATAGTTGATAAACAGGGAAAGGATAGTATCTAAATGATTATAGTAATTGTTATAAAATAAGTTTTTATTGCTGCAGACATTCTTATGGTCTTTATGTAGAAGATACTCTCCAGAGAATTTAGCTAAGATATACTGCAGATGTAATTTAGAAATTATTAGTATAATTAAGTATAAAGGCCAAAGTTTAATTGCCTAGTAGTTATTAAATAAGTATTTGGGTTTCCAACAATAATACAAATATTATTAAGTAATTTATAAGCTATATGACCTAATATTTAAACCTTAATAGATATTTATACCTTAATAAATATTTATACCTTAGTAAGATATCATATACAAAATCTATAATTAGAAATGTAAATGCCATTATCAGGTAAAACAAATTTAGTTCATTAGTTTCATATATATTTCACTATAGAACTCTTCATAAAATAGAAAAAAATCAACAAATGTATAAAATACCAGTTTTGTCCATATTAAATAAAAAGCAACTAGTTCTTTTTCTTTTTTTTTTTTTTTTTTTTTTTTTTTTTTTAATTTTTTAATTTTTTTTTCAACGTTTATTTATTTTTGGGACAGAGAGAGACAGAGCATGAACGGGGGAGGGGCAGAGAGAGAGGGAGACACAGAATCGGAAACAGGCTCCAGGCTCTGAGCCATCAGCCCAGAGCCTGACGCGGGGCTCGAACTCACGGACCGCGAGATCGTGACCTGGCTGAAGTCGGACGCTTAACCGACTGCGCCACCCAGGCGCCCCAACTAGTTCTTTTTCATAAGAAGTTATTGACCTTATGTAATTTCTAATGTTTTTCATTAAAACGGCAATGATCTTTACTTCACCTAAAATTAAAATTATGTCAGTTCAAATACATAAACTTAGTCTGTATAGTTTCCCAACTTCAACATATGTATCTATTTCACTAATTCCAAATGATATGCTCATTGCATAAATTAAATCTCAGGCAAAAATTATTCTGAACTGAGGTTTTCAGAATTTGCCAATCCTATGGGTGTGACATAGGATCTCATTGTTTATTATTTCTTTTTCCTTTACATTCAGTGAGATTGCTTATCTTTTCGTATTCTTTTGGGAAAATGGAGT
This sequence comes from Leopardus geoffroyi, assembly GCF_018350155.1. Lineage (NCBI taxonomy): Eukaryota > Metazoa > Chordata > Mammalia > Carnivora > Felidae > Leopardus > Leopardus geoffroyi. The sequence continues at coordinate 95,120,233 of NC_059327.1, read as the reverse complement.
TATATGAATTATCTGGTCTCATTTTCTGTCCACTTTTATATTGAATTGGTTGTTGCTTAATGATTTTCAGGGATTCTTTGTATATTCTGGGAATTAGTAATTTGTCAGCTATCTCTTTTGTTATTATTTTCATCCACTGTGGCATGCAGTGGATGCATTTTATTTTACTGATAACAACTTTATTATTTTATTGTATTCAATTTAATTCAGTATACTTTACCTTTGTAGATTCTTTTTCTATGCCTTACTAATGAAATTTGTTAAAGATTTTCTTCTATAACTTTTCCTGAATTTCTAACAGTTTTTCTTTCCCATTTGGTGTTTAATACACACAGGTTTTACTTTTTGTGGGCTTTGAGTAAAGGATCTGTTCTTTTCTCTTTGGATAACCAATTGTGTAAGTGACATTTCCTGAATCTGTATATCCTTACTTGTCCCCTCACTTGGGATATATTACTTCAGATATATACCAAGTATTCATATATCTTCATATGTGTTTTGAGATATATTATTTCATCTTTTTTTAATTCTCAGAAAAGATTTTGAGGGGAAATATACCTCCTGGTATTTACACTCATGTAAAATACCCTTCTCTTGAATGTGAAATGTATTTAATAACTTCTAGTAAATAGAATGCAGCAGAAGTTATTAGGTTATTAAAAAACAAAAGTCAGTGCCTTCTTTCTTGGGCACTCTTTCTCACTCTCGCTCATATTCCTCACTCAAGGAAAAGTAATCTGTATATTGTGAGCAGCCTTTTGAAGAGTCCCTAGGGATAGCACCATTGTATTGAGTGGGATAACTTTTTAAAAACAATTTTATTTTGAAAGAGGGATGTTGATTTTAGGGCACCAAAAGGAAAGGATTTTGTTAGCTAATTTTTATTTTTTTGTCTGCTCAAAGTTTCAACCTATGTTCAGGGAATTTTCATGTCTTACGGGTTTAGTCAGAGTCAGTGAAGGGCTTTTACTATAAAACCAAAAACTAACAAAAGAAAACAAAAGAACCCAAAAACATGCTGCTGTACCTTCCTCCCAGCTGAGCATAGACATGGAACGTAGACTCAACAAATCAGATGCAGTCATTTTGAATTTTGAAGTAGGAGCTACTATACAGAACAACAACAACAAACCCAAAAAACATGCAAACCAAACACTAACTAACCAACCAACAAAACAAAACCAGAGTCTGCAGAGGCTCCTTTCTCACATCACGGTGGATATTGCAGCCTTCCCAGTGTCTGTAGCTGTAGGGGCAGAGTTGTGGGAGGAGAAGCATTCTCCAGGCCTGAGATGGAGGTACAAGTCACGGTACTTAGAGCTAGTGGCAGTGATGTCCTCACTAGGCCAGTTCTGTGCCATCCTTTAGGGCGTTGTTTCTCTTTGCCTTTAAGCCTGGTTCTCACCTAATAATAGGCTTTAACATTTTCTCTATCTTCTCCCCCCCCCCCCCCGTCCCCAACCCTGCCCACTTTCTTCCTTTTTTTTTGAAGCAATCAAAAACTAACAAAAAAAGTCTTTAAAAATGGCACAGTATTTATTTTTCCTGCACAATTTGAAGAAGTAGGCATTTTCTAAAACAACACAGCACAACCATCAAGCTATGAAACTAACATTGAGGTATCACTGGTCTCTGCTCTTATAACCCATTTAAGTTTCACCTGTTGTCCTGATCCTTTACAGAAGAAGGATCCCATCCAGAATCATGTGCTACTTTTATTTGCCATTTCTCTTCTATTGCCTTCAATCTGGAACAGTTCCTCAGTCTTTTCTTGACTTTTATGACTTTGACACTTTTCAATTAACTAGTAATTTTGTAGAAATGTCCCTCAGTATTGCTTTGTCAGTTTCCTTATGTTTAGATTCAGGTTATATATATTTCTGAGCATCGACAGGATGTTGTGTTTTTCTCATTCTGCCCAATTTTGTTGCATAGAATTTCAATGTGTACTATTACTAGTAAGGTTAACTGATCACTTGAATAAGATGATGCCTGTTAGTTGCCCTTTTACCTTTTGAAATAAGTACTTAATAGAGAAGTACTTTGAGACTTTGTGAATATCCCTTTTGTTGATCCTTCAGACTTTCTTTATATTAATTTATTTATTAAATTTAATATGGACATATGGATTCCTATTTTATTTGATGAGTTTTAAGCCTTTACTTTTATTCATTTTGACACTCAAGCTATCTCTGACTTGGCTAGTGGAAGCCTTTTCATTAATGATAGAGTATGATTTCCTTATTTTAAGCACTTCTTTCCTTTCTGGCGTAAGAAGGTATTTCAATCTCATCAGGTACTTTCCCTGCTCCAAACTTGGAATTAGCCCTTTCTCCAAGGAGTCCTCATTCCCTTTAGTGAAAATGGTGTTTAAACACCAATATGTGGGAACTAGATGTCTTCATTGCTATTGTCATGTGGCAGCTATCAGGTGGTGAGAAATCTGGCTCTCATTATTCTGTATACATTAATTTTAAAAATCAGTCTCCATTTGTTTCCAACGTCTTGCTACTGTCACCACAGTCCAATTCCTGACCACAGTGCATAACAGACACCTCCTCACTGTGCTCGGATTCCAACACTGCATCCTAAGCTGTCCCCTTGTACAGATGACCTCAACACTTTACTTTGTTTCTGAAACCATGTACTAGGATACCTGGTCACACATGGACTCCCTTCTCTTCCTACTCAGACTCTAAATATACATCAGGTTAATTCTGACATTCTTCATCACTCCTGCATGAGCACTGTTCTCACCTCACTGACACTCTGATACCTCACACAGGTCACCCCCTGCAGGGCAGCCCTCCTTACCCTGCTTATACTGGAACTTGACCCCTCCTCCACATAGATGCTTTCTTCATTCTGTTCAGGTTACAGACCCCATTTGGCCCTCTTCTGAGCCAATGCCCATCTCATCCAACTTTGACAATTTGTTTTGAGACCTTCCTCAGCTACAAGGAATGGCTTTTGGTATGATTTGTTCAGGAAAAAAAAAGAGGGGAAAGAAAGAAAAGAGGTAAAGGAAAAGAATGAGACTTATTATACTTTTAGAAAATTACTTTTTTGCTAAATCAACCAGAGCTAATTTGTATTCTTTACAACAAAGAAACCTGACTAAAACAGACTGTAAGAAAGAACTTCTCTTCGGGGAAGGCCTTTTGTAGAAAAGGTATCCAACTGCTGAAGAAATAAGCCAACTATCTCTACTATATTTTATGTTCTAAAATTCACCTATTGACTATTTTATAAGAAATGAACAGTCAATGAAAACAGGTAATTGAAGAAATACAATAGCATGATAAAACAGACATTGCTAAATGGGAAAATAATTCCAGAGGAAACAAAGTGCAAGAAAAAGAAGAGAACATTAAAAAAATAAATCTAATTTATGATTATAGAGACAGTTGAGAAGATACTGTATATGCATAAAGGAAGAACAAGCTGCTATGAAAATAAGAGAGAAGAAGGGAGAGAATGAGAAAGAATAGGCCACCTCCTATGACTTTACCCAGAATAGGTTACAGGTCTTTGTTTTCTGATCTTGAATTCTTAATTAGATTTTTCCCACCTAGGAGAGGGAGATACAACAATGATCCAGTCCTTCTCTCAGAGCATGCACATACTCTCTTTTTATACATAATAAAAATACATTTTTTAATACCAATAACCTTTTAACGTGAAGACAATTTAGTCTACTGATAAAGAATACAAACTTTGGAGGCTGGAGTCTGACTGCCGGCGTTTGAATCTGTGCTCTGCCTGTGGTAGCTGTGTGACCTAGTAAGTTACTTAACCTCTCACTATAACTTGTGTAAAATGGGGATGATCACAGAATTGTAAGGAAGCTTAAATGGCAATATCAATAAAGCACTCAGATGAGTATCTAGCACATGATGAGTTCTCTTTTACTGTTACAATATGAATTTATATATGTATTTTATGTAGACATCTGCTACTATATTTTGCTCTGCATATTTATATGCACAATAGTACTTCTTAAAATATAAACTAAAAATCAATACAAATCAAAGTTCTAATATCTTATTCCTACATACTGGAGACCATGTTGCACAAACCCTGAGATGAGTGTCATTTGCAGTGATCTAGAGAAGCAGCATATAGGAATCCACTGAGATGGTCACCACCAAGGGATTCTGGGAATTGTTTAGGAACAGGTTAAAAATGCAGGCAGGAAATCTCCACCACATGTATAAGCCACCAATATCACGGAGGACCTACACCTGGATTAGTTTCTTTTATGCTAATATATTTCCTGTCAAGAGAGGGACAAATTCTCAGGCTTGGTTCATTTGGGGGCATATAGGTGGTAATAAGAGGAGGGTCTGGCAGCAAATAAGGAATAAAGAGGTGGAAAGGAGGAAGCTTCCTGGTAAGAAAAACTCAATTGACATACCTGACTTCCTGCGTGGCAGACACTTTGAAATGATGGTTTATGAATTATCTCAATGGGCACTCATGGCAATCCTGTGAGATTGGTTTTCTTTTTACCATTTGTGTAGGTGAGGATGTTTTTTTCCAAGATGGCACAGCTTACAGAGATCTGTGCTAAAGATATAGTTTGAACTGAACTTTCCTAACTCCTAGTCTCCTGATATGGTGTTTTCAACACATCCAACATTAATGGCCCTATTTTGTTTGATTTCATTAATAATAATCTCTCTCTCTCTCTCTCTCACACACACACACACACACACACACACACACACACACACACTGTCATAATAATTTTACTTTGAGGCAAAAGACCTGGGCTGTTAATGGAAAATAGTATTAGAAACAGATTTAAATTACATTTGTTTAAGGTATCATCTCTCTCACAAACCCTTGGATTCTTTTGGTTTCAAGTGATAGTCATTTGCTTAAGGGAAAAGCTGATTAGGTAGGAGGGAGGCATGAGGAGATATGTTCTTCTTATATATTTTATATTACTGTTCTTTTATATTCCAAGATTGCTGTGGTGATTATTAATTTTTCAGTCAAGTAAAAATTGTTATTCGTGTTTCTCTTTTGTATGTCAAAGTGCATTGCTAATTTATAAGCATCAAACCACTATAATCTGGTTTTCTACCTACGCAATGTCAATAAGATTTCATTTCTGGCCTTGCAAATGAAAAGCACAGCTTCACTAATTGGTTGGATGAAACGGCAGCTCCAATACCTCAGGTATTTGGTCAATCTCTCTTTTCATTCCACGAAAGGTCAGGAATATGTACCCACATGCAAATGTGTTTTTCACAGTGGGAAAATAGATAGGTTAAAATGATGCAGTAGTTAGAAATGTTGAATATTGGCAGTCTAATAAAAAGTTACTAGTAAATATTTCATATAACCTTCAAACAATAGCCATATTAACTGGATTTAGAGCAGTGATTAATGTCTTCACAACCTCTTTTATCATCTTTAATGTAATTGCTCATGGAATAAATGAGAAATTTAAGGATAACAACCTATGTGCCTTTCTAGTGCCTGTATGGACATGTGCCAAATTCAATTTTCGTTCTCATTTCTTTGTTTTCGTCTCTTTTAACGTGATTTACTTAGTTGACTTTTAAGTTGACATACAATCTTAATGTTTACCTGAAACTAATCAATGATAACCTCACAATATTTGTAGCTAAGAAACAACCATAGTGGAAGGGATTATTGATTCTCAATATTCATGTTGCTTTAAACATTTTATTTATTAATGTGGAAATTTCTAAAGTGACTGTGCAGTGCTATATGTTTGCTTTCTTTGGAGATTTAGTGCTGCATATTTCAACACATTAGTTCACATACTAGAAATTGCAACTCTTTTATAACAGATGGTTCAGCATCTTGACTCCTATAATGACCAAGCTTCACATTTCAGAGACTGTGAACCTTGTTGCTTCTTCGCTCAGCCCTTCTGATGTGCCTACTCAAGTATACAGAGCTATACATAGTGCAAGGGACAGAGAAAAAATTCCTTCCTGAGCCCTGCAGGCAATCAGTTTATACCCTGAAGCATGAAATTTGATTACTCTTATTATCTGAACTTCCATACCTGATATAGTTGTTAGTGCTCACAAAATCAGCCAGGCCTTTGTAAACATGCAGCTCAGAATTGGACTCAGCAACTTCTAGTTATAGCAAATTTCATAGACTGTCTTTATCCTTTGCAAGATGACATTACATACTTCAAGGTTTTATGAACTGACATTTAGAGATGGCCACTGTTCCTTTCTCAAAAATTAAGCTTAGAACAACAACAACAAAAACAAAAACAAAAACCATTTCTAGATGAAATTTAGAAAGTCCCTGAAACTTAATGCAATACAAAGATTTTTTTTTGCCTGATTTAACAGACATATTCATTTCTTCTTCTTTTTTTCTGCCTACCTACCAAAGCTGATCTACCAAAGACCTCCATATTTCCAAATCATCTAATTACGTTCACACATAAGCTCCCTATTCCAAATAAATGCATTGCCAATAACCTGTATGTTGCTAAATCAAATTATCCATGTTATGTTCTTATCCTATCTGACCCCTCAGCAGCACTCAGCACAGCTATCCACACCATCCAATTTGGAACACTGCCCTTCCTCTCTTTGTTTCCTCTTCATTGCATTGTCCTGATTTTCCTACTGCCTTTCTGACTATTCATTCCCCATTTCCTTTTCTTATCTTATACATAATTTAAATGTTGCACAGTTCCTCATGTAGTAGGTCTGTGGGTATTTTGCTAGTAAATTCTCCCCAGAAGTAAGCCTATCTCTATGTTAATGACTTGAATTTATAAATCCAGCCCAAATCTTTCATCTGGCTCCAAAACTATCTGATTGTCCACTTGACATCTTCACATCCAGGTGTATTTTAGGTTTTTAAAACTTAATATATCCAAAACTAAGTTCTTGATTTCTACTCCCATACCTTCATCCTGACACCTATTGTATCCCCCACGTTTCCCTATCTTGAGGGTTAATTGTGTGCCTGATATAGTACTAAAAATATCGAAGTCTTAGGAAACAAAAATCAATAAGATGGACATCATCCTGCCCCTCAGAAACTCATATCCTAAAGCGGAAATAGACAAAACAAACCACAGCAAAATAAAGTAGCTACAATTAATAATAGTTTCTGTGAAAGAAAATTAGAGAATTGGGGTAATAGGTAACCTCTACTGAATACTATTTAGAAATGTTTTTCTATTATGTAACTCCTCGACTCTTCTTACGCTTCCTCACTTGTCATAGGAGTGATTGTTGAGTTCAGTCGGAGCATGCATAGAACAACTCCTTTCTCCCCCTTCTTCTATGAAGTGTACTTGACTGTGTGGTGTAAGTGCTCATGCCTTAAGTGTTTAGAATCCAGTCCTGCCCCCATGGGGAAAACCTGCAGTTATTTAACCTCTTCCACTCCTTCCAATTGTGATGCTACCTGTCTACAGAAAGCATGTTCTCTCAATAGCTCACTTCTTTCCCATTAATTTTAAAGGTGTCCCTCCTGCTCTTCTAGATGATAAACTGATCCTTTGGGGGTTTAGGAAGGCTTTCAGATTTTTCACTATGACCTCAAAGACATCACCATCTAGAATAGGGACTAGCAAACTACAGTCTATGGCTTAAATTTGGCTATAGCCTGTTTTTGTTTCTTAAGGATTGGGCAAGGAGACCTGGGTGGCTCAGTTGCTTAAGCGTCCAACTCTTGATTTCAGCTCAGGTCATGATCTCAGGGTTTGTGAGTTTGAGCCTTATGTCAGGCTCTGCACTGACAGTGTGGAGCCTGCTTGAGATTCTCTCTCTTCCTCTCTCTCTCTCCCTCTCTCTCTCTCCCTCTCTCTCTCTCTCTGCTCCTCGCATGCTCTCCCTCTCAAAATAAATAATAATAATAAAAAGACTGTACAAAAAACATAGATGAATATGTAACAAGGACTGTATGTGCCTTGCAAAGCCTATAATATTTATAGTCTGATCCTTTACAAAAAGGTTTGCTGACTCCTAATCTAAAACATGGAGCCAGGAATCTTGAGAACTAAACTGGTAATAAAAATTGGAAACAATAAAATACATTTGGATAAATTCAGACTTCTGCTAAAGCCAACTAAGGTGGTTGACTTTGAATGTTGGTGATATTTTATTAAGTATAAAACATTCTGATTTATGATATTGACAGGTTTTAGAAACTTCTATTGGTTAATGTAGCCAGGTTTTTTTTTAATGTTTATTTATTTTGAGAGAGAGAGGGAAGTGTGTGTGTGAGCGAGAAGGGAAGAGTCAGAGAGAGAGGGAGAAAGAGAATCTCATGCAGGCTCTCCACTATCAGCACAGAGCCCAACATGGCGCTCAGTCTCACGAACTGTAAGAACATGACCTGAGCCGAAATCAAGAGTCAGACGCTTAACTGACTGAGCCACCCAGGTGCCCCTAATGTAGCCAATTTTTACAGATGTGCAAAGAGCTTTACTTCTTGATATGAGATCAGATGAGGCTTAGAGTACATCGCATGTGTTATGTTTGAAGGTCATAACAGTTTACAAATTTTTTGTTTGTTTTTCATTTTTGTTTTTGTTTGCACAGAGAGATAGTTATTTATATAAAGGAAGAGACATGGTCCTCATCAAAGATTCAGGACTCAAAACATGTTTGGTCCTCCGTGAAGGAGTAAGGCTCAATAATAGGCCTGGGTAAGAAAGTGCTTTATCTAAATGCCACAAAGACAGACAGTTCATCTTTAGCGAAAGCATGCACCTCCAAAAAGCTGCAAGCCACAGGTAATTTCGTGGAGGCTGAAAGCCTTGGCAGAAGTGTGGCAGCCCCTGGCTTTGGCAAACAGACTCAGCACAAGTTCATGGCACTAGAGGTGGCCCTTTATTAGATGTGACTGCTGACATATGGACAGGCTGCTGAAGCTTGACCTACATGCTTATTTTAGATGTAGGTGGACCTCGAAAGCTGTAGAGAGGAGTCTGGAGGCTTTGGCAAGCAAGCCAAAGAAGCAAAGATTCACCTCTAAGGGAAAGAGAGCCTTAAACTTCAAGGGCATCTAAATCCTACCAGGGTGTGAAGGTCTACCTTTAAGTTGTTAGTTCCAGGCCTAAGTAGATGCTGGAAATAAGTTGCTTTATATTTTGTTGTTCTGTCTTTTTGACCTGCCTTCATAGCTAAGAGATAGATCTGTGAAGAGATTGAATTTGAATTTATGTGGATTTTCCAAATTTCAGAAAACATGTATTCTCACTTTGGCTTTGGATTTGTTAACTATATACGAGAGAGAAGCCTTCCAAAGGGGGCAGATTCCATAGGTCTAAGCAATTATATTGTGAATGGCAGTAAGAATGATGCAATAACATTGAATTGAAGATGCTTGCTCATAGGAAATTGTGGGGGTTATATAGTAAGAGAGAAGTCCTCTTCAATTCAATAATGGGGACTCTTAAAATAGTCCTAAGGTGAAACGGAAATTAAGATGCCTGGAATTGAGTGAGAAAGTGAGTTGCTTCAGACAGGATCTGGTGACTCGGGCTGCCATTGTTCCAAATTTCTAAACTTTGGAAGAATGAAAAAATTATGTCTTAATTGCACTCTCCCCCCGCACACATACATTGAAAGAAAGAGTTTGAACAGATACGTATCTCCCAATTTTGGTAGACACATAGTGTCAAAATTAATCTTTTGTGACAATGTCTTGACAATTTGAGTGTAAATTCCTAGGTCATGGATTCTGGACAACTGCATCCTAGTGATGCTGAAACCAAGATATTCTTCTCTCACTCTCTGTCTCAGTGTGTGTGTGTGTGTGTGTGTGTGTGTGTGTGCGCACGCGCGCATGCGCACGTCTCCTCCCCCTCTCTTTCTTACTCAGCACTGAGTTTCTGATGAACTTTGGCAGTAGTAAACCCTGAGATCCAGGAATGTCATTCCACCTGGGATAACTGGCCTACAACTTGGAAGTTGGCTTGTTTTCTCCATTTGGTGGCTATGGAATTACATTAACTAGTCTTAAGGGCCTCTTGGCTCTAAACTAATTTGACTCCTGAGGTCTTCCTCCAATCTTAAAGAAGCCCAGCTCCCCACAGGCATCAAGTCTTCTCTGTCAAGGACTGAGCAGAACAAGAAATTGGGAAAGTATGAATTTTATATTCTATTCTATTAAACTTTAGACACTAAGGCAAGAGAAATTGATTTGGAATGTTTACCGCAGATATATTTTTTATTTCTTTTTCTTTGCTGGGTGATAGGTTCTTCTGCCCACCCAAGCATTCTAACTCCTCCTTGAGGCAAGTGATATTTAGAACACTCCCGTTTTTGAAAAAACTTCTGGTTTATTCAGTAGCTATCTCCATATCTAGGTTAGTTTTCTATTCCCCATTTCTATTTTCTAGCTTCATCTCTTTTTTTTCTTTCCATTTTTTTCTTCCTATGATTTCTCTTACTTCCTGTGAGCCTAGAATGCATTAAAATATGTTTCATCTGTATTTTGTACTGCATAAATACATCATGGTATTTTATCACCTATACTACTGCAAACAAGTCTCTCCAATGTATTCCTGACAATTCCAGTAAAGAAACATTTTAAAAAACTCTTCTTTTTAAAAATTCTATAATGACATTTCAGTACTCTTTAAAAGAAATCCATACTCCTTAGTGGACCATGTAAAAGCTATTCTGTATGTGTTTCTTGAAACTCAGCCTTCACACTTTCCCTGTAACCATTGAGTTCTGGCCACAGTGGTCTCAGTTTAATTGTTCAAGCACTTTCTGGTTCCTTTTGGTCATTCAGGTCTGGGCTTACATGGCACTCTTTCAATGCCTTGCCTGAGCACCATATCTGTGTAAATCCTGTCACTGTGTTTGCTTCAGAGCACTTGCACAATTTGCAATTATGCGTTACATTTACATTTACTTTCGTAATAGTAGTATTGGCCCCTCAATTGCAATTTCCTTGGGGGAAGCACCACGTTTACTTTTATTTTAAATAATCAGTACTCTGTATATGACTTGGCAAATAGAATTCAGTAAATTCAATAAATTTTGTTGAATGAATGAATGAACAGCAAAAAAAAATTTTTTTTCTGACTTATTGCAAATAATTTTCTCCAAGATTCAAGCTAAAACATAAAATCTAAGAACCGAGTGTATTCAGATTCAAAATTTTTCTGAAGAGGAGGGGGTAATTGTTAAATTGTCTGGTAATGATAATTACCAACAGCATTCATTAGGTTTCTGTTTTACTTTGTTGCATTTCTGAGTAATCTGCAAAATGAATTGGTATCGTTTCTGATCCCAAAGAGACCAGCGAATGATGACTGATGACACTGTGGTATATATAATAAAGGTTTTAATAAAGAGTTACTTCTGATCCACTCTTATTCAAGCATGTGTTGTGAGGATGCAATGATTCTTCTTTCATCTTCTCTATTTCCTTTTTTTAACACAATACATTCCAGCACTCTTGTCTGAGTACAAATTTCCCTAGGACACGAAAATGCATGTAGACTCAACCTAGTTTTTCCATTTCAGAATGATTCCTAAAAAGGAGGGATAAGAACAGGAACAGAGAAGAAACATTTAAGAATAGTAGAATTGCATGTAGTATATCTGATTATGCTAAGCCTTCATCAGAACTGGTGAAATAGGCTCTTTACTAAGAATTCTAACATTTGTGAGAAACCACTTAAATCAGAGCATGGGTTAGTGCATATTTTCAATAGAAATTTGTTTCCAGTCAGATTCAGAGACTTTTTTCTGACAATATGCGATTACCTTATATTCATCCAACTGCCATTTTCAACTGCTATCATGTAGCCCAATTCCCAATGCATTTAAATCAATTTCAAACCTTTCACAATTTTCCATGATTTAATTAAACAGAACAGTCTGGTTGTATCAGGAAGTTACTTTTCTCTAAATCTTCGACATATCAGTAATATTAGTGAGTATTTAAGATTTCTCTGGACACCTTTTTAGGGAACCTCCTGGATAGTAAATGAGCTGCCAGGTTTTTCTGTCATCTAGTTCCTCAAAATTGCACTATTAATTTATCAAAGAACTTCTGGCTGTCCAAATAATATCTTTCAAAAAAAAATACATTAGCTTCACTATTTATTAAATTATAATCTCTTGACTCACTTCCTTCTAGATGTTTTAGCTTAGCAGTCTTCAACTATTTGTAGCTCACATATCACGTAAAGGAATTGTAAAAAAAAAAAAAAATCCTCCTACTTTTTTTAAGTTAACAACCAAAATTCTTTATGACTGTAAGTAGTTTCAAAATATAGTTTCTGGCACAATTTACATATTTAAATTTTTAAGTAAAATGGTTTAATTACTCACTTAAAAATCTCCAGTGGAATCTAAATACCATAATAATTTTTTTGTTCTGTGTTTTTTTAAAGTTTTTATTTAAATTCCAGTTAGTTAACATACAGCATAATATTAGTCTCAGGTGTAGAATTTAGTGATTCAATACTTTCATACAACACTCAGTGCTCATCACAAATGTACTCCTTAATGCCCATCACTCATTTAACATATGCCCCCTCTCACCTCCCCACTGGTAATAAATCAGTTTGTTCTCTATAGTTAAGAGTTTTTCCTTGTTTTTCCTGTCTTTTATCTCCCCCATGTTTGTTTGTTTTATTTCTTAAATTCCACATATGAATAAAATCACATTGATTTGATACCACATTGTGTATTTAAAAACACATGAGCAAGCTCTTTTTATATAATCATTTACATCATTCCTTTCTTCTTTTACCCTAATTTTCCTTCCACTTCACTTAAAATTTATCCTAATGTATAAACTTTTAATGCTTATACAACATCTATTTATCACCTAAACTTGGCAACAAAAACAAAAAATAAAAAATTCTATGTAGATAGCTTATACAAATGTAAACACATGCATATAAAATTTTATTTCTAGTGACTATACGATTTACATATTAAAAATTCTTCTGGATTGATTGATCATTATAATTTTTTTTTTTATTAAAAAGTGTTTAGTGTTTATTTATTTTTCAAAGAGAGAGAGAAGCAGAGACAGAGACAGAGTACGACCAGGGGAGGGGCAGAGAGAGAGGGAAACACAGAATCTGAGGCAGGCTTTTTTTCTCTAAGGAAAAAAGTCAAGCTGTCAGCACAGAGCCCGACGTAGGACTCGAACTCACAAACTGTGAGATCATGACTTGAGCCAAAGTTGAACGGTCAACCAACTGAGCCACCTGGGTGCCCCCATTATAATTATTTTTAAAGAGTCACTGAAAATAGCATAAACTATTAAAATTTTGGTACGTATAATTTAAAACATGTAAAACAACTTTATTAAAAAGATATTTCTTAATGAAACAGATAAAACTTATTTTTTTAATAAATATTATTTATTACTAGAAGAAGAGGAGAGAATCAATTCTCAGGCTATTTTCACATTTATACAAGTAATCACTGAGCAATTTTGGTTATGTATAAATAGAAATGAAAAGAATTTTTCAGTAATAATCTCAATTCTTTGAATTCTTTTTGTGTTGCATACCAATGTCACCTAATGATCTATCATCAAAAAAATAGTTTATGATTATCTAACAACTTGAGGAAGTCTTTATTGTTTTGTCAAAAAAAAAGAATTAGAAATAATAATAATATTTGCAGAAGACCTTTTTACTCTATCAAATGATTTAATTATACCTGCTACTTTTCCACTTAGAGGCATATATTCAGAAAATAGAAATATTATTAATTCAAATATGCCTTTGCCTATTTAATATTTTGAATGAAATGCTATTACCATATTTATTGAACAAACTCTTGTGAAAACCTTGGAACTTCAGATTTGGCTTCTTCAAGTTTTGGAAGATGTCATGTAACCTAATTGGCAAAGCCAGCTCTCATTGTCAAGTCAATCAGCCAAATCAGTCTTATTTCCTGTCAGAAAAGCCTGACTCTATTTTTAAATTCAATAAATATGTTAATACATTTTATTACGACAACCATTTTACTTCTGAATTCAAAGATAGGTAAAGAATGGATTCGTTACATGAGTTTGCTTCCTAAATGAAATAAAGCATTGTCACCTTCAATATTTCTTACCGATAATAATTCCTTTGCTAGCATGGAACTCAACATCAAAAGCATTGCAGTTTTTGACAATGCTAAAAGGAAAGGAAGTTGAGGTCACCAAATGAAATTTTTTTTTATTATCTCCACTACTACTCTTTAATAGAGATGAGTTCAGAACACTCTAACACTGTGCTTTGCAGATGACAAGGAGTGACAAAAAGCATTAGTGAAGTTTATGATGTGTTCATTAAAAGAACTTAAGAGTTGGCACCAATACTTTAATTGTCCTTCTGTTTGGTACTTCCAAGGACTTAACACTCAGGAGCAAAGCACCATAAAATGGATGTAGAGTGAAAGAAGGGCAATGGAGGATGTGGTGGCAGTGGTGTGCTAGTAAAAGCTGAACAACTGACTAAGAATAATACAAGGCATATACATACACACACACACACACACACACACACACACACATATATATATATATATGTTATTACAAATTTTATTTATACAAACAATGTGCAGCATACAATTTGCAGGTGATAATAAAATGCACAGTAGTCTTCATTATAAATTCCATATGGGAAATTGATTCTCATAGGATGCTTTTGTTGATTTTTGGCAAACTCCTGTATCCATAGTCAATCCTTGATTGCAACTGATGGATGAACACAGTTCTGACATGAATGCTGATTGATAATTTATTTACAATAACAAGAAAGATGAAAGTGGAACAACAAAAACATGTCAGAATTTGACTTGTTTGTCAATGACGTGAGTGATTTCTTAGCTGAATCAGTTCATAGTTTTCAATTCCTGGAAGAATATTTCCTCATTTTTTTTTGTACCATGCACAAAGTAATGGACACTTTTAAATTTTATCTGAATTCTTAACATTTTCTCCTTCACTTTCTAAAGTGTAGCTAATCAATAACAATAAACCAAACTCCGTTGCAGTGTTTGTCAATTTACTTAGTGATTTCAAATGACCACGGGGATGTCACTGCATGTGGAGTTTGGAAGAAATATATAGCAAAATACCATAATATAATATTTCCAACAAATAGATGTAGTAGATGTAAATAATGTCAAAACAGATAATAGTAAAAATGTAAAATTAAAGGGATGTGATGAGCTTTGAGTATTTGCTATCTTTGGCTTTTAACACAATTTATTTGATTATCATGTTTACATTACTTAATTTTTAGTAACAGCTGTGCTTAACGACTGGCTTACAAAATTTCTGAAAATTTCACAATTGACTCTCATGAGCCTGTGTGAACCAGTCCCAGTGACCACTGGGGAAAGGCCAAGAGAAACATCATGACTCCTTGACTACAGTTAAACTCCCAAGAAGATTCATTGTAGGAAAGAGGACACATGGAAGTTGAAGATCTACAAATTACTTCTTTTAGTTTTCTAAAGGAATTGTTTAGATTCCTCAGTTCGTGATTTTCAAACTCATGCATGCAGTCTTTTAGATGGTATTTTCTTTCTTGTCTTTCCTTTAATTTATTCTGCAGTGCTTTTTCACTCACACTAAAAATGACACTTTTCTTCATTCAAGGCAAGAATAATCCAGTTAGTGACCATCCACAGGTGTAGTAGATTGAAATAATTGTTTCAATTCTTCATACCCCTGTGGTATTATACACCATCACCCTTGCCAGCAGTTCCTGGTGGGTAGGTGTACTCTTCTACATTTAGACATTGGATTTGAGCATTTGGGCAAGATATGCAGATATGCCACTCTGATCTCCTTTCAAATAAGGACTCCCTGACTTCACCTGACATCCCCTGCAGAGATGCATTGGCTAGAGGCTCTCAGGAGTCTTCTTGCCCAATTTTATGCCTTTTCAGGGATGTCTCACATCCGAAGACTGAATGGAGGTAAGAGGGCCTGAACATTTTGCCAGAACACAGAACAATTTGATGGGCCATTTCAACTCCAGAGATCTCTGTGAAGTCTGTAAGTTTGGGTGAATCAAATCTACTGACCTACCTCATAGCTCAACTATTCTCTCACTGTCAGTCCTGCTTCCTCCTCCTTTCTTCCACACATGTCGATCCCAGGAGCACTTCATGATAAACAACCTGAACAGAAAACTGTCTCAGGGTTTGTTTCCTGGAGAAATAAAACTGCAACAATTGATGCCAGGAGTGGCTTGGACAAACAGGCAATAATATAATATTTGAAGGTTGGAGTACTCACCCTCCAGCAGCACTGATGGTGGGTAGGACACAGGTAACCCCTGGCACAACTGGTGATCCCATTGTAAAAATTTCAATCTGTAAAAAAATAATGATGAATTTGGGCTCATATAATTGTGAAAGAGAAAGCATTACCGGTACAATGTATCAAGCATTTGAAAAATATGAAAAAACCCAATATCTATAAGACTAATGGGATTGAATGGTTATTGCTAAGCTATAGCAAACTCTAGAAAACGATAACAGGCTGAGAGTGATGAACTGTCAATTGAAACGCAAGTGTGAAAGTGTAAGGGTTTCCTTGGTAGCTGATAATGAGGGCCTCATTTCCTCCATTGGGAGAGCAGAGAAAAATGTAGACTAGGACAAGGGCTTAATTGGCAGAGTATCTATCTGAGCTCCCAAGTTTAAATGCCTACTGAAGCAGGTCAGCTATGTCAGGTTAGGCCCTATTTAGGAAAGAATGACATCCTGACATTGGGATGAGGGCATCTGGGATGATGCTCTCAAAAATCCTTTTTTTTTTTTTTTGAAATTGCTAAATTCCTTTATACCTTTTCATGCTTCCTGTTAAGAATTTGTGTCTTCTGTAATCCTGGTGTGTCCTACAGGTCAACCTACACCTCTCTCAGGATCTTCCTCCACTTCTATTGGCTACTAGGCCTATACCTAGGGTTAAGTTTCAACATAACCCAGCTGCGAACTCCTGAGATATAGGATTTAACACAATATAAAAATTGATAAATTGGATCTTATCAAAATGAAAATGTTTCCTCTGTGAAAGGCTCCTTAATGGATGAAAAGACAAGTTACAGACGGGGAAAATGTTGGCAAACCACATGTCCAAAAGAGGACAAATACCTAGAATATACACACACACACACACACATATATAATTATTTATATATATAATTATATATAAAATATATTATATATATTATTGACACATATATCAAATATATATTATATATATATTTTCCAAGATATATATATATATATATACACACACACACAAACCTCAAGTGTGTGTGTATGTGTGTGTGTGTGTATATATATATATATATCTCAAAAGTCAAGAGTAAAATACAAAAAGTCATACTAGACAATGGGAAAAGGCATAGTCAGACATTTTATGGAAGATGATATACAGATTGCAAACAAGCATGTGAAAAGTTATTCAACAAAATTAGCCATAAGGGAAATACAAAATTAGACTACAGTGACCACACACCTATCAAAAAGACTAAAAAAGTGACAACATCAAATGCTGACGAGCATGCAAAGAAACGCTATCACTTATACATTGCTGATGGACATGTAAAATAATATATAGTCTGGAAAACAATTTGGCAGTTTCTTGCAAAGCTAAACATACAGTTACTACATGACTCATCAGTTTTATTCCTAGGAATTTATCCCATTAATGAAAACTTAGGTTCTTATAACAATCTGTACACAAATGTGTTTAGCAGCTTTATTCATAATAGCCAGAAACTAGAATCAGCCTCGATGTCCAACAGTAAATAGTTAAACTGTAGTATATATACACCATGCTGAGAAAGAAAAAAAAAAAGGCAAACCTAAAAGGTCAGAGGCTGTATGATTCAATTTATTTAACATTTTGAAATGACAAACTTTTATAAATGGAGAAGAGATTAGTAGTTTGCCAGGGTTAGGGACCAGGGATGGAGTGAGGTGAGGGGAAGGGGATGGATGGGGTTATGAAAGGTCAACAGGATATATTTTGCAGTGATGGAACTGTTCAATATCTTGACAATGGTCACAGATACACTAACCTGCACATATGATAAGATTGTATAAAATTACACACACAAATGAGTATAAGAAAAATGGGAAAATTGAATAAGATTGGTGGCTTATAACAATGTCAAATCCTGGTTATGATAATATTCTGTGGATTTATAAATATTACTATTGGTAGAAACTGAGTAAAGTGTACCTAAGATCTTTCTGTTATTTCTTTTTTTTTTTTGAGGGCAGTTTTTATTTTATTTTATTATTTTTTATTTTTATTTTTTCAATATATGAAGGTTATTGTCAAATTGGTTTCCATACAACACCCAGTGCTCATCCCAAAAGGTGCCCTCCTCAGTACCCATCACCCACCCTCCCCTCCCTGCCACCCCCCATCAACCCTCACCTTGTTCTCAGTTGTTAAGAGTCTCTTATGCTTTGGCTCTCTTCCACTCTAAGCTCTTTTTTTTTTTCCTTCCCCTCCCCCATGGGTTTCTGTTAAGTTTCTCAGGATCCACATAAGAGTGAAAACATATGATATCTGTCTTTCTCTGTATTGCTTATTTCACTTAGCATAACACTCTCCAGTCCCATCCATGTTACTACAAAGAGCCATATCTCATTCTTTCTCATTGCCACGTAGTACTCCATTGTGTATATAAACCACAATTTCTTTATCCATTCATCAGTTGATGGACATTTAAGCTCTTTCCATAATTTGGCTATTGTTGTGAGTGCTGCTATAAACATTGGGGTACAACATAATTTGGCTATTGTTGAGAGTGCTGCTATAAACATTGGCCCATCAGTACTCCTGTATCCCTTGGCTAAATTCCTAGCAGTGCTATTGCTGGGTCATAGGGTAGGTCTATTTTTAATTTGTTGAGGAACCTCCACACTGTTTTCCAGAGTGGCTGCACCAATTTACATTCCCACCAACAGTGCAAGAGGGTTCCCGTTTCTCCACATCCTCTCCAGCATCTATAGTCTCTTGATTTGTTCATTTTAGCCACTCTGACTGGCGTGAGGTGATATCTGAGTGTGGTTTTGATTTGTATTTCCCTGATGAGGAGCGACGTTGAGCATCTTTTCATATGCCTGTTGGCCATCCGGATGTCTTCTTTAGAGAAGTGTCTATTCATGTTTTCTGCCCATTTCTTCACTGGGTTATTTGTTTTTCGGGTGTGGAGTTTGGTGAGCTCTTTATAGATTTTGGATACTAGTCCTTTGTCCAATATGTCATTTGCAAATATCTTTTCCCATTCTGTTGGTTGCCTTTTAGTTTTGTTGGTTGTTTCCTTTGCTGTGCAGAAGCTTTTTATCTTCATGAGGTCCCAGTAATTCATTTTTGCTTTTAATTCCCTTGCCTTTGGGGATGTGTCAAGTAAGAAATTGCTGCAGCTGAGGTCAGAGAGGTCTTTTCCTGCTTTCTCCTCTAGGGTTTTGATGGTTTCCTGTCTCACATTCAGGTCCTTTATCCATTTTGAGTTTATGTTTGTGAATGGTGTGAGAAAGTGGTCTAGTTTCAACCTTCTGCATGTTGCTGTCCAGTTCTCCCAGCACCATTTGTTAAAGAGACTGTCTTTTTTCCATTGGATGTTCTTTCCTGCTTTGTCAAAGATTAGTTGGCCATACGTTTGTGGGTCTAGTTCTGGGGTTTCTATTCTATTCCATTGGTCTATGTGTCTGTTTTTGTGCCAATACCATGCTGTCTTGATGATGACAGCTTTGTAGTAGAGGCTAAAGTCTGGGATTGTGATGCCTGCTGCTTTGGTCTTCTTCTTCAAAATTCCTTTGGCTATTCGGGGCCTTTTGTGGTTCCATATGAATTTTAGAATTGCTTGTTCTAGCTTCGAGAAGAATGCTAGTGCAATTTTGATTGGGATTGCATTGAATGTGTAGATAGCTTTGGGTAGTATTGACATTTTGACAATATTTATTCTTCCAATCCATGAGCACGGGATGTTTTTCCATTTCTTTATATCTTCTTCAATTTCCTTCATAAGCTTTTTATAGTTCTCAGCATACAGATCTTTTACATCTTTGGTTAGATTTATTCCTAGGTATTTTATACTTCTTGGTGCAATTGTGAATGGGATCAGTTTCTTGATTTGTCTTTCTGTTGCTTCATTATTAGTGTATAAGAATGCAACTGATTTCTGTACATTGATTATGTATCCTGCAACTTTGCTAAATTCATGTATCAGTTCTAGCAGACTTTTGGTGGAGTCTATCGGATTTTCCATGTATAATATTATGTCATCTGCAAAAAGCGAAAGCCTGACTTCATGTTTGCCAATTTTGATGCCTTTGATTTCCTTTTGTTGTCTGATTGCTGATGCTAGCACTTCCAACACTATGTTAAACAACAGCGGTGAGAGTGGGCATCCCTGTCGTGTTCCTGATCTCAGGGAAAAAGCTCTCAGTTTTTCCCCATTGAGGATGATGTTAGCTGTGGGCTTTTCATAAATGGCCTTTATGATCTTTAAGTATGTTTCTTCTATCCTGACTTTCTCAAGGGTTTTTATTAAGAAAGGGTGCTGGATTTTATCAAAGGTCTTTTCTGCAAATATTGACAGGATCATATGGTTCTTATCTTTTCTTTTATTAATGTGATGTATCACATTGATTCATTTGCGAATGTTGAACCAGCCCTGCATCCCAGGAATGAATCCCACTTGATCATGGTGAATAATTCTTTTTATATGCTGTTGAATTCGATTTGCTAGTATCTTATTGAGAATTTTTGCATCCATATTCATCAGGGATATTGGCCGGTAGTTCTCTTTTTTTACTGGGTCTCTGTCTGGTTTAGGAATCAAAGTAATACTGGCTTCATAGAATGAGTCTGGAAGTTTTCCTTCCCTTTCTATTTTTTGGAATAGCCTGAGAAGGATAGGTATTATCTCTGCTTTAAACGTCTGGTAGAACTCCCCTGGGAAGCCATCTGGTCCTGGACTCTTATTTATTGGGAGATTTTTGATGACTGATTCAATTTCTTTCCTGGTTATGGGTCTGTTCAAGCTTTCTATTTCCTCCTGATTGAGTTTTGGAAGCGTGTGGGTGTTTAGGAATTTGTCCATTTCTTCCAGGTTGTCTAGTTTGTTGGCATATAATTTTTCATAGTATTCCCTGATAGTTGCTTGTATCTCTGAGGGGTTGGTTGTAATAATTCCATTTTAATTCATGATTTTATCTGTTTGGGTCATCTCCCTTTTCTTTTTGAGTAGCCTGGCTAGAGGTCTATCAATTTTGTTTATTTTTTCAAAAAACCAACTCTTGGTTTCGTTGATCTGCTGTACAGTTTTTTTAGATTCTATCTTGTTTATTTCTGCTCTGATCTTTATTATTTCTCTTCTTCTGCTGGATTTAGGCTGTCTTTGCTGTTCTGCTTCTATTTCCTTTAGGTGTGCTGTTAGATTTTGTATTTGGGATTTTTCTTGTTTCTTGAGATAGGCCTGGATTGCAATGTGTTTTCCTCTCAGGACTGCCTTCGCTGCATCCCAAAGCGTTTGGATTGTTGTATTTTCATTTTCGTTTGTTTCCATATATTTTTTAATTTCTTCTCTAATTGTCTGGTTGACCCATTCATTCTTTAGTAGGGTGTTCTTTAACCTCCATGCTTTTGGAGGTTTTCCAGACTTCTTCCTGTGGTTGATTTCAAGCTTCATAGCATTGTGGTCTGAAAGTATGCATGGTATGATTTCAATTCTGTATACTTATGAAGGGCTGTTTTGTGACCCGGTATGTGATCTATCTTGGAGAATGTTCCATGTGCACTCGAGAAGAAAGTATATTCTGTTGCTTTGGGATGCAGAGTTCTAAATATATCTGTCAAGTCCATCTGATCCAATATATCATTCAGGGCCCTTGTTTCTTTATTGACCGTGTGTCTAGATGATCTATCCATTTCTGTAAGTGGAGTGTTAAAGTCCCCTGCAATTACCACATTCTTATCAATAAGGTTGCTTATGTTTGTGAGTAATTGTTTTATATATTTGGGGGCTCCTGTATTCGGCGCATAGACATTTATAATTGTTAGCTCTTCCTGATGGATAGACCCTGTGATTATTATATAATGCCCTTCTTCATCTCTTGTTACAGCCTTTAATTTAAAGTCTAGTTTGTCTGATATAAGTATGGCTACTCCAGCTTTCTTTTGGCTTCCAGTAGCATGATAAATAGTTCTCCATCCCCTCACTCTCAATCTGAAGGTGTCCTCAGGTCTAAACGGAGTCTCTTGTAGACAGCAAATAGATGGGTCTTGTTTTTTTATCCATTCTGATACCCTATGTCTTTTGGTTGGCACATTTAGTCCATTTACACTCAGTGTTACTATAGAAAGATATGTGTTTAGAGTCATTGTGATGTCCATAGGTTTCATGCTTGTAGCAATGTCTCTGGTACTTTGTCTCACCAGATCCCCCTTAGGATCTCTTGTAGGGCTGGTTTAGTGGGGACGAATTCCTTCATTTTTTGTTTGTTTGGGAAGACTTTTATCTCTCCTTCTATTCTAAATAACAGACTTGCTGGATAAAGAATTCTCGGCTGCATATTTTTTCTGTTCATCACATTGAAGATCTCCTGCCATTCCTGTCTGGCCTGCCAAGTTTCAGTAGAGAGATCGGTCATGATTCTTATAGGTCTCCCTTTATATGTTAGAGCATGTTTATCTCTAGCAGCTTTCAGAATTTTCTCTTTATCCTTGTATTTTGCCAGTTTCACTATGATATGTCGTGCAGAAGATCGATTCAAGTTACGTCTGAAGGGAGTTCTCTGTGCCTCTTGGATTTCAATGCCTTTTTCCTTCTCCAGATCCGGGAAGTTCTCAGCTATGATTTCTTCAAGTACACCTTCAGCACCTTTCCCTTTCTCTTCCTCCTCTGGAATACCAATTATGCGTATATTATTTCTCTTTAGTTCATAACTTAGTTCTCTAATTTTCCCCTCATACTCCTGGGTTTTTTTTATCTCTCTTTTTCTCAGCTTCTTCTTTTTCCATAATTTTATCTTCTAGTTCACCCATTCTCTCCTCTGCCTCTTCTATCCGAGCCGTGATTGTCTCCATTTTATTTTGCAACTCGTTGATAGCATTTTTTAGCTCCACCTGGCTGTTCCTTAGTCCCTTGATCTCTGTAGAAGAGATTCTCTGGTGTCCTTTATACTGTTTTCAAGCCCAGCGATTAATTTTATGACTATTATTCTAAATTCACTTTCTGTTATATTGTTTAAATCCTTTTTGATCAGTTCATTAGCTGTTGTTATTTCCTGGAGATTCTTTGAGGGGAATTCTTCCATTTGGTCATTTTGGATAGTCCCTGGAGTGGTGCAGGACTGTGGGGCACTTCCCCTGTGCTGTCTTAAATAACTTGCATTGGTGGGCAGGGCCGCAGTCAGACTTGATGTCTGCCCCCAGCCCACCGCTGGGGCCACAGTCAGACTGGTGTGTGCCTTCTCTTCCCCTCTCCTAGGGGTGGGATTCACTGTGGGGTGGCATGGCCCGTCTGGGCTACTTGCACACTGCCAGGCTTGTGGTGCTAGGGATCTGGCGTATTAGCTGGGGTGGATTGGCAAGGTGCACAGGGATGGGAGGAGCAGGCTCAGCTTGCTTTTCCTTCAGAGACCCGCTTCAGGAGGGGCCCTGTGGCACCAGGAGGGAGTCAGAACCGCAGGATGGATGGATCTGCAGAAGCCCAGCGTTGGGTGTTTGCATGGTTCAAGCAAGTTCCCTGGCAGGAACTGGTTCCCTTTGGGATTTTGGCTGGGGGATGGGTGAGGGAGATGGCACTGGCGAGCGCCTTTGTTCCCGCCAAGCTGAGCTCTGTCGTCTGGGGCTCAGCAACTCTCCCTCCCATTGTCTTCCAGCCCTCCCGTTCTCTGAGCAGAGCTGTTAACTTATGATCTTCCAGATGTCAAGTCCTGCTTGCTGTCGGAACACACTCTGTCAGGCTCCTCCAGTTTTTCAACCGAGACTCAGGGGCTCTGCTTGGCCGGCAGGCCGCCCCTCCGCCCTGGCTCCCTCCCGCCAGTCCGTGTAGCGCCCACCGCCTCGCTGTCCTTCCTACCCTCTTCCGTGGGCCTCTTGTCTGCGCTTGGCTCCGAAGACTCCATTCTGCTAGTCCTCTGGTGGTTTTCTGGGTTATTTAGGCAGGTGTAGGTGGAATCTAAGTGATCAGCAGGACACGGTGAGCCCAGCGTCCTCCTACGACACCATCTTCCCAAGATCTCTGTTATTTCTTAAACTACATGTAAATATACAATATGCTCAATGAAAATTTTAATTAGACAATCATTATGATTTAGTAGCATTTAACCCAGTATTGTATGTATAATGAAAGGTTAGAAAAATTGTTAATGTAATTCATTACTAAATTAAAAGCTTAACAGGGAAGGATTCTGAGACTTTTTCAAATATACAAAACCATTTATATATTTTAAATACTATGTTCTTATTAAAATAAATAAGCAAAACCTAAGAACAGAACTACCTCTTGGCAATTTAAGGATAGAAAAAAAACTTCATAACCTAATGATAAAGTATATACGCAGTTATCCATTGCAAACATCTTGCCTAATAATGAAATATTAGAAACATACTCCTTAAAGCCGACAACAACATTCAAAACCACTGCTTCTCCTCAGCAGTGTTCTAAAGAGCCAATCCAATGCTAAGAAAGTAAACAATAATAAGATTTAAATATAATGAAAATAAGACACATTTATGACTGATATGACTACCTAAGAAAAAGTAATATCCAACACAATCAACTAAATTATATTCGACCTAATAAAAGAAAAGTGGTCAGACTAAAGATGAACTTTAAATAATCCATAGCTTTTCTGTTTAATGGAATTACCTAACCAAGAAATATAAAAAGAAAAAAAAATACTGCATCTAGAATAGCAACAAAAAAAATGTAAAGACTTGAGAAATAAACTTAACAAGAAGTGCAAAAAACCTAAAGAATAAAACCTATTGAGGGGCACCTGGGTGGCTCAGTTGCTTAAGCATCCAAGTTCCACTTAGGTCAGGATCTCACAGTTTGTGACTTCAAGCCCCAAATGGAGCTCTCTGCTGTCATCGCAGACCCTGCTTCAGATCCTCTGTCTCCGTCTCATTCTGCCCCTCTCCCCCACTTCTCTCTCAAAAATAAATAACAATTAAAAAAAAAAAAGAATCAAACCTACTGAAGGGCATAAAAAAGGCCTGAATTAATGAGAAGATATTCAATGCTCTTTGTCAAAGTGAAGTTCTGACTGAGGAGAGATTACTAACTTATTGGATGTGAAGACCAAATTTTTAAAAATATTTATTTATTATTTTTGAGAGCGTGCAAGCAGGGGAGGGGCAGAGTGAAGGGCACAGAAGATCCAAAGTGGGCTCTGCACTGACAGGCTGACAGCAGTGAGCCCAATGTGGGCTTAAACTCACAAATAGTGAGATCATGACCTGAGCTGGAGTCTGACACTCAAGCAGCTGAGCCACCCATGCACCCAAGACCAGTTTTTCTTTTAAGTCAATTTCTCCCAAGTTAAGGTTCTCATTCAGGGGATAGTCTCTTAAAAACCTCAACAGGACCTTTTCTGGAACTTGATTTTATAATTCCTTCAGAAGAAAATTTTAGCCAAAAAGATTTTGAAAAGAATACTAATGGGGAATTTGTTCCACAAATTTTCACAATGTTCTATCAACATTGTCCTACACATTAGATTCAAAGGACAGATAATTTCCATATTTTTGAAACTGCTTTGGAACACAGAGATGTATGGAAATTTTCTCAATTCGTTTATGAGAGTTGCATAATTCTGATGCTAACACCGGATATAGTGCAAAAATAGGCTATAAAGACACAGTAAATAAATGATAGTAATACTGACCCAAGAAGATCCAAATTGACAACTGACGCAGAATTGACTTGAGAAGCAGATCCATGCATATGTGGGTTTTAATTATTATTAATTATGGCAATTTAGAAAGAACACTGTTGCAAAATGCACTTGATATAAGTTGTATCAAACATTAAAAAGTTTCTATGCAGGTTAGATAGTTATTTGTATAAAAATTTTAAAAGTAAAATATATGTATATATATATATAGAGAGAGAGAGACATAATAATATTTTTTCAAACTTGGGGAGAGGAAGAACTTTCTAATTAAATATCAAGGAAAATACTGAAAAAACTTTTCTATATAAAATTTTTAAATTTCTCTAAATAAACAATGTCAAAATATAAAAGGCAAATGTTTCTGGAAGAATTACCACTTGTTATATATATTCCAGACAGAGAATTTTTTTATTACAATTAAAAGTTTTCCAATATGTTATTTGTCACATGGAAAAAGCATTTGTAGGGCACCTGGGTGGCTCAGTTGGTTAAGTGTCTGACTCCTGATTTCAGTTCAGGTCATGATCTCATGGTTTGTGGGTTCAAGCCCCGCGTTGGGCTCTGTGCACTGACAGTTCAGAGACTGCTTGCGATTCTCTGTCTCTCTCTCTCTCTCTCTCTCTCTCCCCTCCCCCTCCCATAATAAATAAATAAACTTAAAAAGAGAGAAAAACATTTGTTAAAATAACATAGGGAGAGTGTTGACTACTTAAAAATGATATATTTTATATAGATATAAAATATACTAAACTACAAAATGGTTATATATATGAACACACATATCTGTTAGAAGCAGTGCTAAAGGGGGCTTTCACTTTTTCTGTACATGGTTCTCTATTCTTTGACTATTAGAAGAAAGATTCACGCGTTACTTTAGAAATGAAAAAAAGTTTAAAATCTCACAGGATAAAATCATTACTCTCAGGATTACTTCACTTCCAGCCTTTCATTCTTCCAACCCCTATCAACTAAGACGATGATACAGCATCTGGAATTATGTTGGTTAAAGCAGATTGTTTCACCTGTGGCACATCCAATATCCACTTGCTTTGGATGAGCCCTGGGAGTCCTTGTGCTTGTTGAATTCCTACTCTCTGGTAATCCCCTTTTCATATAATTTTTCTAGCACCTCTTACTATGGCAGTTCCTCTCCTTAGTGGTTCAGTTTCCTATGAGTATGGACCCCTACCCTTAAGGCTAGCGTGCTCACACATCATTTTGCCCTCAGAGTGGGACAAAGGTGAGATATGCTTTATTCCCAGTTGCTTTTATCACTGTGGGTGAATTAGATACCAATCTCAGGTCACATCTGTTATAGGAACTCACTCTGCTTTGCTGCATTTGTTTGATGAAATCTCTGAGCCACCCAAAGGAAACTCACAGTAGCTAGAACCTTTTGGACAAGGTGCATCACATGCACTGCCTGGCTCTTGGGTTAGCTGCCAAACTTAAAGCCTAGGTTGTTTCTTTTGCCCTGCTTCTGTGTAGTCCCAGGCTTCTTCCTCTTCTCTACCGGTCAAATCCTGGCTATTTTTCATTTGCCCCTCAATTTTCTCTTCATCCACTTCCCTTTTTGCTCTGTGTCCTGAGAAGCTGACCTCTATAGACTGTCTCACCACTGAGATGATCAGAGGGCTGGAGGAAAGAAAGATCAGGGTATTTATTCCCTTCTGGTTTCTCCCCACAAAGCCAGCATTCCTTTCAAATGGTTCTCTCCTACAGCTACAAGACTCACAGGCTTCTGGCAACTGCTCCCTCCCTTTATCCCTTAAATAGTAACTATTGCTTGCACAGGATTTTTAACTATTCCTGTAAGTTTTCTTTAATGTTGCCCATGCCTTTATTAATAGATTCCTTACTAAAAGCTTCTTTAGCCACTGTTTTGACTGTGCTGCCTGTGTCCTCTTAGGGTTCTGATATAAGCCATATTAATGCAACTGGTAATACTCGAGCCTAAGAGCTTTCCAGTTATGGTACTTAAAGTAGCAGGATCACAGTCCTTTGACTTTGATTTTTAAAATCTCTTTCCTGTTAAAGACAAAACATATTCATAAAGTAAGCAATGAAACAGTTCTTGTCCAGTCACCTCAAGTGTAGATGTACTAAAGACACCTGATGTTTCTTTAGCCCCTGGTTAAAGAAAATATGGTATTTTAGCATTAATATCCATGCTGATAAAGTAGGTTTTAAATCTAATTACTTATATCTGTAAACCAGTGTTAAAAATTGTGAATTTAGAAAACTCTTAAGTTCATTCTTAATCTATTCAGCATATTTTCTTTTTCTTTCTTTTTCTTTCTTTCTTTCTTTCTTTCTTTCTTTCTTTCTTTCTTTCTTTCGTCTTTCTTTCCCTCTTTCATTCTTTAAATTATTTTATTTCCTGCTAAGTTTTAGGCCGCATTATTTTGTGTCTTCTTTCATTAGATCACAATTTCTTTTGGGGTATGTAAACCACTTTGTCTATTGTATTTTTCAATTTACAGTTGAATAATTTGATTAAAAGGCAAAGTCGTATATAAGGTAATTGAAGCTGTGGTTCAGTGTAAGTGATTTCTAAATTTTTTGGTAGTGTACCTTTATTTAGCCAATATTTACTGAGCTTTTATTATGTGCCAGACATGTTTTAGGATCAGGGTTTTCATGTAGCAAAAATTCATGGTGCATGACAGCCAAAGTAGTTTTTATAGCAAAAATCAAAAACACAAATGCAAAACATGTCTTTTTTTTTAAAGTTGCTATTCATTGGCTTTTAATGCATAGCAAAGCACAGTTTTATTATACTGTTTCTATGGAAAAATGCATTCTAAGTATTAACCAACGTTTAAGTGGATGCTTGGCTTTCAATCTGTTTAAATTGAAAACTGTTTCTATATGACCCCTTTTAACATTTAGAAGAAGATGCTCCGAAGGCATATAAATCTAGGTTAACAATCAGAACTATAAAAGAGGTAATTTCATCCTCGCTTTAAATCATTTTTGGCACTTCTCTTTCCTTGCAAATGATAAGGAAAAACAAATGAAGTCTTAGAAATTAATTAAATATAGACCATTATAACAAACAAAATTTAGCCATTGCCCTAAACCTCAAATCAGAAATAAATAATTACATTAATGGCACTTATCTGGGACTGAAGCAAAACAGCAAGGGGATGGGTACTTAGTGACTTGTCTTTTTTGGGAGTGGAGGGGCCTCAGCAGGTGATAGTAGCCGTGCTATAAGTGATGATGTCACACGTTATTATGTCAGGAGATCATCAGTTCCCAGAAATGCTGACCATCTGTCTTGAAATATGTTCAGCATATCACTCATAATACAAAATCTTCTTTCCAGGCTCCTTAATTTGGCGGCTGTATCCATTTTTAAGTTTAGCTTGGTAAAGGATTTCTGTTCTTGTAAGATGAGTCATTTATCAAATCCTAGTACAGCTTTTGTCAGAAAATTTTAAATGTAATTCTTAATGTATGATAATGCTTCTTTTAATTTAATTCTTTTAATTGTTCAATGCTTTCTTCACCTTTACCATTCTATTTTAAATTAGATTTGGGTCCTGTGATAATTTGAGATTTTTGCATCTAGTCTATCCACTCTCCTTTTCAAAGACATTAGAAGACACACAGTGTAGTTTTGATACTTTGTTTCTAGTGGAAGAATGATAAAGTGACCTAACCGATCTTTTCCTGACTCTGAAAACTTCATATTCTGAACGGAAATGGTGTACTTGGCCATTTGCTCTGCCACTTTTCCAACATTTATCACTGTCGTTTAGAAGCCGTGAGGGTGTGTGTGCTGCTTCTTGAAAAGCTGTCATGCTGATTACTCTTATTTTTAGATCTAAAGTGTGCTTGATTCTATTTGTTTCGCAGCCCGCCAGCATATAGACCGGCTATAGTTTTTCAGCCACACTTTACGCATAGAGTTTGCCATTTCTGTATTTATGTTAATGCTAGAAAAATACCTCCTGCGCATAAAAATACTTGCAGTGTAGGTAAGACTATATCTGTGAACTATACTTTAAAATTCAACTTTAAAAACAGCCTCTTGGAGCATTATTTACAATGAATCAATACTTTTAGAGCTCTTGTGTTCAGGATGCCTTTAGCAATAAATTACTGTGTTCGTTGATTGTTAGATTGTTTTTGAACATTTATTTGTTTCTAATAGGCACCTATAAATCTTAGAAGATACATTCAGTTGGGTAGCTAGTACATTTGATTTGCAGATATTTGGGTCACAAAGTATAACTTCAATTTAGAAAAAAAAAAACGATCAGTAGAGTAATTTATTTTCTGCACACATATCACTTCCTAGACATTAAGCCTGACTGGAAACTTGTCTGTAGTAGACAATGTGATTGTCTTGCAAACATCTATTTTATCCCTGGACCAGTGTGAAGGCCACTGTCTAGCCCCAGTGTGTAGCATTATGTGATTTGAGTGAAATTAATTCAATCTTGATTGGTAATCCATGTCTCTAGACACAGCGATTAGTTTAGTGATGTGTGTGTGTGTGTGTGTGTGTGTGTGTGCGACCCAGTTCTAAGCCAAAGAGTGCAAGGTATTCTACTGGCTAGAGGGCTTCATTCAAGGATGACCCATTTAGCATCGGCCTCAGGACTTGTGTTCTTTACATATGGGAAGCAAATGTATGTTCCCCACCTAAAACCACCATCATGGGACCTGTGTAAACAAGCTACAGTTTGAATGGCACACCATACAAATATGCAGTATACAATGAGCATAATCGTACCTGGAAATTCTGATTAAATCCTGGCTGCTGCTGGTGGCAATCTTATGACAGTGAGTGAAAGCCAGTCTGAGGACAAAGCTGACATGACAGTAGAGCTTAGAGAATTATACAACCAGGGAGTTGTGTGTGTAGACAAATACTTTTGTAATAATGGCACCATGATATTTATGCTATCAAAGCTGATATGCATTATCTTACTTCTTTCAACTTATCCAAAAAAACAAAAGATAAATTGAAGAACTCGAAAGGAAGCTAAATTTCAGGCAAAATTTTTACCATGAGAACTTTTAGTTATTAAAAAATGCCCTTAAACAGAAAAAATTATGAAAATAGCTGAGAGTTTAGGGTCAGCATGTTTTCTTCCAGTTAAATGATCTGATTTTAGAGAGTAATACTTGAAGCAGGAGACAATTAGCATTATTTACTTTCTTTTTCACTCATTATTTTTGAAAAGGCACATAATACTTATGTTCTTTTCTACACCATAATTCCTATTTTTTCATCTAAGTTCTACATGTAAATGGATTTACTGCCACCATTCTTTTTTCCCATGGCTTCTGCATCCCAGACCTTGTTGAGTCATCTTGTGGTCGGAGTCATGTCATTGCTGAGTACTATTTTTAACTAGATATACTTTCCTTTGATAACCATTTCTTTCCCTTGGAACTTCATAAACACATTTTCAATTTTTGCTGGCATGGAATATTTCTGAGGAAGTCTAAGGTTGACCTCAGTATCCGCCCCCCACCCTTAGAAGTGAACTCTTGTTAGCTGGGTGGAGAAGGACTTTTTTCTTTATTTTTGAATCTCTGTAAATTAATTATGAAATCATTTCTATTCGGTCACTTTAAGTCAAAATTTCCAAAAAAAACCTATTTCTTTCAGTTTGCATATTTAAGTCTTTCTACATGTTATTATCACTTTCCTATATTATACCTACAAATGTTTTTCTATTCCTTTGTGTGTTTCTCTGGAATCCCTCCTAAAGGAACACACATTACCTTTATGCTGTTTCTCCCTTACTCATCCTTCTTATCCATCATCATAGCTCTGCTTGTTTTAATCTCATTGCCTCTATCTCTGTGTTCATTTGGTTACCTCCAGCCCTTTATTCAACATTAATTGTATTTGATTTTAGCCATGTCTGTTCTGATTCCTGCTATTTAGAGTTTGCTTATTATATTATAAATTGTGTCCTTTAGTTCTCAATTTATGTTCTTAGCTTTGCAATACTCTTTTGCTGTGTACTTTTTTGTTATAACATCTCAACTTTGAACTATCATATTTCCTCTTACCTTTCAAAACATAAATGAATTGCTTTACTAAGGTCTTTTATAGCATAAAACATTGGTAAGAAATCAGTCAGTTCTCCCTGCATCATGTGTTCTAAAATTATTTGTTTCTGTGGTATATTTGTATAGTTTTCACACCACTTCTTTTCATCTTGCTAATGATAAATTTAAGTGTTCCATCCAGATCCTGTTGTTCTAATGTAGTACAAGCTAATTCTCTTTGATATTTGGTATTTTCTCAACATAAGTAATTTTGTCTTTCTGCAAGTGTTCACTCTCTCCCTGGCTCCATGAGAGGAGAATAATTTCCTGCCTTGTTGATTTTGAACTTCACTATATGACATTGATTCTGTACCTTACCTTCCATGGCCAATGCTTGCATGATGACTTGTATGCCTGGGCTTCTGCCTTCTGCCATGAAAGGAACATACTCTGAGCAGTTGCTAGTCTGAGAATGAAGAGGTATGTGAAGCAGAATTAAATTCAGTCCCCACTCTTGAGCCAATCCAAGACTCTCACAGCGAAGCCCAGGAGTATCACAGATATTTCTCAGACTTGTAAGAAAAATACATGTTTTGGTTTTTTGTGTACAAGTCCAGATTGTATTATTTCTTGAGGTTATGAGGTTGTTATTCAGCATTACTGCTACAAAATTTGATTAATACATCTTCCCACTTTATTTGGAAATATTTTGCTTTTTCCTCTCAAATTGATTGTTTTCAAGGTACTTTTCTAAGGCCTCAGACTATGTAAGTAGGGAAGGGGATAGTTTAGTTAGGCTGAGACAGAGCTAGGTAAAAGACTTATATTCTGCTTTTTTCTGAGATCCCATTAAATGCCCTGTACCCAGGAAATATTCCACTTCTATGGCTTGGGCAACTTCCCCATTGTAGTAGAGGACCATGGAAGATGGTAGTTCTTGGTGGTCCTTCCTACTGACCTATGACATTGAGGTGGTCTTCCTTTGGTATTTAGGGCCTCTGACCTTTCCCAGTCCTGTTCAATCATTGGCTTAATCTTCTTGCTCTCAAATTAGAAGATATCAGTCTAAATCCTTAGACTATTATTGAGACACACCCTCTTTCCCTGTCACTAGCTCTGTGGAAAGAGAGTTAAAAGCCATACCATGTCACCTGCTTCTAGATATGTTTGCCTGCTTGGTTTTGGCATGTTTCTCCTCGTGCTTCTGAAATAAGCCTGCTTGGTTGCTACAGAAGAATTTTTGTCAGTTTATTTTTATTGTTTACTCATTTGTTTATTTAATGTATGTTCCTCATTTTAAGCAATGGGGTTGGGAACTTCTTGATTCTGCTTTATTCTATAATCCTAACCTGGAATTCATTTGTATATTAGAAATGTCACATGGATATGTCACATGGAAGACATAGATTGTATTTTTGTGTAGGACGTACATTGCCTATTTAACAAAAATCTGGCCGAGTAGAATTTTTTTTCTAAAAATATGCTCTACTATAGTATAGATCATAATATTTGGGGTCAACTTGAGATAATATTGCTTTAAGTACTATAAAAAAACATCTAAAGAAACTTAGCTCTATATACATGTAAAAGGATTAAATATTAGCACTTAGATGGGCAGATTAAGACGTGAAAAAAAATGCCATGGTTTTGGTGGGTTTTTAAAAATATATATTTTTGAGATAATATTTATTTTAAAGATGTTTATTTTGAGAGAGAAAATAAGTGGGGGAGGGTTGAGGGGGAAGAGAGAGAGAGAGAGAGGGAATCCCAGGTAGGCTTTGTGCTGTCAGTGCAGAGCCCAATACGAGGCTTGATCTCACAAATCATGCCCAAATCAAGAGTCAGACATTTACCTGATGGAGTCACCCAGTCGCCCTAGTTTTGGTGTTTTTAATGTCATACTGTATATTTTATATACTGACTAATGGGAAGTCAGTTAGAAGTCAATAAAATGAGGTCTGTCTTTAACATTTGTCATCAGCGTATTATACTAGGCCTCAAAATTATGTTTAAATTTTCTCATGCCACTTTATAGGAGTCCACTAATGAATACTTCCTTATCCTAGCTGACTTTTGATGTTATAAGAGAATATGTTATTTTTGTTTGATTTAAACCTGACCCAATTAATTAAGAAAGCAGGCTAGTGCATGACCTAGGAGTTTTCAAATACTCCATTAGGAATGAACTTATTTTTTATATTTAGTGCATCAGCAAATAGAGAAAATGGCTTAGCAGAAACATCTCTCATCTAAAACTGGTAAAGGGATCTGTATCAATATTTGCAGGAATTAGAGTATAGTGGATTAGGTTATACATTATGCAATGATAATATTTATTTTAGAAATTGGTCTTCTTTGCAAAGGAGAGCTTTAATGGGGAGTAAGGGAGGAAAGAGTGATTATAATTCATATCAATTTTATCAGTCCTCTTGTATTATCCCACAGCATTTATACCTTTAAAAAAAACTTAAAATTTATTCAGCAGAATGTAGGCAATCAAACCAAATGAAATGATCCGAGTAGCAAGTTATCTTGCTTACAATGTGTAATGGAAGCAAATAAGCCTGAATAGAGGAAAACCACCTCTTCTTGTTGGCTGGCATAGTAGGGTCATTTAGTATTTAAATCAAGTTTAATTACTGGAAAGCTGAATTGTTCATTAATGATTTGCCTGTAGCAACACAAATAGCACATTTAACATTGTTGTGAAAATACTGTAGCACAATATCATCTTCAGTCAGGGATATTGCCTACAAGTGCAATTTAATTTGATTTACCCAAGATCATTTATTAAGTCAATGGCAACAAATGTTTTAAATTCTTAGCTTCCGAGTTTCTTTTTGTTGCTTCTGCTTTCTGAACTCTGCTCTCCTTAAAGTGTGAAACCAAATAAAGGAAACCAAATTCAAAATGGAGTTGGGAGGCCAGAAGGGGGGATCTCTCATACTCTACTAGTCATCAACCATAGACACAAATGGGAAGAGAGTTACCTTACATCCCTAACGGGAAGAAGCGTACTTTACTATTCTAACCGAAGGGAGGAAGAATTTCTCCTTGCCCAGCAACAAGATCAGCCAATAAGAAAATACCACAACTCAGCCAATGAGCCCTGAACTCTTACTGGCCTGCAATGGATTTTAATTCAAAGCAGCCTCTCTCAACTTCCTCCTTTTCTCTATAAAGTAACTTTCCTCTGCTTCAATCCCTGGATATGCCTATGGTTTGGCATGGCTTGTATGTCCTGAATTGCAATTCCTCTGTTATTTCCAAGTAAACCCATTTAGTTGGTAAAATAAGGTTGTTGTTTTTTGTTGTTGTTTTGTTTTTTGTTTTTTTGTTGTTTTGGTTTTTTTACTTTTAAGTTTCAAGAAAACATTAATTTACCAAACATTTTTGTAATTTCTTAATTAGCAATGGGGAAGGTGGTACATTTGTTATAATCACTGAGTTGCTTGCCAGGATTGATAGAGAACAAATATTATAAGCATATTCTTCATATTAGCTAGCCTTCTAGTGTGTATTCTGATTCATGTTTTGAATTGGGTTCATATATATTACTTTCAGGTCAAATAGAGAACAGTGAACACGAATTATTCTAGAGCATTCAAAAATTTTTAAATTATTTATATAACCAATACAAAGAATTAGAAGTATGTTTCATTTCAAGACTTTCTGTACACAATATTTGATCCAAGTTCAACGGATAACTCAGGAGTAAAAATAAATCTCCACTTAAAAGCTGACCTCTCTCTTCTTAACAGACAGTCTTGAGGGGTGCTCACAGAGTGGAGCTGTCATGGCACTGGGTTAACTGTGACATTTTGAAATGATTGTGGTTGTAGAACTTCCTGCAGGCAGTTGCTGCTTACTTTGTTAAATTGCACACATTTTTCAGTCAAACATTTTCCTGGCTGCATCAAAGGTGTTGAGTAACTGTGTTAACCTTGGTGTGTTTTGGCAATAGGAGATCAAGTAAAAGTCAATAAATGTCTCCCATAGCCCTGATAAACTCCAAGGGCACAAGCAGAGGTGTTTATGAGCTGTAGGGGACAATTTGGTCAAGTATACGTTTTCCTTCAAATTGCTTATTGCCATTTTAGTGTTAGCAGAACATATTTTAAGTCACTTCTTTGACAGAACATATTGGTTGGCTTTGCGTAGGCTTCTGTGTTTTTATGAGACAGATGGCAATTACCCATTTTTGTGCACTGTTATCTTTTAGCTTTAAGTATCACATTTATTGGTGAATTGGACTTTACTCTAATTTTTTTTTTCATTTTAAACAGTCCTACCCTGTAACACCTCTTTACAAAGAAACATAAAGGTGGGTGCCTATGAAATTATAACATTAAATGGTATAAGGAGTAAAAGACTTTTTAAAAATGGATTCAAATTTTTAATGGAGTTGCTTTCTTTGTTTCCATTTCTCTTCTGCCTTGGGATTATTTTAAAAGGATGGTCATGGGTATCAAAAATGCAGGTATATCCTAAATAGAATAAATCCTCTATGTTATTCTTTTAGCTTTTCAGAAGTAAAAAAAAAAAAAAATTAAAAAATATACCTTAGGATTTTACTTATATTCATGGCACTCTTCTGAAAAGTGTGCTTTTATACAGGAGTTATAAGGAATATAAGAATATTAAACTCTAATAATATTATTTTAAAATTTAAATATGAATGAAAATAATACCTATTAGAAATAAAACTTAAAATCTGTGATCTTTGAGGTGAATATTCAAGCTGGCATATTTTAAATGAAATAAAATACAAGGGGCTAAATAGTTTATAATTAACCTCTTTCCTCAACTTCTTGTCACACAAAGAAAAACATGATTTTGTTTAAAATTTGGCATCAATTTTTGTACTTTGCTTATAGAGACTGACATGTAGCAAGTAACAATTATCTGGAGAGAGTAAAAGGGAAATTATTTAATTTATTGAAATGTACTTGAAGTAAAGCAGTTTTTTCTATCTACTTAGTGATTCCAAACATATTTAAACTGTCCTCAGGATTTCTGATAGGTGCAGTTTACAATACAATCTGAGTTTTTTTTTTAATGTAGTATGTTTGTAATAATAAAGCCTGCATAACTATTTGATGAATGATCATTCATTTAGAAAGGTTAACAAAGGTTGTGCAGTCCAGTTTATGGACAAGATTATATCTGGCTAGCCTGGACTGCAGACAACCTTTATTCTAGAATTCATAGCCTCTATTAGTGTCCTGATCAATTTCCTACAAAACTTCACAAGTACTCCCTTGAATCCAGTTCAGAACTGTTACAGCTCTGAGTTATTCTACAACCACTGCCTCCATTTCAAGTTCCAATCTCTTTCTGATCTGTTTTTTGTTTTTTGATTGTGGTAGTATTGATGAAATTGTTTCGCTAAGGCCACAAATAACTTCCTATTTGCGGAGACTAATGACTTTTTCCTGATTCTTACCCTCTTGTGCCTTTGTCCCCTGGGAGGCTATTGAAAACCTCTTCTTTCCCTTCCCTCCTCCTTTGGCCTCACTGACACTGGTGTTTCCTACTGGGACTGCCCTTTTTGGTTTCCTTCAGGGAGATCTCATCCACTGCCACGGTTTCAACTTTCACTACACTCTGTTGACTTCAGAATTATCTCTATCACTGACATCTCTCTTGAATTTCAGATCTTTAGTTCCAATGCTTAGTTGATGGACATAGGCTCTTGAATGTGCAGCAAGCATCTCAAAGTTTACATGCTGTCATGCCTAATTTGCCATTTCACTACACCTCACTTTTGCTTCAGACATTCATTCATTACTCCCTTCCCCCGACGTTCAACCTGGAGCCAGAAAGCTCTTTTTATCTCCTCTCTTTCCCATAACAGTACTACCAACAATCAATCAGCCATTGTGTCTATCAGAAATGTTTTTCAAGTGTTGTTCAATTCTCCCTTTTCCTTTCCATTATTTTTGCAATTACCCATTCCCTCTTGTTACAACTGCTAGATAGTTTGTCTTTCTGCCTTTTATATTTCTTCTACTGTAAAGTCTACCATAACTCCAACATTTTAATCTTTCTAAAGGATACAATCACATCATTTTCCCGATCAAAAACTTTGGCCACTCGTTTTCAAGAAAAAGTACATGCTCCTTCTTTGTGGTATTGGGGCGCTGTACAATCTGTCTTTACACATCTAGCTTGGGTTATCTCACAGTACTTCTCTCGAGGCTTCATCTCTCAACCCCAGCTGTAATACACATGTTATTTTTTAAACATGTCACTCACAAAATTTTGTTTTGAGTGGTATATGTCTAGCTAGTTTATTGAAAAGTCACAACTCACTGGGATATACATGTATAACAGCTTTATAGCTTTATTTTTTTCCCCAGTCATGATCTCAAGTTTTTTCTATCAAACCATCTTGCTTCAGAAGTGTCACCGCTTTTAGTGACCCTAAAACATGAGGTGATTTCAGTTTTCACATAGTCTTATTTCATTTTAGGGCTCAATCCTGGTGCGCTGTTTGTTCACCCTTCCAGTACAAGACAGAGCCTTGGCTCTAGTGACTTGCAGGGAGAGGTGAGGTTTGGTTTATGATCTGTTTTCATACACCTCTCCCTCTCTGCTTCTTCCCCCTGCTGCCTCCCCCAGTGTGTGGCAGAAGAGCAAGAGGGAAGAGACAGATCTCCTTTTACTTGCTTAGGAGAAGTTTTTGGCCTCACTTTGTTTGGCCCAGTGTCCATAGGGTGCTGATGTCTGATTGTGGCTTCAGTCTGCTCCATCAGTAGGATCTCAGAAGAGCTTTTTATGCCTCCACAGTTTCTTGAAGTTTGGGAAAAATTTTCTGATTGACTTCCAAATGTTGGCATCATCACATATTTTTCTGATATGTGAGCCTCTTTCTTTAACTGCTCTGGTGATCTCAAAATGATCTGTTTTCCAGGGCCAAAAATTTGGGCTTGTGGGCATCTGTGGGAACCAGGATTTCAAAGGAGAGTGGCCTGGCCCATTCATTGCTTGGCAATCTTCCCCTGAACCACCTCTCTCTATTTATTTCTTCTTCTGCTTTGGTAGTAGAGGGAGATTGGCATGTAGCCCAGATATTCTCTAGATGACTAATAAGGAAACAAAACACCTGTATTCATTTCTTATCTGTCCAGGGGAAGATTGTCAAGGACACTGGCATCCCAGTGTTCATGAGTTAGGGCTTCTCTCTCTAGCCCTTTAATAGCTTTTTTTTGTGAAAACTACTCCCCTGAAAGGAGACCCCTTCTTTCCTAATCCCACACTGTTATGGTAGCCACTAGCTATGTGTGGCTATTGAGTACTTGAAAGTACTCAAGTACTCAAGACTGGTTTAATTGATATGTACTGTAAGTGTGCACACACATCAGATTTCAAAGATAGGATAAAACATATATATAAATTTTCTATGTTTCAAGATATTATATATTGAATTTTTGAATATATTATTTTAAATACTATGATATTAAAATTAATTCCATGTGTTTATTTTTACCTCTATTAATGTGACTATAGGACAGTTTTAAATTACATATGTGGCTTGCATTATATATTTTTTATTATTGAGAAAGAGAGAAAGCTCAAGTGGGGGAGGGGCAGAGAGAGAGAGAAGAGACAGAGAATCCCAAGCAGACTCCACACTGTCTGCAGAGCCCAATGCAGTACTTGAACCTATGAGCCATGAGATCATGACCTGAGCCAAAGTTGGATGCTTAACTGACTGAGCCACCCAGACACCCCTTGCATTATATTTGCATTGGATAATGCTGATATAGGGGACAGGAAATGTCAATTAAACTCTACAGGAAACTACTATGATAATTTGGATATATTATGATAATTTAGAATGTGGATACATAGTGCCTTTTGTTTTTAGCTTTTGATCTTCACTCGCAAATTAGAGACCACAGGAATAATCCCACCAACAGTAGCACAGAAATTATTCTTTTTAAAATCTATTGAAAAGTTTTCCTCTGTTTTTATTATTAGTCCTGAAAATATGGGTCAAAAATTGATTTGATCTGTGTATTGGGCCATCTGTTTATACCACCTAGGTTATAGTATTAGGTGAAAGCCAAGGAGGTATTTAATTGAAATCCCAATGAACATTGAAGTGAAAAGGAAATTAATGAAATCATACCATAATGAAAATCAACCAATGTTAAGGCTAGAAATATTACATTATTAAGAAGTTTTGTGGTAAATTTTGATGAACGGGTACAAATTGTTTCCATCATGTTTGTTAGTATTGCTAAAATATTGCAATTATTTCTCTAAAGTAATCTAAAAATACATCCTATCCTGCAATTCAATTTGACTTCAAGTTAAGCACAACTTACTGCACAAAAAACATTATTTAAATCTATTTTTGTGAGGGGCGCCTGGGTGGCGCAGTCGGTTAAGCGTCCGACTTCAGCCAGGTCACGATCTCGCGGTCCGTGAGTTCGAGCCCCGCGTCGGGCTCTGGGCTGATGGCTCAGAGCCTGGAGCCTGTTTCCGATTCTGTGTCTCCCTCTCTCTCTGCCCCTCCCCCGTTCATGCTCTGTCTCTCTCTGTCCCAAAAATAAATAAAAAAACGTTGAAAAAAAAAAAAATTTAAATCTATTTTTGTGAACGAGGTGACAGGTTATATTACTAAATGAAATGAACATGTTTTCTTTTTTCTAAAGTTAAAATGAAAACATTCTAATTATTTATAAATATAGGTCATCATTACAGAATTATATGAATTTATCTCTTTAGAAAGCCATAGAGAATTGTTATAAGAACAGCAAACTCTATCAAGGTAACCTCTATTCCCTTATTATAGTCATTATGAAATATTTAAACACTTACTTAAAATGAAGTTGTCCTTTTCCTTCTGCCTAGATGTCATATCTTCTTGGTGAAAGAAATGTCTAAAAATATTCTCCTTCTCTATCTAATTGAGTGTATATGAGAGTATGTCATAATTGGTATTCTGATTGCACTCAGATTCCTCATCATACCCATTTTTGTTTCAATACTGTCATTATCATAGTTTTACATTATCATACTTAAAGTGCTTATGATATATGCAGAGAAAGTTGTAAAAGATGAGAGTTGTAATTGTAGGTCTTAGAAAAAATATACACCAGGGTTTCTGAGAAGGACATTTAACCATGAAATAATAAAAATAGAAATAATTAATAATCATAAATGACAATCTAAACAAGAAATGTAAAGATGCCTTTCAAAACCAAAATAGAGAAGTTTAAAATGTTAATATTATTGATCTAATCTATGTTATATATCTTACACTACTGGAAAGCTCTTATGTTTTTAAATTTCAGCTGGATTTCAGATAGGAAGCATGAGAAATAAGAAAAGATTTAGGTTTTGTTTTTTGTGTCTGTCTTGAAGGATTTATACTCTAATGGGAGATTCTTTGAAAGAATAAAGCACATGATTAAGGAAGATCTGTCTCTCCTTTTCACCTGGTATTTTGAACTGCTAACTGCTGACCACAACACACACTGTTTAACTTTGTCATTTCTATTTGAATTGAATGTTTCTAAGAAAGCTAAATTTACTTTAAAATATATGTTTAAAAAGTAAGTACATAGTAATTTAAAAAGTAAGTGTATAGACTTTGTTCACAATAATGCACACACACATATGTGTATATCACATTTATATACAAATAACTATATATGTGAACATTTTTTCAAAACAAAAATTAGATTTTGATCAATTCTGAAAAATAGTACATAATTGTTCATAAGGCAAAAGGCCTTAGGCTTGAGCATTTGTTTTAATTTGGATAAACAAGATAAAATATTGTGGTATAGAATCAGAGACTAAAATACAGAAAAAAAATACATAAGGTGAAATTACATGGCCTCTTATTATCTGTACAAGGGCCACAAAAATCAGGAAGACAAAAAGCTTATGGCAATCTCTGAGTTTTACAGACATCTGAGATTGAGAGGTCTATGATTATTATATACCATCTTGAACATCCTATTACTTACCAAATAAATATCCTGGTTGTTTTATATGTCCTTGATTAACCTAAATGTCTTAAAGTGGTACCTTCTCTTGAGGCTCTTTAAATAGTGAAAAAATTATAATTTATGATGTAATTAAGCCTTCTCTCAGAAAAGTCTTTAAAATGAGATAAAATACTTATTTGAGAGAAATAGTGATTGATGTTTCCTCAAGATAGATGATTTATTAGGTTTTATATTTATTTCCAATCTTCATTTAAACAATTTTATATCTCAGGTTGACAATCCTTTGGAAGTGGTTGACAAAGACGTGACTCCTGTTTATGTGTACATAGATTGAAGAAGAGGCAATTATAGATTGGATCTAAAAATTCTATTCAGAAGGAAGAGATTCAATATTAATCCTTTATAGTTAAAAACAAACAAACTTAACTTATCACTATTATAGCACAAAGTGCTGGTGGCAACAGCTCAAGGAACAGCCCTCTAGTATTTTATTTTATTTTATTTTTAAAATTTTTTTATTTTTTATTTTTTTAAAAAATTTTTTTTTTCAACGTTTTTATTCTATTTTTGGGACAGAGAGAGACAGAGCATGAACGGGGGAGGGACAGAGAGAGAGGGAGACACAGAATCGGAAACAGGCTCCAGGCTCTGAGCCATCAGCCCAGAGCCCGACGCGGGGCTCGAACTCACGGACCGCGAGATCGTGACCTGGCTGAAGTCGGACGCTTAACCGACTGCGCCACCCAGGCGCCCCTTTAAAATTTTTTTAACGTTTTATTTATCTTTGAGACAGAGAGAGACAGAGCATGAATGGGGGAGGGGCAGAGAGAGAGGGAGACACAGAATCGGCAGCAGGCTCCAGGCTCTGAGCCATCAACCCAGAGCCTGACGCGGGGCTCGAACTCAAGGACCGCGAGATCGTGACCTGAGCTGAAGTCTGACGCCCAACTGACTGAGCCACCCAGGCGCCCCCCCTCTAGTATTTTAAAATGGTCCCCAGGTAAAGCTGATATAGTCAGTTAAAAGCAGTCCTCAATGCATGCTGGGAAATCAGTCCTGGAAATGCTTTACATTCTAGCCTTATTGTAAGAAGTGGTTCAGGAGAAATTTATATACCTAAGATTTTGTTTTCTGCCTTGACATTTATGGAGTATATTTTAATATACTACCTAATCTTAGTTGGTGACTTCAAAAACTGGTGTTAATATTTTAGTTTTTGTTTTTACATATTCAGTGATATTCCCCTCATGCTTGATAGAATATACCCTGTTGTTTCTGGAATGCTTTGAAATCAACCAGGTTAATTTAGGTGCTTGAAATTATTTACAAGCAAATAATAGCTTCTGTATTTAAAAAGATATCATCAATTCCCGTTGGAAATATTAATAATCCCTTTCCTCTTCTCTGGCCCCACTATTTCCTAGATAATTCTAACAATCCCTAAGAAACCCCTTGCCTCCAGTATTTAATTATTTATTATAGTTGATCACAAAGTGTCTTCTTAGGGAGTGTTGGAGACAGAACTGATCCCTTTTGCTCAGTAAAAGATCCAGCCTTTATAGCATGGCACTCATAAACCTTAAAAGTGCCTTCTGATCCAACCAGAAAGAACTTTCTCCTTACCTCCATATAATATTTTGAAAGTACATAG
Organism: Leopardus geoffroyi; assembly: GCF_018350155.1. Lineage (NCBI taxonomy): Eukaryota > Metazoa > Chordata > Mammalia > Carnivora > Felidae > Leopardus > Leopardus geoffroyi. The sequence continues at coordinate 95,076,698 of NC_059327.1, read as the reverse complement.
ATTTTTAAGTCATCACATTATATTGTGGTTAATAGTTTATATATACTATTTGAACCAGAAATGAGCATACCTGCAATAGAATTATTTCTAGGTCTTAGGTAAAATACAAATTAAAGACAAGAATTGTATAGACTTCATCATGTCCACTATGCTTTATGATTATACAGTATCATGGTCTAAGTCTAGTTTGAAGAACTTGATGTCACAAAAATTTCATTTGTTCCAATGTTACAGGATAGGCTCCATTCGTCTCCCAATTTCACACTTCCTCCTCATTGAAACTGATTGAATTAATTGCCAGGGAGACTTAAGGTGAATGTATCTGAAGACCCTCAATATTATCATCGTACTTGCCATTCCCTTAACTTTCAGGCAGATTGACATATAATAATTTGAAGACATTGAAATACCTATTTTGCATATGACTCATGGGAAGTTACCTCCTGTTTTACATTAGAGGAGACAAAACACTATGGAAGTTTAAAATAAAGACTACAGTTGAGATAATAATAAAATAAAAGATCTTTAAAAAAGAAATAAAGCTATTATGCAAACACAAAGTCCTTTTAGGTAGAGGTAAGATTCGAAAGGTTTTCCTTCCATTTTCCTTCCATTCTGTTTAAATCCTAGAACTGTGCATGATTTATATCACATTAAAGAGTTAATATTAGCTTTTTCACTTCTGAATACCTTGAAGAGAGAGACTATAGACTACTTATCTTTGAATATTCCTAAAGATGCAATTCCTAAAATGCAGCAGTCAGGCTTTTCATGAATAAAGATTTGTTGATTGACTGTAATCCTTAAAAAAATCACAATTTTAATCTTATCTATTTATTACCAACTACTTGATTTATTATATAATATTATTTTATGATCATATTCCTCAAATTATATCAGAAATCTCTGAAAGAGATTAGAAGGCTGCAGCCTTTCAAAAAATGATTTAGGATTTTTGCTTTCAACAGTAGTGAAATGAGTAATTTGGATCAATTCTTCCAGTAAGAATAAAGATTCTGAAAAAATTGGTAAGATATCTTAAAATCACTGAAGTTTTCACACATTACTTAGGAGGAGTTGTTAAGATAGAAGATTAGTAGGGGGACCCTGGGCTTGTCTCATCCCTGGAACACAGCTAGATCAACATCAAATCATTTGATTTGATCAAATCAATCTGAGGATTAAGAGAGGGGCAGAGAGGGGAATTGGGAGAGAGAAAGGCCGTGGGGCGGCAAGGGGTGGGAGATCTTTTCACAGAGAGGAGAGAGGAGGAGAGAGAGCAATGCACTGGGTTTGGTGGGGGGGAAGCACTCCCCCAAAACAATTGATGGGGAAATCATGAGGAACTGCCTATCTCAAGTGTTTGAAAACAGTGAGCTGAAATTCTGAGTTTTTGGAAGTCTGTGCCATTTGCTGGAGTAGAGCCAGAAGGGTGGAAGTGCTCCTGAAGAGAAGGAGGGGAGACCCAGAACAGAAATGGCAGCTTGATGTGAGGATCCTCTGGGTCCCACTGGGAGAGAATATTCTTTTTCCTGGAGTGCATTTAGAAGAGAATATTTTGCCTCTCCAAGGACAAAAGACCTGGTTGGTGCTTTTGAGGGGACATTCAACAGCAGGGGACAGAGGCGCGCACAGAGGGCAGATAAAGTGTTTGCAGCTTTTCTCTGTGCATCACCATAAATTCTAGACACTCTGCGACTGTGTGACTGTTTTTCTGGGAAAAAGAAATGGCACAGGCGCAACTCTGTACAGCTGTCCTCTGGAGGAAGGGAGGGTCTGTGCCTTGCTGGGTCCTTTAAGATTTGAAGTTTCGAATCCCTGTCATACGCCAGAGATAAAACATAGGAGAATGGTGGTGCCAGGTGTGTGGATGGTCCAGGCACAGAAGAGTTGAGAGTGAGGATCTGACAGAAGTCTGGGACACAGGAGGGGAGATTGTTTGCTTTTCTATGAGGGCTAACTGAATAGAGATGGGTGCCAGCTCCCATACCCAGGGATGAGAGAGCAGAGTGATATCTTTTCCCACCCACCAGCACTATGGGACTCCAGCTAACAATACAACACTCCTAGCTGTGGCTGGAAACGCTTACACCAAACCCTGTCCCCCTGCACCTTGCAGGGACATCTTTACAAGGGCAGGTCTGATTGTGAGCCAGTGCAGGGGGCTTCTCCCTCAGAGGACCACCAAAGGCTCCCACATGCACTAAGTCTACTGATCATAGAGTACTCCACAGCATCAGCTTCAGTTCTAGTGGAAACAAGATCAGGCTTTTTACTTTCTTTCTTTCTTTTTTTTTTTTTTTTTTTTTTTTTATCAAGCTTAAAGTTTTTTTTTTTTTTTTTTTTTTTTGTTCATTTGTTTGTTTGCTTTTTCATTTCCTCTTCTCATTTTCTGGATCAGGATTCTCTTTCTTGCTTGCTTGCTTGCTTTCTTCTTTCCTTCATCTTTTTTGCTTTCTTTTTCTTTGGAATCAGGCTTAGAGTTTTCATTTGTCTGTTTGTTTTGTTCTTTTTCCTTTTCTCTCTCTCTCTCTTTTTTTTTTTTTTGTGGGGGGAGATAAGGCCTTTCTTTCTTTCTTTCTTTCTTTCTTTCTTTTTAAAATCAGGCTTATTTTAACAAACAAATAAAAGCACACCTACTTCAAGGTCCAAACACTCCCCACTGCAAGCATGGTGGAGCATTGTAGAGGACTGACCTGGAGGAAAGAGCAGCCAAATCACAAAAACATATGCCAGAAACACTTCCTGAAGTATCACACCCTGGACACTGTATGACTCCTTCTTAATATAGCATTACACTCAGGAGCAGGAAACATAATAAGCTTCTATAACATGCAAAAGACAGAAACCTATACAAAATGACAACACGGTGTTACTCTTCCCCAAAGAAAGATCAAGAAGAAACCATAGCCAGGGATTTGCTCAAAAGATATATATGTAATATATCTAAACAAGAATTTAGAACAACAGTCATAAGCCTACTAGCTGGGCTTGAAAAAAAGCATAGAAGACTCTAGAGAAACCTTTGTTGCAGAGATAAAAGACTTAAAAACTAGTCAGGCCAAAATAAAAAATACTATAGCTGAGATGAAAAACCAACTGGATGTAATAATAATGAGGATGGAAGAAGCAGAGAAACAGAGTGATATAGAAGGTAAAACTATGGAAAAATAATGAAGCTGTAAAGGAGAGGGAAAAAAACCATTAGATCACAAGTATAGACTTAGAGAAATCAGCAATTCCATAAAGTGCAATAATATCCATATCATAGGAATCCCAGAAGAAGAGAGGGAAAAGGGAAAGAAAGCTTATTTAAACAAATTATAGAGAACTTCCCTCATCTTGGGAAGGAACAGTCATTCACGTTCAAGAGGCACAGAGAATTCCCCTCAAAATTAACGAAAACAGGTCAACACCAAGACATATCATAGTGAAAATTGTAAAATACAAAGATAAAAAGAGAATTCTGAAAACTTCTAGGGACAAAAGTTCTTAACCTACAAGAGTACACATTTAAGGTTAGCAGCAGACCTGTCCACAGAAACTTGGCAGGCCAGAAAGGAATGTTATGATATATTCAATGTGCTAAATGGGAAAAATATGCAGCCAAGAATACTTTATCCAGCAAGGCTGTCATTCAGAATAGGAGAGATAAAGAGTTTCCAAGACAAGCAAAAACTAAAGGAGTTCATGAACACTAAATAATCTCTGGGAGAATTATTAAAGGGGACCCTTTTAGTGGCAAGGACAGACCAATAGCAACAAAGACTAGAAAGAAACAGAGGCGATCAACAGGAACAGCAATTTTACAGGTAATACAATGGTACTAACTTCATATCTATAATACTTATTCCAAATGTATATGGACTAAATGCTCCAATCAAGAGATATGGTATCAGAATGGATTAAAATTCAAGACCCATCAATATGTGGACTACAAGAGACTCATTTTAGACCCAAAGATACCTTCAGCTTGAAAGTAAGGGGGTGGAAAACCATCTATCATGCTAATAGACTTCAAAAGAGAGCTGGGGTAGCCATACTTACATCAGACAAACTAAATTTTAAACCAAAGACTATAATGAGAAGTGAAAAAGAGTATTATATCATAATAAAGGAGTCTATCCATAAGAAGGTCTAACAATTGTAAATATTAGTGCCCTCAACTTGAAAGCAGCCAAATATATATATCAATTAATAACAAACTTAAAGGTATCATTGATAATAATAAAATAATAGTAGGGGACTTTAACACCCCACTTACAACAATGGACAGATCATCCAAACAGAAAATCAACAAGGAAACAATGGCTTTGAATGACACAGTGGACAAGATGGACTTAACAGATATATTCAGAAAATTTCACCCTAAAGAAGGAGAATACACATTATTTTCAAGCACACATGGAACATTCTCCAGAATAGATCACATACTAGGTCACAAATCAGGCCTCAACCAGTAAAAAGAGATTGATATCATACCATGAATATTTTCAGACCACAATGCAATGAAACTTGAAGTCAACCACAAGAAAAAATTCGGAAAGACCACCAATACATGGAATATCCTATTAAAAAATGAATAGGTTAACCAGTAAATTAAAGAGTAAATTAAAAAAAAAATACATGGAGGGGCGCCTGGGTGGCTCAGTTGGTTGGGCATCCAACTTCAGCTCAGGTCATGATCTCGCAGTCTGTGAGTTCAAGCCCAGCATCAGGCTCTGTGCTGACAGCTCAGAGCCTGGAGCCTGCTTTGGATTCTGTGTCTCCCTCTCTCCTGCCCCTCCCCCACTCATGCTCTGTCTCTCTCCATCTCTCAAAAATGAATAAATGTTAAAATTTTTTTAAATAAAAAAATAAATAAAATACATGGAAGCCAATGAAATGAAAACATGGCAAGCCAGAACCTTTGAGATGCAGCAAATATGATCATAGGAAGAAAGTATACAGAAATTCAGGCCTTCCTTAAGAAGGAAGAAATATCTCAAATACACAACTTTACCTTACACCTAAAAAATCTGGAAAAAGAGCAGCAAATAAAGCCCCAAACCAGAAAAAGAAGGTAAATAATAAAGATTATAACACAAATAAGTGATATAAAAATTAAAAAAATAACAGTAGACAGATAAACAAAACTAGGAGCTGGTTGTTTGAAATAAAATTAACAAAATTGATAAACCCCTAGCCAAATATAACAAAAAGAAAAGAGAAAGGACCCAAATAAATAAAATCATAAACAGACAAGGAGAAATCACAACCAACACCACAGAAATACAAGCAATTATAAGAGAATATTATGAGCAATTATATGTCAACAAATTGGGCAATCTGCAAGAAATGGATAAATTCCTAGAAACATATAAACCACCAAAATGGAAACCGGAAGAAACAGAAAATTTGCACAGGCCCATAACCAGTAAAGAAATTGAATCAGTAATAAAACATCCTCTAAGAAATAAGAGTCCAGGGTTGGATGGCTTCCCAGGGGAATTCTACCAAATATTTAAAGAAGAATTAGTATCTGTTTTTTGAAACTGTTTCAGAAAATAGAAATGGAAGGAAAACTTCCAAACTCATTCTATAAGGCCAGCATTACCTTGATTCCTAAACCAGACAAAGATACCACTAAAAAGGAGAATTACATACCAATCTACCTGATGAACATGGGTGCAAACATTGTCAACAAGATACCAGCAAAATGAATCCAACAGTACATTAAAAAAATTATTCACCAGGATCAAGTGGGATTTATTCTTGGGATGCAGGGATGGCTCAATATCTGCAAATCAATCAATGTGATTCATCACATTAATAAAAGAAAGAATAAGAACCATATGATTCTTTCAATGGATGCAGAAAAAGTATTTGACAAAAGACAGCATCCTTTCTTGATGAAAACCCTTAAGAAACAGGGATAGAAGGAACATACCTCAACAATAAAAGCTATATAGAAAGACCCACAGCTAATATTATCCTCAATAGGGAAAAATTGAGAGCTTTTTCCCCAAGGTCAGGAACATTACAGGGATGTCCACTGTCACCACCATTGTTCAACATACTACTGGAAGTCCTTGCCTCAGCAATCAGGAAAAAAAAAGAAATAAAAGGTATCTAGATTGTCAAGGGAGAAGTCAGTCTTTCACCCTTCCCAGACAAAGAGTACATGGAAAGCCCAAAACACTCCACCAAAAACTCACGAGAACTCATGCACGAATTCAGCAAAGTCACAGGATATAAAATCAATGTACAGAAATCTGCAGCATTTCTTTATAACAATAATGAGACAGCAGAAAGAGAAATCAAGGAATTGATCCCATTTACAATTGCATCAAAAACCATAAGATACCTAGGAATACACCTAACCAAAGAAGTAAAAGACCTATACTCCAAAAACTATAGAACACCCATGAAATAAATAGAAGAAGATGCAAAGAAATGGAAAAAAGTTCCATGCTCATGGAATGGAAGAACAAGTGTTTTAAAAGTGTCTATACTACCCAAAGCAATCTACACATTCAACAGAATCCCTGTCAAAATAACACCAGTATTTTTCACAGAGCTAGAAAAAACAATTCTAAAATTTGTATGGAACCAGAAAAGAGCCCAAATAGCCAGAGTCATGCTGAAAAAGAAAAGCAATGTGGGAGACATCACAATTCTGGACCTCAAGCTGTATTACAAAGCTGTAATCATCAAGAGAGAATGGTACTGGCACAGACACAGATCAATGAAACAGAATAGAAGACCCAGAAATGGACCCACAACTATATGGTCAACTCATATTTGACAAAGCAGGAAAAAATGTCCAACGGCAAAAAGTCTCTTCAACAAATGCTGTTGGGAAAATTGAACAGTTACATGAAGAAGAATGAAACCAGACCACTTTCTTACACCATACACAAAAAAAAATTCAAAATGGATGAAAGACCTATGGGTAAGACAGGAAACATTAAAATCCTAGAGGAGAAAACAGGCAGCAATCTCTTTGATTTCGGCCATAGCACCTTTTTATTAGACATGTCTCCAGAGACAAGGAAAACAAAAGTAAAAATTAACTATTGGTATGTCAATAACACAAAAAGCTTCTGCAGTGAAGGAAACAAGCAACAAAACTGCAAGGCAACCTACAAGATGAGAGAAGATATTTGCAAATCGCATCTCAGATAAAGGGCTAGTATCCAAAATCTATAAAGAATTTATCAAGCTCAATACCCAAAAATCAAGAATCCAATTTAGAAATGGGCAAAAGGCATGAAGAGACACTTCTCTAAAGAAGACATACAAATGCCTAACAGCCACATGAAAAGATGCTCAACACCATTTATTGTCATGGAAATACAAATCAAAACCACAATGAGATACCACCTCACACCTGTCAGAATAGCTAAAAACAATAACTCAGGAAGCATATTCTCTGTTGAGGATACAGAGAAAGGGGAACACTTCTGCACTGCTGGTGGGAATGCAAACTGGTGCAGCCACCCTGGAAAACAGTGTGAAGTTTCCTCAGAAAGTTAAGGATAGAACTAACTACCCTACAACCCAGCAGTTGCACTACTAAGTATTTGTCCAAAGGATACAAAAATACTGATTCAAAGGGACACATGAACTCCAACGTTTATAGCAGCATTATCAACAATAACAAAATTGTGGAAAGAGCGCAAATGTCCGAGTGATTAATGGATAAAAAAGATGCGGTATATATGTACAATGCAATACTACTCAACCATCAAAAGAATGGAATCTTGCCATTTGCAACAACATGGATGGAACTGGAGGGTTTTATGCTAAGTGAAATAAGTCAGTCAGAAAAAAAAATATGTGATTTCATTCATACGTTTCATTCACCGTTTAAGAAACAAAACAGGTGAATATAAGGAAGGGAAGATAAAACAAAATAAGATAAAAAGAGAGAAGGAGGCAAACCGTAAGAGACTTCTTAAAATTTTTTTTACTGTTTAATTTTGAGAGAGAGAGAGAGAGAACATGAGTGGGGAGGGGCAGAGAGAGAGGGAGACACAGAATCTGAAGCAGGTTCCAGGCTCTGAGCTGTCAGCACAGAGCCCAGTGTGGAGCTCAAACTCATGAACTGTGAGATCATGACCTGAGCCGAAGTTGGATGCTCAACCAACTGAGCCACCCTGGCACCCCAAGAGACTCTTAAATATAGAGAACAAACTGAGAAGTGCTGGAGGGGTATTGGGTGAGGGAATGGACTAGATGGGTGATGGACATTAAGAAGGGTACTTGTTGGGATGAGCACCAGGTGTTATACATAAGTGATGAATCACTAAATTCTACTACTGAAACCAAAACTACTCTATATGTTAACTAACTTGAATTTAAATATTATCTTGGAAGGAAAAAAGATACAATATTTAAATTTAAAAAATCATGGAATTTGTGAGAAGATAGTGAAAAGCTCAATAAAGTAAAACTAGCAGCTTGGCAAGTATGACTAACACAAAAGAAGAGGGAAGAAAGACAATATTAGGAATACAAAAGAGGAAATAAATATGGATATAGAGCAGATATTAAAAAATTAGAATATACCACAGCAGCTTACACCAGTACATTTGAAAACTTATAATAAAGTGAAGTTTGTTGGAAGGTATAAAATAATAAAATTTGAGAATCTAAATAGAATAATAACTGTAGAAGAAACAAAAATAGGTATTAAATACCAACCATTACTTTCCACCTCTCCCCCTGTCAAATGTGTACCAGTGTCTTTGAACTCTGATACTTGCTCTTATTCCTGCCTACATGAAAGTCTCATCTACATGACCTTTTGTTTTTATTTAAAAATTATTTATCACATGATCTTCACATGGCAGAATCCACCTCATAATTCAAGTCTAAGCTCAAGTATCATTAGATAAAGAAATTTCATTTGGCTGTATTTTCCAATTTTATACTATTCCTATTGTCAAATCTTCATTCAGTTGGTATTTGGTTTTCTTCACAGCCCTTGACATTATTTGAAGTTATGTTAACTTTTTAATTTATTTGTTTCTTTACTTGTTTGTCATGTCTTCTCTACTACAAATAGTGTCACAAAAGCAAGGGCCTCCTAAGTCTTTCCATTCCTTAATAACTAGGATTTTTATTCCCAGAGTATACTCTGGTACATAATAAACATTCATCAAATACTGATTTATTGAATTAATTTTAATTATTTAATAACATGAGTATCATTGATAAAGCTACCATGATCAGAGTGGAGATCCTAGCCAATGAAATAATACAAAAACAGTAACAGTCGATATAAATGGTGGGAAAAATCATCCCACTATCAATGGTGGGATAAAAGTCATTCTTTGCATATGTCATTATTGTCAGCTAAGAAAAAAATTAAAGAATTAATCCACAACTATTTAACCCAGTAAAAGAGTTTATCAAGATGAAAAGGTACAAATCAACACACATACAAAATCAATTTTTCTTCCATAGTAACGATAATAAATTAAGAAATACAGTGAAAATCATGGCATTCTCAATAGCAACAAATATTCTAAGAGTAAGCCTAACAAGAAATGTACAAGAGTTTTATGGAAAAAACTGAAAACTCTTAATGGGTGATATAAAAAGTCCTAAATAAATATAGAGGTATTCTATATTATAATGACACTCACTATTTTAAGGATTCCTTACATTAATCTGTATGATCAATTCAAGTCCAGGAAAAGTCAGAACATTATTAATCACGTGACTTGAAAATTGATTCTAAAATTCACATCAATAATAAATATCCAACAATAGCCAAAGTGAAGAACAAATAAACTTGGTGGTTGGTAAGCATGCTCTACTGAAACCTAATATTTTGTGAAACTATAATTGTAGTTTTTTTGATGCAACTCTACACATATATGAGTCTAGAAATAACTCATTAAAATATGGAGTTTGAGTAAATAATGAAGACAGATTTTTTTTGTTTGTTTTTATTTATTTTTGAGACACAGACGAGGGGCTGGGGTGGGCAGAGAGAGAGGGAGACACGGAATCCAAAGGAGGCTCCAGGCTCTGAGCTGTCAGCACAGAGCCCAACTCAGAGCTTGAACTCATGGACTGTGAAATCCTGACCTGAGCCAAAGTCAGACACCTAACCGACTGAGCCACTCAGGCTCCCCATGAAGATAGATTTTTAAATGAATGAAGAAAGACTAATTTCTAAATAGTATTTATATACTATCCAGTATATAAAAATACTTTTGTGGGAAATTATCAATTATGAAATTTGAATAATCCAATAGAAAATTATCAAAAGATATAACAAAATACATAAAGTGATGATTGCAAAAGGCAATATATGAATTTTAGCATACTCTATGCAATAATCAAGGAAATACAAATTGAAACAGTAAGACACTCTTTTTCTGCTTGATCTTTACTACTTTTGGCAGGCTTTCTACTGTTTTGTGGTTTGGAGTTTTAGGTAACTCCTTGTTTCACTGAAGTTAAATATGCATTTCTGTTTCTAATTCACCTTATAGGTTTGAGATTTCTAAAAGCACAAGAGAAATCATCAAACTTACTCCACTATTTTAAGTTGGGAAGTCAGCACATTATTCTTGGTCTTTTAAAGTTGATAATTAAATATTGATGAAGAATTCAATAATTAAAGAAAAAACAAAAAGGTGATTTATGGGTTAAGAATTATGTTCAGGTAAAGAATTGATATAAGATTTGGTAGTCTTAATTTGAAAGTATGCTGGACCATAAATACAAAATTAGTTGCAGTTTCATTTGTGCAATTCCTAAAAAAAATTATTTCTCTAGAATTTTAAATAACTTTTACATCATATTAAGTTATTATCTAGAAAAAGAAATGTATTTAAAAATTAGCTTGGTATTTCAACAAATAAAACTGTTTCAGTGAGAGTGTGAAGTTTGTCTTTAAAGCTTATTAATTATCTGTCATTACATTTTAACTCAGATTTTTTACACATACATAACACTATGGATCACCTATAGTCTCAAAGAATACATAGAAACCCGTTATAGGTGTGCCAGAATATCCATAGGAAGTTAACTTTCCTTTTAGTAGTAACAGGGAGCAAAGCACACTTGTAGTAATTAAGGTGACAGGTAGTAATTGAATTTGCCTCCAAATAAACCATCAAGTCCCAATAAATAATTAAAACAAGCAGTCTTTCTCAAAATGCAGTAGTTAGGGAGCTGTGATTAAAAATTTCTAAGAGTCATTATTAGATTATTTTTCATTGTGGTAAAAAACACATAACATGAAGTCTATCCTTTTAAATTTTAAATGTACAGTACAATATTATAGACCAAGTGCACATTGTTGTACAGCAGATCTTGAGAACTTTTCCATCTTGCATGATTGAAACTTTATACCAATTGAACAGCACTCCCCTTTTTCCCCTCTATTCAGCCCCTGGCAACCACCATTCTATTAGATATCTCTTTAGATTCCTCATATAATTAGATACTTTAGATACCTCATATAATTAGGATCATGGGATATTTCTGACTTTTGAGATCATCTTATGAAACGTAGCATAATGTCCTCATAGTTCATCCATGTTGTCACATATGACAAGATTTCCCTCGTTTTTAAGGCTGACAAATATTCTATTGTAGGTATAAACTACATTTCTTTATCTAGTCCCCCATCAGTAGACATTTAGGTTGTTTCTACCTCTTAGCTATCGTGAATAATATTTCAATGAATATGAGAGTACAAATATCTTCTAAAGATCCAAATTTCAATTCTTTTGAGTAAATACCTAGAATTGGGATTGCTGGATCATATGGTAATATTAAATCTTTCAGTCCATGACAATGGAATGTCTTTCCATTTGTTGTGTAATCTCTAATTTCTTTCAGCAATGTTTGATAGTTTTCAGTGTACAAGTCTTTTGTCTTCTTGGTTAAGTTTATTGCTAAGTGTTTATTATTTTTGATATTATTGTAAATGGGATTGTTTTCTTAAATTTCCTTTTTCAGATTGGTTGTTCCCAGTGTATAGAAATGAAAATCAATTTTTGCATTTTTATTTTATATTCTGTAACTTTCTGAACTCAATTATTTGTACTAACAGTTTTTTTTCTTTTAGATATTGTTTTTTGTGGAATCTTAGGGTTTTCTTCATATAAAATTAAATTGTCTGTAAACAGAAGTAATTTTGCTTCTTCCTTTTCAATTTGGATGCTTTATCTTTATTTTGTCTAATTGTTCTATCTAGGATTTCCAGAACTATGTTAAGTAAAAGTGGTGTGAGTGGGCATCTTTGCCTTGTTCTTACTCTTAGAGGAAACATGTTCACCATTGGATGTGATTTTAGCTGTGCGCTTTTCATATATAGAGGTAATTACCTTCTGTTTCTAGTTTGTTATTTTTATCATGGAAGCATGTTGAATTTTGCCAAACAGTTTTTCTGTATTTCATCAAAGGGATCATATGATTTTTATCTTTCATTCTATAATGTGGTATGTCACATTGATTGATTTCCATATGTTGAAGCATCCTGTATACCAGGGATAAGTCCTACTTCGTCATGGTATATGATCCTCCTAAATTTTTTTTAACATTTATTTATTTTTGAGAGACAGAGAGAGATAGAGCACTAGTGGGGGAGAGGCAGAGAGAGAGGGATACACAGAGTCTGAAGCAGGCTCCAGGCTCTGAGCTGTCAGCACAGAGCCCAATGTGGGGCTTGAACCCATGAACCATGAGATCATGATCTGAGCCAAAGTCAGACGCTTACCTGACTGAGCCACCCAGGTGCCCCAGTATATGATGTTTCTAATGTGCTATTGGATTTGGTTTTTGCTATTATTTTGTTGAGGATTTTTGCATCTATCTATCAGAGATATTGGCCTGTAGTTTTCTTGCAGTATTTTTTTCTAGCTTTGGTATCAGGGTAACGTCCTTATAAAATAAATTTGGACGTGTTCCCTCTTCCTTAGTATTTTAGAAGAGTTTAAGGAGGATTGGCATTAATTCTTCTTTAAATGTTTGGTAGAATTCTCTAGTAGAGCCATCTGGTCCTAGGTTTTTCCCTGTTGGAAGATTTGTTTACTGATTCAGTCTTCTTGCTAGTTATAGGTCTGTTCAGATTTGTTTCTCCTCATGATTCAGTCTTCCTAGAGTGCATGTTTCTAGGAAATTATCTATTTCTTCCCAGTTGTCCAATTCGATGGTGAGTAATTGCTCATGGTAATTTCTTAGGATTTTTTTTTCATTTTGTGGCATCAATCATAATTTTTTTCATTTATGATTTTATTTATTTGAGTCTTCTCTCTTTTGTCTTTGTCTAACTAAAGGTTTGCCAATTTTGTTAATTTTTTATAAAACTAATTCAGTTTTATTATTGATTTTTTAAATATTTTTCTATCCTCTATTTCTTTTATTTCTACTCTAATCTTTTTTTATTTTTAATGTTTATTTATTTTGAGAGAGAGACAGAGGGAGTGCAGTCGTACAGGGGAAGCCCAGAGGGCAGTGGAGAGAATCCCAAGCAGGCTCTGTACTGTCAGCCCAGAGCCTGACACAGGGCCCAAACTCAAGAACCATGAGATCATGACCTAAGCCAAAAAGTTGGATGCTTAACCGACAGAGCCATCCAGGTGCCCCTCTACTCTAATCTGTATTATTTTCTTTCTTCAGATAATTTAGGGTTAGTTTGGGTTTTGTTTTGTTTTGTTTTGTTTTGTTTTTTAGTGTAGGTGTTTACTTAAACTTCCCTCTCATATAAATTTCCTTTCTAGTCCTGCTTTTGTTGTATCCCATAAGATTTGGCATATTGTGTCTTCAATTTTGTCTCAATATTTTTTAATTTTCCTTTTGATCTCTTCTTTGACCCTTTGGGGGTCAAGCTAAATGAGCTAGAAAGGAAGTAAGCTAGATCAATGACACAGAGTGTGTGTGTGCCTGTGTGTGTGTGTGTGTGTGTGTGTGTACGGACTCAAGACCTACAGTGAACCATGTTACATTCAGTCCACTGTACATTACTAAGGGGAAATCAACTAGGCATAGCCTATTCAACATAAATGATTGCCAACATAAAATTATCTAACCTATCTGCAGTAAATCTCCCTAAGATACACATTACTTACACACTTATTCTTTTGGAATGGTGAGAAACATTTACACTGTGTCTTACTCTCTAGAAAGATGCTTGCAAAGTTTCTTATAGGTGTAGACACTCTCCCTCTTACTTATGAGATTATCACTATGCATTTGATCAAGGATGAGGGATTTTCATGCCACGAAACAGGTGGTCAACCAACCAACCAACCAACCAACCAACCAACCAACCAACTAGGGTTATTGTATTCGCTTGAGTGATTCATTTTGAAAATCAAGGGGATATTGAATTGTTGCCAATAATATATCAGGAATAATACTACTTGGAACACAAGTGATTCTCTGGGGTACCTTGTGTTAACTTTCATGTTCTATAAGATACAAAACATTATCGTAACTCCAAAGCAAGCAAACTATCGAAGATTCATATCCTTCACGAATACTTACTTCGCAAAATACAGATTCTCAATCAGCTGAGGTGTTGGTTTTGAGCCAAGAAAGATAAGTCATAAATCTGAACTGTGTGACCCATTATGGAGCTGTAACTTGAGGCAGTTTTGCATATTTTACTACTTATTTTTCCCTTTCTCATTTTCCTTCTTTTTATTTAATGATGCTGTTCATGGTCACCTTTACAATAGGTTTTGTTTTTCAGAATATTCAAATATACATATTGCTGAATTTGAGGACTAATTAACATTGCCAAAGGATGGACACTGTGACTCACTCATAGAAATGGATATAATGATAGAATTTTTGTCTCCCATTTTTAGGGAGAAGGTGAGACTGACCTTGCTGTGTGAAAGGTAGTTGCATATGTACAGCAATAGTGTTATTTTATCGTAATTGTATTGAAAGTCAATACAAGTGTTTATAAATGCTAACTAAAAGGGTTGACTGACTCAGTTTTTAAGCTATCATTCCTCAGCCCCCAACTCTTCCTGCCAGAGCTTTGCTCTGTGATGGCTGGCCTAAGATTCTTCAAGCTACATTTTGTCATTGCTAGCTGGCTTTCTCTTAGATTTTTCCAATGGGATAGAATAAAGGAATTTGAAAGGTAGGAAAAGAGGGAAGGAAATTACTACTTCCTATTTAATTGTTCCCATCAATATGTTCCATCAATTGATTTTTATCAAAGAACAGCAGAGATTGATTCCAGCAGAAGTTGCTTGCAATTTCTGCCTTTTCCCACACTTCCCAGAGCCTTCTACATCCCTCCACCTTTGAAATTCCAACCACAATTAGGCTACCTTCTCTTTAGCAGGCTGAATCCCTGCTCACCAGGTCCCTCCTTAAAGAACCTGAGATAACCCTTGCGATTGGACAGCATTTGTTCCTCAGAGATGTAGGTCTCAATTCTGGGATGGATGCCCTTCT
The DNA here is from genome assembly GCF_018350155.1 of Leopardus geoffroyi. NCBI lineage: Eukaryota > Metazoa > Chordata > Mammalia > Carnivora > Felidae > Leopardus > Leopardus geoffroyi. The sequence continues at coordinate 95,061,269 of NC_059327.1, read as the reverse complement.
TCAATGCTCTGGAAGTACCAGCTGAAACTGGGTAATGCCTTCTCCTCAAAAGTCTGAATCCAGCTCCATGAGACCCCTTCTCCAAGCTTCTCCAAGCTTCCAAGTTTGGATAACCTTAACTTCTTCCCTTTGTCTCTCAGCCCTAAGGACAATAGCTGCTTCCTGCCCATATTTTCTCAATCTTATCTCAGTACTTTTTGCTCTTTTAGTCCTAAATACCCACTTATACAACAATTTATAACACATTATTTCTGTTAAAATAAGTAGTTTTTTTTTCTTTCAATGGACACTTCTTGTTACAACCAGTTACTGAGAAGGATCTGTACAGTCTTCTACTATGTTTGCAGATCTATTTTATTTTCAATTATGTCATTTTTAATATTGACCCAATGTAATTTTGCACATATACATTTAGAATTATTGTTTACATTTTTCATTTTTTCCCAGGTGGGCATATGTTTCTTTCCTCGTTATATTTTTCCCTACAAAATTCCATGTGTATTCCATGTGTATTTTTTCTTTAAAATGAACTGCTATTAGGTTTTTACATCATAATGTCAAAATGTAAATTTTAGAAAAAAGGCATGATACATTTGGTACTATTTTATCAAAGTTGTTATAAAATAAGATCATGGATCATTATGTATGGTTAGAACATTTTCAAGTTTAAAGGAGTCTTAATATGTGGCAAAAACATTTCAAAAAGTTCAAAGGAGTTTTAATATGTGGCAATTGTCAGTTCTTTCAGCTACATGATGGTAGGGGACTTAAGGTTGGTATATATATTTTGCACTTAGAATGCTTTAAGATACATATTATGTATTGGATTCTATAACAATGAGCACATCCTTTTCAATGTCTTTGCTGTATGGTAGTAAAATAGGAGAATTCTGCAAGTTTTAGGTTCATCAAAACCTCTTGTAAAATTTTTGAATTAATGGATCACTGAGTTCATTGAGAATAATGCTTCTATAAGTGAGCTGTCATATTTATTATTATTGCATTATTTATATTTTCCTATTCTCTTGCTTTCAACCTTTCTGTATCTTTATATATAAGGACTTTTATTTTTTTTTTATTTTTATTTATTTTTTTTTTTTAAATTTTTTTTCAATGTTTATTTATTTTTGGGACAGAGAGAGACAGAGCATGAACGGGGGAGGGGCAGAGAGAGAGGGAGACACAGAATCGGAAACAGGCTCCAGGCTCTGAGCCATCAGCCCAGAGCCCGACGCGGGGCTCGAACTCACGGACCGCGAGATCGTGACCTGGCTGAAGTCGGACGCTTAACCGACTGCGCCACCCAGGCGCCCCTATATAAGGACTTTTAAAATTTTGTTATTTTCTCTCATTTCAATTAGTGTTGAGAATAAAAGGAGGTTACCAGCTTTCCATCTTGAAATCAAATTCCAACTGAATTTGTTTTAATACAGCTCCCCCCGGGCCCCATATAATTAATGATTAGGATTATATAGTTTTCGGGAGAAAATTTAAGTGCATTGCATACCACTTTTATTTTATAATTTATTGTTTTGGAACTTTGTAAATTATTTTTCGTTAAACAGTGTAGTTATGGATACAGAATCCTTTTAATGACCAATTCTTCTAACAAAAGTTTCTGAAGCAATAGTATTTTTTATCTTGAAAATACATTATGTTTTTGTCTTGGGAATAAAAGAAGGACAAGCAGTCTAGGGCTGAGGAATTGGATTATTCTCATGAAAGATTCTTATGTGAGGTTCACTGATCAAGAATTCTATCTATTACTTTATAAACTGAATTGGACAGAAAGGTGAATGTTTAAAAATATTTTTTAACAATAAGAATTTAAGTTTAGATATAAACATTACATTTTAACTTCATTTTTGCATTTCAGTGATTATGTATTTCCTTTGTAAACTTAAATCACACATTAAAAATTGGCAATGACATTCTATTTTTAAAACAATGGCCCTTTTCCTTTTAAAGATAGAACATAAGGGTTTCTATCAGTTAGATAATTGGATTTTAGTTTCTACCTCTAGGCATGGGCAAGGGTTTGATACTTTTTTTTTTTTTTTTCAATTTTACGTAGAGAAGAGTGCAGCTCCATGAAAAGTGATAACAAAAATAATAGTGCAGTGCTGTATGGGAGGAAGCATTTTCTTTTTCAGAAATCAATAGGAAAAGAGAGTGATCCTATTTTTCACCTGAGGCAAATCACCATTACAGAACAGAAGAGTGCTCAGCTAGTAGGGGCAGCAGTGACACATACTTCCATCAGCCACTATTCAAGGTTAGGAGCAATACCCAGTGCTGGGGAGAGGCTAATTAAATTAATTCTGCGGGAAAGTGACAGGATGACTGAGAGCAAGCTGAGTGCTCCAAGCCTTTCCCTTTACCCTCCGTTTTCAGCGTTGCCCGGCCTGTTCTCTTTAGCATCTCACTCACATACTCAATACCCGGTGTGTGATACCTGGTTCCTTTTGGTCTTCTTGTTTCAGCCGCAGTGTGAATATTTGGCTTGTTCGATGACTGATGAGTGCAGCAGGAAAGAGATGTAATTGCTTTGACTAGGCAGCAGTAAATGGATGCTCCCTTTGGAAACTCAACTTGCTTCATTTAGACCCAAACATGCCAGGCAGATGCAGATGATCAATTCACAGCATATGATACGAGTGAATATCTTTCTCTTTTATGTTCTGTTTTTAATGTAATAGCAAACTAACATCTGTTGTTCTGAGCATCGCAAATCTGTTCTTTTCAATGTAAAGGTTTGCTGAGCATTGATATTTTACTAAGAATAGGATATGTGTGGCAATTATACTACACCACATTTTTTGTCAAATTCATATGTTTTCTGGAAAGGTCATTGTTGTGTGTGTGTGACCTACTGAGCTGTATTACTGTGATAGATGTAGTTACAAAGTAAAAGTATTTAACTGATAATGTTCTAGGGAGTGGGTAAAACAATAGAGAAGAGATGAAAGGTGACTGGTTTGAAGGGATAATCCTATGTTGTCAATAACATCTCATACATTCTTTGAGTCTGGTCTTTTACAGAGCACTTTTGTTCCTACTCAACACTAAAGACTGTCTGCTTTGGTATTATTTGGGGTATCTGTGAACCTTACTAATACAATAGTATTAGAATCTTTCTCTGAACCATAGAATCATGGAATTGCAAGTTCCTAAGTACAGTAAAGAAATGTTACAGTAGGTATAAGAGGGAAATCAAGAGTTCAACAAATTTCACTTCAACATGACTAATATTTTTGTGGGTAAGTTAGTTCATATGTTTAAACAGTGGTATAAATAAGTCTACATAAAGTGCACCTGTTCATTTTTTTTTTTTTCCTGATGAAAAAGGCTTGGCTGCATTGCACGTCTTCATGTTTTGCTGGCATTAACTTTGCTGGTTGCAGAAAGGACATGAGACAGCCTGACTTAGAGAGCCACAGCATTGCATTTAGAAACTCCAACTCAATATGCACTTTCTGCGTCTTCCATGTGCTATCTTTTTGTGTATGTGAAAACATTTTTTTAGATTGAAAAGCCATATCCAGATTGGCTTTTTATATATGTATATATAATTTGTATAAATACAGATTATACAAATTGTATAATTATTAGAAAAATATTTTATTCATATGACTCTACATAGTGTATTCTATGTAACAGTGCTCATGTATTTGCAGCCATGTACTGTCCTTTTAAAATCAAAATAGAGGGGCACATGGGTGGCTCAGTCAGTTAAATGTCTGACTTCATCTCAGGTCATGATCTTGCAGTTAGTGAGTTCGAGCCCAATGTTGGGCTCTGTGCTGACAGTTCAGAGCCTGGAGCCTGCTTCAGATTCTGTGTCTCCCTCTCTCCTTCCCCCACTCACACTCTGTCTCTTTCTCTCTCAAAAATAAATAAACATTAAAAAAATTTAAAAAATAAATCAAAATAGAGTAAAAACACACCTGAATATAAAATAAGTTAGTAATAATAATAATTCTATTATTCTTGGTTCCAATATTTTATTCAACTGAAAAATCTCAAATTTTGAAGTCCATATGTCTCGCTGTCAGTTTATTTTTCAACCTTACAATTCAATAGATTTCTGCTAAAAATTCTCTTTTATCTAATAGCTTATGTGTAGAGTACACATATGGGTACATACTCATATACTCAGGAGATTTGTAAATTATAAACTTTATAAAGATTTTGGGGAATTAGCCTAAACAAGAAAAAGTTGAAAGATTGAAAATGCCATTATTTGATTTAATCAATAAAATGAAGCACTTGTTATGTCATAGTATGAGATAATAATAAAAAAAATCAAGAATACGGCACTATATTACTGAGGTTTCCAAAGCTATCAAGCATTCCTGTTGAGAATGATTGGACCTATCAAGATATAAAAGAGCAGCTGGGGACATTTGAAGTGGCGATTTATATTTTGTGCAACCCTAGCCAGAGACGTGAGCAGCAGTATGAAATAGTAAAAGGATGTTAAATCAAACCAGGATGCTCAAAAAAGCTATCAAAAAGACGTGTTAGTATAAAATGGATATCTTAATATGATTAAAGATACAGCTGTTTAAATGAGATATTTACAATTTCATTTAATAGTTATTCAAAAAACTAAGAATGGCACTCAATATTTAAATTACTTTTGTTTACATTGACTTTGAATATGCAATTAGTGAATATTACATCGATTTATATTTTAAAGATGACACACAGTTGGGAACAGAAACTGTAGCATTGTATAAATTACTGTTTATTCCCTTGACAAGTGCTCTATTTGAGCAGAAGATCATCTTAGTCTGGGGTAAATAACTCATTGGGAGGGAGGGAAGCTGAGGAAGCAGGGGAGTCTTTAGTTTTAGAGACATTTTACCTAGAAATAGTGGTAGAAATTAATGGTCATTGTGGTAATTCAGCTTGAAGAATACCTTGAGGTTCTTAGGGATTATGTCTGTGCATTCTTTTAAAAATGCAAAACCAATTTAGCAAAATACCAGAAAGCATACTTTCCATTAGGATATCAAAACTACTCTATTTGTTCTATATTTAAATGTTGGTTCCACTGATAATCCAAGTTGCTATCTAGAACTTCTATGACAATTCTTAAGTATTCCTATAGCTACTTTGAAATGTTGTGTAGTTCTTGCTTCTTCAGCGTGAAGTATATATTGCGTATAAATAATTCCATTAGCTCTTAACTCTGCTTTTGCATATAACTGAACTGGGTTATTGCCCAAACATCAAAATATTACATACAATTAATACCTTGTTTGCCAAAACTTCAGCTATGGTGTATTCATTAATGGGGTTATATACACCAGATTTCAAAGTGAAGTAAATCCTCAAACACCTTGAGTGGATCATGTTTGGAATTGTTTCTTTCATTACCCACCTTAGTCTGTATTATTGTTGAATAATTGTATAAAGGTGTAATTATTTTATGAACTATTCAGTAGAAGAGGAAGATAAATTGAAATGGCTTTTTAATTTTTCAAGGTTATGTTTTCTTTTATTAATTGTTGTCGGCATGAGAATCTGAAAGCACCCTAGTCTGTATGTATCGTTCTGTAGTTCAGAGGTTTTTAACCTGCTCTCCATCATGACATAGAATATATCTGACTGATGAATTTATAAACTGAGGTTGAGGGCAATTCTCCAGGGTGGAACCTGTATCCTCTGTCCCTCTTTTCCCATTAAATAAAGCAAATTGAATGCAACCAAGGGAGGGTGATGTATAAGACTAACCTTGAGCCATGCTAAAACAATGTTTTATAGTAAAGTAAATTATCTCACAAAATTTGGCACTTTTCGCATTATTAGGGACAGATTATTTATGGCATACATTGCATTCTGACACAGGATGAGAAATTCTGATAAAATTGTGGTTTTTCCTTTGACATTTTTTTGTCACTTTTGATTCTTGGCTGTTATGGTTTGACAGTGGTATATCTTTTAATTTAAAATAATGGCCAGACACACATTTGGAATGGCCTGGTCAGCCAGAATATGCTGCTGTCAGAATCCTTCAGTCCAAAGATTCCTTTTTATTGTCCACTAAGGTAACATTTAATTCACTGTGGCTTTTCTTTTCTGAAGGTTGCCCAAGATTCCTCCAAAAGCGAACATGTGTCTCAAAGATATATCATTCACAGAAAAAATTTAAATACTACTAAATTTATAGAGTAATTGCAATTGAGTTGAATAAATTCTAATAGTTTCTGACCTTGCGAGAGTCATAGTTTATTGTGAGTAAACATAATATAAGGTGTGACACAAAATGTATGTTGCAGGAGGTCATTGTGAGAGGATGTGACCACTGGTTGACCTGCCAGCTGTATGAGGTCAGTAGAAAGCTCCTCGCCCCCTCCCTTTCCTTGGAATGTACATTCTGCCCACTATTCTCACACTTGTAGTTGTTTGGAGAACAAAGACTGGAGAGAATAAAGTATTTCTGAGGCCATCTGTACTGAATATCTGAACCCAGTTAAGGCCTCTATACAAACTTTTAAGATTCTGGCCAAGAGGTTTGGAGATTTGCCTGTTATTAAAAAGCAAAACAAAGGCTATAGATATTTTTGAAAGAAAGCAAATTCGGATGTTAACAATGGTATAGACCTACACTTCTTAAAATGTGTAACAGAAAATCTTAGATATTTAGAAAAAAATCTCAAAAATAAGGAATTCTATGTTTTCATAGATGGGGGGAACATTAATTTAAATAAAATTACATAGGTTTCTTTATTGCTTGATTTTTTTCAGAACATCTACTATATGAATCTCCAAGAGGAGAATATATTATGTGATATTTCCTGGAATTCTTGTGCATTTAACTTTTTCCCTTGAGCAATTTGCTTTGGGAAATAATCTAAATAAAATCCTCTTTACAAGGTAAATTTGTCAGCATTTCATGCTTTCAGAATGATTTTAACTGTTCTCATAGTTTTGTAGTTGTATATCATTGTTTTTGTTTTTCAAAAAATTTCTCAATATTTATTATTTTGAGAGAGAGAGAGAGAGAGAGAGATGCAGTGCATGTGGGGGAGGGGCAAAGAGAGGGAAACGCAGAATCCCAAGTAGGCTTCAGGCTCTGAGCTGTTAGCACAGAACCCCATGCAGGGCTCGAACTCATGGACTGCGAGATCATGACCTGAGCTGAAGTCAGATGCTTAACAAACCAAGCCATCCAGGTGCCCCTATATCATTTATGTTTTAATTTGTATTTCCTAATGGTGAATTATGTTGAGAATGTTTTAACTTGTTATTTGCCATCTAGCAGTGATCTTTGATGGGGTACCTTTTCAGGTACTTCGCTTTCTTTCTTTTTTTTTTTTTTTTTTTGTACAATTGATAATTGACCAATACAACATTTTCACAATTTCTATAAACAGCCAACAAATATAAATTCTTCCATTATCCTCTCTCTGCTTTTTAATCTCCTGTAATTTCTGACACATTCCAAGGTATTGATACCGATCATATGTTGATTATTGCTTTTCTACCCTCCTAATAGAAAAAAAAAGTAGTGTGTATTAAAAAATGAGCAATCGTTGCTCATAAAAAAAAATGTTAAAATGTTTGTATATTTTAATACAAGTCTTTCATGTAATATGTGTTTTGCAAATACTTTCTCCCAGTTGGTGACTTCTCTTTTCATTCTCTTAATGATAAAGTTTTTTTAAATTTTAATAATGTCCAGGTTGTCAATGTTTTCCTATTATTGATCATGCTTCTGATGTTGTATCTAAACACTCATCACCAAATGCAAGGTCATATAAATTTTCTCTTTTGTATATGTTGTCTCATTTATATTTATATTTATATTTATATTTATATTTATATTTAGGTCCATGATCCATTCCATTTGCTTTGAACATTCAGTACTATATGTTGAAAAGATTATTACTTTTCTATTGAATGCCTATACATCTTTTGAAAAATCAGTTGACTATCTTTCTTTGCATGGGTCTATTTCTGGGCTGTTTATTCTGTTCTATTGGACTCTATGTAGATTCTTTAACCAATACCAAGCTGTCTTGATTACTGTCTTCTAGTAATGCTTGAAATTAGGTGCTATAATTCCTCCAACTTTGTTCTTCTTTAGGATTGACTATTCTGGGCTTTTCCCTGTCATATAAACTTTAGAATCAGTTTGTTGATATCTATAAAACAGCCTCCTGGGATTTTGATTGGAACTACATTCAGTCTATGGGTTACACTGAGAAAAATTGACATCTCAATATGAAGTCTTTCATTAAGAATATCTCTTGATCTACTTAGATCATTTTTTGATTTTTTTATCAGTGTTTTCTTCTCATTTTTTTCATAGCTATATCCTGTATATGTTTTATTAGATTTTTGTCTAAGTATTTTAGTACTTTTGTTGTCATTGTAAATGGTATTAATGTCAAATTTCAACTGACTTTTGTATATACAATTTGATTTTGTATCTTGCAGCCTTGTTAGAGAGCTTTTCCCCTTTGGCATATTTTTTAGGGTCTTTTAAATAGGCAGTCATGTTATCTGTGAATAAAGAGTTTTTTCTTATTTTCTAAACTTTATATCATTTATGCCTTATTCTTGTCTTCTTGCACTAGTATTAGGTTTCCAGTACAATGTTAAATAAGAGTGATAAAAAGGGATATCCTCACCTTGTTCCTGATATTAGGGGGAAAATGTTATTCTCTCCCCATTAAGTATGATGTTAGCTGTAGGAAAATGGTATCATTTCTTTTTCAAATGTAGAATTTGCCTATGAAAACATTTGGGCCTGGTTGATGCTTTCTTTTTTGGAAGGTTTTTTTCCTTTTTTTATTGCAATTTATTTAATCAGTATAGGATTGTTCCTGTTACCTATTTATCATTGCATGTATTGGGGTAGTTAATGTCGTAAAAGAAGTTGGTCCATATCATTTACATTATCCAATTTGTGGGGATAGTTGTTCATGGTAGTCTTTTATTATCCTTTTGATTTCTTCATATTCTGTAGTGATATTCCCTGTTTCCTTACTGATATTTGTAATTTATGTCTTCCCAAAAATTTTTCACAGCTTGTTTGGCTGAAGTCTTACCAACTTTATTGATCTTTTATAAAAAACAAAATCAGCTTTTGGTTTTGTTGATTTTTTTTTCTATTGTTTTCCTATTTTCATTTTTATTGATTCAGGTTATAATTTTTGTTATCTCTTTTTTTCTGCTTTCTTCAGGCTTGAATTGCTTTTCTTTCTCTTAGTGTACTATGATAGAAACTTAGGTTATTAACTTTAAACTGATTTATTTTCTAATATATGCATTTACTGCATTTATTTTCTAAGCAATGCTTTTGCTGTATGTATCATACAATTAAAAATTATTTTATTATATTGGGACGCCTGGGTGGCTCAGTCGGTTGAGCGTCTGACTTTGGCTCAGGTCATGATCTCGCAGTCTGTGAGTTCGGCCCTGCGTTGGGCTCTGTGCTAACAGCTCAGAGCCTAGAGCCTGCTTCGAATTCTGGGTCTCCCTCTCTCTCTCTGCCCCTCCTCCACTCATGCTCTGTCTCTCTCGCTCTGTCAAAAATAAATAAACACTAAAAAATTTTTTAAAATTATTTTATTATAGTAAAACATGCATAACGTGGAATTAACCATTTTAATCGCTGTTAAGTGTATATTTCAGGTACATTAAGTACATCTACATTGATGTGTAATCAACACTACTATTTATGGTCAGAATGTTTCCTCATCCCAAACTGAAACTTTGTAATTATTAAACAATAACCAACCCCCCCCCCCACCTCCCTTCTCTATCCTCTAAAAACCAATATTCTGTTTTCCTCCCTAGGAATTTGACTATTCTATGTACCTCATATAAGTGGAATCATACCATTTAATCTTTTGTGTTTGGCTGATTTTATTTAGCATAATTTTTTTGTTCAAGGTTCATTCATCCTATAGCATATATCAGAGTTTCATTCCTTCTTAAGGGTGAATAATATTCCATTATATGTTTATACCACATTTTGTTATCCATTCATCTCTAGATGGAGATTTGGGCTGTTTCCACTTTTTGCTGTTGTGACTGATGCTGCTATGAACATGGATATATAAATATCTGTTTGAGTCCATGCTTTCAATTTTTTGGAGTATATACCTAGAATTGAACTTGCTGGTACATATGATAATTCTATGTTAATTTTTTACAGAACTGCCATACTCTTTTCCATAGTAACTATATCATTTCATATTTCCAACAGCAGTGAACAAGAGTTCCAGTATCTCTACATCCTCACTAACACTTGTTGTTTTCTGTGTTTTTTATAATAGCCATCCTAATATATGTGAAGTGGTATCTCATTATGGTTTTGATTTGCATTTCCCTAATGATTAGTGACATTAAACATCTTTTCATGTACCATCAACCTTTTTTTAAAAAGATTTTTTTTTAATGTTTATTTATTTTTGAGACAGAGAGCGTGAATGGGGGAGTGGCAGAGACGCGCCCACGTGCACACACTCACACCCACACCCACACCCACACCCACACACAGAATCTGAAGCAGGCTCCAGGCTCTGAGCTGTCAGCACAGAGCCAGATGCCGGGCTCGAACTCACAAGCTGTGAGATCATGACCTAAGCTGAAATCGGACAATTAACCAAATAAGCCACCCAGGCGCCCCATGTACCATCAAGCTTTTGTATACTTTCTTTGGAATATGTTTATTTAAGTCTTTTGGCTATTTTTTCATTGGATGTCTTTTGTTCTTGAATTTGGGGAGTTATTGACAAATTCTGGGTATTAATTCATTAACAGATACATGATTTGAAAATATCTTTCCCCATTCTGTTGGTCATCTTTTCATTTTGTTAATAGTATATTTGGTACACAAAAGTTTTAAATTTTCTTAAAATTCAAATTACTTACTTTTTTTTTCTTTTGATGCCTAAGCTTTGTCATATCCAAAATGACTGCTAAATCCAATGTCAGAAAGGTTTTTCCTGTGTTTTCTTATAAGATTTATTGTAAACTTTTTCTTCATTTTGTTTCCTTTTTTGTTCTTCAGACTCAACAATTTCAAATGATTTATCTTCAGGTTTGCTGGCTTTTTTCTTATGCCTGTTTGAGTCTGTTGCTGAATCCCTATAATGAATTTTTCAATTCAGTTATTATCGTTTTCAGCTCCAGTATTCCTGCTTGTTCTTTTTTAGAATTCCTATTTTTTGATATTCTCATTTTGTTCATATGTCATTTTTCTGATGTCCTTTAATTCTTTCTCTGTTTTTCTTTAGCTCTTTGAGTATATCTAAGACATTTGTTTAAGAGTCTTTTTCTAGTAAGTCTTATGTATGTGTTTTGTCAAGTCTGGTTTCTGGAGAATTATTTTGTTCCTTTGAATAGGCCAGGTTTAACTGTTTTCTTGTCTTCCTTATGAACTTTGTTGAAAATTGGGCATTTGAAAAAATAGCCACTTCTTCCAGTTTTTGCAGACTGGTGTGTAAGACTTTTACTAATTGTTAAGCCTCTGAGCGTCTGAGCCTTGAGATCAGCCAGAGTGTAGTTCTTTTGAAGTCTTTTTGGGCATGTATCTCTTGTGGGCCTGTGTGCTGATTTTTTTTTTTTTTTCCAATTTTACCCAGTGGCTTTTAAATGTCTTAATTTGCCAAAGGGTCTTCCCCCACAGCTTCCTTTGGGTCCTTAAGTAGTTTATTGTATTCCTATGCCCATAATCTCTTCATGTGTGAGGGTGCCCACCCCTACCTTCCATGGAGAGAGGGAGATACAGAACTGAAGCAGGCTCCAGGCTCTGTCAGCACAGAGCCCCTGATGTGGGACTTGAACTCACAAACCTGAGATCATGACCTGAACCGAAGTCAGAGATTTAACTGACTGAGCCACCCAGGTGCCCCCAGACCAGAATGCTTTAAGTAAGTTCCACTTTGCTCCTTCCATCTAGAGGGAAGGAAGCAAGAATTGTACCACTTCCCCCTGACACCTTGTCAGTGAAGGGTTAGGAAAAGGTCAAGCAAAACAACAAAAAATTTCCTATGTTTTAAAAAAATTTTTAAGTTGGGCATTCTCATGCTTGCTATAAATCTACGACTCATTTCCAGAGCTTCTATTAGGTTATTTTAGTGAGTCTGTAGTTGTTTATTTGGTATTTCTATGGAAGAACAAGCATCTAGAGCTTTCTACTCTGCCATCTTGTTGACATCACTCCTGATGAAAGTTTTGTTTTGATTTGTTTTTGGTATTTAGTCTCTATGGTGTTCATTAAGCTTTTTGGATCTATAGTTTCATGTTCTTCATAATTTTGGAAACTTGGCTATATTTTGTCTTTGCATTTCAGTTTGTTAAGCTTGTGTTGACTATCTTCAAAATCATTGATACCCTGCTGCATCTAAAGATAAGTCTGTCAAAAGTATTCTTTATTTCTGTTACTGAACTTTTTTTTCTAGAATTTTCTTTTGATTCTTAGTTTCTATATCTCTGCTTACATCACCAATTTATTCTTGCGTGTTGTATACTTTTCTTTATTATAGTCATTAGCATATTTGATACAGTGTTTAAAAAATTCTCAGTCTGATAACTCCAATATGATAATTGTTCTCTCTTCATACTGACTTTTTCTTGCCTTTTGGAATGATTTGTAATTTTTAGTGGAAGCAGGATATGATGTGTTGGATAATAGGTACTGAGGTAAAAGTGTATAACGTGATGATTTATGTTAATTGATCTAGCAGTTGGGCTATGTTTAACATTGATTTTAACTGTGGGAGCCAGACCTCAAATTCTTATAATGTCCGTATTTTTATCCCTATTTTTTGATTTTGGTGCTTTCCTACTTACTTCTCCTAGAGAGAGTGTATGTTGCAGATTTTTCAGCTTCAGTCTACTGTTATTTCCTTTCTGATTTACTTTCATCTTCAAACCACCTTGTACCACTAAAACAGACAGGCTACCAGTTATGGATGAAACCTTAAGCTCCTTACAGAGAAAACTGGCATTAAACTTTCTTCTCCACAAGGTGTGTAATTGGCCGGTGAGGAAAGTAATGAAAGGTAGCAGGTTTCTTCATGAGCCGTGTATTGGGATATCTTTGACCTTTGGGAAATATTTGAAATCCACTTATTTGAGGTCTAGGTCTTTCTCACTCTCAGTAATAGATTCCTACATTGATGGCCACTGATAATCTTGCCTATGGGCAGTCATGCCTGTGGTGGGAGATCCCAAGACCACCCTGTGGCTCTGTGATTCACTGTAAGGACTCACAGAAACTTATTCTTATGGTTGCAATGTATTATTGTGAAAGAATACAGATTAAAATCAGCAAAGGAAAAACAGATATCTGAGGCAAAGTCCTAGAGAAACCATGTAAGTTTCCAGGTATCTTTTCCCAATGGAGTGGCATAAGAATATGCCTTTTTCTTCCCCAAACAATGTATGACAACACAAATGAAGTGTTGATAGCCAAAGAAGCTAACTTGAGCTTTGGTGCCCAGTATTTTTATTGGGGTTCACTCAGATAAGCATACAGTACTTGTATGACTGATCTCAGCTACTCAAATTCCTGCCTTCCAGAGCAAAAACAGGACTTCTCTATAAATTACATATGTTAGCATAAACTATCTGATGGAACTGGCCCATGGCCTCAGGCATACAAAAACAATCAGTCACCATAAAAGGCATTATTAGCATAAATTATCTCATCAAAGTTGTATGCTATGATGTAAGGCCTCAGGCATACAAAAACATTCATATTAGGCAGAATATTCCAAGGGCTCAAAGTACTTCTCCCAAAGGTTGATCTGGAGATAAGCCTTCCTTGCCAATGTGAAGGGTTTGTGTAATCAAAGGTCTGTTGACTTAACTCTTTTACTGCACAATGCCTTTACGTGTTCCTTCACATATTGACTGTGCTTGGCCATGTGACTTGCTTTGGCTGGTGGCAAATCAGCAAATAAAACGCTAGCAGTGGGCTTGATAAGCACTTGTCCTCTTGAAATGCTGCTGCTATGTTAAGAAACCAATAAAATCATATGGAGAGAAATTTTCATCAATTTTATCTATCTGAGGTAAGCTCAATTAACCCACCAATTATGAGAAATGACTTGTCTTTGTTTTAAGCCACTACATTTTGGAGTAATATCTTATATAGCAAAAGATAACTGATACACAAGTTGGTTCCAGAAGTTTCACCAATCCCAGAAGGGAGCTGATTGATTGGACTAAGTCTATCTATTCTATCTTTGAAGTCAAAAGAATAAGATGAGAACACTGAATTCATAGCATAATAATCATAATGTCCTGTCAAGACAGAAAAAAAGATAAGAATAACCCAGCCACACAAAAACAAGGCTATAAAGTGTACAGTGGTAAACTGTGTGGGAGTAATGTACAGATATCCACGAGTATGCATGCAAAAGTTTCTAGGGTAATCTCTAACCAAGTACAGAGGAACAGTAAAATAAAAATAAAATATCCATAAAAGACAAAAATAAGGGGAAAATGTAAAAATCTGAAATAAAAAAAAAACTTTAAATAAGAGGGTCTAACTAAATCAAATTGTATTAGTAATTATAATGTAAATGATGAGACATAATGCTTCAGTTCAGTTAAAAAATATATGAATTAAAAAAAATCCAACTATATACTGTTTGCTATAAAGAAATGTAAAAAAGTAAGAATAATGAAAGTTTAAGAAAAGTTAGAAATACAACTAGGCAAATAAAAACTAAACAGCCTGATGGGTATTTGTATATAATACCAAATAGAATTTAAGGTAAAAGGCATTACTAGAGAATCAGCTTTTTGAGATCTTAGGTTGTCTGATGTTGGCCTAAATTATATCCTAGATAAATGATCATTATGAGTGATTGGATACATATAGTACTTTTATATTTCAGAAATATTAGACTTATATCAAGTGTTTTGTTAATTTTTAAATTTATTCTATCACAAGATATATTTTTGTAAAATGTATACCAAGATAATGTCTTGCCATCTGGCATACATATAAACAACCTATTTGTAAATTTTGATCAATTGATTAAAAGCCTGGTTTAGTGACAGCAATTATTGTTGAGAGTTAAATTTCCTTGAGTGGTGAAATAATTTATTCTAAGACAAGAATTAATACTTATAACTATATCTTTGATAATTCAAAGGCAACAAATGAAATAGTTAAAGATTTTAATATTTAAAAAATTAAATCTGACATAAGTTGACTAAAAACTTTCAGAAAGGTTCAAATATCAGTTCACAAGATTTAAAATTCTCAATAGAAAGAGAACTCTATAGATGTAAAATAAAATCATGAGACTCTTATTTTCAGATCAGCAGCCCATACAGGCAAGATAAACCTCAAAATAATGGGTTTTAAAACCCATGAGAGACAAAACCCCAAATGAATTGAAATCCAGGAAGTAAGGAGCCCATTATAGGAAAGGAAAGAACCACAGCTCCTCTCATCTTTGGCAGAACTGTTGAAAGTGGAGGAATACACCATAGACTCGGAAAAGAGAAGCCAGGCAAAATTTGAATCAAATTTTAATGACCACATATGAGCTTATTTGAAAGATTAGACTTTCTAGTCACAGAGCAAGTGTCCACCTGTGACATTTTGTTTCTATAGGTTTTTAATGAGAACCAAAAGATGGAGACAAAAAAGGAAAGCTAAGTAGGTAAAAGGCAGCTACCATCCTAAGTCAGAGAAGAGGAGTACAGGGGAGTTGAGATAGATCTCCTGAGACACTGAGAAAATGAACTACCAACACTGGAGGACTGGAGGGTAGCTGAGAAAAACCCTACTGGGGCACTTGAGACTTTCCAGGAGTATCAGGCTGCTGACTAGGAAGACACGGGTAGACAGTAGGACTGAAAGGCTGAGAAAACAGGGAGCATGACTGGAGAGTAACACTGATTTCTCTGCTATCCAAGAAGCAGGCAGCCAGATTGGAACACGAGTTGAGAGTAACCACAGCCAGATGGCACAGTTTTGAAATACAGGTAAATTTTTAGAATCATACAAGTGCTCTCCAGATGAGAGAAAACTCCTGACCCTGCTCAAAATATTTGAAATCCGTGGTGAAGTGAATCAAACTAAAATTTAAAAAGATAAGTCACAGCCCCATTCTAGGTCAAATTGACTTATATTCACCACAACAGTGACTGGATTGACAAAAGAAAGTCGGCTGGGACTTACTGCTTCAGTTTCTACTGGTCTTTAATAGAAATGTCTAGCATATAAAAATTAAATCATAATGACTGGAAGGAAGGAAGGAAGGAAGGAAGGAAGGAAGGAAAGGTGGACAGATGTGACTCAAGGTCAAGAAAGGGAATAGTCCATAGAAGCAGATTAAAATATGGCCCAAACGGAATGATCTGACAGGGATTTTTTAATTAATTATGATAAAAATGGTACAGTATAGAAGAAAAGTTGTGACAATTTAATTTTATTTCATTTATTTATACTCTTAATGTTTTATTTATTTTTGAGAGAGACACAGCATGAGTGAGGGAGGGGCAGAGAGAGAGAGAGGGAGACATAGAATCCAAAGCAGGCTCCAGGCTCCAAGCTGTCAGCACAGAGCCCAATGTGGGGATTAAACCCACCAACTGGGAGATCATGACCTGCCTGTGACAATTTTGTAAAGAGAAGCATTAGTAGAGACTTAATCTAATGGAAATGGAAAATTCCAACAGCCAAATAGAGATGATAGAAATAAAAAAATATGATTTTAGAAATGGACTATTAAGTGTGTTTAATAGCATACTGAACACTGCAAATGAAAGATCAGTGAAATAGAAGAAAGACCAGTAGAAACTATACAAATTGATGGGGCGCCTGGGTGGATCAGTGGGTTAAG
The DNA here is from genome assembly GCF_018350155.1 of Leopardus geoffroyi. Taxonomy (NCBI): domain Eukaryota; kingdom Metazoa; phylum Chordata; class Mammalia; order Carnivora; family Felidae; genus Leopardus; species Leopardus geoffroyi. Next base: position 95,044,431 of record NC_059327.1, on the reverse strand, counting down.
CGTCAGACTTCAGCTCAGGTCATGATCTCACGGTTTGTGAGTTCAAGCCCCATGTCAGGCTCTGTGCTGACAGCTCAGAGCCTGAGCCTGCTTTGGATTCTATGTCTCCTTCTCTGTCTGCCCCTCCCCAGCTTACTCTCTGTCCATCTCTGTCTCTCAAAAATAAATAAAAATGTTTAAAAAAATTTAAAAAAAGAAACTATAGAAATTGAAACATGAATAAGGAAAAAAGTCAAAAGGAACAAAATATTCAAGATACATGAGGCAATAAGAAACAATCTAACATATGTATTGCTGGAGTCTATGGGGAAAAATAAATCTCTGAAGTGATAATGAGAGAAGTCTTTTTTCTTTTTTTTTTACATTTTTTAAACATTTATTTATTTATTTATTTATTTATTTATTGAGAGAAAGAGTGAGACAGAGTGTGAGTAGGGAAGGGGCAGAGAGAGGGAGACACAGAATCTGAAGCAGGATCCAGGTTTTGAGCTGTCGGCACAGAGCCCAATGTGGGTCTTGAACTCACAAACTGTGAGATCATGAGCTGAGCTGAAGTTGCATGCTTAACCAGCTGAGCCACCCAGGCACCCCAAGTCTTTTTGCTTTTTTAATGTTTATTTATTTATTTTGAGAGAGAGAGAGAGGGAGAGAGAGAAAGAAAGAGAGACAGCAAGATCACATGAGCAGGGGAGGGGCAGAGAGGGAGGGAGAGAGAGAACCCAAGCAGGCTTTCCACATTTAGCATAGGGCCCAACACAGGCCTTGATCTAACGAACCCAGGATCATGATCTGAGCTAAAATCAAGAATTGGCAGCTTAACCAACTGAGCCACCCAGGCACCCCTGAGAGAGGTCTTTCAAATCTTGGTAAAAGATATCAACTCAATAGTCCAAGAAGTTCAGCAAACCCCAAGCAGAGCAAATACAGACAATGACAACAACAAAAACACCTAAGCATATTACAACAGATCTGCTGAAAACTTTTAAGTAAAGAAGAAATTTTAGGGGCGCCTGGTGGCTCAGTTGGTTAAGCATCAAACTCTTAGTTTCTGCTCAGGTCATGATCTCATGGCTCATGAGTTTGAGCCCCACATTGGGCTCTCTGCTGTCAGCACAGAGTCTGGTTTGGATCCTCTGTCCCCTGCTCTCTCCGGCCCTCCCCCACTCATGCATGCACATGCTCTCTCTCTCAAAAAATAAGTAAACATTAAAAAAAAAGAAATTTTAAAAGCAGTCAGAGGAAAAAAAGACATAGTATATATTTGGAAAAATGAGAGGAAATGATGAAATTTCTTCATAAATAATGAAGACCAGGTGACAAATGAAAGTATACCTTTAGAGTACTAAAGGAAAAACCTGTCAATCTAAATTTTGTATTGGAAAAAACATTCTTCAAAAAGGGAGGAAAATAATGACATTCTCAAAGAGACAAGAGCTGAGAGTCCTTTGTAAGCATTTCTTACAAAGAACTAAAAAGTTCTTTAGGCCAAAGGGTGGTGAATGATACCAGATGTGATTCGAGATCTTTACCAAGGAATGAAGATCATCAGATCAAGTAAACATCTGAGTAGGCCAGTGTAAAAGACACTTTTACTACCTTTGTAAAGCTCTCTCTGTGTGTCTTCCACCCTGTCTGTCCTTCAGTGTATGTGTATAATTATATTTAATAAAATATTGACTACTTAAAGCAAAAATAATAGGTAGCTGGGGGTTTATATTTTACATAACAGTAAAATATAAGACAAAAGAAATACAAAGGCAGGGGATGCATAATTAAAATTATACTGTTTAGGGCTCTTACCCTATTTGTGAAATGGTATAATAATATTTCAAATGTCTTTGTAACTCTTCTGAGGTGTTCAGTTAGCTGGATGTTTATTAGGAGTGCTCTTCACATCCCTACTTGTGGGAGGAAGGGGCTGAAACAGGATTGGGGAGAGGGAGCAGACTTGTGATAAAGAACCAATAAAAGCCTCCATCTACTTCATGTGTGTTTTAGAGGTGGCACAGCTCTGAGATTTGTTCTGCGTTGGGATGAGGGATCAGGCCTTTTCACCCCTGGGATGAGCAGTCATTAGATATTGACTGCCCCTGCAAGCGAACATGAGCTTTGAAGAGGCAGTTTTATTCAGCTGAGGCCATCCTGAAGATAACTGACAGTGAAAGCCATCTTACAGAGGTGCTTCCAAAATCTGGGCCAGTCCTTCATTCCTGAAGGTGAATATCCTCTATGTTTGTATGTATAGGCTTGGAGAACTCTGTGGAAGTACATATAACTGGCTCTTCATATTGTCATTTTAGGAAGTTGGAATTGGGGGTATGCAGGTGGAAATATTAATGTTATCTTTATATATCTTTCCATTTTTGAATCTTTTATAAATGTTACTTTTAAAAATATTTCTTAAAATTTGTAAAGACTCGCAAAATAATATTTTAATTTCAACATTTTTTTTACAGTTGATGCTGATTATCATTAAAAAAATTGTTTTTCAATGTTTATTTTTGAAGGAGAGAGAGGACAGGGTGTGAGCAGGGGAGGGGCAGAGAGAGAAGGAGACACAGAATCTTAAATGGGTTCCAAGCTCTGAGCTGTCAGAGCTTGAGGTGGGGCTCAAACTCATGAACTCTGAAATCATGACCTGAGCTGAAGTCGGACGCTTAACTGACTGAGCCACACATGTGCCCCAATGCTCATTATCATTTTTAAAGATGATGGTCATCATCATACAAATCAGAATTTAAAGGAAAATAAGAATATTTCCTTAGCAAGTTTATTGAATCTGAAATACTTCCTTATCTATATTCAGTACATCAGATTTTCTTCTCATTTTTAAAGCTGTGAGTGGGTGAAAATACTATTCTTGCTACCTTAGTTGCAACCAATGATACATCTCTTTGAGCAGAAAACCAATTAGTAGTTATTCTTATTCTGTGGTTGGATATAAGAGTGCTTTCATATAGAAACACAAAACAAAAAAAAAGTGCACTATTAGCCAGTAAAAGATTTTTCCTTTGGCTTTAGATAGTTCCTGATCATAGTAGTCTCAGTGCGTACTTGAGTTTGATTTCTAGCTTTGTGCATTTCACTTCTTTTAAACATCAATAATACTGAATTGGAGGATTGTAAAAGTTATGGAGGAAACTAGTCATGGTCCAAGAAGGACAACTGAAACAGAGGCCAATAAGATAGCATGGTTTTCTCTATCAAAGGTATGTTACTGCTCTCTTGTTTTCTTCAATTTAAAAATAATTATAATGGGCAAATATAGAAACAACTTGGTTTTAGAGCTAATAGTTATTATTTTGAAGGGGAAATTGATAAGAGAATAAATGTGATGGCTGTGAATGGACTTTTGAATAATAATCATACATAGCTATTTCTCTAATGCAAGGAATATATGAAAACTGTTTGTATGTTGGGAAGGCAACTTAGGTTCTTACTGAGTATTACTAAAGGCCAAGCATTCATTAGCCATAATTTCTCTTACCTAAGAAGCAGGTGTCCTCATCAAAGCATATGAATGTAAGCTGTTTTTAAATCATATGTTTTCTGCAAGTAGTTATTCAAAGTGAAGCCAGTATATCAGTAGGTTTGGAAGTATTTCATTTTGACTTCCAAAAAGTAATAGAATTTCTGTATTATCTGTGGCAAATTAAGAACACTGTATACCACCTCAAAGACAATATTGATTATATCACTTTATAAAATCTTCTCCCTGGGGTTTAAGTTACTGACTTTAGCATATTATTGGTCTGATAATTGCATTTCAGTTTGTTTTGGGAAACCACGCCTGGATTAATTGAGTCAGTATAACATTGGTAGTAAACAATAATAGGAAATATTTGTCTGTTCAAGTGCTGTTATTGCCTTTAACCATTTTGAATTATTAAACCATCCAAATCAATATTGCTCACTTATTTTTAATAATGAGTTCAATGACATGAAAATAAACAGTTTTAGGAAATGACTTTCTTTTTGAAGCCCAGCACATGTTGCTATGTATGCAGTGTGTGGAGTGAAGTACAGCAGCTTTTGGCAGTTTTAAAATTATTGTTAATTAACTTTTCTGCTCAAATTCCTGCGAGCTCAACTGTAGTTGATGAGTTATCATGCTACAGCCAATAAATCCTGAAGTAATTTCATAAACATAGTTATTTAACCTAAATTGGATTCTCCATCAATTGAGACAAATCAATTTTTAAATGCCATATTATTGTGTTTTAATAATACTGCTTCATTTTTATATTAGTTTACACTTAAAGAACTTAACATTTGTGCATTCTAATGTTTCTGCAAAGCACTGAAATAGGAATATTATTAATAGTCATGCATATGGAATATATACTTAAAATATATTTAGTTAACAAAATTTTTATGTAGCAAGGATATACCATGGTTTTTGATGCAAAGAAAAGTGAACTATGCATCAGGAGCTCTCAGCTATGGTTTCAACTCTACCACCTATAATTTGCATGAAATCCAACAAGTCATGTAATTTACTGAGGCTCAGTTTATGCTTTGGCAAATGGCACTAATGCATCCAAATGTTGTAAAGATATAGAGTTAATGTGTCAGAAGTGCCTTATAAAATATAAAGGATTTACAGGCACCAAAGATTATTCTTATTGTCTATCATTTTTTTATCAATTCAAATTTGTTAAATTCACATTCTATATTTCTATGCAGCTATATTTTATGACTATAATGGCTCCAAATTTTTTCCAAGGTTATCATGGATTGCATATATTATTTTCTTAATTTAATATTTAATATGACTTGCTTTAGGGGTTTCTATATTCATAAAACAGATGTAGAAAATGATTGAGCAGAGAGCATAATATGCAAAGAAGACTGCAGGTTAAATAAAACTCTGGGTTAAAAGGAGAAGATTTGATTCTGAAAGAATTTCAGGAGTGATGATTTATTTCCTATTAGTGTAATCAACATGGAAATAAACCTTTGGTTTGTTTACATGGTATATGTGTTTAAAATACATGCTACAATAGGATGTAGAAAATAAAATTCCTCTGAAACCCTAGTTTCCTATTTTCTGAAGAAAAAAAAAAGGATGGGAGAGAGATTCATGTATTCAGTTTCTGGATAGCTATTCTGGTGCTAACCATGTCTAAACAATTCATTCATTTATTAATGCAGACATGTGTTGACTGTATGTTATATGTTCATTGCTAATGCTCACTCTGTAAAGTTTGTGAAAGAAGAGTTCTGCTTCTGGGTACTCCCAGTACAGTGGGGGAAGCCAAGATGTAAGAGATGATTACAACAATGCGGTGTGTGCCATAATGGGCACGTATCTAAAATGTCAAACACGTCAAGAAAAGGTATAATTGAGAATGTTGGGAAGCCTTCTCATAGGATAGATATTTGGATCTAGTATTAGCTGGTTAGTTTTACATAAAGCCTTCTGCTTTCAACTCTGTTCTCACATCTTTTTTTCCAATGAGAGAGATTTCAATATTATACTTTATTTCTCTCAATCCTTATTATTAATTCTTAATACTCTGGTTACATCATCTCAGAGTTTTGTTTATCCAATAGTTCCCTACTTTCACATTGTCAGTTTACAGAGAGTTAAGTAGATGCCTCAGTCTCAAAACTGTTCTTGGAAGACAGAGGGTCAGGAAATGGGCATTCTGACTAAAATCCAGGAGACTACCTCTCCTTAACACATCTATTTTTAAATTGTGTTCTTAATTCCATCCAAATTCAGAAAGCATATGAAGGTCATACACATATGCAATTTATGTTTTTATTTTATGTATTCATTATTTGTATCCAGATTCAAATCTACTTTTGGCGACTACATGTCGATGAAGGATTTTCAGAGAGAGGGAAAGACAGTGAAGGAGAAGGAAGAGAGGGAGCGATAGAGAGAGAGGGAAAGGATAGGGAGGTAGGTAGAGGGGGGACAGATGGAGGGAAGGAGGAAGGGAGAGAGAGAGAGACATTTACATTATTCACTATAGTTAACAAAGTAATTCACTGGATGCATAATACTGAAAAAAAAAAAAGAAATTCTGTGGTTACATGTGAAAACGAAATTTATCTTGTTGGATTTGTAAAGATTGCTCAAGAGCAGAATTATTTCAATACATGAAGTCTCAAATGCCTAGTCTGAATGAAAATATAATTACATTTCTGAGGTTGTAGAGACAGGACTCTATGAAATAGGAAACATTAAATTGAGTGTGAAATTTTGGTGTTGGTTTTTTGTATCCCAATTCTGATCCCTGCCCTCCCCTCCCCCCCCCACCAAGATTGTCTACCTTTCTTTCCTGATATCCCCACTGATTTTTTTAGTTCAATGCAAACAGATTCCTTTTGTGCACTGATTTTTCATTTCATAGAAATTAACTTGGCCATTAGCAATGCTATAGTTGAAAGAAAAATGATGTCAACTTTTCATTAATTCCATGGACCTTGTAGAGCCCAAATAAGGAGTTCTTAATGCCCAGCTGGGAAGTGACTAGGTAACCCCATTATCAGGCCCCTACTCAAGTCAGGTTTCCAGGCCTGGTTTTATTCCTTTTGCTTGCTTTTCAGTGCTAATATTCTATGTTAAGGGGACAATTTCAGGTTATAGAAATATCAGTATTTAGCCATTATGATCTTTTGTAGTTTGTTTTATTTTTTTGGAGGTGGCCCTCATCAAACAATGAGTTTGGATTCAAAGCCAGTTTTTTTCTCAAAATAGTTACTCCTAGGTCCTCCTATTGTGAGTTTTCTTTTGAAATCATTATTGTTATCCAGACTGTGTTCACTGGTGATAATTATGGATTCACTTTTTTTTTGGTGCTTCTGCTATTTTTAAATGAGTACCAAATTCCACTATAGGAATTTTAGACAATACTAGTTTTATTTTGTGATTATTTCCTACCAAGACTAATTACTCCCAACATCAATTTTTCTTATTTTCTTTTTTAAAAAAATTTAATATTTATTCATTTTTGAGAGACAGAGAGACAGAGCATGAGAGGGGAAGGGGCAGAGACAGAGGGAGACATAGAATCTGAAGCAGGCTCCAGGCTCTGAGCTGTCAGCACAGAGCCTGACACGTGGCTCTAACCCAAGAACCATGTGATCATGACCTGTGCCGTAGTTGGACATCCAACCAACTAAGCCACCCAGATGCCCCTATTTTTTATTTTCTATACCATTTGTTAAAACTAATTTTTTTTCCTCTATAACATAGTATGTTAGGTAATTATTTAGGCAATTTGTTCTGTTTTGTCAGAACAATAATTTCCATTTCCAATAATTTCCAATAATTTGCATTATGGATTGTTTAAATTGGATTTATATTTATGTTTAGTATGTGAGCAAACTGTGAGACAAATTCTCAGATATTCTAGACTATTATATCATCCATGTTGCTAATTCAATTCTTCAATACATTTTGGTCACTTAGTAAGTTAATAATTAAAATTGAGCATTATTTTCTCTGTGTTAGACCTTGTGCTATGTTTCCATGCTTTATCTCATTTGTTTTTCATAGTTAAAAAATTATCCTGTAACAATAATAAGCCTGTAAGTGTTCCCCATTTATAGAGAAGAAACTGAGGCAAATTGAAGTTAAACAATTTGTCCGCGTCACAGGCTCCTAGGTTGTGGACCCAGAGATGGACTAAGACAGTGTGGCTTGAAGATTGTTCTCTGCACTCTTCCCTGTACCACATGTACAAATGGAGGAATCAAAGGGGTTTGTTTTCAGCGTATATATAAAGTAAAATGGTTACATATTATACATGCTGTTTTACAGTCTATTTTTATTCTCTACTTAGAAATCTATCTAAACATTTTTTTTTTTCTGCAGTAGGGTAAACACTCTTCTCAAACATGATGTAATAACGATGTCACAAATATCTTAGTGTAAATAAGTCATGATTTACTTAATTATTCTCTACTTTTAAGTATATTGCTTTTAATTTTTGGTATCATAGGAAGATTAATACATGTTGATGCACAGATGTCTTAGCTTATATTGCTATACGAAAATAGTATAAACTGGATGTCTTATAAATAACAGAAATTTATCTTTCACAGTTCTGAAGGCCGGAAGTCCAAGATCAGGGTGTTATCATGGTCAGGTTCTAGTGAGAGCCCTCTTCCAGATGCAGACTGCCAACTTATTGCATTCTCACATGGAGAGGTTTTGAGTTAAAGAAAAGTTTTCCCGTGTGGGTCTGAAGTAATCCAGTGAAAGTTTTTTTTTTTTTCTCAACGTTTATTTATTTTTGGGACAGAGAGAGACAGAGCATGAACGGGGGAGGGGCAGAGAGAGAGGGAGACACAGAATCGGAAACAGGCTCCAGGCTCTGAGCCATCAGCCCAGAGCCCGACGCGGGGCTCGAACCCACGGACCGCAAGATCGTGACCTGGCTGAAGTCGGACGCTTAACCGACTGCGCCACCCAGGCGCCCCAGTGAAAGTTCTTAAAAAAGAATCTTAGGCCCTCCGGTGTTCAGAGATGCTTTCCTGTTGACTGATTAAGGAAGTCACTGTGACTTCTGCTGCAAGGAAATGATTCCACCAACAACCTGAATGACCTTGGTAGCAGATTCTTCCCATCTAAGGCCTCCAAGTTAGAGCATCATGCAGTGAACATTTTGAAGGCAGTCTTGTAGGAGCCTGAGCAGAGGACCCACCTAAGTCATGCCTGAATTCTTGACCCATGGAAACCACAGTAAATGTGTATTGTTTTAAGCCATTAAGTTTGTGGGGCCAATGGTGTCAGTCCCAGTCAGAGTGTGAAGTCTAGAGAATTTGATAGTGAGTCCTGGTCTGAGTTCATGAGAAGACGAGCGTCCCAGCCCAACAGTCAGAAAGAGAGTGAGTTCTTCCTTGTTTGGATAATGCCCACTCCACCCCATTGGGAAGGATAATCTGCTTTATTCAGTCTACTTATCCAAATGCTGTTTTTATCCTGAAAAATCCTTGATACATACCCATAAATAATGTTTAGTCAAATATCTAGGTCCCCAGTTGTGATTAACTTGACATATAAAATTAACCATCATAGGACATATCCAAAAATGGAGCAAGGTAGGAGTCCAAGAAGCAAAATGTTCTGTGGAAGAGGGCAAGATATCAAAGGGAGAAAAAGTTGGTGATGATAAAGGGATATATAGTAGGGATTTATTTCAAATGATATGCTTTATATTCTTCATTATACATTCTCACTGATGAAATCTTTAGTTCAGTTTACACTGCTCATTCACTGCTTGAGAAGAATTATAATCTTTAGACTAAGTCTCAGAGATATAGATTTTGTTCAAATCTGTCATGGCATTCCTGTCAGAGACAAGTAACTTTGTGAGATAGATTCTTGTTCTGTGTCTATTACATTAAGTTGGAGTTTGTGTTCCTGAATTATCTTTCTTGTGGAGTTTTGGTTAGTGTTAGCTGAAGGAGGAACTTATGTGAGACTCGAAGAATGTAAGTGAGGGAAACAGTCATTACTCACAGATAACTGTGATGGTCAGAAACAGAAATTCCAGCTTTCTGGTCCCTTGTCCTGTATTCAAATTATTTTCTGGATGGATAGGCCTGCTGGCCAACAGTGACAACAGATTAACAGTGACAACAGATTAAATATTTGACTATGGGCACAGAGATAAACAGAGTCCATGGCTTCTCATGGACCTCCCCAGAAACTGCCTCCTCATAGTCTTGTTTTAGTGGTTTAACAGACTTGGACTCTTGGGTTTTCCAGAAAACTCTGACTTATGCACAATGCCAGTGTGTCAGACTAATTAGTGACTTCCTCTGATGCTCCAACTCCTTTTTCCAGATGTCCCGCTCCAATATTATATACAAGATTTATTCCAAGAAGCTTGTAGTAGCTCTGTTTTCTTGACTGCATACTGAGTAATAGACAGTTATTTTATTTATTTTTAGTACTGAGGCTCAAAGACATTGATTGATTTGCCCCAAATTTTAGAACTTGTAAGTGGCAGAACTGGGATTTAACCTAGGTTGGTCTGACTATAAATCAGGGATCATGAATTTAAATGGCCTCAGGAAAATCAGGTAAGGTAAGAGAATGACACAAGCTTAGAGTAAGCAACACTTCTCAGATAGAAACAACTGGAATCTTCTAGTGCATGGCTCTGTAAAGCATGTATTCAAATTACACTGAGAGCCAAAGGCTTAAATTATCAATCTAAAACACTTGCATTTAGTTTAGGTCAATTAATTCAGACTTTCCCCAAAGAGAAAAAAAGTAGGTGAGTGTAAGCTACCCTTAAATTACTAAAGACCCTTGGAGACAGTTTTTGCACTCTGAAAGAGACTGTTCAGAAATTAAAGCCAAACTCAATCTTTTTTTTATTAATCATCCTGGTGTGTATAGATCTGAACCTATGTTCAGCTCTAGATGATTGTTACTATGTAGAATTTCTGGCTTGGTGTGGCCTGGTTTCCTGAAATTTCAAAAAAAAAAATGCCTCCAGTGAATTTTCAAATAAAGTTTTCCAAATTGAACTTTTGTTTGTTTGAAAAAAAGAAAAAACAGATACAGAAGTCCTAGCACTGTAGGTCATTTATAACAGGGAACATTCTACACTATAAGTCCCTATCACACTTGACACTTTTACACATTTATTTTTTTATTATTTTTTTTAATTTTTTTTTCAACGTTTATTTATTTTTGGGACAGAGAGAGACAGAGCATGAACGGGGGAGGGGCAGAGAGAGAGGCAGACGCAGAATCGGAAACAGGCTCCAGGCTCTGAGCCATCAGCCCAGAGCCTGACGCGGGGCTCGAATTCACGGACCACGAGATCGTGACCTGGCTGAAGTCGGACGCTTAACCGACTGCGCCATCCAGGCGCCCCTACACTTTTACACATTTAGTATATGCTTGTAGCTGAGCATTTTTAAGTCTGGAGAAATATGCTAAATCATAAATATTTTTGGATGAAATATTCTTGTATATGAAAGATAAAAGACATAAACTTGCTGAATCATCTGTACTGGTGTTTTCTAAATGTTATTTATATAACTCACAGAGCTAGGAATGAGAAAATGGGACCAGAGTTTTCTACACCATCCAATCCATTATCAATTGTCAGTAACATACTAATGTGTCTTAATTTATCCCCACTATTAGTCCCAAGTGTACATTATTTATGGCTCATTATGGTATTTTGATTCTTTTTATAATCATTCATGAAAAAATATGGCATTTAATCAATTAGTATCATAATTCCTACTCAAAAAATCATCAATGCATCATGAAAATCCATATGACAGAGCTAGCATTTTTTATTCTACTTTCGATAAGATAATTAGCATCTGCTAGTGATGAGTACAGTTGTAAATATATTTTTATAAACTAATGTCAATAGAGATATAGACTTGCTTTAGGAATATTTTTTATAAAATATTTTCTTTAAAAGTGTTAATATGAAAATGACTGAAAGCGAATTGCTGCTCAATTATCATCAATTTCTCTTTATGCTTACTTTGTAAAAGTTAAAAATTCTACTCTTCTGTATTTTGGGAATGACCAATATGAAGTCTATAGTATACTTAGCATTGCAGCTGTCTGTATCCCTCAGAAGATATTTGAGTGGAATAGATGAATATAGTTGGAAATGATTTGTAAATAATTTTCAGGGAAGATAGTATTATTTTCTGTATATAATTTCATATAACTTATATCACAAGATTGCAAAATCAAATGCCCCAATCTTTTGTTTGACTCCAAAGTCTACTTTTATAATTTAATTTTGAGCTTTTATCATCAAAATTTTACATTTAGACCTCAGGTTTTAGTTCTGACATGTAAAGAGCTTGGAAATTGTCACTCCTGTCCTTATAAAAACAAAACAAAACAAACAAATGAACAAACTAAAAATCAGTGGTTTTTCTTGAGCCCATGAGAGGACTGAGTTCTCAGAGCAAACCATCACCTCTAAATCTGGAGAAATAAGCAAATACAGAGTCCCATCTGAAATCAGCTTACCTGGAGCTAAAGACAATGGAGTCATAAATTCATAGGAACACTAAAAAATAATTTTGAGGAGTGCCTGGGTGACTCCATCAGTTGAGCGTCCAACTTCGGCTCAGGTCATGATCTTGTGGTTCATGGGTTTGAGCCCTGCATAGGGCTCTGTGCTGACAGCTCAGAGCCTGGAGTCTGTGTCTCCCTCTTTCTCTGCCCCTCACAGAGTTCTGTGTCTCCCTCTTTCTCTGCCCCTCACCCACTCATGCTCTCTGTCTCTTTCTCAAAAATGAATAAACATTAAAATTTTTTTTAAATAATAATTTTGATTAATTGCTAGAGGCTAACTGGAGATTAGCATACAATGGTAGACTGCTGGAGCCACAGTTATGGAGAGCTCCCACACATGTGGAGCTTTATCTCCAGGAACCTTGCCAGGTTTCTTTCATGATGATCTAATAAATCACTTTCTCTCTCTGGCAGGGAGAGGGAAAAGGTAATGGTGAAAAATAACCAAGGCCTTTTCTATAATAAAAGCTTCCTTTCTAGGAGAAAAGCCTTTACAAGAGGCTCCATTGAAGGAAAAACAACCTCCTATCTAAAATTCTATACCCAGTGAAATTATCCTTCAAAAGTGAGGGAGAGAAAAAGACTTTCTCAGACAAACAAAACCTGAGTTAATATATCACTAGCACACCTGTTTTGCACGGTATATCCAAAGATGTTCTTTGGGCAGAGGGAAATGATATGTCAAGAACATGATTTATAAAAAGAAAAGAAGAACACCAGACATGAAATAAGTTAAGGTAAAATAAATAATTTATTATTCTTATTCTTAATTGATCTAAAATAAAACTGTTCAAAAACCATAATAACAACAATATATTGGGTGAGTGTAGCATGTGGATAACTAAAATGAATGACAGCAATATCATAAGGGATAGGAGGGAGGAGGTGAATTTATTATGTTATAAGGAAGCTATAACCATGTGAAGTGGAATAGTGTCATTTGGAGGTAGACTTAGATAAGTTAAAAATGTATATTATAAACTCTGTATAAAAGTTTTTTTAAAATGAAATATAATTGATCCCCTAAGAGAGGAGGAGATAAAACAGAATCATACAAAATGCTCAATTAAAACCAAAGAAGGCAGAAAAAGAAGTTTCTGGTAATAACTAGACCACAGTTATAAATGTTTACATTAATCCAGTAAATCAATAATCATTTTAAATATTTGTTTTTAAGTTTATTTATTTATTGTGAGACAGAGAGAAAATGAGAGGGGCAGAGAGAGTGCAAGAGAGAGAGAATCCCAAGCAGGCTCTGCATTGTCAGCACAGAGCCAGATGCAGGGCTCGAATTCACAATCTGTGAGGTCATGACCTGAGCTGAAATCAAAAGTTGGATGTTTAACCTACTGAGCCACCCAGGTGCCCCAATAAATAATCATTTTAAATATTATTGGTCTAAATACACCAATTAAAAGGCAGATATTGTTAGAGAAGATAAAATAATGAACCACAACTATATGCTGTCTACAAGAAATCCACTTCAAATGTAAAGACTGATTTAGTAAGAAAAAAAAGGAGGAGAAAGATACACCATGCAAACACTAATCAAAACAAAACTGGAGTAGCTGTATTAGTTTAGCATTACATAAAAGGGTCAATTCTTTTTTTTTTTTTTTAATTTTTTTTTTTCAACGTTTATTTATTTTTGGGACAGAGAGAGACAGAGCATGAACGGGGGAGGGGCAGAGAGAGAGGGAGACACAGAATCGGAAACAGGCTCCAGGCTCTGAGCCATCAGCCCAGAGCCTGACGCGGGGCTCGAACTCATGGACTGCGAGATCGTGACCTGGCTGAAGTCGGATGCTTAACCGACTGCGCCACCCAGGCGCCCCAAAAGGGTCAATTCTTTAGGAAGATTTAACAATCGTAAACATGTATGTACCCAACAACAAAGAATAAGAATATGTTTGGTAAAAGCTGTTAGACTGAAAGGAGTAATAGACAAATCTACTCTTACAATTGGAGACTTCAACACCCTCTGGCAGTAATTGATAGGTCAAGCAAACAGGAGATCAATAAGAATGTGACTGACCTGAACAATATTATCAATTCATTTGTTATAATTGATATTTATAGAATACCATACATAAAACAGCAGCATATATGTTTTTCTCAAGCTTACATGAAAAATTCACCAAGATAGACCACATTCTGGACCATAAAATACACATGTAACAAATACCATAAAATACATATTAAATACTAGAAATAATACACAGTATCTTCTCAGACCACCATGGACTTAAACTAGAAATCAGAAACAAAGTACACTTAGCCTCCAGATTTTGGTTTCTAATGCAGTGCTCCAATAAAATGAGAAAAGGTGTCTTGGGGAAATGGCTGACTCCAGGACTGAGATAGAATATTCAAGGTAATCCAGGAGTATCTTGAAGTGACAGAAAGTATGAAAGGGCTAAAACAATAATACCAAAGCCATGATGACAGCATATCAAAAGGACACAGGAACCAACTGAAAGAGCTGCCTGATAAAAGGTGGAGTAATTTGATAAGAAATAGAATATTACTGGATTATAACCCAAAGTATAAAATAAATATCCATGAGGCCATAGTGTCATAAAAAGTCATTAAAAAACAAATTAATGGAGAATAAACAAATCTTCCATGAAAATAATTCCAAATAATTAATGTAGCTGTTTTACTCTTAAGTATAACTGGTTATTTCACATAAGAATTGCACCTGAAACCCTAGTTTTCAGTACAAATTTCACTTTCTTACTTTCCTTTAATCCTTTAGTCTGAAATCTGCCGAGATCCAGAATATAAATATCTGGTTTCTGTGGGGGCTAACAGGCATGGTAGCTAGGAATAAGCACTGGGGAGTGTGACTGCTCCTTATATAATCATTAAAAAGAAAAAGAAAAAAAAAAAAAAAACAACACCCTCCTGTTTTCAGCTCTAACATCAACACTGCTTTGAGTTCATGAAGCCTACAATCCCAAGTGTTTCTAGACTTCTGTAGTGGCAAATGAGTTTTCTCCTCTTTGGTATTTCCATCAACATTTAGCTATGATTTTCCTCCTTTCTAGTCATACTTCCTTCCACTTACAGGGTTGCAGATGCCTCCTGTTTTTACCAATGTTAGTTTTTGATTCTGTGTTTTATTCTTTTTGTTTTAGACGTGACTTTTTTGAGAAAAGGGTACAGAGATATGTTTATTTTGTCATCTTGAAATAGAAGTCCACAGATGGCTTCTGAAGGGTGATTGTTATCTGATGACTAATCCCTTTTGACAATGCTATAAAAGCAGGCTGACTAACCTGATAGCATTCTACCACAACACTCATCAATAATGAAAATGGCCTTTCCAGCAAAGACAATCACTTTGTGACATTTTCAAAGCATTTACATATCCTTAAGGAAAATATGAAGTATTTTACATCTTTCAAACTCTGCTGTCCATGCTGGTGCTGTCCAAACACCATCATGTTATTTATTTATTTATTTATTATCCACCAAGTATCCATGCAGAGTGTGGTTCTCCTCTAAAATAAACGGTTCTCCATGTAAGAAAAAAGGGAAAATATGGACCTAGAGTTAGGTGATAAAATACAAATTTCAAAATTAAGTCAGCAATTGGTCAAAACTTATTCTAATACACATGAGGGAGAGTGACTCATAGAGATTTCTAACCAAAAGTACCAAATCTATGCTTTTCTTATTTAATTTGAAAAAGAACTTAATTAGATAAAAGGTACACAATAATCAATATTAATAATATTCTTGTCATGTTATTACATGTGAATTATAATTCTTACTAGAAAAAAGGAAATACTCCTTTTTTCCCTTTCTTTTCTACCTATATTAATTCATCACATATTTGTTGGCTACTATTTACTGTTCCATGTTCTGAGAATGTATCAGTGAACAAAATAGACAGAAATGCTTATCTTTGTGGTACCTATGTTCAAGGGGGGAATAATAACTGGTAATTCTTATGTAGTGCTTAGTGTGAAGCAGGTATGGTTCATTGTTCTTTATGCACAGTAAATCACTTGGTCATCCAAAATCTAACAAGAAACTACTAATATGTTTTACACATTAAGAAATCTTGGCACAGAGATGTTAAGTAACTTGGCTAAGTTATACAGCTGGTAACTCATGGCACTGGGACTTCAATTTAGGCTATATGGTATTCAGAGGCATTAATGGTAACTAGACACTGCTTATCTATGTGTGAGTATTTGTCTGATTTATATGCTAAAAGCAGTTATCAATTGGAATTTTATTTATCTTCATTTTTCCCTATCTCATCAATAATATGTGACTTCTGCAAAAAAGTAGGAAACAGAAAAAGCATAGGAAAAATAAAACAATCTGAACCGGTTGGAGACAGTGTTAACATATGTAGATGTATATACATACTTGCATGTGTATGTGTGTATATATATAGTATATGTATAATACATATACCTATATGTAACCTTACCTATATGTAAGGTTTTACAATCTTCATTTTCACTTATATAATTTTTTAAACTGCCAATAATCTGTTCTGTAGATATAAGCTCAGTTCTTAACACAAAAGTGCATTTGATAAAAATTAAAGTACCATAAATTCTTTAGCTAAATCTGTTTTTGGATTTTTCTTTTATATCATAAACAAAACTGGAGGGAATATGTCTGGTTTTCCTCTGTTAGGATAAATTCTTAGAAGTAGAATTTTGGAGAGAGAGTAAGCAGATAGGTTTTTAAAATATTTTGATCCATATTGCCAAATTTTCCTTCAGAAAGGTTTTATTTACCAATGTTATACACATGTTCTTTTATTTTCACAGCGAGTTAATCCCAGACATTAATGTTCTTTCTAATCTTTGCCAAACTGAGAAAAAATATAGTATCTCAAGATATGAGTTATTTTCATTGGGTTTTCTTAGTGACCATATATAACATTTATTGTTATTATCTGAAACATCTTTGACAGACTTGTTTTTCATTTATCATCCTAAATTGATATTTTGAAATTTTGTTTCTTTTTGTGTACTTTCTATTCCTAGAATTTCTTCTTACCTGTGTAAGCTTGCTATATTTTCTTTTTAAGTGGATATATAGGAGTTTGTAAAGATTTTTTTGTTGTTATTGTTTTGAATTGTGGGAAACTAAAGATAATTATTATCACTTCTTTCAGCCTGGATTTTGTGAAGTCTTTATGTGACCAAAATGACAATACATTATCAATGTTAGTTACCATTTTCTTATCAAAACTATTTAATTAACATAACCTATTGGTAAATGAGATTTAAAAATGTCTGATGACTATTCCATAAATGATAGACTTTCCTTGTTTAAACTTATTCTTTTTAGCTAATTGGTGAACATTTAAAATAATGAAAGCTTTTATTATTGATTAATTAATAATGCTGCTTATTGAACCTCTGTCAAAAAGTTCATTGAATGATAAAGGTTTTTTCTTTTTTTTTTTTTTTTGCACTCACACTAACTTATAATCACTCTTTGCCGTTTGCTTTGTTTTTGATTTGTTTTGTCAAAATAGGTCCCAACTGCTCCTTATTTCCTTAATGAAAGGTAATTGCTATCCAAAATTTCGTTTTGTTTCAAAATACATTACTAAATATTCTATGGATTGTTTAAAAATAGGTAGACATGAGATAGACTCTTAAATAATGGTAGCAATAACAGCAATAACTAAACAAAAATATGCCCATTTTTTAAACGAAAACAAAAATTAAGATGTTACCTTATATTTCTAAAAACAGTTCTTTTACTTCAGCAAGACACCTCAGTATACTATCTAGGAGGTTTTAATTTTTATTAAACAAGCCCAAACTCTCTGCTTTTGCCTTACTATCTAAAAGAGAATGAGAGAAAAATAAAGCAAATCCATGTCCCTATGGGTCTCTAAAAGCCTGTACTCCACCCACCATCTTTTTCCACCCACCGCTGATGGCCCTTCAGTAGGCACCATTAGCACTCAAGATGCTTGCCTTCCAGTAGATTCTCAATGCCCATTCACCTCTTGTGTCCATAAGTCTGGCTGATGCACAGTTTTCAAGGTGAACAGAAGCCATTGTAGGACCAAGTTGCTCCCTACTTCTATACAATATGGAGTCATTTGTCTGGATGTATATCAGCTCTTCAGCCAAAAACCTGGCCTTGTCTGCCCTGTTCTGCTGCCGTTCAGTCAGCATCCAGGTAGCTTCCTGGACTGTCCACATCAACTTCAGGGTAAAACACTAAACAAAGTCAAAGCTTTTCTTAAATAGTTTTATACCTTTAACAAACACTTAGGAAACAAAATCATTCTTTTTTTAGACATTTCTTTTTGTCAACTAAACTGAGTAAAATTTGTGACGGGGAAAGAATTTAGCAACACCTGGAAAAGTATCTTGATGTCACTTAGAATCAGAAAAACAACACAATCAGGGCATCTGCGTGGCTTACGCTATTGAGCACATAACTCTTGATTTCGGCTCATGTCATTATCTCACAGTTGGTGAGATTGAGCCCCACATGGAATCTGCATAGAGCCCAGCTGACATCACAGAGCCTGCTTGGGATTCTCTCTCCCTTTCTCTCTGCCCCTTCCCTGCTGGCACACACATTCTCCCCCTCTCTCTCTCTGTTTCTCTAAAAGTAAATAAATAAATTAAAAAAAAATAAAAAAAATAAGAACAACACAATCTTTATGCCTGGGTGAAGGCTTCTTGGTGAATTCGTTACTTTGTGGTTTGACCCGATTCCATAATTAAACCATAACTTGTCAGCCCAGATTTCCATGTGATCTTTCCTCTTTACCAGCTGCATGCTATTGTATACTAAAAGACTAGTTTACATTCTTGGCCAAATGAAAACTAAGGATAAGAAGAATTATTTAAAGATATGGTTTATTTGGAGATTATACTGGAGATTATCATTTTTAATAAATATAGAAGAATATTTTAATCTAGTCATCTAGGAACAAAATAATATCATTAATGTAATAACTAGATGTTGCAATGATATTCATAATATTGTTATGGCTTCTTGGTAGAAAAAAAATCCCTGCCCTGTTGCATTCAATTGGACAGAATTATCATGTCTCATAAAGCTGTCAAGTTAATCTGAATTATACATGTTTGACAGGCAAATAAAGATGAAAATCATTGTTCCAAAAATTGGGGATTATAGATCTCCTACAGAAATATACATGTTCAATTTAATAGTGATAATCCTTCAATTTAGATGAGCAGCATTACTGCCTTGATAATATTTTTTAATATCAAGGGCAGATTTTATCTTCCACATCAAAAATACTTTGAAAAATTATTACTTGGGGACCCTATGCACACTGTAAAAGTAAAAGTAATGATCTAACAGTTTTTTTTTCTTAGAGATATGAAAGTGGAATTAGACACAATGCATTTATAGGTTAAAAATAATCTCTTAAAGCTTATTTTCAATCAAAGTTTATAACAAATTCAAACCACTTTGTCTCTCTTAAGGGAATTTATTACTACTGTTATTTCTCCACTAAACCTGTCCTTTTACATCTCTAAAAAATGGAAGAACAATTTACTAAAATAAGAATGTTTACTCAAAGTACTTTAAGAAGCCTTGACCTTTAACTGCAGCTTTCATATGTAGACCTTGCTACTATTTTATTTCATAACATAACAAGAAAAAATATAAAGAAAAGTAATGAGCAAATATCAAGTATGCTACACCATTATTTTAATCAGATTTGCTAATATCTTTCATTTTTATATTTTGATGATAAAGTTAAATTATCTAGTATAAAATGTAATATGAGAGATCCAGTATAGGTTCTTATTTTAGTGAGGATTGGAAATTGCTGAGCTTTTTTTTTTTACTCTTTTTTTTTTAGAGACTGTTTTTGTTTATTCATCTTAAGGCTAGAACTTCTTTAAAAAAGGATAGAAGGAAGAATGAATGGGGACTTGATGTGTTTAACTAACTTTAGTGTAGGATCCTATTCACCGTATTTTGTGCTTGAAATCATTCACTTGGGCAGAATCACCTAGCTAATAATAGGTGAAGGCAAGATCCAAACCCATTCTGTTTATATTACCACCCTATTTAACTGGTAGCATTAAAATTTGTAAAGAAATTATATGTCAACAACAGGGAATGGTCAGTGAGAACCATGGAAATTTGAGGTCATAATGACACAAATTGACTATACTCGTCAACAATGCCAGAGGAAATGGACAAGATCACACACTTACTCTACTTTTCTTTCTTTCTTCCTTTCTTCCCTTTCTCTCTTTCTTTCTTTCTCTTTGTCTCTTTCCCTCCCTCTTCCCTTCCTTCCCTCTTTCCTCCCTCCCTTCCTTCCTTCCTCTTTCTTTCTTTCTCTTTCTTTCTTTCTTTTCCTCTTTGCTAAGAAAATGTTCATTTAATAAGACACTGTATAATAAAAAACAAAGTTTGTGGTTGCTTTTAGCAATGACTCTAAGAATTCTTTAATATGTTTAATGAAAGAAATTAATGTTTTTTAATAGAAAATGTGTTGTGTTGATATTGAGTTAGTTTAAGGGAATGAATCAAGCACATGATCTCTGAGATTGGCAAATTCCAAATTTTTGAAGACATAATTAAAATAATCAATGAGGCAACTTAAAAAAAATATTTTATTATGGTAAGAATGCTTAACATGGAATTCACCCCCTGAATAATTATTTAGCTATACAATACAGAATTGTTAACTATAGCACAATGTTGTACAACAGATCTTTAGAACTTACTAATTTTTCATAATTGAGACTTTATGCCCTTTGATAGCAACTTCACATTTTCCACTTCTCACTGCCCCAAGTATCTACCATACTATCCTCTGATTTTATGAGCCTGACTATTTTATTTTAGATAAGTCATATAGTGGAATGATGCAGTATTTGTCCTTCTGTGACTAGCTTATTACACTTAGCATAATGTCCTCAAAGTTCGTAAATGTGGTTACATATTTCAGAATTTCCTTCTTTTTAAAGGAAGAATAATATTACATTGCATGTATATAACACATTTCTGTTATCCATTCCTTTGTGGTCAGATATTTATGTTGTTTTCCTCTCTGGCTGTTGTAAATAATGCTGCAATGAACATAGGAGTACAGATATCTCTTTGAGATACTTATTTCAATTATTTTGGGTATATACCTAGGAGTAAGATTGCAGGATCATGTGGTAGGTAATTCTATTTTTAATTTTTGAGGAATCTCCATACTGTTTGATATAATGGTTGCACCATTTTACACTCCCAGCAACAGTGTTACTAAGGTTTCAATTTCTCTACATCCTCACCAACAAGTTGTGGGTTTTTTTTTTTGTTTGTTTTGTTGCTAATAGCCACCCTAACACCTGTGTAGTGATATCCGTTTGTGGTTTTGATTTGCATTTTCCCGATAATTAGTGACATTGGTCATATTTTCATGTACCTGTTGGCCATTTGTATGTCTTCATTGAAGAAATGTCTATTTAAGTCTTGAGTTCATTTTTTTTAATGAGGCCATTTGTGGGCTTTTTTTTGCTATTGAATAAAGGGGGTTCTTTATATGTTTTTGATATTAACCCTTTATCACATATATGATTTGAAAATATTTTTTTCCATTCCATAGCTTGCCTTTTCACCCTCTTGACTGTTTCCTTTACCTACATGGAAAGTTTTTACTTAAACGTAGTCCCACTTGTCTATTTTTGCTTCTGTTACCTGTAATATATGTGAAATCATTGCCAAGATCAATGTCATGAAGATTTTTTCCTATGTTTTCTTGTAGGAGTTCTACAGTTTGGGGTTTTAAATTCAAGTATTAAATTTATTTTGAGTTGAATTTTGTGTATGGTGAATGATAAGGGTTCAATTTCATTCTATTGAACACAGATATCCAATTTTCTCAACATCATTTATTGAAGAGACTATCCTTTTCCCATTACATATTTTTTGGGACTCTTGTCAAAGACCAGTTGACCTTATACATATAGGCTTATTTCTGAGCTTTTTATTCTGTTCCATCGACCTATATATCTGTTTTTATGTCAGCACCATACTGTTTGATTTCTGCAGCTTTGGCAAATACTTTGAAATCAGGAACTGTGAGGTCTCTAGCTTTTGCTTTCTTTGCCAAGATTGTTTTGCTTCTTTGGGATCTTATGTGGTTCCATATGAATTTTATTATTGTTTTTTTCTGTTTCTGTAAAAGATACCAGTTGGTTTTTGATAGGAATGGCATTGAATCTGTAGATTATTTTGGATAGTCTAGACATTTTAACAATATTAAGTCTTCCAATCCATAAGCACAGGATGTCTTTCCATTTCTATTGTTTTCTTTAATTTCTATCATCAGTCTTTTATAGTTTCCAATGTAAAGTTCATTTTTAAATATTGTATTCTTTTGATGCTATTTTATTTGTTTGTTTTTTATTTTTGAGAGAGAGACAGAGTGTAAGCAGGGGAGTGGCAGAGAGAGAGGGAGACACAGAATTCGAAGCAGGCTGCAGGTTCTGAGCTGTCAGCACAGAGCCTGACATGGGGCTTGAACCTATGAACCATGAGATCATGACCTGAGCTGAAGTTGGCCACTAAACCAACTGAGGCACCCATGCATCCCTTTTTGATGCTATTTTAAATGGGATTGTCTTCCTAATTTTCTTTTTAAATAGTTTGTTGTTTGTTTATAGAAACACAGTGATTTTTATGTGTTGCTTTGTATCCTGAAACTTTACTGAATTTATTAGTTTTAATAGTGTGTGTGTGTGTGTGTGTGTAAACTCTTGAGAAGTTTCTCTAATTTTTTTTTTTTAATTTTAATTTTTTATTTTCAAGACCAAGAGAGACAGAGCACGAGCAGGGGAGGGCAGACAGAAAGGAAACACAGAATCCAAAGTAAGCTCCAGGTTCTGAGCTTGTCTGCACATCACAAGCCCCTGATGCTGGGTTTGAACTCATGAACCCCAAGATCATGACCTGAGCCGAAGTCGGACACTCAACCGACTGAGCCACCCAGACGCCCCAGTCTTGAGAATTTTCTATATATAAAATCATATAATCTGAAAATGGATATTTTTGCTGCTTCTTTGTCAATTTGGTTACCTTGTATTTCTTTTTCCTGCCTCATGGCTCTTGCTAGGATTTCTAGTATTATGTTGAATAGAAGTGGTGAGAGTGAAAATGTTTTGCTTTCTTGCTGATCTTAGAGGAGAAGCTCTCAGTTTGACACAGTTGACACAGTATAATATGAGCTGTGGGCTTTCTGTATATGGTCTTTATTATGTTGAGGTAATTTCTTCTACTCCTAATTTATTGAGAGTTTTTATCATGAAAGGTGTTTGAATTTTGTCAAATGCTTTTTGTGCATTTAATTGAGATGATCTTATGAGTTTTATCCTTCATTCTGTTAATGTGGTGCATCTCATTAATTGATTTTTGTATGTTAAAATATTATTGTATCCTAGGGATGAATTCCACTTGGTTATGGTGTATATCCTTCCAATATGCTTTGAATTCAGTATATTAACATTTTATTGAGTATTTTTTTGCATCTATATCCATCGGGGACACCGGCCTATAGTTTTCATTTTTTGTGGTATTTTTGGCTTTGGTATCAGGGTAATTGTGTCCTCATAAAATGAATTTGGACGTCTTCTCTCCTCTTCAAATTTTTGGAAGAATTTGACAAGGATTGGCATTAATTTTTTAAAAAATGTTTGGTAGAATTTACTATTGAAGCCTTCTAGTCCTAAACTTTTCCTGGACCTTTTTGGAAGATTTTTGTTTACTGATTCAGTATCCTTCCCCATTATAGATTTACACAGACTTTCTATTTATTCTATTCAGTTTTGGTATGCTGTCTGTTTCTAGGAATTTACCCATTTCTTCTAAGTTATCCAATTTGTTGGTGAGTTTATAGTTGTCTTATAGTATTTATTTCTGTGGCATCAGAAATATTTGATCCTTTTCTCTTTTTATCTCAGTTGGTCTAGCTAGGGTTTCCAATTTTGTTTATCTTTCCAGAAAACTAACTCTTAGTTTTGTTGATTTTTTTTCAACTGATTTTATCTCCCTTATTTCTGGCTGAGTATTTTTCTTTTTAAATATTTCATATAACTTTTTGGATACAAAACTCATGAATTAAAGAATGAATACCACCTGTTTCTAAATGCATTGTGTTAATTATTGCTTTTATGATTTATAAGAATAAATTCTAGTGGCAAATGATTGCCTTTCATCCTAATCCAGCATAGGATAAAATTTATATTTTGTAGAAATATGTAAATTTTAGAAAGTTCCATGATAAATTTTGACTTTCTACAAAAGGAAGGATAGAGTATCTTTGAATATTAGTTCCTGTTATTCCTATCTTTTAATTATATAATATATACTAAAAATGCAATAACATATTTTCATATTGCATATCTTTTAGAAAGTATATAAAGATCACCAAACATGCATGATTAAAAAAAAACTATTACTCAAGATAACGTATAACTTTCATGCCTATATCCTTTTACGGCTTTGAAGACTGCTCTTAAGAACATCCTCTCATTCGAATCACACAGTTAATGTTTGATGGATTGAGCAGGTATCATTATCCCTCTGTTTTAGATTATTAATCTGACTCAAAAAATTAAAAAATATATTTATTTTCAATGTCACACAGCTAGTAATTGATGGATCCAGAGTTTTAAACCTGTTTCTTGACTCTGTTTATATGATGATTATTTTAATGTGTCCACAGACACCTCACAGTGTATTTATTTTGAGAACATTAATAAAATTGGTTGTGTAAAGATAATGTTTGTACTTCTATAGATCTTGAACTATCAGAAGCTATCTTGAGAAATTCAATTCAAAACTATACGTTGCTACTTATGTGCTTGACATTTTGTATGTAGATGAAAATTAGCATCAGTCTCAAGAGCACGCAGTAGTAGAGACAAGTAAATGTATCATACAGTACGATGTAGATGTATCATATATGTATCATACAGTACTCCCAGTAATTAGGGAGTATACAAGAAACCCAGAAAAGGGGGGAGAATTCATCTGTTCTTAGGTTGAACTGGCTTTCTGAAATGGAATTTGAAAGACCTCATTTCCTCTTACATGTAATGCAAAAAGAGCAAGTTGCTCAGCTTGGTGAAATGAAAACCAAGAGAAATTCAGCTAGTAGAAACATTTTTACTTGGTTTTCATTCCAATTAGCTCCTTTTTTTAATAGCCACTACATTGGTTGGTAATAAAATGGGCCATCCATTATCTAAGAGAGAAACCAATCCTATTGATTCTGTCTCTGACACATTCTTACATCAGTACACTTTTCTCTTTCCTATGGCCATATCATTTCTCAGCCAAACCATTGCAAAGATTTGTTAGATGGTTTCCTATGTGTTAACACCAGAATAATCTTTCTAAAATATAAATCTGGTCTGGCACCATGTGGCTAAAAACACTTCAGTGGATTACCAAGACTTCCTGGATAAATGCCAACTTGGTCTTTATAATAAAATCAATAAATTTTTCTTAATGTTAAAGTTAGAAAAGTGCTAGTTATTTGGGAGCAGGAAGTGAGGTGCAGGTTTGGGGGAGTACATTAGAATTTAAGTTAACTTACCAGCCTTGTTTAGCCCCTTATCCCCCCCACCTAGCACAGTACAAGACACTTGATATTTACTGAATATGGTGATATAATTGTACAAACATGATAATTTATATACTAGTATTTATAAAAATATGCAATAGTAACTCTTATTTATTGGATGCAAATTATCATGCTAGTTGCTTTACATTAGCATTTTCATTATCTTTAAATATTTACATTATCCTTACTCTCTAGAATGTTGCCAGAGGATATTATTGTCTTTTTTTTTAAATAAGTATAATAACTGAAGCTTGAGAAGTTAAAAAACTTGCCAATGTCATGCAGCTAACAAGTAGCAAAACAAATTCAAAACAAGGTCTGTTTGGCTCTAAAATCTATACTCTTTTCTTTATAACCATCTGCCTTCTTTTTCTGTCTCTTGTAGGTTCCATCTGACCATCCTTGTTTATTAAGGTACCAAAAGGTCTTATTTATAAAATTTATCACCCTTATGTCACAGAAAGCTTCCTGTGTGCATATTACTTGCCCTCCCCTACTTCTCACCCTAAATATATTGGGGCTATTTTAAATGACTGTAAAGACTTTTAAAAGCTTTACAGAAAAGTGGTAGATTTGGAGAAAATTGTTCTCTCTATGCATTGGTATTTTATCTCCATGAATTTTCTAACTGAAATAAACATGCAAGCTCTGACAGAATTAGTCTCCTCAAAAAATTTACTGTTTTATAGTAATTTTATTTTCATAGTGTTTTAACAGATAGAAATTTATCTGCATTGAACTTGGTGAATTAATCCTACTAGTTTATGGCTTCAGGTTGGCACACATTAGAAATGTACCTATGCTCATGATGTATCCTCCCAGAATAAGATCAAATCCTAACAATATTGTGTAAATAAAAAGAAAGGGCTAATAATTTTTCCAGGGGTGAGTTAGGATGAAAATGGGCCACTCATCACCAACAACTAAGGAGTCAGATTTTAGTAATTGCGGTTTGGTTATTTTTTGTCTTATTTATTGTTTGTCTTTTATTTTTGTTTTCCACTTTATTACTTTGGGTATTTACCTTTTAAAAACTGTCTTTTGGGGCAGCTGAGTGGCTCAGTTGACTAGTGTCCAACTTTGGCTCAGGTCAGGATCTCACTGTTTATGAGTTTGAGCCCCACATGGGCTCTGACAGTCTGTCAGCGCAGAGCCCGCTTTGGATCTTCTGTCCCCCTCTCTCTGCCCCTCCCGTTTGTGCTCTCAAAAATAAATAAAGATCATTTAAAAATAAATAAATAAAAACTGTCTTTTGACTTTTGGCAAGTTAGAGGCTTAGCAATCATCAAGGAATGTTATCAGGAATAAAGCATGTTATATTACATATCTAATGCCTGGTCAATTAAAAAAATTGATTTAGCTGAACGTTTGTTTACTTATGTCTGGTTGGATGCTGTTTCCTTGTGTCTCTGATAGCACATGTGCATAGCATTTCTCCTACCTCTTTGCCCTCTCTCTCCCAGCCTCCTTTAGCAGTGTTGTTTTGTTTTGTTTTTTACTTATCTCTTAAATATTGGAGCTCCTTAGCATTTTGTCTTGTGTCCATATCTTTTCTTACTCTGTCGTTTGACCTTAGATACTTTCATCTACCTCTTGATTTTGAGATTTATCTATATTCTGGCTTTGAGTTCTGGAACTGTATATTAAAATTCTTGTCAAATATCATCACCCAGTTGCCCTACATACACCTAAAATTTAATATGTCAAAATATAGACTTTTTCTTTTTGTCTTTGCCTGGTTCAACTCCATTTTTTTCTGCACTGTTCCCCATTTTAGTGAATGATTTTATGCAGTTGTCCAAACTAGAATCCTAGATGTTGCCCTTGATTCTCCATTTTTGTTTATCTTGATTGCATCTCTTATATAAGTCTTGAGTTCATCTACTTCTCTACACATTTACTTCCAGTATCCTAGTTCAGACAACCTGAAAGTCCAGCCTCAATTATTACCAATGGTTCTAACTTGCCTCTTCCCTCGTTTCATCTTCTCTGTTATAGCTGCAATTATCTTTCTAGAATACAAATATGATCATGACACTCCTCAGCTGAAAATCATTGGCTCATTCCCCATTACCAATAAGATAATAATATCCAAACTCTTTTACACAGCTTATATCTCTCTTCCTTCTTTGGACAATACCTACTTATTTAGCATCAATCCTTTCCACTTTCCTCACCAACCATATGTTTCAGCAATTTTATTTAACTTTCATTAAAAACATTATCTGTTATGATTTCACTCTCTTATAAGTCTTTCCTGACCATCCAAGTGTAGATTAGGTGTTAGGTCCTCCACAGAACACTGCATTTTCTTCTTTGTGGCATTTATGACTTTCAATTGTTTTTGTTTGAAAATTATGTTTATTGCTATTTTATTTTTGAAAAATTAATATCACTTTGTAGAATATTTATTTGTTTATTTATTTATTTTTAATATAATTTATTGTCAAATTGGCTTACATACAACCCCCAGTGCTCATCCTGACAAATGTCTTCCTCAATGCCCATCACCCATTTTCCCTCTCCCCCACCCCCATGTCCATCCTCAGTTTTTTTCTCTGTATTTAAGAGTCCCTTGTGATTTGCCTCCCTCCCTCTCTGTTTGAAACTACTTTTTTCCCCTTCCCTTCCCCCATGGTCTTCTGTTAAGTTTCTCAAGATCCACATATGAGTGAAAACATATGATAACTGTCCTTTTCTGACTGACTTATTTCACTCAGCATAATACCTTCCAGTTACATCCATGTTGCTACAAATTTCATTTCTTTCTCATTACCAAGTAGTATTCCATTGTATATATAAACCACATATTCTTTATCCATTCATCAGTTGATGGGCATTTAGACTCTTTCTATAATTTGGCTATTGTTGAAAGCACTGCTATAAGCATTGGGGTATATGTGTCCCTATGCATCAGCACTCCTATATCCCTTGGGTAACTTCATAGCAGTGTTATTGCTGAGTTATAGGGTAGTTCTATTTTTAATTTTTTTGAGGAACCTCCACACTGTTTTCCAGAGCAGCTGTACCAGTTTGCATTCTCACCAACAATGCAAGAGGGTCCCCATTTCTCCACATCCTCTTTAGCATCAGTAGTTTCCTGAGTTGTTCATTTTAGCCACTCTGACCAGTGTGAGGTGGTATCTCATTATGGCTTTGATTTGTATTTCTCTAGTGATGAGTGACGTTGAGCATCTTTTCATGTGTCTGTTGGCCATGTGGATGTCTTCTTTGGGAAAGTGTCTATTCATGTCTTCTGCCCATTTCTTCACTGGATTATTTGTTTTTTGGGTTTTGAGTTTGGAAAGTTCTTATAGATTTTGGGTATTAACCCTTTTTCCAATATGTCATTTTGCAAATATCTTTTCCCATTCCATCAGTTGCCTTTTGGTTTTGTTGATTGTTTCCTTTGCAGTGCAGAAGCTTTTAATCTTGATGAAGTCCCAACAGTTCATTTTTGATTTTAATACCCTTGCTTTTGGAGATGTGTTGAGTAAGAAATTGCTGTGGCTGAAATCAGAGAGGTTGTTGCCTGCTTTCTCCTCTAGGGTTTTGATGGTTTCCTGTCTCACATTTAGATCTTTCATCTATTTTGAGTTTATTTTTGTGTATGGTTTAATAAAGTGGTCTAGTTTCATTCTTCTGTGTGTTGCTGTTCAGTTTTTCCAGCACCATTTACTAAAAAGACTGTCTTTTTTCCATTGGTTATTCTTTCCTGCTTTGTCAAAGATTAGTTGGCCATACATGTGTGGGTCCATTTCTGGGTTCTCTGTTCTATTCCATTGGTCTATGTGTCTATTCCATTGGTCTATGTGTCTATTTTTGTAATAGAAGCTAAGTCTGGGATTGTGATGCTTCCCGCTTTGGTTTTCTTCTTCAATATTACTTTGGCTATTCGGGGTCTTTGTGGTTCCATACAAATTTTAGGATTGTTTGTTCTAGCTCTGTGAAGAGTGCTGGTGTTATTTTGATAGGGATTACATTGAATGTGTAGATTGCTTTGGGTAGTATTGACATTTTAACAATATTTATTCTTCCTATCCATGAGCATGGAATGTTTTTCCATTTCTTTTTTTTTTTTTTATTTATTTTTTTTTTTTTAATTTTTTTTTTTTTTTTTTTTTTTTTTAGTGTTTTATTCATTTTTGAGACAGAGAGAGACAGAGCATGAACGGGGGAGGGGCAGAGAGAGAGGGAGACACAGAATTGGAAACAGGCTCCAGGCTCTGAGCCATCAGCCCAGAGCCCGACGCGGGGCTCGAACTCACGGACCGCGAGATCGTGACCTGGCTGAAGTCGGACGCTTAACCGACTGCGCCACCCAGGCGCCCCTGTTTTTCTATTTCTTTGTGTCTTCTTCAATTTGCTTCATAAGCTTTCTATAATTTTCAGCATACAGATCTTTTAATCTTTGGTTAAGTTTACTCCTAGGTATTTTATGGTTCTTGGTGTAATGAGGGATTGGTTTCTTTAATTCTCTTTCTGTTGCTTCATTATTGGTATATAAAAATGCAACTGATTTGTGTACATTGATTTTGTAACCTGCGACTTTGCAGAATTCATGTATCAGGTCTAGCAGTCTCTTGGTGGAGTCTATCGGGTTTTTGTGTAGAGTATCATGTCGTATGCAAAAAGTGAAAGTTTGACTTCTTCTTTGCCAAAATATGACATTCAATTTTAAAATTCACTGTTGACATATATGCATCTCCAACTGGCGACACAATTTCTATGAAGGAGTGTTCATTGTCTGTCACGTCCCCCCTTGTATTCCTAGCAATTTACCCAGAGAAGGCACAACACACCACATGTTGAATAAATGAATGAGCTTGTTTTAGAGAGTTTCATAAAGATGGAAGGGGATGGGGAAGCTTGGCACCAGAAGAGAGAGCATTTAACACACATCATTAAGCTAAATGTTTTAAAATGTATTACTATTTTTAAATTCCTAAAAATTAAAAACAGATATGATCAAACTAATGTTCAAAAAAGTTAATTAACTTGCTCAAATCATATAGGTAGCAATTGAAAGAACTAGGATTCTAACTCTAGAAGTTATAGATTCCTACTCTCTATCACTTTTTCATTCATACCAGAAGCTTAGGAAATAATTAAGGAGAAGTAGGAGAAGTTTCTTTGGCAGGAATCCATTTAAGACTCTTGATCTGTCTCAGGGCACTGGGGTGGCTCAGTTGGTTAAGGCTCCAACTCTTGGTTTTGGCTCAGGTCATGCTCTTGTGGTTTGTGAGTTCGAGCCCCACATCAGGCTCCATGCTGACCGTGTGGAACCTGCTTAGGATGTTCTTTCTCTCTCTCTCTCTCTCTCTCTCTCTCTGCCTCTCCCTTGCTCACTCTCTCTGTCTCTTTCTCAAAAATAAATAAATAAACTTAAAACATTTAAAGCAAGACTCTTTGGGATGTCCCATGATGGTAAGTCTATGATGAATTGTTGCTATCACTTCCAAAACCGACCCATTGCCATTATTCTAGCTCTCATGTCAGCAACATGAGACTTGTTTTTATTATTCCAACAGTTAATGGTTTTATCATTCAGTATGCTGAACTCAGTTCAGGGATATTTATGAATTTATCATGTAAGATGATGTATCCTAGAGATGTATGAATAAATACAATGACATCTAGTGAGAGTAAGAGAAAAGGATTGAAGATATTGATCACCATCCTGAAAAAAAAAAATGGATTCAGAATTCTTCAGTACCAAAGATGAGGAGGGCCTTGCTCTGCAATAACTAGTTGCAAATCTTCTTTGACTAGAATAAGGAAAAATCATTCTTATAACATACTTATTATATACTAGGCGCTGTTATTTATGCTTTACATTTATAAACTCAACTCTACCGATTATCCCATGATGAATTATTATCATTCTTCAGTTTATTTAGAAATTTGAGGTGCCAGAAATTGCCCAAGGCCACATAAATCTTATAAAGTTGAGTTGAGATTTAAACCCAGGCAGTCTAGTTCCAGAGTCTGTGGCTATAATCATGGTGCTGGGCTTTTTAAGTATCCTTTTTTAAATTTTTTTTTTTTTCAACGTTTATTTATTTTTGGGACAGAGAGAGACAGAGCATGAACAGGGGAGGGGCAGAGAGAGAGGGAGACACAGAATCGGAAACAGGCTCCAGGCTCTGAGCCATCAGCCCAGAGCCCGACGCGGGGCTCGAACTCACAGACCGCGAGATCGTGACCTGGCTGAAGTCGGACGCTCAACCGACTGCGCCACCCAGGCGCCCCTTAAGTATCCTTTTTTAAATTATACTTTAAATACAAATTTAAAAAATTGTGTTTATTTTTTTATTTTTGAGAGTGAGAGAGACAGAGTGTGAGTGGGGGAGGAGCAGAGAGAGAGGGAGACACAGAATCCATAGCAGGCTCCAGGCTCTGAGCTGTCAGCACAGAGCTGGATGTGGGGCTCGAACCCACTAATGGTGAGATCATGACCTGAGCTGAAGTCGGAGGCCCAACTGACTGAGCCACCCAGGCGCCCCTGAATATAAATTTTTAGAAGCTATTGCTATTTATAGCCACTTAAACTTCTTGTTCTTACCCCTGCTAGGGATCATCAGTAGGAGAAATGTGTTGTAAACTGTATTTCTACTCTCTTAGATACAGCAACAGTAAATTAGTTCCTAAGTAAAGAAGGTTAAATTTGTAAGCCATTTTGTGCCATATGCATCTATATCTACATATCTCTATATAACTATAATTTTGATCAAGACAATCTTAATTGTCCCTCAACTTGACTAAACTTTATTAGATAAGCTTCTTTCTGACTTTAGGCCCCTGAACTCACTTTTCGTCAAATATTTACTTTAGAAGGCTTCTAATTGTACATGTTTTCTCTGCCCCTTTGAGTTACAAATCTTTTAAAAAGCCTCTTGACAGTTTTATATCCCAGGAATATCTTTCTCAAGGATCTGGGAAACATTTCTTTGAAATGTCATAAAAGAGATAGCATTCCCATTTCCCTGTCTCTTTTGGAGGGTGGGAGCCTAACTTTGGTGGGTGTCTTGCTCCAAGTTTGTAATATTATCTTCTGTCCAACAGGTAAGAGAAGTTTTCTTTTACTTTGGGTAAGCAGTTAGCAAACACAGATGACCTATGATCTCCTTCTCATTACAGCCTTTAAAAACCCTATTGCTCTTTGTTTGGTGGGTTTGAATTCAGACTTAATTCTGGCCTCTCTTGTCTATTTCAGTAGCTTTGAATAAAGTCTTCTTTGCCTGTTTAACTTTTTATGTTACAGTTTTTGCTTTCAAACTATGTTGGTAGAAAACACGTGACAAAATCAGGGTTTATATGCTAATATTGGAGATCAGTCTTTGTTAGGCCTTAATTCTCCACAAACTTTCAAAATTGCAGGACTTTGATGAAGAGGACCAGGTTCATTATTTTTATATCTTTTCGAAGAAATTGAGTCTCAAAACATTCTTTGGTGAGCTCTTGTTTAATCTCTCTTCTGGAGAAGAAAGTAAAGTCCTCCTCCCCCTTTTAGGTATACATCTCTTTATAAGAGTTGAGAAGACAAAGATCTGAAAATATGTATGTGTATAATGATATTATTGGAGATGGGGGCTGGGGGAATTTTAACCATTGGGATAATATAAACCAGCAGAGGATAAGAAACAGGTATTCAAAAGTAAAAACCTGAGTTCAAAATATAAAAAGTACTTATTTTAGTCACATACTTTCTTAGGCAGTTATATTTGATCCACCTACTCTTTAAAAGGAAGCATCAACAGGAGGATGAGGTAGATATCTGAGGGAATTATTGTTTATAACAGCCTTTGGTCATTTAAATATTTTTAATGTAACCAAAAGAGAGAGCTGTTAGCTATTCTAATGGTCTGTTTTATTGGAAAATTCTCCAGTGGTTTCCATTGAAGATTGACTGGAAATAACTTTTTTTTCCCCTTTGGAAGTTTTCAATTATGCTGCTATTTATCTGGCATTTTTATAAGGATCTGGGATTTTTTTTCTTCAAAAATAAAAAGGGCAGTACGCTCAAGTAAGACACATTTTATTTTTTCCTCCAATGTTAAAAAAAAACCACAATATTTGCATATTTTTCAAATTGCTTTGTGTGCTTTCTGAAGCAGTGCTAAGCAAATCAGCACATTTATCTAAGGAGGAAATGATATCCTAAAATATATTGAGAAACCTAACTTGTTAAATAGCTTCTTAGTGTTCATGTGCCTCTCTATGAAAAAAAAAAAAAAACAAAAACCTACAAAACAGGAAAAGGCCATAAATCAATTTATCAAGTTAATGGTCTCCTTTAGGACACTTGAGCAAATTCTAAAAATGCATTTAGGTATAAAAATTAAAAATTGAATACTCTGGGAAGAAAACATATATCATTTAAGCAGAAGTGATTTGGAGAGAAAAGAATAACAGGGAATTCAATTCACCATATTTGATAAAATATTTTTCATGGATCTGTTCTCTGGGGATAAATATTAAGTGGAAATTTGATTGTTTTCCCATAATTCCCACCAACTCCCCAAACAAGTACTATTCGTCTTTCTTTTTTTAACCCAAGAATAGTCTTTTTTCAAGTTATATTTGTCAAAGTTCTATGAAATCTAGTTTAAAATGCAACATATAAACACCATGAGATGACTACTTTTGATCCACAATTTTGGCTTTTGTTTCTGTAACTGCTAACTTTGAGTAGAGAACATAATAATAAGGATGTGCTATCTCTTCCATTGAATTTGATACCAAACCATAGAGATTTTTTTTAACTTTATTTATTTTCAGAGAATGAGTGCACTCACACATGCAGAGGGGGAGGGGCAGAGAGAGAGGGGGGAGAGAGAATCCCAAGCAGGCTCCCACTGTCAGCACAAAACCTGATGTGGGGCTCAAACTCACACACCCTGAGATCATAACCTGAGCCAAAGTCAAGAGCAAGGTGCTTAACTGACTGAGCCCCCCAGGCACCCACCGTAGAGATTTTAATCATGAATTCAGATTAGGCATTTCAGATGGGAAAGAAACTTCTTTTGGAGAAAAGTCCTTTCAATCCTCCAAGTATTTTGGATGTGAGCACTTATGAGAGCTTCTACCTGAAAGTGGTACTTGGGCGTGATTCTCTGCCAGAGTCACCCTGCCTGGAGGGTCAGATCAAAAGCCTCAGTATCAACATATTTCTCTTCATACCCACTCTGTCTGACAGTCTCAATATCTACCAGCTGTTCCATTTCCTACCTTTCTTGGTTTTGGTAAGGTGACAAACATTACAGATTTATCAACACTTTTTTTCTATAGCTAAAATGTCAGAGTCAGCTTTCCAGTTCTCCAACAACAACAAAAACATCCCTAGCTTTTAAAAAAGTGTCAGGACTTCAAACACACTGCATTTGATTTTTTAAGACTGAGACCACCCACAGAATTAAACAGAAATGTAAGCTACTTTTCCTTGTGGATGAGTATAAAAGGAGAAAATAATTACAGTGTTTCATGATGGCTCTGTAGATGAACTAGAACTTGATGGGAGAGGGGGAGGTGAAAGGAAATAGGAAAAGGCATTTATTGATTGCTTCAAAATTTACCTCCTGTGTGACCTTAAATATTTCCCATAATCTCTATGGTCTTTCATTCCTTTTTTTATTTCATTTTTTATTTTTTTTAATTTTAAAATTTTTTAAATTTTTAATTTTTTGTTTTATTTATTTATTTTGAGAGAGAGAGAGAGTACATGCAAGAGTGGGGTAGGGGCAAAGAGAGAGAGAGAGAGAGAGAGAGAAAGAGAGAATCCCAAACAGGCTCAGTGCTGTCAGTGCAGAGCCGGCATGGGGCTCAAACTCACAAACTGTGAAATCATGACCTGAGCCAAGATGAAAAGTCCAACTCTTAACTGACTGAGACACCCAGGCGCACCATATCATCTTTCATTTCTTAATTTTAATATAAAAATAATACCTGCTTTTCCTATCTGAAAGCATTCAAAGAAGGAATGAAAAATCTTTGAATATTATAAAGTATTGTACAGATGTAAGATTACTATGTTTTGAGCCCATCAAATGTCTAATTAATTTTAAAAAATCACTAAGTTTTAAAACCTTTTTCACTGTTTCACATATTTACCATGGATTGTGTAGCTTAGTTGAGTCCAGTGGAATCTTTATTTGAAACTCTTGGGAGGGTCCAGGTAGTTCTTGCTTATTTTAATAGGTCTCTGGTTATCTGCCTGACTTACCAGCCTTCCCTAGTCTTTTTCTTCCTAGTTAATTGCAAGCAGTGACAAGTGCCAGGTCCTGATGGACTTTCTGTCTTCCCTTCCAAGAATGCATTTGAGAGATCTGAACTGGGTTCTGATTGGGCATCAGTCCCAAGGAATGGAAAATGTTGGGAAGGGAAAGAGACAATGACGTCTTTGTTAGCCATAGATTGAATCTTGTCTCTTCTTGACAGTGAAATGCTAACCTATGTAGGCAACCTTAGCATTAAGTCTGCTCTTGAGAACAACCATTTCTTTGGATAGCTACATTTGCTTTTAGCATTATTTATCTCAGAATGTGTTTGAATGAGATCTAGAATGTTGTAAATAAGTTTTCATTCAGAAGGTATGCCCAAGATGAATCCCTCATTCTTCTAATCCCTTAGTTGGAAGCTCTCCAAGTGGAGGTGATGTTTAGGTTGTGGGTGTGGGGTGGTAACTTGTAGTTTCTCTTGCATGTTGAGAAGACCTCTCCAGAAAATGCAGTGATGTCTGGATGCTGTATCAAAAGTGTCATCAGGCCTAATGTGTCAGGCAAATTGCTGTTCTTTGTTTCAATCACCAGGACTTCCTGGGTGGTTCTGCCCTTTCACTTGCATCCTAATCTAGACCAGACAGCATATCGCTTAAAACAGAAAAGACAAAACCAATGTGTATTTGGAAGAGGACAGTGAGGCAAGAGGCAGTCTTAAGAAAGGAGTAGTTGGGTCATTCACCTGAATGTTGTATCATTATCTCCTACTCTGTATTATTTCTGGCCCAACCATATTGATATGGTGTGTTATGGTGAGTGTGACCAGGTGGAAGAGGTCCTTTTCCTTCCAGGACACTTGATTATCCACTTTCCAGAAGAACAATAGCCACTCTTTTCTCACTAAGAGATCCATTGGAAATCTGGAATACAATCCCTTCTTTAGTTGAGGAAACTTCTCTATAGAAGTCCTTTGCATTCAGATGACATTCTAAAGGCCTGGGACAATAATCCAGGAAGACAATTTCAATCATCTTAATGATCCCTGAATTATTTCAATTATCTAACAAACCCCTCAAATAAGACAGCACTTCAAGAAGGTACAGACACATCAATCAGACATCCTAGAATGATAGCATTAGAAGAGACTTTAGTCAAAAATCTGTTAAAATAAGCGGTAATCCCTTAAAATAGCACCATTGGCAAAACGTCATCCAGACTTGAATAGCCACACTAGCAGAGAGCGCACATGCTCATAGGGCCTTTGGTGTGGGAGAAAGTACCCATCTTTGGAAGAAAAAAAAAAAAAAACACTGGTCTCAGCTCTCTGCCTTTTTCTATGTGAATGCAGGCTAGTTATTTTACCTTCAGCTTCCCAATATATTTATAAAAGAAGAGAAAATGATATCTTTTTCATTTTTGCTCATTTGAGTATGAGGTGAGACAATGTGAATAAAGCATCAAATAACATGTTAATAATTAGTAGCTTTCTTGCCAGCCTTTTCATGGTTGGACTATGCCTTCTGCCTTTAAGTACTGCCTCAAACTATGTGACCTCAAGAGAAGTACTTAACCTCTCTGTGCCTCAACTTCTTTAGATGTAAAATGAGAACATTGCACTGATTGAATCTAAGGTCCTTCCAAAGACATTTTTCACTAAAATATGAAACATCATGGTAGATTTCTGAAGATATTACCTTCACTTTTGTTCCCTTATAGTCATCTGTTATAGGCCTGGCTAGGCTAGACATAATTACTTTTTCCCTATGGAGTCAAGAAACAAACTAAATGGCAGTGTCCTTGAATAATTTATTTGACTCTTAGAATTAGTACATTATCATTGTTGCTATGGAAGAAGTAATTTACATTTTGAAAGGGTATTTTACTTCTTTTATCTCTGACTGTATTTTAATCCCTTTACTACTTAGAAGATGTGACTCCATTATTTTATGTCAATACTTCCCGGATCCTGTGATTTGGGTGGGGTCAGTTATTATCTGCAATGTCTGATGAGGTTAATGCACTGGGACTCTGAGTGCCTACATTTAGTTAATGAATTTGAAGTAGAGTCTCTGGAGTATGCATACCAACCAGTAACTTATCAACCCCTAAGCTTTTGTTTGCTTTCTGTTGTGTGATCTGTAGAATAATGGTTTATATATATACAGATTTTAATAATGAAATGTAGATGTCAGATTTAAGGGTATGTAGTGCAATGGAAAGAATGTGTTTTCCGTTATTAGACATAGATTCAAATCTGGACTTTATCACTTATTAGCACTTGACCCTGGCTAGTCACTATGCTTATCTGAATTTCAACTTATTCCTCTATAAAATGAAGACACTATTAACCTCCAAGTTGGCTGTGATATTAAATGAGAAATTATTTGTCAGAGTAACTTTTAAATACTTCTCTATACCAATGTAACATGCCATTTTGATTAGTAAGTTTATTTGACTGCTATCTATTAATTCCAGAGAGTATCAGTGTAGAGACAGTTATAAGGCAAGAGAAGGTGAACAAGATATGTATATTATAGGCGAGTCATTGAAAATAAACATCAGTAGCTAGAAGTTGTTTAATAAATGTTCTGGAATAGTAAGGAAACGGTAAAGAAAGTACAATACAGGAGAAGAGGAAACCCTGAAAGTGAGTATGAAAAACTCATTTTTAGTCCTTTGAATTCATAATGATAATAAATCTATGTGGCCAATATGGTTATTTATCAATATTTTGGTTCTCCTCATTCCAGAAACATTGTAGAATTGCACATCTCTGCTCCTTTGAAATCATATGTGGCCGTGTGATTTGACTTAGCCAATGAGGTCTGTATGGTTGTGACATACATTTACGTACATGGTGGTTGCTTCCTCAACCTGCCCGTCAAAAGAGGATAGTGTGGAGCAGAGTCCCTGGCTTACCTATGAAAGTCATGAAAAATGAGCAAGGAATAAATGTGTGCTGTCTTAAAATGTTTTGTAGGTTTTTGTTAGTTTAACATAACTTAGGTTCTCCTGACATATAGAATAAATTAGGGTAATTAACTTATCCAGAGATTTAAGAGAATCTCTGCCCTTTCCTTCACATGAGGAGCCAAAAGCAAGTGTTAAAGTGGATCTTAATCTGGGAAAGTATCAGGGGAGTATGAGCGTGAGAGAGAATCACCATCTTCAGGGAAAGAATTAGTCCGGAGACTAGTGCTGTGCTGTTTCTGGTACCTAGAAGTAAGTGGCCCAGGTCCTTCCCATTGCCCATAGATAACTCCTGTTTCTACTGTCCCCTTTATATCCCATTACAGGTTGTACAAGGGTTGTCATTTTATGTGTTACTATGCTCAAGAGGTAGCTCACAATGCTTTTATGACCACTTACTACATAGCTAGGGATAGTTTAAGGAACACAGAGAAGTTATGTTTAGTGTTTTCATGTTGGTTAGACACAGATTATAGCAGCAATGCATATGAGGGGAAAAGTGGTCGTTTTCATTTATCTCCATGCACATACTTTGACGTTTCCAACATATGCTATCTTAACCTATCTCTCCAGTGTCATCTTATGTAAAGCTTACCTTTGTTGCTCTGGTTTTACTTTTCTTCTATCATTCAACTCCATTGCAACCTTCCAATATTAGCTCAATTGTCACTTTTCAGATGCTTCCATGACCTCTCTGAGCACAGTAAATAATCACGTTATCTGCTCTGTTTCTGTTGCAGCATTTACTATGATAGTTATTTTTTTTTTAAGGTTATTTGTTTATTTTGACAGAGAGAGAGAGAGAGCACATGCACACAAGCTGGGGAAGCATAGAGAGAGAGGAAGTGAGAGAATCCCAAGCAGGCTCCACACTGTCAGTGTGGAGCCCAACTCAGGGCTCAAATTCAGGAACCGTGAGATCACGACCTGAGCCGAAATCAAGAGTCAGCTGCTAGGGCACCTGAGTGGCTCAGTCAGTCAAGCGTCCAACTTCCACTTAGGTCATTATCTCGCAGTTTGTGAGTTTGAGCCCCCCATGGGACTCTGTGCTGGCAGCTCAGAGCCTGGAGCCTATTTCAGATTCTATGTCTCCCTCTCTCTCTACCCCACCTCTGCTCACACTCTGTCTCTGTTTCTCTCTCAAAAATAAATAAACATCAAAAAAAAAATTTAAAGAGTCAGATGATTAACCGACTGAGCCACCCGGCTGCTCCCATGATAGTTATTTTTACATTAGTTCTGTTATTGCCTGATTAGTGACTACCTCTCTTATAAGACTATCAGCCACATAGGGGGAGGAGGTGTTAGTCTGTGTTCAATCACCTTTGTGTAATCTGACACTAGCACAGTACTTCACAGGTGGTAGCATTCAACAGATAGTTGTTCAAGGAATATTGAATTCAAGTCTTCTTTTTCTAATCATCCGCAACTCTGTGAGATAAGTAGCTATGTCTTCATTTTCAAAATGAGGATTGGTTAAAAGACTTGCTCCAAA
Source organism: Leopardus geoffroyi (assembly GCF_018350155.1). Taxonomy (NCBI): domain Eukaryota; kingdom Metazoa; phylum Chordata; class Mammalia; order Carnivora; family Felidae; genus Leopardus; species Leopardus geoffroyi. The sequence goes on along the minus strand of NC_059327.1, from coordinate 95,004,100 downwards.
TCACACACTTGTAGATGATGGAGCTGGATTTTGAATCCATGTTTATCTGACTTCAAAGCCTGTGGTCTTTCCATTACATGCTTCTGCCTCACCAGAGACTAAAAGCAATGCTGTAATTTTGAGGGAGTTAATAATGCATGGGACCTGAATTGAATATAATTTTATGCTGTTCTGCTCTAGAAGAATTTTTTATTATCCAGCTGTAGCTTTGTGCCTTCATCTCTTATCAAGAAGAGGTAATTATCTTCATTAGTAGGCAACCCCTTTACTCCCATATAAGTTTGATACAGTTGGTAAAACTCTATTTTCTTTACTCCTTACTCCCTATGAACTACTATCTTCAAAGGCTGTCAAAGTTTGCAACCAGATGGTCAACTATTATTCACTCTAAATTCCTCTGCAGCGATGCGAATGCATCGTCAGGTCCATCAGCAAATAGTAACATATGAAAACATATTGTCTCATCTTTAGTATCTCCAAATGTCACTTCCACATTTGTTATTCTACTCTTGTTCCTAAATAAAGAAAGCTCATTTCCAATTCTCCTAACTGATATCTACCATTTCAATAATACCCTTTATGTTTGTCCTAGAATATTCATCATTGCCTTGTTAATGCAGTTGTTTTCAAATAAAATATTAACTAACAAAGTCCTTTCTTGACTTTTCTATAGTCTGTAATTATTTATTTCTATCAGGCATATTCTTCTATCTTATGCTATGATTCCACCCTGGATTCCTATACAGTAACATCTGCCATCTGAAACTTGATGGGAGTTTTTACCTTTTAAAGCTCTTTATCACACTTTATCTGTCTACTTTTGCCAATCTGAGTGGTATCTTTCCTGCAGCTCCCAGTCACTGTCCCCTTTTCCATCTTCTCTGGGATGTTTATCTCACACACTCAGCCTGCCCTACTCTTTGCTCAGGTTCGCTGAAGTCTAATACCTCTCATGTCATTCATTTTGCTTTCATATTCATTGAGCTTCTTAAGAAGATCAGCTCGTCTCTGTGATTTAATATCTAGTTCTTAATTTTATACCTAAAAGATAATACTCAAAGAAAATCATTCTTACCTTGTCTGCTCTGTGTTCGAAAGGCATTTTGATCCTATCATAGTGATATTGATTTGCATTTTGAATTTGTTGCCATTTAAAATAAATTAAAATTTTGTCTTAGCCTATAATCAGATTACAGTAGCAGCATGAATCCACCTGACTTTAAAAATGTGGAGAGAGCCATTTGCTAAATAATAGGTCAGTGCAAGTAATATTGCTTTGAATATATATTCTAGGGCTAGTACTGGTATTTCTGTGATAATGACACTGCTTCTGAAAATTAAAGGATCCAACCATGAGAAAAATTTCTTTAATAGGAATGCTAAATTCTAGGGAGGATGTGGCTTTTCTTTAAAAAGTAGGTGACAAGCAGTAGGATGTATTTGCTTTCCATGCTCAGAAAATGGGATGGGGGGGTGAAGGTGAATGCCAGGATGCCCCTCTTATTGCTCCCACAGGCTTGAGTTGTTTATGAGGCAATCAGTGTCACAATATGCGACCTTCAAAAATCTGGTAACAATGTCCTAGTAAAGTCACAGAAATTAAGTTGATTTAAATGCCACATGGAATTTACTAGGTATAAAACAAGATCAAAAAGGTGTTCAAGTTATGACTACCGAGAATGGGGAGATGGACCTAAATATATTTTACTTATCATTTCTATGCAGACTTTTCAGTGCCAAGCTCATTTCTAAGAAAAATAAATATATCTGCTAAAAATATTCATGCAATAGAAATAGAAAACACGGATGAAATCAAATAGTGATGAGATGATCTTGTTAAATATGAATTTGGTCAACACAGATTTAGAAGAGTAATATTTTTGGATTTTTTTTGAGTAAAAAAATAGTGACATACTGAATTATACTAATAAGCTATATTAATATAAGAATACTGTTTTCTGTATTGATCAGCACAAGGTGAAATCTGATCGCAAATACAAATCAAATATGAGTCCTACATTTCAAAATTGGAAAGTGATAAAATAGAGAATACAAAAAAAAGAAGACCAAGATCATATACAATATGTAAAGCATGTTATGACTACTTACTCATTCACGTGATAAATTCATCTAGCTCCCTGTCAGATATTTTGGAGATACAATGGTAAATATGACAAATATAGTCCCCACCTTCTAGAAGGAAGGAGAAGACAGACAAGTGAAAACCACAATAAGGTGATGAATGACATGGGAGGGAGAGCAAAGAAAATAAAGAGAACATATAAAAGGGTGCTTAATCAAGTTTGGGGTGAGAATAGATGGTGTTGCAAGGACCAGAGTGTGAAAGAAAGGCATAAATTTTTCTCTGTAGAAGAAATATCAGAGAAAGCAAAGTGCTATGAGGAACTGAAAGTAAGTCAGGAAGTTTGGTGAGTAATTTCAAGGGAGAAGAGGAGGAAAGATAAAGCAGAAAGAGGGGTGGGACCAGATATTGAGGGTTTTATAAGCCAGGTGTTAGAGCTTGCATTTACTCTGAGGAACAATGAGACAGGCCTTGGCATTGCACAGCTCCAGTGAGTTTGGTTCACACTGTAGTCTACCTAAATAACAACTCACAGAGTGGTGTAGTACATAGCCTGAACAACTATCTGCATTGATCCCAGATGGAAAGGGCTTTCATAGCTGTAAGCACAAAAGTGATGTAACTGCTTCTGAGTTTGTAATCATATAAGAGCATTCTAGCTGTTTTATGGAATATAGAATACATTTGCTCATAAATAAATTTTTATTATATAGATGTTATGTGCCAGGAACTGATCTACTAACTACAGGACTCAGCAGTCAATAAGGCAGTCAAAGGCCCCATAATTGTGGAACTCCCATTTCATTATGGGGGAGATGAAACAATCATTTATCACTAAGTAAACAAAATAGTTTCAAACCCTGCTATGAACAAATGGAGATAACATTTGAACTTGACTTTGAAAGATCCAAAGGAGTTAGCCATGTGAATCTGGAACCACGGGCCACTGGGAATAGTAAGCATAAAGACCTAGGCAGAAACAAGTGTTCTGGGTTAAAGGAACAAAAAGAAAGACGGGTGTGGCTAGCACATAATATGTGAAAGAGAAGGTGGAACAAGAGGAATCCAGAGACGCAGGGTGGCCCCAGCCACACAGGGCCTCGGAGGGGTGGCTGAAAGAGCTGGATGTGTGGATGTGTACAATAGAAAACAAACTGAAAACAGTAAATATATTCAAATATGTGGTAGTAATTCACTTTAAAAGGGAATTAAAACTAATTCTATGTTGCTACACTCAATCCAATTGGGTATAATGGGTGGTTGTTAAAAGAGGGAAGATTTTGGTTCCATAAAGTGCCCAACCGTGAATGGAGCAATGCAGAATCAGTAGAAGGAACTTCTGCTCCATGTGAAAGGGAGGGCTCATTTGCCTCTAAGGTCCCTTTCCTCTAGAAATGCTGTTAGTTTGTTTGGGGAAAATAATATATGTTGTATATGTTAATAATATGTTATATATGTTATATATGTTTGGGGAAAAAATATATATGTATACAGCTATACAGACATATATAGCTACATATCGAGGAGGAGGTAGTGAGGAGGGCCACTCTTTCTGTTGTTCCAAACCGTATTTCTTTAAACACGTGGACTGTAGGGTTTATTTTATGACTGCTTACTGGTGTTATAAATCTATCTTGCTTTTATAGGTTGGAGATAGAAAAATGTTGCATTTTCCTACAAAAATACTATTTTAATAAGATATTCATGTTTCAGGACAGGAAAAAAAAAACAAAAAAAACAGCAACACATTTTCAACATTCTCAAATTAAAGCACCAAGCCATTTTGTTCAGTTTTGTATTTTGAACCTTATATGTATTTAATCTATTTTTCCAGATGAAGCACATAACCTTTATATCTGTTAATGTGTTCAAGAGGGGACATCATAATCTTCCTAATATTATGTTTGTTACACAGCTAGTAATATATTGGTTAGTTAGAGTTACACGGAAGTTATGTTTGGGGTCATATGTGGGTCAGCCATAGATGACTACTTCAAGCAATGGTACCTAGGGAGAAAGACCAGTCCATGTGTACTGAGTATCTCCTTCTGGGCATACTTCAATAACTTTCCACTGATTTTAGGATAATGATAATAGCTTTCGTCTTGAAGAATCGCACCTGCACTTGACCCCACAGCCCCTCTCACACAAAGCACAGAAAGCATCAGTTCTAGATTAGTTGAATTACTTGTTTTCTTAAAATTTATACATTTATATATTTAAGTTTTTGGTAAGAATTTGCTAAAATATAAAGATCTAAACATTTAAATATCTTAATCTATCTTTCTGTGCCAGTGCAGCAAATAATGGAGGTGGACACACCTTCATCCCCACTGATTATTGAACCTGCAGGATCCTGAGTCAGGGGACAAGGAGGCATTCACAGGTGGGCTCCCTGTGCCTGAATATTTTAAATAGGTCACTTGCCAATGTTTTAATGTGGGGCTGTGAAAAGTTATGTGTTTTCCACTTAAAATATTGCCTTATATAAAATGACATTTTTATAGGTAGGAAACACGACATTTTGATGTAATGCAAAAATAGTTCCTTAGGAAGGAATAGATTCCTTAAGAATTTTGTGAACAGCAGAATTTCTTTAGGACTGATGGATTGTTTTTAATCATTTTAGTTTTCTGCTTTTGTAACTCCTGCTGCTCCATTTTTCAGCATTCATTTAGTTTTACATTAGCTTGTGTCCATTTACTACAAGATGAGTATAACATTCTTTTGCCAGATCATCAACTTTTAAAGGATTCATCTTCACTAATAAAACAAAGTAGAGGATCATGTCAATTAGCCAAAGAATTGGAGCAAAGACTGAACTTTTCTTTTTGCTTTTTTAAAAGGCATTTTGAGCTGGACTGCACTATTCCATTCAAACTGTAAACAATGGGCTTATGGCTTTGGTAAAACACGTTTCGTATTTCCTTTCACAGGCTAACAGTAGTTAGGATAATTTCTCCGCACCTACATGAAATATTGCTGTAAAGTTTACAATGTTGATCTCATGCATTGAACTACTTTTGTAAAGTTTATTTTAAGAGAGAGAGAGAGAGTGGGGGAGGGGCAGAGAGAGAGGGGGAGAGAATCCCAGGTAGTTTCTGCACTGTCAATGCAGAGCCTGATACAGGGCTTGTACTCACAAACCGTGAGATCATGACCTGAGCCCAAAATCAAGAGTTGGACACTTAACCACTTAACTGACTAAGCCACCCGGACATTCTGTGCATTGAACTATTTTAAGGGAGCTCTCTGGTTTAAAAATTAACAACAAACAAACAAAATCTGAAATACTAATTTAAAACAAAACACTTAACCCCAATTCTTTTATAGGAATAAGCAATGGCTAATTTAGACCATTTAAATATCTACCTTGGTTTCTCTACCTTGACACTGAGATTGACGTTTTATGTATTTCCTTAAAAAAAAATTCTGATTGCATTGATATTTTAGCTCCTTGTGCTATCATCTATATACATTATATTTCCTTTTGTTGCCTTGAATTTTTTAGGTTACAAGAGAAAAGAGGAGGGGGTATTGCCTTTTGTATAATATGCAGCTTGATGATATGAATTGATTATGGATAACAGCTACAAATGAGGTTTTTTTGTTTGTTTCCTTGAATAGTTGGGGCTTGAATATAATCTTCACTGTCCATGAGAATGTTTTCAAAAGGATTTTCATCCCTATAAAGTGAATAAGAGTCTGTATTTGCCCGTTATATTCTTCTCTTTGTGAAAAATTTCAGCCTTTATAAATTAAATCATGGAAGAAGGTTACATAGATTCATGGTCCCTGTGCTAAAATTATGTTAGAAATGAAAAGTGCCTGAAAACAGATAATATAATGCAAATTGGTCTTTGCATGTCATTAACCTGACATCTATGATGTGCCTTGCTCAATTTCAATATTTAATAAGTGTCCAATTTCTTAAGTATGAATAAAAATTAGAAACAATAACAAGTAAGTTACTTTTCAATAAATAGACATGTCCTCACTGATTTAAGAATAGTAATTGGGTGTAGCACATTAACTGAGTGGCCTAGAGCAATTTTATAATAATCTTCCAAGAGCTTAGGGGAAAAAAAATCAACATTTTATTACTTTTAACACACTGCAGTTAGTGCTTCTCTTAATTCATTTTAGTGAGCTGTCAATAAATTTCACTCCATTAGATGCTGAATTTAATTAGCTCCAGGGTCACAATTTATGTGATTTCTAAGTTGTATGCTATTTACAATGTCTAGTAAATGTTACCTATGGCAACATAAATATATTTAATCTACAGCCAGTAGTGGACAATTATTTTTTATTCCTTGGGTATTAAGCATTCAATAGTGCTTTTTCTGATTACTTTCTGGACTCTTCTGCTATGTTACATGGGAAAAGGACTAGCTACATAATTTGTGATTCCTATTGCAAATTCAAAACATGCAGCCCCAGAGTTTTAAGAAGGCAACAGTGGAGAATGAGGACAGGACACTTTTGAGCTTGACATCTTATGAGACTACACAAGTTATATACATCCATGAAGCCAGCCCTTTGTGCAAATGTAAACTATTTAAATTTAAAATAGTATCTAATTTGTAAAAATTATATTCTTGGTAAGTACTAGGGCTGAATGAGTAAGAGTAATCAGAGATGGGCCTGCTATTTGTAAAGGCAGGAATTTTTCATTCTCTTTGACCTTCAGCAAAGTTGACTTAGGCTTATGACCTAAACAGAAGCAGTCCTTTGGAAAAGATAGATTATCCTTCCATCTGAAGATCTGTATTCCAAATGGGTAGAATTCAGTACCACATATTATTTGTGAGTTTCCATATCCAATTTGAATCAAGGGCCTATTCCAGTTAATTGAGCTTTTCTTTGGAATTGTGATGTGGTAAGAAATTCTGGCTGTCTGCCTGCCCTCCATTCTTGTGTCCTTTTTTGGTACTAGAATACTGGCAAGATGCTTTGCTGAAAAGCTGCATTTACATCCTCCTTGAAGACATGTGTGACCAACACATTTTAAGTAAATTTCCTTTGCTATTCTCTTTCTCCTCATCGGCAACAACTGGGAAGGCTGAAGTTCCAGCAGTTATTTTTGAACCATGCAGCAATCTTGAGGATGGTAAACACAACTGATGGTGGAACAGAAAGACAAAATCATCCTGCTTTCTTGATGACTTTAAAGAGGCTTTAAACCAGTCCAGAATTGCCTGCATGAATGAATAGCACTCTAATTTATTGAAATTTCTGCCACACAATTTGTTAGTTGCAGCATAATTTTGACTGATACAGGAGATAACATTTATTGTGTGTGTGTATGTGCACGCATGGGTGCGTGTGCATGTTTTCTACTAGATCCTACTTTTGTTGTGGTAATGACATGTAAATTTAAAGCACCTATATGATAACATATAACAGAAAAGTTACTAAAGACAAAACAAAATTCCATTTTTTTTTCTTTTACAATATCTTTAAAATCTGGCAATTGTTTCCTTTGCTTGTTCTGTATAGTTGATTGGGGTTTTTATTTTGTTTTTGTTTTTTGTTTCTGTGCGTGGTTGCCCATTTTCTTAGATTCTTGCAATCTGCTGCAGATTACTCTAGTATTTGTTCATTTATTTAAGCTGTGTGCCTTACCAAGGACACAGAAACAGTAAGCTATAGCATTTTCCCTGAAATAACCCATAGCTTAATGAGAGATCAAACATGTAAAAATAAAATGTAAAGTTCAATCTGGTAAGAGATACAATAGAAGGGGAAATAATATGGGTCTCCGATTCCACTGAAGCAAATGTCTGTGTATATTTCTGGTAAGTTTAGGAGAGATTAAAAATATCCCCTTTGAGAAAAATACCTTGCAGGCTTCTGGACTTCCATGTCCCTTAGTCCTACTGCTAAATAGATAAAACTTTGTTCTTTGACTTTTTCTGTCCTTACAAATAACAATATTAGATTGATTTCATGTCCTATACTCCCTTACATAAAATCTAAGAATAAGATTTAGATCTTAAAAATTAAGTTCTATATTTTTAAAAAAAGGTAGAATTCCTTTATTGCAAGAAATGGAGAAGGAGCCATAAATATTAGCAACATGAATTTTCTTGAGTAAAAACTATATATTACACCTGCCAGAAGGTGACATTAACTTTTAAGTCACTGTTGACTAGGGAATATTTGGTTACACTCTAAATTTCATACTTAGTGTTTCTGCCATTCATTCATTTTCAATATTTTAGTGGAGTTGTGTCCAGCTGAGATAATACATTTCTTTCTCAACAGGAGTCTGTAGTAGACTGCTGAAAAGTATAATTTCACACATGTATGATAAAAAAAAACCAAACAAAAAACAGAAAGCAAAGCTGCATTTGATAACAGTGGGCTAGGCTTCAATATAGAGGATGTAGCCTTTATCAGTAGATAAAACTTCAGTAGCTACTACCCTCTTAATTTAAAAAAGCAAAAGATTTATGATTTCAAAACATTCTAAATGCATGAAATATCTAAAAGCAAGTCAAAAAAGGCAACCCACGCAGGGCTTCAAAAGTCCAGTAGACAAACTAAAATAATAAATACTTAACCTGTATGCTGAACACCTGAAGTGTTATAAAAACCTTTGTGATTATATCAGTGTACACACACACACACACACACACTATCATGTACTTTCTACACATGCTAGAAAACTAGAAAAATACAAAACACAAGGAAGAAAGTTAAAATAAAAAGATCACTTATCTTTCTAGGACTTGGAAATAGAATTCTATGATCTGCTACTTAAACTTTTTTTTTTACATTTATTTATTTTTGAGAGACAGAGAGAGACAGAGCATAAGTGTGAGAGGGGCAGAGAGAGAAGGAGACACAGGATCCAAAGCAGGCTCCAGGCTCTGAGAAGTCAGCACGGAGCCCGACGACCATGAGATCATGACCTGAGCCGAAATCGGATGCTTAACCGACTGAGCCACCCAACGCTCATAATCTGCTATTTTGAATGGGTCAATATAAATGCATCCTTATAAATACGAATATATATATATATATATACATATATATAAATTTACAATACTATGATCTGATCATATATAGGTTAACTCTAAAAAAAGTTGTATAATTCAGTTATTTTTTTTCCTTTTTTAACACTTCGGTAGGGTTCTGAGAACAAATAAGGTATATGCAGTCTGAACATACACTCCCTTTTTCCTCTACTTCCAGCCCCAAAATATTTTCTTCCCTTGAGCTTCATGGTAGTTTGTGCCTTCAGGTGGATGAGTATAAGCAAGTGAGGCCTGGATTTTGTTGGAGTTACATGGAGAACACTGGTCACTGGAAGCCATGAAAGATGGAGCATTATGGGCTGTGATTGGTTCTTAAAGAATTGTAGATATCTTAGGGACATAAATATATCTGTTTCCTCTGGGTACAAAGCCAATGGACACCTGGGCCAAGCCTTCTGAGATCCAGGGCATAGATGATCTAGGCAGACCAGAGAGGATCCTTTGGGGTGTTCAGAGAAGCCTGGAAACCTACCTTTTTACTCACTACTAGACCATCAAGGAAGTGATGTTTTGTCTCAAAGCCCCTGTGGAAATCTTGTTGCTTGGTAACAACAACCATACCTGAGCCCCTGGAGCTCAACCTGACAAGTTACAACCCATCTAAAATGAACAGCACTCAGAAAGAGTGATCAGTCTGGTGAGAATAACATTTACCCTGCAAAACATAACTGCAGCATGAGACGAACAACCACTCGAACAAAATATACTAGCAAAAGTACATAAGGAAAAGAAAGTTTCGTACCTAAAATTTAACAGAATAAAATAAAATAAATGTTTAAAATGAAACTGTGACTTGTCATTGAAACAATTTAATAGTTGATTTGAAGATATGATACATCACTTGGTAACTGAATCAGTGTGCTGCCCAATGAAGTGCAAGAAATAGCTCCAAGATAAAGGCAAATTATATAGAGGTAGAAATCATGAGAAGAAAGAAAAAAAATGACATAGAACATTGATTCCTGGTGACCTAACAAGCAATTAACAATTAACATAGTTCCAGGGGGAAAAGAGGACTAAATGTTAGACACAATTACAAAGAAATCATGGAAGGAAATTTTTCTGAGGTTAAGAGAAATCTGAGACCCATGAATTAATGGTTTACCAGCCTTCAGACTGAAAAGAAATAGCATACACTTAGATATAACCTGCTAAATTTCTTGTATGCTAATGAGGAAGAAAAAAAATTAGCTTTAAAGCAAATAGAAAAAAATCACAGACTGGCATTGAACTTCTCATCTGTGGCCCTGGAAGGTAGAATACTAAAATCATCTGTGAACTGCAAAGCAAGAAGGTTTTCAGTCTGAGAATCCTTATATGCTAACTTGCCAGGAAAAAAAAAAAATGAAGATATGTAACAACCCAGAAAATATATCCATATAACTCCATTGAAGAAAATATTTAAGGAAGAGTCTTTGGACCAACTAAAAAATGTGAACTAGAACAAATGCTTTAAGATATGAAAGAAAAGAGGAAACAGTGAGCAACTAATCTTTCTCTCACCATCTTTTATAACTAAGGCTAAATAAGTAAAATACACTAAGAATATGTAATATCTTTCCTAAATAAAAATACGTAACAAAAGGGATATGTAATAAGAGACCTTCCAATATTGACATATACCTAAAAATTCTAAATAATTTCACCAAACCTTTGCATTAGCAATGGCTTGCAGGTCAAAGAGGGGAGTGACAAAAACATTCTAACTTATTTTTAGAAGTGAGGCTGAGAAAAGAGCAGAAGAAAGATAAGGCAAAAAAAAAATAGTCTACATGTTTCATCATAATGTGGTAAGAAGTAAATTAAAGTCTTGGTGGGTAAAATGGTCTATCTTGATGGGAGAAATGGGCATTTGGTATTCAATGAATAACTGTAAAATATATATTTTATTATCAGGTCAGGGGAAATAATTTACTTAGGGAAAGATGGAAAGAATAGCAGGGAAGATAAAAAAGAAAAGGAAAATAAAAAAAAAAGAGAAAACAACAATGAAAACAAGTAAACCCAGAATGAAAATATAAGAATGAAATCCAAGTGCATAAAAAATATACCTCAATATATTGCTTAATTTTATCACTCTTAAAACATTGGAAAATTTTGACATATTTATCAAGTTTTCCTACAATCTGAAAGCTAATAAAATATTTGTAGAATTATTATAGAATCAGTAAATAATGTACTTTAATGGGTATAATAGAAAATAAATATACTTGTTTGGGTGATAGATACTTATTTATGTGTATGTATTATTATTAATGTATGATTCTATTCTAAAATCTTGATTTCTGGATTTCAATTATCTCCAATGATTGGTTTCTTATTAGCAGTGGAAAGATATAAATGACTTGATCCTGAACTGCTAAGAAAGTTCTCTATTAATATTAACAGTATTGGGATGCCTGGGTGGTCCAGTTGGTTGAGTATCAGACTCTTGATCTCTGCTCAGGTCATCATCTCTCAGTTTCTGACTCTGCAATGGCAGCACTTGCAGCGTGGAGCCTACTTGGGATAATGTCTCTCCCTCTCTTTGCCCCTCCCCCACTCATGCTCACTCTCTTTCTGTCTCTCTCTCAAAATAAATAAATTAACTTAAAAATTAACAGTATTATACTGTTAAAAGGTATCAGTGGTCCAAATTTCCTAGGATATAGGATAAAAACAAATCGTTATTGAACTGACGTGAGGTCTATTTATTTGGCCAAAAAAAAAAAAAAAAAAAAATTGTCAAATACCATTCTTCACAATAAATGGAAATAAATACATTTTACTTTTTGTTTTAGACAAAATGTTATCAGAAGGTCCAGGAATATTGTATGTTCAAGTCTGCACCTACTTGTTTATAACTTCAAAGTAGATTTCTGTAAACTTATGAATACTTAGATGTAAAAAAGGACAGAGCATGAATCTTTCCTGTATCATTGAGCTCAAGTTGTAAAATGTTGAAAATCTGTTGGAAAATAGTTCCTGTGATATTAGTATTAACCTGTATTCTGGAGCTATTTAATGAGGCAATAAAAACAAGCAACCAAAGTGTAGGATGAAAGGAGTAGAAACCGCAAAAGCAAAATTCTCCATTCGGCCATGATGTTTTAATTCCTAAAGTTTCACTGACTTAGAGCTCTAGATTCTGGAGGAATACACTTAGCGTAGCATACACTTAGATATAACCTGCTAAATTTCTTGTATGCTAATGAGAAAGAAAAAAAATCAGAATCTAGAGGATACTCATAGGAGAAGTTTTTGGAATTTGTTTCCTTCCAAGTTGACAACAAAACATGATTCAAAAATCTGGGAATTACCACAATGCCACTTTGTATTTGTCTATGCCTTCACTGTTTACAGAGCATTTTTACAAATTGATTTTCATAATAATTTTATCAAATAAGGTTAAAAATTAGTAGCCTTATTTTACAAGGAAAGAAATGGAGGAATGGGGACTTTACTGTCCCCCTCACATACCTAGTGACAAAAGCAGGACATGGAATCCAAGTGTCCTGAATTCTTGTAGTGATTTGATTTTATCTTAAATCTGAGAGAGAAGATCAATTATTTTTCTATCTGCTTGTACTAGCTTACTTTTTATTCATATTTTATGCAAACACATTTTTAAATACTCATCTTTCACTTAAAAAAAGGTAGTTTTATTAAGTCAGACCATTTCAATACAGTTTTTATACAGCTCAAGACCAATAATTAGTATGGTAAGGACATCTTGTTGGCTGAATGAATGGTTTTGTTGTTTTTTTTTTGGAAGCCAAAGAACAGATTACATATCACAAATTTATCAGAAGACAAAAAAGAGGTAAGTCATAAGTATAAACAGCTTTGCATGAGATGCAATTGGGAAGAAAGTGAGGAAGATGTAGAAGACATACACACTGTCTTAGTATGTTTCTTAAAGTATTTATGTCACTTTCCTGTGTTTCAATTCCTGAAGCAGAATTACTTGTATACCATATCAACAATAATAACATCCCCAAATTACTGACATTTCAAATATTTTGCCCAAATTGTGCACAAAAACTACTGGTTCCTAAACAGCAGGTTTCCCCTTTGCAATTACTATTGCAAAGTCAGTGACTACATTCAAAGAAGATTTGTCCAACCACTGTCATCCACTTCCTTGGAAAGGAATTTTCTGAAAATTCCTTATGATTTTAAGTCATAGGTTTGCATTTCACCACCAAAATATCACCTGTGGAAGTGCAAATAGTTCACGGTATTTAACCAACATAAAATGCTTATTAAAAGAAAGAGAATATAGCTATTTTGTTCAAACAAACATTTACTTATCTGCAACAAACAGGACACTCTTTTTCTGAAGATCTTTCCTCTCTGAACAAAGTAAATGGAGCAGACCAAAATATCTCCTCTACCTAGAATGTTATCTGAGTAGCAAAAAGATTTCATAGATTTTTAACTGCTAATCTCCAAAGACATGAAAATGTTAGCTGATAATGTAGTTACACATTCTACTTTAACCTATAAATATCTCAGGAATTAAAAGAAAAAAAACAATTCGTTTCTACCCTCGATAGCATAGTATTTTTATAGCCGATCCTTGCCCAATATTAAATTAAAAAGTGAAATCCAGAGTGTGCTAGAGATACAAAGGACGTACAAATACATACAGCTTCTATGAAACAAACAAGCACAGTGGCATTTTAAAGTCAAACTTTATGTATGTGGGTTAGAAATGAAGGAATGTAAATACTCTGTGTACTAATTTGCATCTATTTGGAAATCAGAAATGGAACCTCATAAATTTCATATTAAATGATACATAAATATCATAGGTTAGAGGACACATTTTCAATGCGGTGTTATGTTCTAAAAGTGAAATTCACTGAAGCTGGTGAAATGAATAGAGTTAATGCCCCAGGTATTAAACTGGAAATATAATCTATAGATATTTAAAGTAGACTCTAAATAGCCCATGATATTTTCTGCAGAATATGTACGCAAGTTTCTAAATTTGGCAGCAGTATTATGTTCAGTCAATTTTCCTCTGAATTTCAAACAGAAATCCAGAGCTGAGGAGGCTAAGCATTTTCCTCGAAATTCAAGATGCCAATCATCTCTGAGAGTCACTGCTTCTTGAAGAATGTCAGCCATATCGCCACTTCTTCACACTTCAGTGTCTTTCTCCCTCCCCCCACTTCATCCACCAGAGTTATGTCAAAGAAGCTTTGATTAATAACCAGATGAGTTGCCACTGAGTGCAGGAAAAGGATAGAGTAGCACTTATCTCTATAGCACTAGTGGTCTAATATCTCTCCATCCATGATGTCTGATAAAATCACTTTGCAGTTAAACATTGCAGGCCACACAAAACATGGCCACACAAAACATGGCCTGATTGGAGTATCTGCTCTGCTCCCAGGGAGCTCTCATTTCCAAACTCCATTTTACCTCACAGTATTTCACAATTCTGGATTTATTAAACATGAAGCTTTGGACCAGGTTAGAGTTAGCAAGTAGATTCATTCCGTGGAGAGTTGTATTATCACTTTCACCTGATCTTATTTTCCTTCTCTTGCTCCCTCCTTTTTCTTCTCTCTACCATTCTCCTCAAATGCTCTTTGTCTATTGTCTGTCCTCATTAGGCCTTTCTTTAGACCGTAGACTAGACAGGAAGGCCACTGCCATCCTGGGTGATAAGTGGTGCCTAGTTTCTCCTGAGACAGTGCTTTCTAAATTCTGCATCATACCCCCCCCTTTTTTTTTTTAGCTGTATTAGCATTATTTAGAAGAGTACCTTTGAGATTCCGTATAATGCCGTCCTCAGGGTCTTTATCCTCTGTCTTAAGGTGAAGCTATTTCATAAAGAAATCCTTTCAATTCTTTCCTTACAAAACCGTCTTTTAAATGGGGTTCAGACCTTTTTTGATATGAATTCAATTCTACAATAAAGAAAGTTACTTTCATTTTGAAAAAGTGTAGAGAGTAAGTCCCACCGGAAAAAAAAAAATCCTCTCATTTGGTTTAAGACAGATGAATAATAAAGAGAGAAAAAAGATAACTGGATTGTTAAAATTTGACTGCAAGGAGAAGATAATTTCAACTGGAGAGCTGTCAGCACAGAGCAGAGGAAGGATGATAAAACAGGGATCAGAGATACTCTAGGCAAGTGAGGGTTTTGAGTGAACATCTAATAATACTGAACAACCTGTGGACATTTTGAGAACATTAAGAAGGCGGTATCTAAAAGCATCTTTCTTTATACTTTGCGTTCTATGGAATCTGAATATATTACTAACTCACAGTAATTTATACAATGTTCAGATCTTCTTCATTTATCACTAAAACAATATGAAAAATTGAAATAAGCCAAAAGACAGGAAAGAGATGCAAATATTCAAAGAATTGTCTTTATGCTTTATTAAAAGTTATTTATATGTACACAAATAATTTTACATATAATTGCTATTATATCATACATACTTTCATTTTTTAATGCTTATTTATTTTGAGAGAAAGAGCATGAGGGGGGAAGAGGCAGAAAGAGAGGGAGATACAGAATCCTAAGCAGGCTCCAGGCCTGCGGGAGCTGTCAGCACAGAGCCGGATGCGGGGCTCAAACTCATGAACCGCGAGATTATGACCTGAGCCTGTCAGACGCTTAACTGACTGAGCCACCCAGGCACCCCATATCATACATACTTTTAAAATAAATCTTCCTTTTTGTTTTCATTTTTCAGTCGTCTCCCCTGTTTCCTCATCCATATCATCTTTCCCCACAACCATGTCAACAACCTATTATGTATTTGTTGTGTATGATATAATCTAGTTTTTCTTATAAGATTTATATTACTCACTTTTTTCATTAAAGCTAAAATCCATCAAGAATTTTTCCTTATTTTTGGTCCAAGATAAGGACTTGGTTTTATTTTCTTCCAGGTAGATAGAACTTATACCAGCTCAGTTGTGTAACTCTGTCACCATTTCCTTTTCCACATTGAATGGAATGGCCATCTTGGACAAATCCTCAATTCTTATGTAAAGTGGGATCTATTTCCACATTATCTTATATTTCACTCACCTGCTTGCTATTTATTCCTCTTCTAATATCACAGTGAACTGATTATAATGGTGTACTAGCTTGCTATTACTTCTGTATCAAATTACCAAAATTCGGTGAATTAAATAACATCAAGATAGTATCTTAATAGTTATGGGGACAGAAGTCTAACATGGGTCTCACTGCAGTAAAATCAGGGCTGTGTTCCTTTCTGGAGGCTCTGGGAAAAACTATTTCCTTGCATTTTTTCAGCTCTAGAAAACACTGGCATTCCTTGGTTCATGGAATTCCTTCATCTTCCAAGGCAGCAATGACAGGTAAAATCAGTTGCAGGCTGGGGCGCCTGGGTGGCGCAGTCGGTTAAGCGTCCGACTTCAGCCAGGTCACGATCTCGCGGTCCGTGAGTTCGAGCCCCGCGTCGGGCTCTGGGCTGATGGCTCAGAGCCTGGAGACTGTTTCCGATTCTGTGTCTCCCTCTCTCTCTGCCCCTCCCCCATTCATGCTCTGTCTCTCTCTGTCCCAAAAATAAATAAACGTTGAAAAAAAAATCAGTTGCAGGCTGCCATCTCTCTGGTTCTCTGCAGCCTGAAAGATTCTCTACTCCATTTCAATAGGACTACAATGCTATCCTCAGAGCCCTTATCCTCTGTCTTAAGGTCAGGCTATTTCAAAAAGGCTCAAGTAATTAGATCAGGTTCACCTGCATAATCTAGGATAATCTCTCCATCTCAAGGTCCTTACCTTTAATCACACATGCAAAATCCCTTTTGCCATGTAATATAATCACTGGGGTTGTGTAGATTAGGATGCAGCTTTTGGAGGCCATTATTCTTCCTACCTTGGATGGCTTTGGATTAAGTTTTGCTATCTGGTAAGGCTAATATCTGACCTGCCCTATCACCATTTAGTTTCATGCTTTTTTTTTTTTTTTTTTTTGCTATTATTCAGATTTTTTAAAATTTATTCTTTAAGAATATTTATTACAAATCTAGAAATAAATAATTACAGTTTTAGAATTGCATCCACTATGGGAAACTTATCTGCATATTTCCAAAATTTTACAACATAAAATGCTGTGAATGTGCATTTTTTGGCCCTGGTATTGATAAGCAGAGGAAAACCTTTGCACTTTATATGATTCCAAATCACTTGGGAAATAATAAAAAAAAAAAACAGGGAAGAAAAAAAACATGCGTGTAATCATAATCTTAAATTCTCATTAAAATGTAGAAAAATTGGGGCGCCTGGGTGGCACAGTCGGTTGAGCGTCCGACTTCAGCCAGGTCACGATCTCGCGGTCCGGGAGTTCGAGCCCCGTGTCAGGCTCTGGGCTGATGGCTCAGAGCCTGGAGCCTGTTTCCGATTCTGTGTCTCCCTCTCTCTCTACCCCTCCCCCGTTCATGCTCTGTCTCTCTCTGTCCCAAAAATAAATAAAAACGTTGAAAAAAAATGTAGAAAAATTTTTGTTGCTGCTATAAATCCTCAAGGTCTTTACTTCATCATTTCTGAGGCAAAGGGAGAGCAGAATTGGGACTAATGCACACAAAACATTCTATAGCCATTCATATTCTTTTCCGAATGAAGTGAACCATGCTTGATTTTATCTGACAGGTATCTTTTCGTGTGTGTGAAGAACTAAATAGTATTTGGCTGTCACTGAAAATTCTGTACAGCTATGAGAAGTTTATTGATTGGAAGGGCTGGGCTAGGGCAACATTTTTGCCAAGATTAGAACAGAAAAAACAAAAAACAAATAAAAAAACTAGAGTTCTTAATAGGGTAGTATTGTTGTGTGCACACACACATAAATATACATATTGAAGCAGGATTTATTTATTTATTTATTTATAGCAGAATTTTTTTTTTAAGTTTATTTATTTTGAGAGAGACAGAGAGCATGTGAGCAGGGGAGGCACACAGAGAAAGAGGAGAGGGAGAGAATACTAAGCAGGCTCCACACGGTCAGTGTGCAGTGCCCAACATGGGGTCTCACCACAAAAGGTGAGATCATGACCTGAGCTGAAATCAAGAGTCAGAAGCTTAACCTACTGAGCCACCCAGGCACCCCTATTGCAGGATCTTTTTAAATCCACGTTGACAAAAATTTGGAGCTTGCTTAGGAAGTGTAATTGGTTACATCCTCTGTGCTGCTGCTTACACCTGGCCTCAGATATCTCATTTCAAGCACCACTGGAAGGACTAACTCCATGTGGGCTCTGACAGCTTATTGTAGGTTCAACCTAGTTTCAGGCTTGCACCTCTTGGTGTCCACATTTGTGCAACCTCCAAATTTGGGCAGATTAACACTTGGTGGGCATGAATCATTGATCAGTGGGGAATGGGAGTGGATAGGTAAATGTCTCCCCTTTTCCCCCTCAAATAAGTGATATACTCACCTAAAGGGAATAGTGGTCCTTGATGATGGTCTGCCAAGCTGCTTTATGACTGCCTTTAATGCTCTTATCATCTTTATACCTGATAAGTCTTTCTGGATAGAATTTTCTGATTTACCAGAGCATTATCACCTCGATAATTTGGTATGCCTTCTTTGGCCTGTTTTAATCAAAATCACTTTGGTGATGTCTTGTATTCTAGCATTGTGAGATCCCAACTCTTAACATTTTTTTTCCAGAACTTACTACCTAAGGGAAGAGTCTCCTGAGGGGCTTGCATATCCCCTGCCAGTTCAACAAAATATTCATAAGACTGAAAAAAAATACAGAAAGCTAACTTTAAAAGTTTATGGGAAAAGAGTTTTATACTTCTGAATATTTCTTAATCAAAATCCAGAGAGTTTATTGGTTCTAAACTAAGCTTCTAAGATATTCACTCAAAAAATGATGGGTAAAAATGTTACCCAGTACCTGGTATTCTTAAGTGTTATTTTCTCTCATTTAAAACTCCTAATGTCAAATAAAGACTTTCAGAGTCTCTGATCATTATTTGCCTCCTGGTCGACTTGATTTCCTCGGGTTTCTGAATCATTTCTAACCACTAAGTGAAGTCTTTAGGTGGGTCTTCCCTTAGGACATAATCAGGCCATTGAATGCATTACATATTACCACTTTAAACAGTTTCCTTTGAGCCTACAGCAGGACTGTGCCTCACTGAGCACTTACCTGAGAGTACTCAGCACTCATTATTCCTGAAACGCTGAGCAAATGTGCATTTAATATGATTCCATTTTTGAATCTGAAAAGAAATGAAGTATCCACAATCATTTTGTTAATTCTAGAATTTGTAAATAGTTTAGACTCCAAAGTGAATTTGTATATGTATTTATCATCACTGCCTACAAACTATCACTGTGTATTCACAAGGAGACATTTTATAGGCACTAATAGGGTTTCAGAGATTTGGTTAGACATGCCCTCAAGGAGCTCATAGTCTCATGAAGGAGTTTACAGTCTATGAAATTGCCTTTTTCAATTGCCTGGAAACACCAGGTACTTTGATTTCTAATCCCTCCATTTAATTTAGGCTTAAAATACATCAAAAAGAAGAAAATAAGTAAGATATTTTAGAATATTTGGAAATTTAGAAATTGTGGCTTAGAAAAAAGTAAGTCATTTGGAGTTTTTGATGGGATAAAATGTCTACTAGTCCCAAACAGATTTTGGAGAATTCTGATTGCTTTGAGAGTCCTACATTATTTATTCTGGGGGAGTGGATTTAACATAGATCAGCTTACAAATATAAATTAATTACTTGCATTAATACGGTTTCTATACATGCATCTGCTTGTTTATTTATTTAGCAAATATTTAATGAGTTTCTGCTATAGACCAGATGCTGTGCAAAATGCCAAGGATACAAGATGAACACAGCAGAATGGTTTCTGCTTTCATAGAGCTTATATTTTATTGGAGGGAAATTATAATATACAAGTTAATGAATATGAGAAGCAATTGTAAGTTACGTAAAGCAGATAAAAGGGTGATGTGTTAGGAAATACACGGTTATATTTTAGATAAGGTAATCTGGAAAAGTTCTCTAGGGAGGTGACACTTAGGCTGAAAAAGATAGGTAAATGATCAATGGGCAAAACTTTGTGGAAACATTCCAGGAGAGGCAGAGGAATACTAAATGATTTATCAGACCTTTCCAAACTGCAGTGTGGGGGGTGGGACCAGTGTTAAGAAATTAGGTTGGAGATGGAAGCAGAGACTAAATCATGCAGAGACTGGAGGCCATGATGAGGAAGTGCCATTTTATTCTACATGCAGTGGGAAGTCAGTGAAGAATTTTAAGCAGAATTTAGGTTAATAGCAATAACATGACCTGTTTCTTCATTTTCTAAACAGGCATTAAAATACATAGAGCCATTAAAATACATAGAGTATAGGGGCGCCTGGGTGGCGCAGTCGGTTAAGCGTCCCACTTCAGCCAGGTCACGGTCTCGCGGTCCGTGAGTTCCAGCCCCGCGTGGGGCTCTGGGCTGATGCCTCAGAGCCTGGAGCCTGTTTCCGATTCGGTGTCTCCCTCTCTCTCTGCCCCTCCCCCGTTCGTGCTCTGTCTCTCTCTGTCCCAAAAATAAATAAACGTTGAAAAAAAAAATACATAGAGTATAAGTGGAGCAAATGTGGGTTTTGAACAGAAAGATCAATGGGTAATCAAAGCAGCTGGGATCATATAACTCTAGATCTGGGGACACGAAGCCAGTCTGGAGAAAAGAAAAGTGCCAATGAAATATTAGAGTGGATGTTGTGTTGGTCAAACTTCATCCCCAAAGAAAGGAACAGTTAGGGATTTAATTTAATTTGGAAGACATAAAAAATCTCTGTCTGAGATAAAGAAAATTAATTGGGGCCAGGGGGAAACAGAACCACCGAGAAAGAATAGTTTTTTAAATACTTTTCTTAAAGAATAGCTATATACAGTGAACTCCCAATCGGCCTGTAGGTGAAGTAGGGTGACAGTAACAAAAAAAGCCAAGTGTACATTAGAAGGGAGAAAGATGACTGTATGGTACCTGTCCCCATGTAAATTTCCACTTGAGAATCCTTACATTGCATTATAACAGCTCTTACAATCAAATTGTGTGTAATAATAGAAAGTATAAAGTGAAGAATGTGTAGAATAAAAGGGAGAGTTCCTACTTCACTTCCAAGGTTGCAGTCTAGAACTCCTGGAGAGTAGGATTTTGTGAACCAGGGAAATCTATTTACCGTAGATACAAAGGTCTAAAAAAGAGGGGTGTATGTTGGTTTGTTTATATGCATCAAAATCTATCAAAATAAAAAAAAAAATCAAAGAGTCCTTCAAAATCGTTAACAGTGGGTTCCAAGTAATGACCAAATAAGTGGAGGCTAAGAAGGCCAGCCACTGGCAAGAAACTTAGACGGAATTGGGACAGACCTGGGGAGGAAAGGAATAAAAATGTAGAGAAATTAATCAAGAAAGAGCTGGTTCCAAGATAGTAAAATTGAAAATTAATGCAGAAAAACAGACACATCCCAAATGTAGGAAGATCTATGCAAATGATTATGCAAATGAAGTGAAAAGGGTTAAAGGTTGAGGTTTCTTACAAGTGAAAATGCCCAACGGCATTATCTCATGTCAGTCTGGGGTTCATTACTAGAAAATGATTAGAATCAATGCGATGAAGTCAAGAGGTACCCTAATGGAGAAATTGGCTTATGAAAAACAATAACAGAATTAATGAAGGGGCTTTAACCTTTAAGTTCAATACATATTTAATTCTGTTTGTCTGGCAAAACTTAAATATAAGGGGAGTAATTTATTGTTAAAGCCATGTAAAGTGCAATGATTATTATGCTAATAAGACTGGATAAGTAAAATCTCTTGCTTTATAAATGTCATAGATTAAAAATGGATCGTGCTGATAATTAGAGCAATGACGATTTTATGATTTTAACACAGATCATTTTACTCCAGCTTTAATTGTCTTTTTTAATTTAACAATTTTATTTTAATTATGGAGAGTCATATATAATTATTTTGAACTTCGCAAAATTATTCACATGTACCACAGTTTAAAGCCTTACACTAGATATTTAAAAGACATGAATCTTTTCACAATGCCAGTTGAAGATGTTTCTACAGAAACGGACAGTTTAAAATTATATAAGAGGACTTTTGTAGGAGGACAATTTGCTTTAACAGTTCCTGCTTTTGGTTTTCTATCTTGAAATGAAGGCTGTTCATGCGTAAGTGGCTCTCATATTTTGAATCCATTGTCTCTGGTATTTCCAATTAGCATACTGGTCACTTTTTAGTTGCTCTCAAGTCTGAAATATTCAGATTAGATAGGAGAAATTAACTCATTTGTGACCTTTAACATGAATACTGTGTATTTCCAAGATTTCACAAATTATCTTTGAAAGTAATTTAATTTTGTAAGTGAACTGGATGCAGAAAGTTGGGTTGTATATGCACTGTTTGGGGGGGAGATGAATATTTTATAATAGATAAAAAAAATCCTCCTAATTTTATTGCCTAAGTATTTCATAAATCATTTTCCCTTCTTCACATTCCCTCCATCTAGACTACAACTATCTTAACTCAGGTCCTAATTATTTTTCACACCCTCTGTTTTCAGTTTCTCTTATCCATTTTTTTTTGCCTGAATATTACTTACTTGTCTTTTAATATCTGTTTTGGTGTAATTTCTTCAAATATATCTTCCTAAGTTCTCTTCTCATTTTTGTGCTTTCCTACTAAGGAAATCCCAATTTGATCATCTTACCTAATTTCCAGGGAAGGTTAAGACTGATCTAACCTTAAGATAAGGTTAGAATGGCTTAACTTTGTCAATGATTGTTTTAAGAGAGACATGTGACACCTTATTTTGGCCAATGACACAGGAAGAAAAGTCTGCAGGAGACTTTCTAGGGAAGGTTTCTTCAGAAAGAGAAAGAGAGAAAGAATGAACAGCAAAGAACAGCCCCTCTCTGAATGCCAGACTTGTCAAGCCTAAATGTGATGACTGGATCCGCTGCAGGATGAAACCGACTTAGAAAAGGAAATTGCTCAAAGAATCACAAGCTGAGATGGAGTTTTAGTTTGCAGAGCCTAGAGACTGCCCTACTGATAAGCTTTGTGTCATTTGACATAATCAATCTCCTTTCTATTTAAGACATTTTGAGTTATTGAAATCACTCCAAATTGCTATACATAGAACTGACTATGGCTGAAATAGGTGAAATTACTGGTGACAGAAATTTGGGACAAAGAATGATATATTCTGTTTCCCTTTCTGTAACACACTGTCCATACCCCTACCAAAGGAAACGGAAGGTAATGAGAGGATATCATAAAATACCTGATTGGATGGCAATCTAGTCAGATGCAAGAGGAAAGCAACAGTGGAGATTTTGGGTAACTGGAAAAAAAATGGTATGGCTTCTTGTTCCCATTTTCTGATTTTTCAAAATGTGACTTGGAAGAATGAGTGTATTTATTTTTTACTGCTGTTAACAAATTACCACACACTTAGTGGCTTAACACAACACACATTATTATTATCTCAGTTTCTGTGGGCCAAGATTCCAGACCTGGCTTACGTAGTCCTCTATTTAGGGTCTCACAAGGTTACAAAAAGGTGTTGGCCAGGCCTGTATTCTCATTTGGAGTCTTGTCTGAGGAGAATCCATTTCCAAGATCATTCAGATTGTTGACAGAATTCATTTCCTGTGGCTCTGTGACTAAGGGCCTTGATTTCTTGCTGGCTGTCACTGGAGGCTGCCTTCAGGTCCAACAGGTCAACTGTAGTCCCCTGTCACATGGTCAACTCATAGAAACATAAGGTAGAAAAGTGGTTACCAGGTGTGAGGGGGTGAGAGGGTAGAGTGAATAGAAAGAGGTTGGTGAAAGGGGACAAATTTTAGCTATAAGATAAATTAAGACCTAAGGATCTAATGTAAGGCATGGTGACGAGAGTTTTTAACACCATCTTGTATAATTGAATTTGCTAAGAGAGTAGGACTTAAATGATCTTACCAAAAGAAATAGAAAAGAGAGATGAGGGGACTCCTTTCACAATGTGTACATATATCAAGTCATCACGATGTATGCTGCAAATACCTTACCATTTTGTCAATTATGCCTCAAGAAAGCTGAAAAAAAATCACAACCTACTCATGAGACTTTTGCCATATTCTGTTAGAAACAAGGTACTGGTCTCACCTACTGTCAAAAAGAGGCACTAACGGGGCACCTGGGTGGCTCAGTCGGTTGGGCGTCCGACTTCGGCTCAGGTCATGATCTGGCGGTCCGTGAGTTCAAGCCCTGCATGGGGCTCTGGGCTGACAGCTCAGAGCCTGGAGCCTGTTTCAGATTCTGTGTCTCCCTCTCTCTCTCTGACCCTACCCTGATCATGCTCTGTCTCTCTCTGTCTCAAAAATAAATAAATGTTAAAAAAAAATTAAAAAAAAAAAAGAAGAGGCACTAACTATTCAGGGTGTAAACACTAGAGAGCAGAGATGATGTAGGCCATCTTTGAGTTCTGCCTATTACACAGTGAGACAAATTGATAGATTAATGAACACTGTACTTTAGTCTAGAAGCAAACTAGATATTATTCCATAGCATTGAGAACTAAATTTGAGTAATGGGGAGAAAACTCCTTGTGGACTATTTTTTACATACATTGCACAAAGTTACTGGTAAAAGTTATAAGAAAATATAATAAAAAACTGTATCTTTAAGCAAAAGTTGGATGTAATAACGTTCAATATTTCCAGTGATGTTTATATTTTATAAATGTGTATTTATATCCAACAAAACAAAAAGAAAAAAAAAACACATCCCTGAAATTCCTGAAAGATTAACAATAGTGCTGACCTGATTCTGTCTGCCTTTCTGTCCTACCAAAACAATTATCTTTATAACTTGATATTCAATGAGGAAATTTCTTTAGGTGGAGACTCTGATGTTATAGCAAAGAGAATATTTTTAAATTATTGAGATTAATGAGACAAAGTACAAAGGTAACACTCTGGACCTAATACAACATTATCTGTGTATCATTTAGGGACTAGGTTTGTATTGAGGTTTTAAATAGCAGAGAGAACCCACAGAAGTAGTTTCTACTTCAACTTTCTGCTAAACTGTCTATCTAGTGGTAAGCTTATTGTAACTGAGTCTGATATTGAACTTTTATGCGAGCATATGCATACACATACTCTCTCTCTCTAAAAAACATGGGCATGATGAATGTTCTAATCTCTTGAGGTTGTTATGAAGATGAAATGAAATATGATAAAGTTCATCACATAATGTCTGGCATAGTGTTCAATAAGTAGCAGTTATTATTATTATTATTATTATTATTATTATTATATTGTGCAACAAACTTCACCATGGGCCTTCAATGTGCTAAGCCCCAGGCTCTGGGAATGCCAAGTGAAGGATGATGCTGTCCTTGCCTTCAAGGAACATATAACACAATGGGGGTGCAAAAATGGGTAAGAACCATAATATCCCGTGAACTCATATACTCAAAAGCTTTTGAATATAACCTTTTCTCAAGTTTGGACCAACTTTATATTTGCAAACTGACCGACCTTTGTTAGATCGTTTTATGAGAAAACATGTTTATTCCACTGTTCTTAAAAAAATAATAAAAACAAAAAGCAAAACAACATCAACAAAAATAATACTTATGAAACCTGAGCTCTGACTTTAGAAATCTGAGTTCTAATAAAAAACCTGAGTATATTATCTCATTTAATCTTCACACTAAATTTGTAGGGAAGGTTTTATTACTATCTCCAATATTTGGATGAAGAAATGGAAGAGAGTTGGAGTCAGATAGCATACCCAAGGATATATACATATTGTCATATTCCAGACCAACCCAGCAATCTGATACCAAAGCTCACAGCTAAACTACTGTGCTCTTGTTCTAGGAATGGAAATAATCTTGCCTGTGATTTGTTATATTCACTGTGAATAGGGGACAAATTAATACAAATATGAAGGCATATGTTCCTTTATGTGGCAGATAAAACTTCTTAGTAACTTAGACTATTTGATGTAGGGATCATCAGGGGTGTATTGTCCGTAACCCTGAAATATTTAAAAGATCTCAGGAAAATGTGCATCAGGAATTTTTCTGTTTCTGTATTAATGGAGATATTAGAATACTTATGCTCATGTTCATGGAAAGGGATATAAACGCAAGCAGACTGGAGAGTAATGAAGAAAGTATACAATGCTAGAAGAACTGATTTAGAATACCTTTTTGAAGGTGCCCCTTCAGAGTCGGCATCAGACTCCAACATTGACTAGTGCTATGGAATGTCAGAAAGCTACCATGAAATGAATAAAATAGAAGATTCTGTGAGCCAAGATTTCTTTCCCTCTTCTATATACTCTCAAGACTAATCACCTATAGATTAAGAAGGAATCTTAGTGTCAGCAATATATTAATATTTCCAAAACTGAAGTTATATAGAAAAATCTTCCCAAGAAAGTGCTCTGTATGCTTTAGAGGAAACCTTCTTTTGGGTGAATTTTTCACTTTTTTTGGATTGCCTTGTTTTAATGTAGACACAGTTTAAAAATGAAAATGAAAATGCATTTAGTGACCTCTGAAGGGTGTTGGTAAAATGCACTACCATTTTGTAAATAGCTTTCAATATGAAATGTGATAGGTATTTTAGAATTGTCCAAAAAGCAATCTTGAAACTTCAAGCAAGGTTAAAACAAAATGTCTATACTATTTGAGGGTGTCCCCCAAACTATAGGAAACTGACAGTTTCTATACAGTTTTGTTGTCTAGAAAAATAAGTCAATGCAAATAAGGAAATTTTCCCACTAGCAGAAGAGACATTTAAGAACAGAAGGGTTAGGGATGTCTAAGGTTACTCAGTGAATTTACTGAATCTTAACACTGAATTTCTGTTTACTTTCAAAATCTTTGTAACTGAATTGGTTTTGTTAATAAATATAAATTGTAAGAATTAGGCTCTTTGATTATGAAATATGGCCAGTAACCCTTAAATTCTTAAATACAAAAGGAACTTATTTTAATAGGCTAACCAGTACAAATTGGCTTTTAATGTATTGTATGTTGATGAATCTAATGGAAAAAGTTATCAAAGTGGATTCATATCCAGTGGTATTTTTTTATCCCCAGCCATTTACTATTGACAAATAATGGTGTTGCCTATTTGTGTTGAAGGGAGGTGAAACGAACATTGTCAAATCTACTTTCCTAAACCCTCTAAGTGCTTCCTTGTGAAGCTGTTTGTTATATAATTGGTGGCACGGGTTTATCACTGTTTCTCTTCTAACTCAAATAAAGCTATTCAACTTCTATATAAATATAATCCTTTCTGCTTTAATATGAGAAAAAAAAAAGTCTTTTAAGGACAGGCTCAGTATTTTTCCTTTGATGTTAAAAATGTAGCAATTATTGGAACAAACAAAGGAACGAACAATATCAGTTGATTAAATGAGTTTCCTTTTTAAGTTATGAAATCTGTTTCTATCGAGGGACATCTGAGAAATAAACAGCTTTTGAAAAAAAAGCAAAGCAAATTCTCTCTCATTATATAATTAGGTCAGTGGATGGAGATTTACTCTTTGTCTTGAGGATCATATGGATTCTGGGGTACATTGACCATTATGGAAATTTTGTCTTGAGCTAATGGAAATATAGATCTACATCTTTATATTGATAATAAATATTAGCTACATTTTGACATACTGAATGGTAATTAGACAAAATATCCTGAGTACATTAACAGTTATTTAGTATCACCAAGAAAAAGGTACATTTGTTAAACACCCAACTTCACATTTCTAAATTTTTCTTTTCAATGCCTGTTGTTAGAATCAAAAGAATTTCAGTGTGTGTGTGTGTGTGTGTGTGTGTGTGTGTGTGTTAAATAAAAGGTGGAAATAAGGCTTTGCCTAAAGTTTATTTCCTAAAAGTATCATTTATCTTTTTTACTTCTGTCTTTGAGATTTTAATACCTCTATATTATTTGCCTTTCAATATTTTTCCAAGTAATTTACTGGTTAATAATTTCTTGACTTCCTTAACTTTTAAAACATTCCTCTGCTTTACTAAGGTGTTCCAACCACTCACAAGTATGGTTACTCCCAGGTCAGTCAGTATTTAACATATTTTTATGTACATGGCCTCAAATTTTGAAATTCTTTTCTCTGACTAGAGCCTTTTGTCTGTCCACTCAGTCAACCCCTTACTTCTACTGAAAGATTTGTTTTGCCTTTAGGTTCAATTCTTGTCTTTTTGTGATCATCCTAGTGTAGAGTCACCCACTGGACATTTATGTCCTAAGCGACATTCCAGTCTTTTTACTCACGCATTCACAAATACCTTAAAATTCTACTCAGTTGTCAGCTTTGGGGTTTTTTGTTTGTGTTTTGTTTTATTTTAGAGACAGAGTGAGCATATAAGCAGGAGAGAAGGGCAGAGGGGGAGAAAGAGAGAGAGACACAGAGAGAGAATCTCAAGCAAGCTCCACACTCAGCACAGAGCCCCACACAGGGCTTGATTCCACAACCCTGGGACCATGACCCAAGCCAAAACCAAAGTCAGACCCTCAACGAACTCAGCCACCCAGGCGCCTCCTGAACTGTCTGCTTTTGATTGTAAGTTCTACCATTTGCTGCTCTAGTGCCTTAATCATCTGCCAAGAGGGCATTATAAAAGACCTCTCTTTTGCCTTGGGGTTAAATGAGATTATACATGTTAACAGTGTAGAGCTGTGCCTGGAACATCCTGCTTGATACATTTGAAATTATTGTATTCTATGACTTTTATAATTTTTTATTGTTTATTTTTATTTCTGAGAGAGAGAGAGAGAGAGAGAGAGAGAGAGAGAGCAGGGGAGGAAAGAGACACACACTGAATCCAAAGCAGGATTCAGGCTCTGAGCTGTCAACACAGAGCCTGATGTGGGGCTTGAACTCATGAACCGTGAAATCATGACCTGAGCTGAAGGTGGAGTCTAACTTGGATGGCTAACTGACTGAATCACTTAGCCACCCCTTGTATTCCATGACTCAACTTGACAAGTCACAAACTGGGATAAAGTCTGTTGCCCATTTTCTTCTTAGTTACGAATAGCTGGGTATTGCTCAGTGCGATTTTATATTTTAGCTTTACTACAAGTTATTGTTAAAATGTTATATATTGTTTTGCTATTATGTTTTTTTACAGAAGGTGACTATAAATCACAATGTTTATTATCCAAAACTAGGACACATTTGGGAGAAAAGGAGACGCTACTAACAATTATACTGGTTCTGTCTTGGGCATAGTATAGTCCTATTATTTGAGCAAAATGAGGTTCAAAAATGTGCTCTATAATCTTTTTTTGTAATTGGTTATTAATTACCTTTTTTTCTTTTAAATTGAGAGGATGTGGGCAATATGGCTGCTCAAGACAAAT
Organism: Leopardus geoffroyi; assembly: GCF_018350155.1. Classification (NCBI taxonomy): domain Eukaryota; kingdom Metazoa; phylum Chordata; class Mammalia; order Carnivora; family Felidae; genus Leopardus; species Leopardus geoffroyi. The sequence goes on along the minus strand of NC_059327.1, from coordinate 94,974,559 downwards.
GAACAGGTAGTTGCTATGCAAGTAAAACAGTTCACAATGATCACATAACTAGTGAAGTGCCAAGGAGAATTTGTTAACGGTATCTTACACTGCCCTGTTGAATGTGCTTCTCTAACACGATCTTCATAGAGCTTCAACGCATAATAAATACTGTTTACCTATCCACTTTACCCCCATGATATTTAGGTGATAAAGTCCATCCCTGGTTTCAGAATGTCCTCTCAATGACTCCGTAAGCACTCTATTGATATCCATTTTGTCTGCCCGCCCTGGGTTACATCTTAACCTCTCTTTGACTTGCATCTTGTATTTTTCCCCCCACTTCTCTGGCCATTTCTTCTTGATTTATAAATATGTTCAAGTTTCCTCTATCTTAAAAAGAGATATCTTAAAATAGAGATATTCAAATTTTTATTTCTTAATTTTTTAACATCTAGTATCATACAAACTAACAAAGAAGCTAGGAAGCTTGTGTGTGTGTGTGCGTGTGTGTGTGTGTGTGTGTGTGTGTTTTCTTAAGGAAGCTAGGGAACAGCCCAATTGATAGCTGATGGTGGTTTGTTTGACTTAGAGTGGTAATAATGGAGATTAATTTTGGATATGTTTTGGAGTTAGTATTGATAGGCTTTAATGATAAGTAAGGAAGAAGGATTTGCATAATGGGCTCGGTTATAATGACTTTTATTGATGTGAAGAAGCCTAGGGAAGCAAAGGACCTGGGTATTGAGTTTAATTTTTCAATAGTTTTTAGGCATGAAAAAGTTAATGCCAAGTGAGCTTGACTAAGTCTGAGGCTCAGTCAGATGTAGGAAGGAAGTGTAGGGTCATGGAAGCCAAGAGGATAGTGTTTTCTGTGAGTCCAATGTTGTTAATGAGTCAAGTAAGATAGGTGGGAACAGATCTCTGATAATTGTATTGGACAATACCAAAGTAATATGCTACCCTTCTGTTTCAGTAGACTGGTGGCCGCAAATGCCTAATTGAAGTAGGTAAAAAAAGACTATAAATAGGAAAAGGAGACTGGATTTTATACCAAAATGGCTCAGTGATGCAGATCCATTACCATTTTCTAATTATTCATGTCCAAATTCATACCCTATTGTGTATCATTTGAACCTTTGAAACAATCTCTAGACTATGTTATGCTTATGAAGGTTGTGTCTCTCCTCTACAGAATGGCTCTTTATTGACTGAAGTCGTCTTCTTAAAGTGTGGCAGACTATCAATTGTCCAATGGAGATTTGACAATTTTCTATGAATATAAAAATATGAAGCCTTTTGTTCACATATATTTCATACATTTGAAATTTGAGATTAACTATTTTTCACAGAAATTCTATTACATCCATAATAACTGTTAAGTTTTTAATAATGGACTATAAGTATTGTGCTGGACAGTTTTCTAGGCTAACATTCATTTAATAAGAAGTAATTTGCCTTGACTAAGGTATTTTCGTATAAAGTACATTTTATTAATTAAATTTTTTAAATTTGCATTTTTATTGTAACTGGGATATTGCTTTATTGTATCCCCAACTCACAGAGCAGGATCGATAGCTTAAAAGTCACTCACTAAAGCATGAAGGTGGTGATAAAATAAGATCATAAATATTGCAACATAGAATAAAGTCATAAATATAAACATCGACTAGGGTTTGTGTTAAAATAAATGCGAATTTGTTCTTAGAACAAAACTAAACATATAATGATTCCATAAAGATAGCAGCAAAAGAAAATTGCAAATAGGAATTTTTCAAAGAAGGTAAACTTAAATTAAATTTGTTTACCTGGTAGCCATTTATAGCAAGTTGCAGTGGCATGGGGCTTCATTGCTTATGTGACAATTTATTTTTTTAATTTTTATTAAAATTTTTTTAATGTTTATTTTTGAGAGAGAGAGTGTGTGAGCAGGGGAGGGACAGAGAGAGAGGGAAACACAGAATCTGAAGCAGGCTACAGGCTCTGAGCTGTCAGCACAGAGCCCTACATGGGGCTGGAACTCACAAACCATGAGATCATGATCTGAGCAGAAGTCTGACGCTCAACCGACTGAGCCACCGGGTGCCCCATGTTTATTTATTTTTGAGAGAGAGAGAGAGACAGAGCATGAGCAGGGGAGGGGCAGAGAGAGGGAGACACAGAATCTGAAGTAGGCTCTAGGCTCTGAGCTGTCAGCACAGAGACCTATGTGGAGCTCAAACTCACAGAACGGTGAGATCATGACCTGAGCCAAGTCGGATGCTCAACCAGCTGAGTCACCCTGGTGCCCCTCTTTTTGTCTCTTTTTATTTCATTGATTTCCTGACTTGTTTAGTATTTCTTTCCTTCAACTTCGGTTTAATTTTTTCTCCCTTTTTTAAGCTTCTTTTTAAAAAAAAATGTTTATTTATTCTAAGAGAGAGAGAGAGAAGCCCGCGCGTGTGAGTGCGGGAGGGGCGGAGAGGGAGAGGGGGAATCCCAGGGCTCCGAGCTGTCAGCAGAGAGCCCAACATGGCTCTCCAAACACAAACCATGAGATCATGACCTGAATTGAAATCAAGAGTCCAAGGGACTCTTAACCAACTGAGCCACCCAGGCACCCACTTACATGCCAATTTAAAACAAAGCATAGTTACATCTATGGTGAAATGATTGGATTTTTACCTGTACAGGATGAAAGTCATCATTTTCTGCGTGAAATTAATTCATTCAAATAGAGGACAAAACTCCCTCAGCAATGTTTACCGTTCCAAGTTTTAGTCTTCATAATAAAAAAATACAACTCATGTCATTTTTTAAGCACCTCACAAACCAGTTAATGATAAATATGATTATGTGAGGAAAAGCAGAACACACTATGGGGAGAATACACTCATCAGCTGACACGTATGTCTTTGAAGAATATCACAAGTATGCACTGTGGAGGAGCTGTTACCAAGCAGTATACATGCTATCATTATGTTTACTTGTGGAAGGTACACTGAGATGGAAAGTGTGAACCAACACTCCGCCTATGCATATGACGGAGATGTGTGCAATGTGTTTTGTGTTGCTCATTATCGAGAAAAGATGATACAGAAGGGGTTTCTCCTTTAATTAGGGACTTTTATGAACTGAATTGTGGTGGCTATACTGCAGTGCCAATTTATGCATCATTTTGTTCTTTAGACATTTCTGACTTACAAAAATGCCCGCTGATCTTAAACCACTGTTGAATAAAATGGACAAAATTGTGAATAGGATCAAATTACAGTCATGTTGTCTGCATGTATTTTGTGTGGTCTCTGAAATGGCTATTAAGCTATGACTTTGCTTCCTAACCTGTTGCACCAAGACTATAAAAAAAATATGATGATTTTTTACAAAAAAATTAGATTAAGAAATGAACAAACAAAAAACAATTATTCTTGACACTGAAAATGGTTGTAAAGGCCATTCTTGAAATTTCAGGTATCTTGCTCAATAATTTATTTCAATAACAATTTAGTAAATTTGGCATATTTGGTGGAGTCAGACCTATCACTTGGTGACCAATATATGTCAATTTTTAAAATTAGGGATAAATATAAATATTTCCTAAGAAGAAAACTATGATGCAAATGGGTAGGTCACCAAGAGTTTACTTCCTTCAGAGAAATTATTTCTTTACTTTCTGATGCAGGAAATTAATGGTATATTTTAAAATATTTATATTTAAATCATGCATACCTAAATACAGTAAAATTTCCTAAACATATCCAAGGAATGGTTTGGACACTTATTCACCACACTGTAAATTGAATCATTCAGTCTTGAAGATTTGATTGAGGTATTTTTCAACTTAGAGTCTGATAAGTCTATTTCCAATAAATGCCATTTATTTAACACACTGAAAGACTAGAGAAATATTTATTTCCATTAATATAGGTAGCACTTAGACTGAACCATGTGAAATCAATGAATTTTAATTGTTTTGAAGTGACAAAAAATGGAATTTTCATATGGCTCAACTTTATAGGTAATATAAAAACCCTTCTTTAACACATTTAGAAACATTGGATAAAATACAATAAAATACTTTTATTTATTTTTTAAAAATGTTTATTTATTTAATATCTATTTATTTATTTATCTTTGAAAGAGCATGAGCAGGGCAGAGAAGGGCAAGAGAGGGAGGGAGAGAGAGAATCCCAAGCAGGCTCAATTCTCAGCACAGAGCCCCGATGCCTGGCTTCTTCTCACGACCATGACATCATGACCTGAGCCGAAATCAAGAGTTGGATGCTTAACTGACGGAGTCACCCAGGTGCCCCTCTGCTAAAATACTTTTAAATACATACTTCAATTAAAAAGAGAGTAAGAAAAATTCCCAGAAACTATAAAGTGAAAGAAAATTGATGATATGCATGAAAAGTGAGAGCTGAAGGTGTGGCTTCCACATGGTGGGAAGCTGCTTGGTAGTGTAGATCTCTAGAATTTTCAGTTTTCCACATTCCCACAGTGCTGGGTACCAGGCTTTGGCCAGGTAGAGACCTGGCTGGAACTGCATAAAGTCAGAACGTTTGAACTTTCACACCAACTCCCAGGCTCTGAGAGGAGAACAAAAGCTTCTGAGAGTTTGTAGCTAAACCTTGCCCTCATAAAGTTTTAGACTTTCAATATATATTGCCAGAGAAGTCAAGGAAATCTAAGGTGAACAAATTAATTCTTTATTATTATTGCCCTGGCACTAGAAGAAGCAAGTGTGGGTGCTTTCTGGACAAAACACAATTTAAGCTGCACAGGGTTCTTACAGAAAAAGCTCCTGATAATGAATTCATAACCCCAAATTACATAAAATAAAATAAGTCATGATAAATAAGAATTAGCAGTGATAAAGAGTGAAATTAAACACAGATTTAATAGATATTGCAATTATAAGATAAAAAATAGAAGTATATTTAAATGTCTTGAAAAATGAAATATGAAATTGAAAATAAGCAAAAACAAGAATCTATAAAATAATCAGAACAATATTTATTTTATGTTTTTAATAGAGGCATTTAAAAAATGTTTATTTACTTATATTTGAGAGGGGTGGGGCAGAGAGAGAGGGAGACAAAGAATCCCAAGCAGGCTCTGAGCTGTTTGTGCAGAGCCTGACAGGGGGCTCAAACTCAGTGAATGGTGAAATCATGACCTGAGCTGAAGTTGGACACTTAACCAACTGAGCCACCAAGGCACCCCAGAACAAAATTTAAGACAAATAAAAATTGACTTATAAAATTGAAAATGTAATCTTGAGAGAAATACTTAATAGAACACTTAAATGGCAGATTAGATACAGCTGTTGAAAAAAGTGCAAATAGAAAAAAAGAGCTGCATAAATTATTCAGAATGAAACACAGAGAGTTAAAGGGATAAAATAAAATGAAAGCAATCTTAGGAAACATGGAAGAATGGAGAAGACAGACAAAGATATTTCTCAGTAACAAAAAGTGAATACAAAGAGTAGAAAAAAGATAATGTGAAAGACGTAGTTCCTGCAAAGTTTCTGAAATTGAAAAAAATCTTGATTTCTCATGTTTATGAATCATGATAAATACTAAACAGAAAGAATAAACAGAAATTTACATTTAGACACACTCTAATGAAATACAGAGTATTCAAGAAAAATTGTGTTGTTTAAAAGCAATCATACATAAAAGACATACTAGTTACAACAAGTAAATTTAGTACACTAATACTAATAGACACAGATGACAGTGAAAAGAAATTAAAATGCTGAGAGAATACAGCCTGCAACTTAAAATTTTGTACCTAGTAATTAACTGAATTTTATACCTAGATAAAGACTTATTCGGGAAATGGCAAAGAACTTTCTAGAAAAAAAAAACAAAAACCTATGAGTTATGGATGTAAACAAACTCTTACCAAAATGTATATCATATATTATACTATGGGAAGAATGAAACCACATCCAGAAAAAGGAATAAGATATAAATAAACATGATAAACAAAGAAAAAGGAAATAGTGAGTTATATAAACAAATGTTTTTGGGTAAAATAATATTAATGATGAATAATTTGGCCAAATTCAGAGGATATTAGATATCATCTCTCCATGGCATCATCTGCCATGAATGGGATGGGGTCTAAAATAAAGGTTAATATTTGTAGGTATTTTGGTTTGGGATCCTAAAAAAGCAAACAAGGGACAAGGATTTGGGATTGAACTGTGAGGTAATTCTAGAAAGCAGCAGTAGAGAAGTGTCAAATTTACATAGGGAAGAGGACGCAATAAAGGGTGCATTACCTATTAAGGTATCATTGTGGCCAACTGTAAATTAATCCTGAGGAGCTAGGAGAAACAGTATATAGAATACATAGCTCTTATTTTTTTTTCCACCTGAAGTATAAGGAGACTAAGGTATTTATATACCAACTCTTGTCAGGCAATTGTTGAGGACTGCCATATTCCCCAGAACTTCTGGTTGCACACCACAAATACAAGCAGAGCACTGGCCACAGCAAAGAATACAGGCAGTAGAAGTTGGAAGGATGTTAAGCAGGCACTAAAATGGTAAAGTGGGTGGATGTGGGTGGAGTCCTAAGAATACAGCTACACCAAGGAATTGTTTTTTGTTTTAATTTTTAAACTGAGTACGCTCTTCTTTCTAGCTTTTATCATATACCTAATGGATTACACCTTGTCTTAGAATCTAAGCTCTTCTTTCCCCTCCACTTAGTAAGGATTCAATTTTTTTCCTTTGGGTTTTCTTTTATTTCAGTTTTTTTAATGTTTATTTATTTTCAAGAGAGAACGTGAACAGGGGAGAGGCAGAGAGAGAGGGAGGCACAGAATTGGAAGCAGGCTCCAGGCTCTGAGCTGTCAGCACAGAGCCTGATGCAGGGCTCAAATTCATGAACTGTGAGATCATGACCTGGGCTGAAGTCAGATGCTTAACCAACTGAGCCACCCAGGCCCCCTCCTTTGGATTTTCTGAAAGTAAAAATTATAATCAAATAATTTTTTATTTAAAATGGAAAAGGCTTATGCATTTTTCCAAAGGGTGTTTCACCTCGGTTTACCTAAAGGTAAAGGTAACGTAAGGCTGAGAGGAAGCCTCTTTATCCCTCCTGCCATTTTCTACAGTCAGCCTGTATATAACACCTACCCTTCCACATGTGGTCACAAAAGAGAGCTTAGATGTTAGCATTCTGAAGTAAGGTGATACATAAAGATATCACCTATAACTCTGGGAATTAAAAATAAAGCTAATTTTGTGGATTCATTTTATATCAGAATTGGGAAGAAGCTACATACAATTATTCTTTGCTACTCACTTACTGGTCAGGCTGAGCATGTGGTAAAAAGCAAAGGAGTTTGGTAACGTTAGCAACAGTGTGGACTTCTTCAACAAGAAAATTCTGGGATTGGAGGCTGCTTTGGAGCCCAGTTGAGCATCACAATCGAGGCTTGGGATACAACAGATCAATGTTTCTCCCAAGAAACACTATGTTAGGTTAACAGTATATCATGTTACTTATTTTCTTTCCCCCTAAGATACCCTTTCATTGTCTCAGACTAAAATTCGGGAACAGTTCTCTATTTTTAAAAGTTAACTTCCAACACTTCCAAGATAAGATATGCCATCCTGTGTGTTCAACATGTCAAGTGTTAAATCTGTGAGTGTGTGTGTGTGTGTGCGCACGTGCGCACGTGTTAACAAATTTTTCATTTCCAAGTGACAACACATTCAAACTAAAAAGGCGTAGTGAGAATTTATCGTCTCATACAATTGGTTGCAGGGGAGGTTTTCCAAGGAATAAACCTTACTGAGGTACTACCGTGTGAGGGTTCCAAACAACTTTATGAGGCTACTCCTCTCACTTTTCTGAGGAAATAATCAGAACTAATTATTTCTGATGCTTTGCTCAGAGTTGGCTTCATTCTTAGGCAGTCTCCACCCATGTTGTAGCAAAGATATCGGTCCGATGCTAACTCCAGGTGTCCATTATCCTGGATAGTAAAGAGAGATAGTAAAGTGGATAGAGTAAAGACAGAAAGCCTCTTTCTCGAGTGGTTAAGCAAAGGACTCTGATGCCTTGGTTTGTCTCTCTTAACCGCCAATGGGACCAGGTAGATAAGGCTCTCTGGTAGCTGTAGACTGACTCATCACCTTAGCCTTGCGTTAGTGACAAAAGGATTTCCCACAAAGAAGAACTGTTCAGTTAGCTGAAGAAAGGACAAAGGAAAGTATAATGGGAAGTCAACAATTTTCTGTTGCTTAGAAGATATGGGGTATGCATTGGGAGGTAAATATTTAGCTGGAATTTTGGCCTAATATGGAAGGGCACATCTTCATCAGAGTCTAATCTGAGCAAACAAAAGTATACCTACTGTTTTCAGCACAGTAACACTCTGTATCCTTAGTGGGAGGTTTTCATTCCAGTAAATTTTGCACATAATTAAACCTAGTTTATTTCTCCTGAAGTTAATTGAAACAGAAATGTACATCACCATTATGACATCTATAGGTAAATTCTCTAATGCATATTATCGATTACATTTTCTAAGTCTGCTCTTACACCTTAAAGCTGAATACAAAGATGATTCTGACAACAATGGAAATAAATCCTTTTAATGCAATCTCATGTGGTCACACGTATTGTCTTGTTGTAACGGGATTCTGTTAACATCAGTATATTTCTGTAAAATGCCTTCTCAGTTCACATGATCAAAAGAAAATAGAAGGAAAATATAGTCCCCCAGTAGTTAATTAGCACATAAAAAATTGTATTTGAGAACCGAAGGAGAGAAAGATGTGCTATTTTCTTACCGTTTCAATTCTTTTGGGCTCTGCAAACTTGGTGGGTATTACACACATAACTAGATTAACTTCACTTCATACATCTCTGATTTATTATTTTTCTGCATAATAGATTAATAAAAACATTATTTTATTCATATATACATACTTCTATTATGGTACCCTGTTCACACACACGCACACAGACACACCCTCTCATGCATGTGTTAAGTGTTATCACACATTCTCAGCCCAGGAGAGTGGTGTAGCAGGCCAACATTAGCCTTTTGGCCAGTGAGCGTTAGAGGACTGTGCCACAAATGCTCTCAGCCAAATAGCACTCTTCTGTGCCCTGTGCAGTCTTCTCTGATGCAGTATTTCTCTACTACAGCTCTTACCATTTATTTTGTTCTCTGAAAAATGCTCCGACCCAAAATGACAATACATAAGGAAATAAAATGAAATAAACTGTAGATTTGACAGTGGAGAGGTAAAGATGTAAAGGGAAGGCTTTATTGAGGGCTAAGGCAACTTGAAAGAAATAGTGTCGTGTCCTGAGGATGAAATACAGTGGTCGATTGTGTTTGAAGGCAATCATTTGGCATTGTAATAGGAATCATAAGCATTGTTATAGATTGGTATATAGAATAACGATTATTTACATGGTAGATGGAAGTAATGCCAGTGGTATATTGTGATTTCAAGGTGTTTGGGGAGAATTAAACAAAAACAAAAAAAACATAATACCTAGAAGATATGACCCCAAGAAAACTAATGATGCTATGGCATTGAATCAAGCATCCTCCTACCTATCAGCCCAAACCAGATTGTTCTTAGTTATGTAGGTGAAAGTGTTTTGAATGTTCAGAATTTCATGAGTGAAAGAACAAGGAAAATTGAGGAACAATAATTTCTACATGCCAGGATATAAAACTGTAATTCAGAACATTCTTCCTTGCTTATAAATAAACAAATATGAAAATTTCTAATATGAAATTAAGAAAATATTATTTGGTAATAATAATGACTTACATTGTTATATATTTCATATATTACACACAATACCTTATACCATTACAAAGTGTATAAATAATTTTTTGTGAACCACTCAATCTTTTCAAAAAAAAGCAGAATTCTTTTTAAGGAAAAGGTATTTGTGAATACCAAGTATTCACAAGTTATTCCAGTGAATGACAAATATGGTGAATATTTGTTAGAATGACCATTTACCTCATTTTTCTTTAATATATTCTTTACAGAAGCTTTGCTGAAAGCAAAATAAACCTATAAATGACCTTTTTTATATAATAGTATTAATTACAGTCACACTCAGGCTTGGTTTCATGCAGCTATAAAAATTCTTTTCAGTGGCAGCAAAGAAGGAAAGAAATGAAACCAGGGACTCTGTAGTCTGCATTTCCTTTTCCTCCTTTCAATTTTTATGAAAAGGAAGTATCACTTTAATCATAACTTCATTATTTATCCTTAATCAAACACAACTATAATCTAAATTATTATTCATCTTCATAATTAGTGAAATTAGATTGGGAGAATTTCTATAATACATATAGACTGTTCTCAAACTGTCCAATATAATTACTAATGAAAAAAAAGCCACAATGAAATGATACTTCACAAGTTTTTTGGCGTTAACGTTCACAGGAGGGGGATGCTGTGGATCACTGACATTAACTAATGATGACCTGAGATCAAAGGCAGAGCCCTATGGAACTCCAGCTTTCAAGGTAGCATAATAAGCCTGAAATGTCAAATGAAATCTTCCAAAAATAAAATTTAAACTACAATAATGGCCCATCAAAACTGTCAAGCTAGCTATCCAAGTGATGTATATAAGATTGATGATTTCAAAAGCTCTGGGAAAGTGAAATAGTTCTAGATAAATGGCCAAAAGCAAATTCTTAAGTCCAATTACTGAAAAGTAAACTTTACCAAAGCTGTCACGTACTGTGGCTTACTTCATGCCATGCCAACAATACACAAGGCAACAGAACTTACCCAAAAGAGACTCCCCCACTCCACACCTATCCCCCAAGAAACAAAAGAAAGATCAGCAAACAAAACTTTGTATACTTCTAAATAGCAATTTTAATCAAGAAGCTATAATTCTTCTTTTATCTTCTAGACGCCTATTTCTAAAGCTCTAAATCCAGGCATCTGGAGCACAGCACATCTCCATCACAGCACACAGCTGCTGCTAGTGTAAGAGCACGAAGGTGCGGATTCGGCATCCAGCAAAGAATGACAAATTGTAGGAACACACAAGGTTGCAGTGATGGCAAAGGCCTGATTATGTAAAATTAATTGGTATAATTCTGATCAGAACAATCCTTTCTTTGTAACAGTTTGTTGGAATTAATAATAAGACTTAAAAAAAATCTTAGATGTATGCCTCCTGCAAGCATTAAAAATAGAGCTGTGAAATCTTCGTGAAGCCTGTGAGTTGAGCATTCACTGCTTCACTTCTGGGAGAAAGAGAAGGCAAAAGACAAGCTTATGGAGGATATTTAATTAAAGTCAGAAAGAACATTGAAATAGAAAAATTAGCTCAGTGAAAAATCTTCCTTTCATTTCCACTAAATCAGAAACAATTTAAACACTGAAATGGAAACTAGAAGAAAAGAAAAAAAAAAAAAAACTTCTTAATTGGTCTGGACTTTTCCATTGCGTGCCTCTGGAATTCTGACTCTGGTACTCTAGTAAGCCTACTCGTTTCAATTATTTGTTTATTTGTTATTCCATTCATATATTCATTCATGTATTGGTTGATGTACTCTTTCACCCATTTATTCATACACTGATTTTTTTTTTAACATTTTCTACCCCTTAGGCACCTGCAGAAGTATGTACAGCATGTGTCTGCTGCTAAAGCACTTAACGAGAGAGACAAATGTGCTAATCATTACGTGTAATAAAATGTGACACAATTTTATATGTTAAAGAGGAGAACAGCAGTAAAAATCTACCTGTACCTAGTGGGTAGATTTGATCAAGTAAGCTTTCAAAGAGGGATGTTATTTGAGCAATTTTTCATGCTGGTTTGATATTTACCAGAGAATCTACAAAATCTATACATACACAGGAAAAATATTTCCAAGAACATTGACATTTTCAGATAATTAGAAATGACAAATTTGAGGCTTATTTTCTATTATGCCTCACATAATTGCATATTTCAAGCAATAGGTAGTGAGATTTATATGTAATGAACAAGAAGAACAAGCAAATGGAATAATAATTCTTGGTGAAACAGTGATTATATTTAAAACTATGTCAATCTTGACCACAAGGCCAACAGTATGAGTGAGGTAGGTTACTAAAAGGGCATCAAACTTCCCTCAATAGTTATTTAATAATTACTAAGCAAGATGTTTTAAATGAGAGGGTCATAGTCTCTGACTTATTAATACAACTGGGATAGGTTTATTTCTTCTAAGTATGTTCAGCATATTCAGATAGGGCCAAAACCCTGAGTGGAAATCCTGAGAGGAGGGCTTTATGCCAGAGGAGATTCTGGAAGTTAATGATGACCTATGAGATGTCACTACATGGTATTAATGGGATGGCATGAAATTGAATTCATGGGAGAAATGCTTCTGCTAAGGACCGAAAAAGTATGCAAAATTCTAGGGCACTGGGAAATGTTAAATTAGATACTTGACCATTATTCTTCAGGCTTGATATGGAACAAGATCTTAAAGGCTTAAAACACTTTATTTTCCTGTTTCATTGGGTACTTCTTTTTATTTTAATTTTTCCTGTATCTAATAGAAGCTTAATTTAATCAAAGGATCCATTTTATGGCTGAACTACTATATTATCAACTTATTATTTGTCTTCATTTAAAACATGGGAGCAAAAATGAACATGAGAGCATTTGTTTGTAAAAGATGCATTTCACATTTGTTTCTCTTGGTCTACAGATACATACTTTCCATGGCACTTTTCAGTTTTTACTAACAGGAAACAGATTGGATTTCAATTAGCATGGCAAGAAAATACTTAGATTTTTCGACCAAAAAAAAAGGCCTCTTATTATTTTATTTTATTTTATTTATTTTTTTAAATATATGAAATTTATTGTCAAATTGGTTTTCATACAACACCCAGTGCTCATCCCAAAAGGTGCCCTCCTCAGTACCCATCACCCACCCTCCCCTCCCTGCCACCCCCCATCAACCCTCAGCTTGTTCTCAGTTTTTAAGAGTCTCTTATGCTTTGGCTCTCTTCCATTCTAATATCTTTTTTTTTCCTTCCCCTCCCCCATGGGTTTCTGTTAAGTTTCTCAGGATCCACATAAGAGTGAAAACATATGGTATCTGTCTTTCTCTGTATGGCTTATTTCACTTAGCATAACAGTCTCCAGTTCCATCCATGTTGCTACAAAGAGCCATATTTCATTCTTTCTCATTGCCACGTAGTACTCCATTGTGTATATAAACCACAATTTCTTTATCCATTCATCAGTTGATGGACATTTCGACTCTTTCCATAATTTGGCTATTGTTGAGAGTGCTGCTATAAACATTGGGGTACATCATAATTTGGCTATTGTTGAGAGTGCTGCTATAAACATTGGCCCACCAGTACTCCTGTATCCCTTGGCTAAATTCCTAGCAGTGCTATTGCTGGGTCATAGGGTAGGTCTATTTTTAATTTTTTGAGGAACCTCCACACTGTTTTCCAGAGTGGCTGCACCAATTTGCACTCCCACCAACAGTGCAAGAGGGTTCCCGTTTCTCCACATCCTCTCCAGCATCTATAGTCTCCTGATTTGTTCATTTTGGCCACTCTGACTGGCGTGAGGTGATATCTGAGTGTGGTTTTGATTTGTATTTCCCTGATGAGGAGCGACGTTGAGCATCTTTTCATATGCCTGTTGGCCATCCGGATGTCTTCTTTAGAGAAGTGTCTATTCATGTTTTCTGCCCATTTCTTCACTGGGTTATTTGTTTTTCGGGTGTGGAGTTTGGTGAGCTCTTTATACATTTTGGATACTAGTCCTTTGTCCGATATGTCATTTGCAAATATCTTTTCCCATACCGTTGGTTGCCTTTTAGTTTTGTTGGTTGTTTCCTTTGCTGTGCAGAAGCTTTTTATCTTCATGAGGTCCCAGTAGTTCATTTATGCTTTTAATTCCCTTGCCTTTGGGGATGTGTCAAGTAAGAAATTGCTACAGCTGAGGTCAGAGAGGTCTTTTCCTGCTTTCTCCTCTAGGGTTTTGATGGTTTCCTGTCTCACATTCAGGTCCTTTATCCATTTTGAGTTTATGTTTGTGAATGGTGTGAGAAAGTGGTCTAGTTTCAACCTTCTGCATGTTGCTGTCCAGTTCTCCCAGCACCATTTGTTAAAGAGACTGTCTTTTTTCCATTGGATGTTCTTTCCTGCTTTGCCAAAGATGAGTTGGCCATACATTTGTGGGTCTAGTTCTGGGGTTTCTATTCTCTTCCATTGGTCTCTGTGTCTGTTTTTGTGCCAATACCATGCTGTGTTGATGATTACAACTTTGTAGTAGAGGCTGAAGTCTGGGATTGTGATGCCTCCTGCTTTGGTCTTCTTCTTCAAAATTACTTTGGCTATTCGGGTCCTTTTGTGGTTCCATATGAATTTTAGAATTGCTTGTTCTAGCTTCGAGAAGAATGCTGGTGCAATTTTGATTGGGATTGCATTGAATGTGTAGATAGCTTTGGGTAGTATTGACATTTTGACAATATTTATTCTTCCAATCCATGAGCAGGGAATATCTTTCCATTTATTTATATCTTCTTCAATTACCTTCATAAGCTTTCTATAGTTCTTAGCATACAGATCTTTTACATCTTTGGTTAGATTTATTCCTAGGTATTTTATGCTTCTTGGTGCAATTGTGAATGGGATCAGTTTCTTTATTTGTCTTTCTGTTGCTTCATTATTAGTGTATAAGAATGCAACTGATTTGTGTACATTGATTTTGTATCCTGCAACTTTGCTAAATTCATGTATCAGTTCTAGCAGACTTTTGGTGGAGTCTATCGGATTTTCCATGTATAATATCATGTCATCTGCAAAAAGTGAAAGCTTGATTTCATCTTTGCCAATTTTGATGCCTTTGATTTCCTTCTGTTGTCTGATTACTGATGCAAGCACTTCCAACCCTATGTTAAACAACAGCGGTGAGAGTGGGCATCCCTGTCGTGTTCCTGATCTCAGGGAAAAAGCTCTCAGTTTTTCCCCATTGAGGATGATGTTAGCTGTGGGCTTTTCATAAATGGCTTTTATGATCTTTAAGTGTTTTCCTTCTATCCCGACTTTCTCAAGGGTTTTTATTAAGAAAGGGTGCTGGATTTTGTCAAAGGCCTTTTCTGCATCGATTGACAGGATCATATGGTTCTTATCTTTTCTTTTATTAATGTGATGTATCACATTGATTCATTTGCGAATGTTGAACCAGCCCTGCATCCCAGGAATGAATCCCACTTGATCATGGTGAATAATTCTTTTTATATGCTGTTGAATTTGATTTGCTAGTATCTTATTGAGAATTTTTGCATCCATATTCATCAGGGATATTGGCCTGTAGTTCTCTTTTTTTACTGGGTCTCTGTCTGGTTTAGGAATCAAAGTAATACTGGCTTCATAGAATGAGTCTGGAAGTTTTCCTTCCCTTTCTATTTTTTGGAATAGCCTGAGAAGGATAGGTATTATCTCTGCTTTAAACGTCTGGTAGAACTCCGCTGGGGAGCCATCTGGTCCTGGACTCTTATTTGTTGGGAGATTTTTGATAACCGATTCAATTTCTTCGCTGGTTATGGGTCTGTTCAAGCTTTCTATTTACTCCTGATTGAGTTTTGGAAGAGTGTCGGTGTTTAGGAATTTGTCCTTTCTTCCAGGTTGTCCAATATGTTGGCATATAATTTTTCATAGTATTCCCTGGTGAGTTTTTGTATCTCTGAGGGATTGATTGTAATAATTCCATTTTCATTCATGATTTTATCTGTTTGGGTCATCTCCCTTGTCTTTTTGAGAAGCCTGGCCAGAGGTTTGTCAATTTTGGTTATTTTTTCAAAAAACCAACTCTCGTTTTCATTGATCTGCTCTACAGTTTTTTTAGATTCTATATTGTTTATTTCTGCTCTGATCTTTATTATTTCCCTTCTTCTGCTGGGTTTGGGGTGTCTTTGCTGTTCTGCTTCTATTTCCTTTAGGTGTGCTGTTAGATTTTGTATTTGGGATTTTTCTTATTTCTTGAGATAGGCCTGGATTGCAATGTATTTTCCTCTCAGGACTGCCTTCGCTGCATCCCAAAGCGTTTGGATTGTTGTATTTTCATTTTCGTTTGTTTCCATATATTTTTTAATTTCTTCTCTAATTGCCTGGTTGACCCATTCAATCTTTAGTAGGGTGTTCTTTAACCTCCATGCTTTTGGAGGTTTTCCAGACTTTTTCCTGTGGTAGATTTCAAGCTTCATAGCATTGTGGTCTGAAAGTATGCTTGGTATAATGTAAATTCTTGTATACTTATGAAGGGCTGTTTTGTGACCCAGTATATGATCTATCTTGGAGAATGTTCCATGTGCACTCTAGAAGAAAGTATATTCTGTTGCTTTGGGATGCACTGTTCTAAATATATCTGTCAAGTCCATCTGATCCAATGTATCATTCAGGGCCCTTGTTTCTTTATTGACCATGTGTCTAGATGATCTATCCATTTCTGTAAGTGGAGTGTTAAAGTCCCCTGCAATTACCACATTTTTATCAATAAGGTTGCTTATGTTTATGAGTAATTGTTTTATATATTTGGGGGCTCCGGTATTCGGCACATGGACATTTATAATTGTTAGCTCTTCCTGATGGATAGACCCTATAATTATTATATAATGCCCTTCTTCATCTCTTGTTACAGCCTTTAATTTAAAGTCTAGTTTGTCTGATATAAGTATGGCTACTCCAGCTTTCTTTTGGCTTCCAGTAGCATGATAAATAGTTCTCCATACCCTCACTCTCAATCTGAAGGTGCCCTCAGGTCTAAAATGAGTCTCTTGTAGACAGCAAATAGATGGGTCTTGTTTTTTTATCCATTCTGATACCCTATGTCTTTTGGTTGGCGCATTTAATCCATTTACATTCAGTGTTATTATAGAAAGATATGGGTTTAGAGTCATTGTGATGTCCGTAGGTTTCATGCTTTTAGCGATGTCTCTGGTACTTTGTCTCACAGGATCCCCCTTAGGATCTCTTGTAGGGCTGGTTTAGTGGTGACAAATTCCTTCAGTTTTTGTTTGTTTGGGAAGACATTTATCTCTCCTTCTATTCTAAATGACAGACTTGCTGGAAAAAGGATTCTCGGCTGCATATTTTTCCTGTTCTTCACATTGAAGATCTCGTGCCAATCCTTTCTGGCCCTCTTCCGTGGGCCTCTTGTCTGTGCTTGGCTCCGGAGACTCCATTCTGCTCGTCCTCTGGTGGTTTTCTGGGTTAGTTAGGCAGGTATAGGTGGAATCTAAGGGATCATCAGGATGCGCGGTGAGCCCAGCGTCCTCCTACGGCGCCATCTTCTCTCCTCTCCCCGGCCTCTTATTATTTTAGCTTGGGTGTCCCCCAGAGCAGAAGCTGAAACAAACACTTATTTTCATTTGCAAACATCATCCCAAGAAGCAGAAGTAAGGACTGGAGAGAAGGTAAAACCCGGATGGAGGAAAAGCCAAACAAAGATGGGTTAAGAAGTTGTCCACACAAACAGGTTTCCCTAGCACTTTGTGAGAAGCCTTATGAAACCTGTTTCCGGGCACCTGGGTGGCTCAGTCCATTGAGTGTCCAACTTCAGCTCATGTCATGATCTCATGGTTGGCAAGTTCCAGCCCCTCATCACCCTAGTGCTGTTAGCACACAGAGACTGATTTGGATCCTCTGCCCCTTCTCTCTGCCCATACCTCACATGCTGTCTCTCAAAAATAAATAATCCTTAAAAAAGAAAAAAAAAAAGAAAAAACAAAGGAAACCTGTTTCAAATGTTTCCACTCAGGGTGAAAAAAAAGTGGAAATGTTTACTTATTGGTCCTCATTATTCATTGTTCAATGGTAGTGCCTACTCTTTCTGGAAAGGGAATATGCATGAGTGAAAAGTGGGTTCCTGTGGTCATCCCACACTGGTTCAGAGAAGCCCAGGGAGGGAAAGTGATGTAGATGGTACAGGTCTGGATCAAGATTGATGGCACCCAGGCAAATATGTTGAAGCCTGTTCAAGACTAGTAATGACAACAGCAGTTGAGATATGAAGGGCCAATAGGTTTTGAATTGGGATGCAAGAGGTGTCCAATGCCAATGTTGTATGCTCTTTAATATAGAAGGAAAATTATTTACAAAAGCTAAATGGACAAATTTATAAATGCTACAGAACGGATTTTACAGTGAAATACAGCAGGTAAATACGGCAGAGCTTTAAACTCTGAGCACGTCCTCTCATTTTCAATAAATTTCAATGACCACTTCCTCTTCACCCCATCCTTAGGGAGGACATCCAAATTCCTTCTTCTATGCCAGCATTTCTCAAACATTTGGTCCCGGGACCACTTTATATTTTTAAAAATCATTGAAAGTATCAAAGTGCTGTTGTTAATATAGGTTGCATATACTCATATTTACCATATCAGAAATAAAAACAGAAATTATAAAATAGGTTGAAAATATTTAAAAATAAAGTAATAAACATATTACAAGTTAACAATATTACAAAAAATAGCTACATTTCCCCAAACAAACAACAACAAAACAGTGAGAAGAATCTCATTGTTCTACAGTCTCCATAAGTTTTGTGAATGTCTGGATGTATAGGCGACCACTGATTTCTTTTGTTTGCATTCCATCAGTTCAGATATCACTTGGCTCGTGTCCTCTTGAACACACCAGTATACACTCAAGAAAGAATGAAAGTTATATCTTAATATTATTATCAAAATCATTTTGTTCTCACAGACCCCCTGGAATAATCTCACTGACCCTGATTGTTCCGGATGCTACCTTGAGAACTGCTGGTCTGTGCATATACACACAGCACAATCCACCTTTCTAATTTGATTTCCTGTTATTTTATAGTAAATCTTACAGTCTTGCCACAGTGAACAATACTGTTGTCCAAACACAGCCTCTAGACTCCCTGCATCTAAGTTTTCCACCCACTTTTCCCTCCTCCATCTTCTTTTACACTACTGGTGCTTGTCTAAATTCTTTTAATTCTCTAGTAAACTTTCTGCAATCCTTTTATTTAGCAAGCATCATTTTCTTCTTGCATAATGTTTGTATTTTGCCTCCCTTATTACTTTAGGTTTCCATCATTCGTTTTCTTCAAATTCTTGGGGCCCCTGGGTGGTTCAGCTAGTTAAGTGTCCAACTCCAGTCGGCTCAGGTGTTGATCTCATGGTTCCTGAGTTGGAGCCCCACATTGGGCTCTCTTCTGTTAGCGTGGAGCTGCTTCGGATCCTCGCTCTCCCTCTCTCTGCCTCTCCCCTGCTTGTGTCCTCTCTCTCTCTCTCTCAAAAATAAATAAACATTAAAAAAAGTCCATACCCTCTAACTGATACTTGGCATAGTAGCTTGGTCAATAGATATGTGTTGAAAATATGATATGACTTTTTACTGTGCCATTTACCTACCTTACAGCTTCTGGACAACAAACCCTACCATTTTTATCATTGTTGTATTTTATTACTGATGAATTTATTATTGTAGATTTAGGCCTCAGAAACCTATAAGAGAAGACTCATGTGTGAGTACATCTGGCCTGACAAATGTTATAGCTTGATAGCACATTTCTTTTGTCATTAAGCCCATACAGTTATTGTTTTATACTACTTAGACTAGACAGTTTTGTTTGACAGAGGTGAGGGCTGGAGAAGGTAGCTACAGAATGCAAAGACAATACTTACATTTTGTTATTAGTAACTAAGTATCTCTTACCAGTTGTCAGGGAAGGCTGATATAAGGGTTTTGCAGGAGACTGAAATACTATTAAATTTATGAACGAAAGGATATAATTTACTCACTGTGGTTCTGTTCATGACAGTATGGCTAAGACTCTGACAGTTTGTCAGGTAATTGGTCCTGGTTGGCAAGACAGAGGGCTAGCTGGAAACATAGATTTCCAAGTTTTCCTTACCCTTTTTGAATAACTGAAGATATCTGAGTTTAAAAGGAAGACCACTCTGTTGCCTCATAATTCACAGATTGCCTACTCATGACCACCTAAGTGCTTATAAGATTAATTACTTTCTTCTTTCTCACACACAAGTCCTACAACCTTAGATGTAGTCATAAGATAGGCAGATGTGTTTGTATATATTCTCCCCATCTGGCCAAGATGGGCCAGTGTTAAAACTGAAATGCAGTTTAATCAAGAATTAGTCAAATTGAAAAGTTTGGCATACTTAAATGCATTGAGCTTGGAAATGCCCGTGTTTTCTACAAGTGATCCTCACCACCTGTGCACAAAACCTCCTTGACGTTTTCTTTAGAAAGAAGGTGAACTTCAGTGAATCAGGATGCCAATAAACTTCACAGCTATAATGCACAGCAAAGGAATATATCTTTTAAATAACTGGATTAGTTAGATTAAATTACAATTCAATAGAAAAGAGCTTTTTAATTCCATTTAAATACCGGATTAAAAGATGTAAATTCTGGGGCACCTGGGTGGCTCAGTCGGTTGAGAGACTGACTCTTGGTTTCAACTCAGGTCATGATCTTGTGGTTTGTGGGTTTGAGCCCCACATCAGGCTCTGCACTGAAGTCTTGGAGCCTGCTTGTGATTCTCTCTCTCCCTTTTCCTCTGCTCCTCCCGGTTTGCACTGTCTCTCTCTCTCTGAAAAATAAACATAAAAAAATTTTAAAGATATAAATTCATCTATAGAGAAGAGCTTTATTAGCTTCAGCTACACACAGCGAGTGTCAGGAAAAAAATTATATATATATATATATATATATATACACACACACACACACATATATATATATATACATATATGTGTGTGTGTGTGTGTATATATATATATATATATATATATATATATATATGTTTTATCCCAGTGTTTTTGGTTAATATTTTTGTTGGTGCTGGTGTAAGCATAAGAAGCTACAACTTAGGCGTTTGAATCCTCTCAGGTATCTTATGAAATGTCTCACAAAACACTTATAGGCTCAACGAAATGAATTGTTTTTACCAACTTTGAAATACCTGGGATGTAAATACTAAGTGGGATCTTTTTGTGGTTAGGTCCATCAGCTGAGACAAACACAAGCACTGACTGTTTCATCACTGTCTCTGATTTTCATTAAGTTAACAAATATTTTTTTCTCAGTCTGTGACCACCCTCTTTTTGCTTTTTCAGCTTACTCTCTCTAATATGTCACCACCTACAATCCAAACATCTTAATAAAACCTGTGAAGAATTTATCCATCACCTTTCACCATTTCTCACCTTATTTGTTTTCTTTCCTCCTAACCCAGCTTTCCGCCCATGGTCAGCCATGATAACTAGTCCTGTGCACATACCAGCATTTCCTTGTGCCTCTCTTACTTGGTTTTACTCTCCTGACTATACCGTGGCCCTGGTGAAATCCAACTCTGTTCTTCCTTGGTGCTTGCCCTGCACAACAGATATATACATGTCTCACTTTAAATTCATAATTATCTTTTACAGTTTATTTATTTATTTTGAGAGAGAGAGAAAGAAAGAGAGAGAGAGAGTGCATGCCAGTGGGGGGAGGAGCAGAGAGAGAGGGACAGAGAGAATCCAAGCTGACTCCACACTGTCACCACAGTGCCCAATGTAGGGTTCCATCCCCTGAACCATGAGATCATGACCTGAGTCAAAAATCAAGAGTGGGATGCTTAATAACTAAGCCACCCAGGTACCCCTAAATTCATAGTAATTTACCTCAAGAGGCCCATAAATGTTTTCAGTAATCACTCTGTATTTCCCAAGTCATTTCTCAGTCCTATTGTCCTAAATACCTATTTCATGTCTTCTCTCTCCTCTAGTCTCCCAATACTTTCTCCATCATCATCACTCTCAGATTTTATCTTGTAATTCACTGAGAAAATGGAAACTCTTAGAGGAACACTTCCATCAAGGTAGCTACCCAACTTAACCATTTCTATGCCCATATTCCCTACCTTTCTTTTGATAATACAGTTGAGTGTGTGCTCCTTGCTAACACCAGGTACTTCTCTTGTGCCCTAGATCACAGCATTCTTGTCTACTCAATTACAATCCCCCCCTCTTATCTCATCCTCACATTTCCCTCTCTGTTGGATCATTGCCATTAGCATATAAGCATGCTATTATTTCTCCCATTTGAAAAGAATTCTTGCTTGATTACACTTTGTCTATAGCGAATACCCTGTTTATTTTCTACAATTGACAGTAAAGCTCCTCAGAAGAGTTTTCCAACCTTCTAGCCTCTCCTCTTCCATTGTCTCTTGGACGCTCCATTTTATTTTCACTCCCAGATGACTCTACTTAAAGAACTTAAAGTCACCAATAGCCACTGTATTGCTAATTCAAATGCCAATTCTCACTTATTTTATCCATCAACAGCATTTGACCTACTTGATCACTCTCTCCTTGAAACATCTATCCTCTTTTTTTCTTAATTTTTCCCCAGTCTTTCTGGCCATTGATTTTCAGTCTTTCTTGCAAGGTCTTAATGGCTCAGTCCATGGACTTTTCTCCTCTATCTATACTTGTCCCCTTGGTAATCTCATCCTGCACAGTATTTCTTGCTGACAAATAGGAATTCATAATATTAAGACAGATATAACATGATTGCTTTTTACTCCCTCCCACATGTTTATATAGTTCAGAGTCATTGTTGCTAATGCACTATTGTTTTGATCCCTTTCAACCCATGGACACTGCTGTTTTATTTGTTTGTTTGTTTTGTTTTGTTTTGTTTTCGTTTTTTGTGTTTTTGTTTTGTTTTGTTTTTTGTTTTTTGACTCAGGGAATAGAAGAGATAGTGGTGGGGAAAAACAGAGGGAGGAAAAGAGAGTGAAATGAAAGGAGCCTCTTGGTTAAGTTTAGGAACTGAATTATTGCACTGGTAAAAAGGAGAGGTGGTTGACTTTTTTTTTTTTTAACCAATGACTTCATCTAGTCACAGTTACTAGGGCAAACATATCCTAAAGGTTCTAAAAGGATACAAAAGGATACAAAGTTATGAGATTTCAAAATTACTAAACATATTCATATAGACAGGTTTGCTAAACACCAATGGGATAGAGATCATTTGATCATGATAAACTGCTTTCATCTTTAATTTAGTTATACATTACAAAGTAATAAAAATCTATGATATTTTATATTCTTGTGGAAAAAAGATATTAGTTTATATCTTCACATTTTCCATAGCTGGTATTGAGGCCTTTGGACAATTCTAACACAATTCTCGTTTTAATTCCTTCTTGAGGGGGAAGGATTTACTTTCAGATTTAGTAAATGGGCCCATCCTCTAGGTTACTCCCC
This sequence comes from Leopardus geoffroyi, assembly GCF_018350155.1. Classification (NCBI taxonomy): domain Eukaryota; kingdom Metazoa; phylum Chordata; class Mammalia; order Carnivora; family Felidae; genus Leopardus; species Leopardus geoffroyi. The sequence continues at coordinate 94,951,293 of NC_059327.1, read as the reverse complement.
TTCCCTATTGCTCTGCTTAGTATGACAAGTTGAATGACTCTGGCCTCCTTTCCTAGGCTCCTGTCATAGACAGGTATTCGTACAATGAGTAAACTTCTTCTGGGGCTTTTCCTACCATGTTTCCCAGTCCAGCTACTTCCTCAGTACTGCTCTTCAGCTAATGCTAATTCCAATACTGTAGCCTTCATTAACTCTACTGCTGCCTTTGTCAAGATGCCACTTATGCTGGCTGTCATTGGATTCCTTCAGGTGTCTACAAAATTCCTGTGAGCCAAAAAACAGGGAATCCTCATGACATATGTTTTCTATTGTCTTCACCATTGTTCTCTTATGAGTGAGAAAGAGCTGAAATTGCTAAATAATTGATTTGCCCAAAGAAGTCCTTAACTGCCATTCTTAAAATTTTCAGCTTAGAAGAAAAGGGATTAAGCAAATTATTCCATGAAGACTCAAAACTGTTCTTTAGTCACTCTTTTAAATTGTAGAGGTTTTATCGAAACTCTTCTAACTAAAGTTTTTCCCCCAATTTTATTTTCTTCTATAACCATCCTGGGTTTATAACCCCAGTTATCCCTCACACATACCCATTACCTGGATTTATTCCTTCAAGTGTCCCAATGTCCAGAACATATCTGGACACCGGGTTTGTTTAATACAAGTAGTAAAATATCTTCTCAGGCTGGGGAGATAAAAGAAAGTATATTGAGTTTGGAATCAAAGAAATCTGATTATATTCCAGCTGTACTGTTCACTAACTGTATATATTTGAGCAATTTTTAAAGCCTCTATGATATTCCATTTAGTTTTGGCAAAATATCCACAAAGGTGGATATTAAGGCCTATCATAGAAGTGTTGTAAGGATTATGTAAAAATCGTATAGCAAACACTTGGCAAATGGTAATTATTATAATTATTTTGAAACCAAGTGAAGTGACATAACAATAATAAAAGTAAAGTTTGTTAATTTTTACTAAATTATTATGTATTTTAAGATTAGATATTTGCCTTCATTCAGACTCAATTCTCAGTCTTTCCCCAGTGATCCTGATTTTTTCCAACTTTATCTTGACAGATGTTAGATTTTGTTTCTGCTTCCTCTGTTTCAGTATAGTAAATTACCCTTTTTGGTGTTACTAATAAAAATCTGGACCAGATTTTTGTTAGCCTTTTATTTTCTCATGCAGGAAAATTTCCCATATTTTAAATAAGACATAAATTATTTTTGTAACATTGGGTTTTTTTAAAAACAATGCACATTTTTGCAGAAATTTTAAAAATTACATAATTGCATAAGGAAGAATGTAAAAACCAGTCAGAAACCAACTAAATAGAGGCAATCTATTAAGAATTTGACATAAAGACATCTGTAAAAAATGCTTATGTTTAATCAAAATGTGGGCCTACCACACATACTATTTTATAACTACTCCTTTTTCTTAAACTTCTTAAGAAAGGGTGATACATCATGTTAGGAGAAAACCTCCACAGCATCATTTTAATGAATACATGATATTCATAAAATGGATGTAGTGTAATTTATTTAACTATACTCATATTGCAGGATTGGCTATTTTCCATTTTTGTTATAATAAACAATGCTACAATGAACATTATACACATAAATCTTTATGCACATCCTTAATCATTTCTTTAGGATAAATTACTAGAAACAAAATTGCTGTGTCAAAGCATATGCATATTTTATTTATTTATTGTAACCCAGTTTTTAATCATAACGTAATAAATTCACTTTGGAAAGTCAGTAGTGAAACATAAAAAAAAATGAAGAATAAAGACGTTTTTACCTAGCATCACACATTTATTTATTTATTTATTTATTTATTATTTTTTTTTAATGTTTTAATGTTTACTTATTTTTGAGAGAGAGAGAGAGAGAGAGAGGAAGTATGGGACAGGCAGAGAGTGGGAAAGAGAAAGAATCTCAAGCAGGATGCACCATGTTATCAGCGTGGAGCCTGATGCAGCGCTTTAACCCATGAACCATGAGATCCTGACCTGAGATGAAATCAAGATCAGACACTTAACCAACATCCAGGCACCCCAATAACACTTATAATATATATCCTCTTCTGGTTCTATTTCTGGGGTTAAAACTTGTTAAATACACTAGGTACACTAGATAACTCAGAAATATCTTTTAATTACATGTTGTGGAGTACATGAATGACCAAAATATATGTTATATGACTCAGAATGATTGTATAATAGCACAGTGACTTTTGAATGAGTCCTAACCCCTGGATAGCTTGTGTTTCATCCTAGTATTTTTATGGGCTCTCTCAATAATTGATAAAACTAGACAGACAACCAGAAAATATATGGAAGAATTAAACAACACCATCAACCAAGAGGATCTAATCAACACTGATAGAATATAGCAACAGCAGCGGAATATATGTTCTTTTCAAGTTCCCATAGAACGTATGTCAAAATAGACCAAATCCTGGGCCATAATGCACATCTCAACATATTTAATGTAAGTTAAATCATGCAGAAGGTCTTCATCAATAACAATAGAATAAAACTAGCAATCAATAGCAGATAGACAACAGGAACACATCCATTTACTTGGAAACCAAGCAACACATTTCTACATAATCCATGGTTTAAGGAGGATGTCTTAAAGAAATTTTTCTGAAGAAAATCACCAAACACATTGCACTTAATGAAAACCCAACATACCAAAAATTTTGGATACAACTACAAGAGTGATACAGGGAAAATGCCTAAATTAGAAAAGAGGAGAAGTTAAATTAATAATGAATGCTTTCATCTAAATAACCAAGAAAGTAAGAGCAAAATAAACCCAAAGCCAGTAGAAAGAAGGAAATAATAAGAGCAGAAATCAATGACCTTGAAAACAGAAAAATTGAGTTTCACTGAAAATAAATGAAAGGAAATCAAAAACATAGTTTCTTGAAAAGATCATTAAAATTGACAAGCAAAAATGACAAAGAAATAAACAGAAAATATACAAATAATAGAACTGGGAATGAAACAAAGGATATCTGCCGTCAGAAGGAAATACTATGAAAAACTCTACATGCATAAATTTAATATAGATAAAATTAACCAATTGCAGCAAAAATCCAAATTTCCTCAATTCACTCACTATAAAAGGAAAATTTGAAAGTATCTACAGCTATTAAGAAGGTTAATTTTATAATAAAATATCTGGAAAGAGAAAATTCTAGGTTCAGTTGATTTCACTGCAGAATTCTATCAAACATTTAAAGAATAAAAACGAACCCTACACAATCCCTTTCAGCAAATAGGAGAGTAGGAAACACTTCCCAGTTGACTTTATCCAGTTAATATTACCCTTATAACAAAACCCAACAAATACAATACAAAAAAGAAAAATAAAACTACACACTGATATTCCTCATGAAGATACACATAAAAATTCTGAAAAATATATAAGCAAATGTAATTCAGCAATATATAAAAATAATTATACACCCTGAGTGAAGTCTACGCTACAGAGGCAAGGATGTTTTAAATATTTGAGAATTAATTTATGCAATTTTCTATATTAGCAAAGTAAAAAAAAAGATTACATGATTATATCAATCAATGAAGGAAAACATTTGACAAAATTGAATATCCATTTATGATAAAATCTAACTCTCAGAAAAATAAAAATAGGTAGGAATTTCCCCAATGTGGCACAGAACATTTCCAAAACAAACAAACAAACAAACACTGGTGCTAACATTATACCTAATGCTAAAAGACTGAATGTTTTCCCCCTTAGATGGAAAGAAGGCAAAAATGCTGGGTTTCACAATTGTTAATTTTTTCTAATGTTTATTTATTTTTGAGGAAGAGAGACAGAGTGTGAGTGGGGGAGGGCAGAGATAGAGGGAGACCCAGAATCTGAAGCAGGCTACAGGCTCTGAGCTGTCAGCACAGAGCACGATGCAATGCTCAAAGCCATGAACCTTGAGATCATGACCTGAGTTGGGGTCAGAAGCTTAACTGACTGAGTCACGCAGGTACCCCTGTGTTTCACCATTCTTATTCAAATTCGTGTTGGAAGTTCTAACCACTGCAATAAGGCAAGAAAAATTAATGAAAGGCATATGTTAGAAAGGAAGAAATAGAACTGTTTTTTTTTCAAATAATATGATTATCTATGTAGACATTTTGTAGAAATTTACACAAAAACCTCTTATAACTAACAGGTGACTTAACCAAGTTTGCAGGGTAAAAAATAAACACAAAAATTAATTATATTTCTGTATACAACCAATTAGCCTATGGACACTGAAATTAAAAATAACACCGTTTAAAACCACTAAAAAATGAAATAATTAAGTGAAATATAACAAAAACATGTACATAGTTTACAAATTGAAAACTACAAAGTGTAGATAAAAACAATTTCAGAAGATGTAAGTAAATGGAGAGGTATACCAAGTTTATATATTGAAAGACTTAATAAAGATATCAATTCTCCCAAAAATGATATATTGATTTAATAGCAATTTGTATAAAAATCTCAGGAAGATATTTTATAGATATAAGCAAAGTTATGTAAAAATTTTTATGGAAACCCAAAAGAACCAGAATAGCTAAAACAATTTTGAAAAAGAATTGTAAAGTGGGACAAAATCTGTCTACCTGATTTCAAGACTTACTATAGCTAACTAACACTGTGTGGTTCTGGTAGAAAGATTGACACATAGATCAATGGGAACCAGCAGAGAACCCATAAATAGATCCACATAAATATCCTTAATTGATTTTTGACAAAGTGCAAATGCAGTTTAATAGAGGAAAGATAACCCTTTCAAAAATATAGCATTAGAGCAATTGGACAGCTATAGGTAAAAAAAAAATGGTCTCAAATTAAATCTTACAAAAATAACTCAAAATGTATTATGAAATTAAAATATAAAACATGAAACTATAATAACTTTTAAAAATAGGAGAAAAATCTTTGGGATCTAGGGCTGGGCACTTGCCACAAAAAACATGATCCATAAAAGAATAAAATGGTAAATTGGACTTCCAAATTAATACTTTTTCTCTGTAAAAGACCCCGTTATGAGCATAGACAGGTAATAAAAAGATTAACTGCAGACTGTGAGAAAATATTTGCAAGCCACATATTCAACAAAGGAATGGTATATAGAATATTTAAACAACTCTCAAAACTCAACAATTAAAAATAAAACAACCTAATTAGAAAATTGGTAAAGACAAACATTTCACTGAAGAGGATATACAGATTGCAAATTAGCACAAGAAAAAATATTCAACATCATTATCCATTAGGGAAATGGAATTGAAAACCACTATGAGATCTTACTATATGCATATCCGAATTGCTAAATGAAAAAAAAAATGATGGCAACATCAAATATTGGTGAGGATGTGGAAAAACTGGATCATCGCTCAGTATTATTGGTGAGAATATAAATGGAACAGCCACCTGGAAATTAGCTAGGCAATTTCTTTACAAACTAACCATGCAATTTCTATACTACCCATCAATTATACTCCTGGACATTTATCCCAGATAAATGAAAACTTATGGTCTCACAAAAACCTCTGCACAAATGCTTATAGAAACTCTATTCAAAATAGCCCCAAACTGGAACCAACCCAAATGTCCTCCAACGGGTGGATGTTAACCAGAGTGTGATATATTCACACCTGGGATATTCCCCAGCAATAAACAGGAACGAACTATTAATAAAATACAACATCTTCAATGAATCTTCAGAGAATTTTGTTGAGTGAAATAAACTAATCCCAAAAGATTATATAGAGTGATTATATTTATACAGCATTTGGGAATGACAAAGTTAGAGAAATGAAGAGATTATCTGTTGCCAGGAATTAAGGAGACTGATGGGGAGGGAGTGCTTAGTGAGATGGAAGTAGGTGTGACCATAAAAGGGTAACAGGACAGATCCCTATGGGTGAAAGAAATGCTCTGTGTCTTGACTGTCTCAATGTCAACATCCTGGTTGTAATATTGTATCAGGGTTTTGCAAGATGTTACCATTGGGAGTAAATGTGTAAATGTAAATGGAATTTCTCTTGTCATATTTCTGAAAAATGCATGGATATAAAATGTGTGATACAAAATTTTGTAAAAGTTTGATTTTTATAAAAACTAAATTCACAACATTAATATCCTATATAATATCACTTCTAAATTCACTAAACTTTCATGAGTGCTAAAAATAGCAGTTTTTGCAAATATATAGATTTTATCTCTGTTTCAACATATCCTTTATTTGAATCTGGCACCACCATTTTCTGCCTATTTGAACCCATATATTCATTTGTTAAATATTATTTCACTATTCTGAACAATATAATTTTTAAAAGTTTTTAAAAATTATTTATTTATTTATTTATTTATTTATTTATTTATTTATTTTGAGAGAGAGACAGAGAATGCCAGCTGAGGAAGGTCAGAGAGAGAGAGGGAGAAAGGATCCCAAGCAGGCTTCACGCTGTCAGTGTGGAGCCTGACATGGGGCTTGATCCCACCAACCACGAGATCATGACCTGAACCGAAATCAAGAGTTGGAGGCTCAACAGACCGAGCCACTCAGATGCCACTAAATAAATTTTATCATGCAGGACTTATATTCTTCATTATTATTTTTCAAAACTAAATTAAGTATATGCTTTTCTTGAATATATGTGCTGACATTTCTTAATTCTAATATAAATTACAAAATAATAACAGATCTAATAATAGTAATCTATGAGTCATTAAAATTATTTTGTCCATGAATAGTAGAACAAGGAAAGTATAATGTATTACACACATTTTGAGCATTTTTCAGTATAAAAACTATATTAAAATATTTTGAACAAATGACCTTTTGAATGTTTAATGGGATGCTCAATGAACATTTACAGTGGCTTTTGGTAGTCTGTCAAACAATTTTAATTAAAGTACTTATCTTATTGGACAATTGTGTCATTCATAAAAAGTTAAAATATGTATTTAAGACATTTTAGGCATATAGTAGTTCAGGTCTATTATGTAAGAACATCTAAAATAACAGTGATACCAGTCTCAGTTATAGTTTCTTCGTTAAGGGAATACATAACTTTGTGTAAAAGGAATTTTGCCTACAGTTTTCCCAGAAATAGTGACATGAACTTTGGCAAACATTATTTTGCAAATGCCATTCTTAAGAACAGTACCACCAGCAGTAACCTGACATTTATAACTATTCTAAATAATGCAACAAAAGCATTTTCAAGGTTCATGTGCATCTTTTCATATGCAGACTTTGCAGTTCTCTTCAATAATTTAGCTTGTTTGGACACATCTTACCGAATCATGTTTTTTGAATTGGAGACGTACATTATCTTGTGAGTCAGTCAAGCATGTGCAGAGAGTCCTAGTCTTGATTCTCTGTTTTATCTGACCCTTTTTTGGTTTCATTTGGCCTCTCCTACTATTCTTCATCAGGTGTTAGATCCTTAGTGGATAAACAGATTTATGGACCACATTTACCTATTAGATATCTGCTCAATTAAGCAAGTATTCTGTAGAGTCTGTCTAGTACATTGGATGAAAATCTGAAGTCTTAAAATTTTGAATGTTAATATTTTAGACTTTTCTGAAACAAACCAGCCTCTTTTTTGGAACCTTGACTCAGACTCCTTTGTTACTGATTCACTTGACTGTGAATCTCACAGTTTTTAATTCTCCCCCTACTTTAATGGAATCTGCCCATTCATTTCCGTATTCTAAGCATAAACTAATTCCTACATTGGCTTGATTCACATTCTCTGACAATACTGAGAACTGAAAACTTAAAATAATAACTATAATGTGGGGGAATACTATTGTGTGCAACTATAGGTCACTATTAAAAATATTGACAAAATAATTACTCAAATGTGAAATATATTATTCTATGTGAGCCAGAATATATTATCATGATTAAATTTTAATAAGATGTGGGTTTTTTTGTGTGAAACTTCTTAAAGTTTATAGACAAAGTCATATTTCTTACGTAGTATTTCTTTGGTAAAGGTGAAAATTTCAGTCAGACAGACTAGGTGTTCGTAACCTACTTTTCTCATTTAACAGCTATAGAACCTTAGGAAGTTTCCTTAACCTGTCAGAGTGATTCATGTAAGCCAGTGCTAAGCATACAGTAAATATTCAAAAAGTGATAGTTTTTACTTATATTATTGTAATTGTCAGTAAAACCACTATTTTAGTACCAGTACTCCATCCACTACTACTTAGATTAGAAAAAAAAGAAAGAATAAAACTCATAGAAATGTAAAAGATAATTGATGAACATACATAACTGTAAGATGGACTAAGTTATTTAGTTGTTCTTATGTCCTTTGGTATTTTATGACTCAAAAGATTGAAATGCTCTTTTATCAGACATTATTCATTATTAAGCTCAATTTTTAGAGCATTTTTATTGCCCCAGCTCAGTACTCAAGGTATGTATGATGTTCTTGGGCTATGATAGTTCAAACATCTGACAGTTAATGTTACTCATCATCAAATGAAATTCCTTTAATTTGGGTTGCCATTGGTTTGGTAGATAACAAACCTCTCTTGCACTGTGAAATAATGCAGAAAAAATTTATGTTATCCAAATTTGGTTGAAAGGAAGAATTTTAAGTGTCATCAACTGCTTAAACATGATTGCTTTTAGAAAGAACATTAGCATTCAAATTCCTAATCAGAAAGACAGTGGATATTTGTAATAAATATTATGTTAATACTTGTACAAAACCCGGAATATTCTGTGGTATATTTGAGTGTGTAATTCCGGATGAGCTTTGATCCCTGGATATATCTGTTTTCTAATGTGAACTTTCTCCCTTTGTTTCTTATTGAAATAAGTGGTAATTTAAAAATAATTGCATTTTATTTCTTTGTGTTGTCTGGTTGCAGAGGCTAAGACTTCCAATACTATGTTGAATAACAGTGGTGAGAGTGGACCTGTCTTGTTCCTGACCTTAGGGGGAAAGATCTCAGTTTTTTCCCATTGAGGATGATATTAGTGTTGGGTCATTCATATATGGCTTTTATCATCTCGAGGTATGATCCTTGTATCCCTACTTTCTTGAGGGTTTTTGTCAAGAAAGTATGCTGTATTTTGTCACATGCTTTCTCTGCATCTATTGAGAGGATAATATGGTTCTTGTTCTTTCTTTTATTGATAAATCACGTTAATTTTTTGTGGGTATCAAACCAGCCCTGCATCCCAGGTGTAAATCCCACTTGGTCATGGTGAATAATTTTTTAATGTATTGTTGCATCTGGTTGGCTAATATCTTGTTGAGGATTTTTGCATCCATGTCCATCAGGGAAATTGGTCTATAGTTTTCCTTTTTAGTGGGGTCTTTGTCTGGTTTTGGAATCAATGAAATGATCTCTTCATAGAAAGACTTTGAAAGTTTTCCTTCCATTTCTATTCTTTGGAGCAGCCTCAAGAGAATAGGTGTTAACTCTTCCTTAAATGTTTGGTAGAATTCCCCTGGAAAGCCATCTGGCCCTGGACTCTTGTTTTTTGGGAGATTCTCAATTACTAATTTGATTTCTTTACTAGTTATGGGTCTGTTCAAATTTTCTATTTCTTCGTGTTTCAGTTTTGGTAGTGTATATGTTTCTAGGAATTTGTCCATTTCTTCCAGATTGCCCATTTTATTGACATATAATTTCTCATAATATTCTGTTATTATTGTTTTTATTTCTGCTGTGTTGGTTGTGATCTCTCTTCTTTCATTCTTGATTTTATTTATCTGGGTCCTTTCCTTTTTCTTTTTGATCAAACTGGCTAGTGGTTTATCAATTTTGTCAATTCTTTCAAAGAACCAGCTTCTGGTTTCAGTGATCTGTTCTACTGTTTTCTTGATTTCGATAACATTAATTTCTGCTCTAATCTTCCAAATCGGCCAGGAGGAAGTCAAATCTTCACTATTCACAGATGACATAATACTCTATATGGAAAACCCAAAAGATTCCACCAAAAAACTGCTAGAATTGATTCATGAATTCAGTAAAGTTGCAGGATATAAAATGAATGCACAGAAATCGGTTACATTCCTATATACCAACAATGAAGTGACAGAAAGAGAAATCAAGGAATCAATGCCATTTACAGTTGCACAAAAAAAAAATAAAATAAAATACCTAGGAATAAATCTAACCAACGAGGTGAAAATCTATATGCTAAAAACTATAGAAAGCTTATGAAAGAAATTGAAGAAGACACACACACACACACACACACACACACACACACACAAAGGAAAAATATTCCATGCTCCTGGATAGGAAGTACAAATGTTAAAATTTTGGTATTCCCCAAAGCAATCTACATATTAAATGAAATCCCTATCAAAATAACACCAGTATTCTTCACAGAGCTAGAACAAATAGTCTTAAAATTTGTATGGAACCAGAAAAAAACCCTGAATAGCCAAAACAATCTTGAAAAAGAAAATGAAAGCGAGAGGCATCACAATCCCAGACTTCAAGTTAAACTACAAAGCTGTAACCATCAAGACAGTATGGTACTGGCACAAGAACTGACACTCAGATCAATGGAACAGAATAGAGAACCCAGAAATGGACCCACAAACGTATGGCCAACTAATCTTTGACAAAGCAGGAAAGAATATCCAATGGAATAAAGACAGTCTCTTCAACAAGTGGTGCTTGGAAAACTAGACAGAGATATGCAGAAGAATGAACCTGGACCACTTTCTTACACCATACACAAAAATAAACTCAAAATTGATGAAAGACCTCAATGTGAGACAGAAAGCCATCAAAATCCTCAAGGAAAAAGCAGGCAAAAACCTCTTTGATCTTGGCCACAGCAACTTCTTACTCAATACGTCTCCGGAGGCAACGGAAACAAAAGCAAAAATGAATTACTGGGACCTCATCAAAATAAAAACCTTCTGCACAGCGAAGGAAACAATCAGCAAAACTAAAAGGCAACCAATGGAATGGGAGAAGATATTTTCAAATGACATATCAGATAAAGGGTTAGTATCCAAAATCTATAAAGAATTTATCAAACTCAACACCCAAAAAACAAATAATCCAGTGAAGAAATGTGCAAAAGACATGAATAGACATTTCTGCAAAGAAGACATCCAGATGGCTAACCAACACATGAAAAAATGCTCAACTTCACTCATCATCAGGGAAATACAAATCAAAACCACAATGAGATATCACCTTATGCCTGTCAGAATGGCTAACATTAACAACTCAGGCAACAACAGATGTTGGTGAGGATGTGGAGAAAAAGGATCTCTTTTGCATTGTTGGTGGGAATGCAAGCTGGTGCAGCCACTGTGGAAAACAGTACGGAGGTTCCCCAAAAAACTAAAAATAGAACTACCCTATGACCCAGCAATTGCATCATTAGGTATTTATCCAAGGGATACATATGTGCTGTTTCGAAGGGACACATGCACCCCCCATGTTTATAGCAGCATTCTCAACAATAGCCGAAGTATGGAAAGATCCCAAATGTCCATTGATGCATGTATGGATACAGAAAAGTGGTATATATATATATATATATATATATGTATATATATATATACACACACACACACACACACACACACACACACACACAATGGAGTATTATTCGGCAAGCAAAAAGAATGAAATCTTGCCATTTGCAACTGTGTGGATGGAAATGGAGGGTATTATGCTAAGTGAAATTAGTCAGTCAGAGAAAGACAAATATCATATGACTTCACTCATATGAGGATTTTAAGAGACAAAACAGATGAACATAAGGGAAGGGAAACAAAAATAACATAAAAACAGGGAAGGGCACAAAGCAAAAGAGACTCATAAATACAGAGAACAAACTGAGGGTTATTGGAGGGGTAGTGTGAGGGGGGATGGGCTAAATGGGTAAGGAGAATTAAGGAATCTACTCCTGAAATCATTGTTGCACTATATGCTTAACTAATTTGGATGTAAATTTTAAAAAATAAAAAATAAAATTAAAAAAATATTTAAAAATACATTAAAAAATAATAAAATTGCAGGAGCGCCTGGATGGCTCAGTTGGTTAAGCATCTGACTCTTGATTTTGGCTCATGTCATGATCTCAGGGTTCTTGAGATCTGTGCTAGCAGTCCAGAGCCTGCTTAGGATTCTCTCCCTGCCCCACCCCTGCTCACACACATGCACTCTCTCTCTCTCAAAATTAATAAATAAACTTTTAAAAAATTCCAAAATTTTTAACTTCAAAAATATTATTGGGGCACCTAGGTAGCTCAGTTGGTTAAGTGTCTGACTCTTGGTTTCGGCTCAGGTCATGATCTCACAGTTCATGACTTCAAGCCCTGCATGAGACTCTACACTGACAGTGCAGAGCCTGCTTGGGATTTCTCTCGCTTTCTCTCTGCCTTTTTCTGACTTGCGCGCTCTCTCTCTGTCTCTCTCTCTTTAAATCAATCAATCAATCAATAAACATTTGAATAAAAAATATATTATTGCCCCAAGCCGATTCTTTCTGTTGCAGCATATTCATACCTACATCGACTGTTATTCTATTTAGAAAACTTACTAAATAAACATTTGTTGAATAACTGTTAAATTTGAATTGCTATATAAAATGCAGTTCTGTGTACAATGCCATAAGGTAAAGATTATTGTTACACAATCTGCTCTCCTTTCCAGCCACCAAGTGAAGCTGAATTCACTCCTTACAACTTTATTAACATATATTCTTGTGCCCATGTTCTCAAAGTTCGAATTTAAACAAGCCATCTCAAAAATAAAATTCTGGAAAGCATATTTTGCATGTGATGGAAAGAGATGACTGCAATACTACAAAGCTATTGTAGTAGCTTTATTTTTCACCAAATAGAAAGGTTGACTACCAAGGTTGCTGATCGCTCTGGTACTATTATGGTGTATTTGCCTTCAAGCTGCATTTTAGTGCACAAAAAGGAACCACAAATAACTAGCAACATGAGTATCAGGATATGAAATGTCAAATTTAATTTCACAATTGACTCAACAATTTCTACATTTCTAGTGAAAGAGAGTTAAAGAGCTATTCAGTAGGTATTCCATATGTAATATGGAGGTAATATGTTAGATGTTTGCAAAACAACCACTTCTCTATGCAATTCAAACATTGAAATATTTTTTATTGAAAAATGATTAACATATAATAGTATGTTTGTCTTAGATATATAACAGTGATTCAAAATTTATGTACTTTACAAAATAATTAACACAATAAGTCTAATTACCATCTGTTACTGTATAAAGTTATTACAATATTACTGACTATATACCTATACTGTACATTATATCCCCATGACTTATTTATTTTATAACTAGAAGATTATACTTTTTAATCCCTTTCACCTGTTTTGTCCATCCCCCTCATTTCTCTCCCCTTTGACAAGCATCAGATTGTTCTTTGTATCTATGAGTTAGTTTCTGTTTTGTTTTGTTTTGTTTTGTTTTGTTTTGTTTTTATATAGATTCCACATATAAGTGAAATTATATGGTATTTGTCTTACTCTGTCTCACTTATTTCACTTGGCATAGTACCCTCTAGGTTGTTGTCACAAATGGCAGGATTTCATTGTTTTTTTTTTCTTCGCTGAGTAATATATAATATATATAATGTATATTTATTAAATTTAGTTTACTTCCATATCTTGGCTCTTGTAAATAATGCTTTAGTGAATATAGAGGTGAATATGTTTTTCAAACTAGTGTTTATGTTTTCTTTGAAAAAATACCTAGAAGTGGAATTGCTGGATTATATGCTAGTTCTATTTTTAATTTTTTGAGGAACTTCCTTAACATTTTCTATAGTGGCCGCATCAGTTTACATTCCCACAAATAGTGCACGGGAGTTTCCTTTTTTTCACATTCTTGCCGATAGTGGTTATTTCTTGTCTTTTTGATAAAAGCTGTTCTGACAGATGTGAAGTGATATTTCATTGTGGTTTTGATTTTCATTTCTCTGATGGTTAATGATGTTAGGCATCTTTTCATGTGACTATTGACCATTTGTATGTCTTCTTTGGAAAAATGATAATTCAGGTTCTCTGCTCATTTTTAACTCAGATTATTTGTGTCTTTTTGATATTGAATTACAGTGTTCTTTATATATTTTGGATATTAACTCCTTATCAGATATATCACTTGTGAATATCTTCTCCCATTTAGTAGGTTGTCTTTTCATTTTGTTGGTGCTTTCCTTCACTGTGCAAAAGCATTTTGGTTTGACCTCATTTTTTTATTTTAGCTTTTGTTTTCCTTGCCTGAGGAAACCTCAGATCCAAAAAAACATTGCTAAGGCTGATGTCAAAGAGCTTACTACCTGAGTTTTCTTCTGGGAGTTTTATGGTTTCAGTTCTTACATAAGTCTTTATTCAATTTTGGGTTTATTTTTGTATAGAATGTAAGAAAGTGGTCCAGTTTTATTCTGCATGTGGCTGTCCAGTATTCCTAACACCATTTATGGAAAAGGCTATATTCTCCCTCTTCTGTATTCTTGCCTCCTTTGTCATATAATAACTAACCATATAAGCAGAGGTTTATTTCTGGGCTTTCTATTTCATCCCTTTGGTCTATGTATTTTTTTTTTTTTTTGTGCCAGTACCATACTGTTCTGATTACTACAGCTGTGTAGTATAGTTTGAAATCCAGAATGAACATGTGTCAATGGGCAGCTAAAGTAAAGATATGTGTTCACTTATTTTTCTAGTCTAGGACAGAGACTTTGATATGTGAATCAGTGTTTTCCAAATATTTTTACACATAAGGATCATTTGGAAAACTTAAATGCAAATGCCTGGACCTGCCCCAAGATATTCTGATTTAGTGAGGACTAGAAATCTACTTAAACTGATTCTCTAGGAGATTCTGAGGAAGTTGGACTAAGGTGGAGTCTTTTAGACTATCCATCCAATATATTGTATTCCAAGATCTAAGATGCCATCAATTATAAGAAACATCTTTCAGTACTTTTAAGAAAAATAAATGTCAATTATACAATCTCATTGATTGCAAGATACATCTTAATTTTAGGGAAATTAAACTGTGTTCATCTTAGAATTGTAATATCATATAATTTACCAAGTTTCTGACATCAACTGAACAGCAATTGATTCAAAATTAAACTGATATATTTCTGGTTCTATCAACCAAACTTATTTTATCTATACCTTTTTATCTGTACCAAGAGTTTTGACAGGCATTCATTCCTGTTGTCTTTTGCTGCATAAAAACTACCCCCAAACTCAGGATGCTTAAACAATAATTTACTATTATTTTACTTGGTTTCTCTGAGTTGTTTGAGCTTAGCTGGACAATTCTTACTTGGGATGTGTCATACAGTTATAATTAATACTGGCTGGAATCATAGTAAAACTAAGACTCAACTGAGCTGGGCTTCCAAGATCACTCATTCACAAAGCTGAAAGTTGATGGTAGCTATTGGGTTAAATAGAACTCATTGAGGATTTCAGCTGGAATGCCTTCATTGACCTCTTTGTGTGGCTTGGGCTTCATAGAATGGGTTTAGTTTTCTGAGAGGTAGCATTCCACAAGTAAATGCTCCCAAGAGTCTCTGTCTGAAGCTATAAGGCTTTTTCTGATTCAGCTTCTGGGCATTATGACCATAACATCACCTCCTCTGCATTCCTGTGGTTAAGAGTGAGTCACAGTTCACTTATAGTCAAGGGGAGTGTGGACACTACATAAGGGCATGGCTACAGGAGGTATGCTTCATTGGGATACCATCTTTGGAGACAGCTACACAGAATTTTTATATATTATCTAATTTAATGTTTTTTACAAATCCTAGAAGTAACTGTTAGTCAAATAGAGCTGATTCTTTGACAACTTACTGGAAATTAACACATTTTAAGGATAGCAAACCTTTCATATAGTCTGTTGGCTTAATCACTGACAAATTCGTTCTCTAAAAGGTTGCTTATCAATAGTGACCTGCTTAAAGCCAACATTTGCTTTCTCAGCCCATTTGGTCAGTGAAACTTTTTTTTTAATGTTTATTTTTGAGAGAGACAGACACAGAGCAAGTGGAGGAGGGGCAGAAATAGAGGGAGACACAGAATCTGAAAAAGGCTCCAGGCTCTGAGCTGTCAGCACAACCTGATGTGGGGTTCAAACTCACAAACTGTGAGATCATGACCTG
Source organism: Leopardus geoffroyi (assembly GCF_018350155.1). Classification (NCBI taxonomy): domain Eukaryota; kingdom Metazoa; phylum Chordata; class Mammalia; order Carnivora; family Felidae; genus Leopardus; species Leopardus geoffroyi. The sequence continues at coordinate 94,935,081 of NC_059327.1, read as the reverse complement.
AGCTGAAGTTGGACACTCAACCAAGCCACCCAGGTGCCCCAGGTCAGTGAAACATCTTGAATATAGAAAACTCATTCTGGGGCGCCTAGGTGGCTCAGTCAGTTAAGCGTCCGACTTCGGCTCGGGTCATGATCTCACAGTCCGTGAGTTTGAGCCCTGCATCGGGCTCTGTGCTGACAGCTCAGAGCCTGGAGCCTTCTTCAGATTCTGTGTCTCCCTCTCTCTCTGACCCTCCCCCGTTCATGCTCTGTCTCTCTCTGTTTCAAAAATAAATAAACATTAAAAAAATTAAAAAAAAAAAAGAAAACTCATTCTGGGCTCCCCATAATTCCTCCACCTTCATACCACACACTCCTATTTCTTCATTATTGTGCCCTCCCCTTCCTCTATTCCCATACAACTAGAAAATCAAGGGTCATTTTAAAATTAAATTAGCACGCTTGATTGGGAAGGCATAAAAAATATCTAAACAGCATATCAACCAATTATTGCTGAGCTAGTATATGCCAATAGTGTGCTAAATACTTTATGTTTCCTATCTAATTGAATTTCCACAAAAAAAAACCAGTGAGGCAGATATTATTATCCCCATTTTTATGAGGAAATTGAGGTCAAGAGAGGCAAAGAACACTCCAAAAACTAAAAATGTGTTAGGGAATTATATCAGATGGTGTCTACATGGAAACTTAAGTACATCTGTCTCAAAATGGATATTTGAGTTTTGGCTCATTTGATGCTGAAGTATTCTTTCTCCCAGTAATTATTCAATATTTCCAGTTGTTTCCTAAGGCAGTTCTTGATTTATGATCACAAATTGTAATTATCAGGTTAGAAGAAGAGACTTGTCTTCCCATTGCTGTCGTGGCCAAGAAAATGTATGCAGCTCCTCTTAGAGCTGCGTCAGTTTGTCCAAATAATCTTACAAGAGGATGTAGAATTTAGCTTTGCTGTGTGTTGTTAGAGACAGATTTTGATATGCTAACATTCCATTCTTATCCGTTCTGACACTTGTAGCGATATAATATTGTAATCTTAGAAGCTATGTTATGTGTCCATATAAATGCTGTGGGGTGAAATCTATGAGTTTATCCCAAGGATAATATAAGCTAGAAAAATCAAAGACTAATCAGTAAAATAATGCCACAAGTTCTTATACTATGTTTTTCTGGATTTTTCCTACATTTTCTTGCTTCTCATGGCTTTTTTTTTTTTTTTTTTTTTTTTTTTTGCAGCTTTATAGGACTGAGAAGAGTGACACCAGGTTTGGAAATAATATCCTATGGAGAGTTGGGTGTGTTAGTTAAGATGATAAAGAATTAGTTTTTTCAAGCAATTTGCCAGTGATGAGTTCAGTTTCTCTCTGGACAATGTCAGTTTGTCCCCCAACTAAGCTGAACTTCTTTACACATCAATCAATACAGGTCAATCAGGCAATCAACCATTTTTCTCTCTCTTTTTGTGGTAGCCCATAGGTCCTTATCATGTCCCCAGTATTGTTTTAGGTCTTAGGGAAAAAGTATACTGCAGTCCCCATCTAAAAAGTGACTGCCTGAGATCTGCAGCTGATTTAGAACTCAGAGATATTTACTTCCATGTCCTCATTCAGCAAATACTCTAGGCACAGCCATTGTGTGTAAACAATAATCACCTATGCCATCAAGAGTCTAGCCCTTTAGGGGAAACACAGACAAGTGAAGTAATCAAATGAAAGGAGGGTAAGTATCATACTATATGGAAAGTAGGCAGCAGCAGGAAAATACAAAGCAGGGCATGTCCTGCAGTATTTGAGGTCCAGAGAAGCCTTCCCTGAGGAAGTTACTCTAAAGCACAAACCATCATAAAAATTAAGAATTTATCCAGCTAAAAGGGGTTGTCCAGAGGAACCAGTTTATGCAAAGACACACCAGTGGGTGATGGAAGGTAGGGTGGGCCTGAAAAACTGAGAGATGATCAGCTTGTCTGTAACATGCAAAGTGTGGGAGGAAAGTAGAAGTTAGCTTGGGCCACGTCATGTGGCTAGGCTAAGTATTGTGAACTTTATTCTGGAGACAGAGTGCCAATAAAACTCTTTTAAGTGAGAAAAGAACAAAAGGATCTTTGCGATGATTAAATAAATGAATTACTCAAAAATGGAGAGAGGAATAGTAGATAGGAAGAAAGATAATGACAAGATGAGGTGGCCTTGAAAAATGCTTTTGGGCCATTTAACAGATGACTCATATAAGGACTTAAGGAGAAGAGTTATTCCTTCATTCATTAATTCAACAGGGATTTATCAAGATTCTACTCCAATGTCAAATTCTTTTAAGTCTTTAGGAGATATATGAATGGATAAGCCAGACAACATCTTTGGCATTATGGAATTTATGTACACATGGGAATAAATGTCAGGTGTTGTGCTATAGGGAAAACAAAACATAATAAGGAGATGGAGACAAAGATGTTCCTATATTATATAGGGTGGTGAATGTACATATCCCACTCATCTTTTTTCTCTGCTTGTTTCTTGCCTGAGGAAAAAAAAATATAAAGCTTGTTTCCTCATTCGTTCAATAGTTATATGGTGCCTCTGTATATTAGGCATTCTGTGAAACTATGGGAGTGTCATGGCAGGTGTAGACCCAGGAAAGAATAAGCAAGCGGTACTTTGTAGACCATGTTAAGAGTTAAAGGTTTAGATGTTTTTCCTATGGACAATGGAAGACATTGTAGTGTTTTAATTGAGCATTCCATGTGATCGGATTTGTATTTTTAAGAAGAGCGTTCCGGCTTGAGGGAAAAGAATGATTTGATTAACAGATCCAGAATGGGTTCTTTTCAACTAAGGGGAAAAGAACAGATTTTCCCTTGCTTAGCTATTAGTAGTGATGGCCAAATTTCTTTCCACTCAAGGATAAGTAATAATGTTTTACTATAAATGAGAGTCTTTTTCTCCCAAGTAGAAAAAAAAATGCTTAAGCTAAAATGAAATCTCGTATTTAAAAAAAACATTGTCATCACCCAATCCTTTGAATTCTTGACATTTTTTTTCAGACCCACAAACAAATTTCTTATGAGTACACTTTTTCCTCTTGAATGATAAACTTATTTTTTTTTTGAAGGCTTAGATTGAATCTGTGAACCATGTAAATTTACCAAAGAAATTCTGATGTGACCTTTTGTCTCTAAGAGAGAGTAATATTGTCTTTAGCTATGACACTTGGTTGGCAGAAAACACTCATTTTGTTATGAAAACACAGAAGACACACTTTTGTTTCTGCTGCTAACCACCTTATTAACATTTTATACAAGTGGAATGATAAAATATTTGTTTGTATAACATTATATAAGGAAGTATCTTAATACAGCTTTGGCCATATTAAAAATGCCTTATGTGCCATGTTGCTCAAATGGCATGTTTACGAATAAGTTTTAAAGCTCCATATGTACAAATATGAAATACGAAATCTTTCTCCAAAAACTAAGAATACAGCTCACTCTACATTTGCTGGTTTATAGTGCTAACATTTATCTGCATCTCCGTATTCCAAGATTTGCAAATGAGATAATTCTGTTGCAGTATGCCACCAAGTATAAACAGCTGGCTCTCTTTGGCAAGCAGAATATCATCTGAACATTTAATGTAGCCCTTCCTCTAGGATGCCTTTTATCATCAGAATTTAGGGACGGACATTTGCTTAACGTGTTTCAAATGTGCTATTCTCTAAAGTCTTACAAGCCATGGCTTCTCTTGATAGCTATAATAATGAGACTGGTAAGGGCAAGATATTAATATTAGGCATTGTGACTAAAACCTTGTTAACCTATAAGAGGGACATTCAGGGAAGCCCTCTGAAAAGCTAAATAGGCAGTTTTATATAGTGATACTATCTTAAAGTATTCCCAAATGGAATGAAATTCAGTCAGTGAAGTTTTGAGGAGCCACAGTGTATCCAAAAACATAACAGGGGTAAGGAAGAATTTTACCATCAACATGATGTAAAATATAAATAAAAGAACCAAGTAATTTCCTCTGGATCCCATAAATCCATACATGGAGTATATTATTGTCATCCTTCCACAAGTGGAAATGATATTCATTGACTTACATTTATAAAGTTACAAATAACAACACAACAAATGAGAAATCAAGACTAATTTGGGAAAGAAATTATATGAACAAATATAAGAACAAGAAGTCAGTGTTGACTAGCTCTCATTATACCCTGAAAATGGTCTGTAATATTTGACAGGAGGCTTTGTTTCTGTTTTTGTTCTTTCAAGGTCTAGGTCGGTGCTAACCAGTGGAACTTTTTGTAATGATGAAAATGGTCTATATATTTTTTATCCAATCTGGTGGCCACTGCCCACTACTGAGCGTATGAAATGTGGTTCATAGTACAACTGAGGAAATACATTTAAATTTCTATTTAATTCAACTTAAATGAATGAAAACAAATTTAAATGTGGCTATTGGCATCACTTTGGACATACATGTTTAGGCCATGAGAAAGATCTTTCCTTCTGTAGCCATAGGGCATAGGCAGTAATTCAGAGCTGGTTCTAAAGCTACTCTAGCCCATACTTTATAGTAAGGCTGAGAGCTGCATGAAACAGTGGTTCCAGACTCTGTTGTCTATTATCTCAGGATGGGTGACAAACTGTCTTGGGTGACTCCAGAAAACTATTTGTCATTCTAAAAGTTCATTCAGAAGTATTGGTAGCCTAGATGAGGAGACTAGGTTCGCTATCCAAATAAGCAATAATCATTATCTTCACTGAAAGTCAAGTGTTTCACAGGGAATATATGGTTAGAAGAAAGAAACTTAATGCTAATATTATAGGGTATTACTTTATGATGTTTCAAAATGTTTGTTTTTCTGCTGATAATTAAGATTTATCTATCTTACTGCAAACACACTAGTAATTTTGATTCATCTACATTTATTTTAACCCTGAAGGGTAAGCCTATATGACAAAGTGGTTTTTATTTATTATTTTAATAGTTCTTTACATTTTAAAACAACTTAAATGCAAATTATCTTTCTGAAATATGCATGTTAATCAAACAAAACAAAGAAACAGCAAAAGTAACAAAAATTGTACAAGGAAGATAAGATTATCTTACAAATCTTAATTGCTAATATGTATTTGAGATACTTATCAATAGTAGAACTAACTTAAGCTAAAACCAATATTTCCTTTGTATGTACTATATGCCGGACACTATCAGTGCTTTTTTTTTTTTTTTTTAATTTTTTAATGTCTATTTATTTTCTAGAGAGAGAGACAGAGAGAGACAGAGAGAGACAGAGCATGAGTGGGGTAAAGACAGAAAGAGAGGGAGACACAGAATCTGAAGCAAGCTCCAGGCTCCAAGCTGTCAGCACAGAGCCTGATGTGGGGCTCCAACTCAGGAATCAAGAGATCATGACCTGAGCTGCAGTTGGACGCTCAACTAACTGAGCCACCCAGGTGCTCTTGTGAGTGCTTCTTATAGATTATTTACTCTAACAAATCTACAAAATGAGCGTTATCACTATTTTCCAATACGTATATCATTTTTCCAGTATCTTACTGGGATCTAAATATATTAATCAGTGCTCCCAAATCCACATAGCAGGTAAGTGAAATGACCAGAATCTGGATCTAGGTTTTCACAATAAATCACTTAAATGAAAACTTCAAAAGATCTAAAATAAAATAATCTCATTTGGTATCACAGACTGTTGGAATAAAAACTTGCTATAGTCAAAGAATGACTCTACCCAAGAAAACAAACTGACAACAGAAAGCCTGAATTCAAATACATATACATTTATACATATTAGACTTTTTAATGTTAATATATAAGGGATATGATGTTTAATGTTTATATAAGGGATACTATGTTTAATGTTAAGATATAAGGGATATTATGTTTGTGTGTATAATTTGAGCATAACACACCAAATCTGTGACAGTGAAATCAATTATAGTGCTGCAATAGTGATACTAGAAAATCTGAAGGGAACAAGAGAGTGTTTGGGCTGCTGCTGTAATTTAAGGTTCTGATTTGTCTCAGAGAGCTGGAGGGCACTGTGTGTCCACTTGCCAACTTGGCCAGGTGCGTGACGATATCTCTGAAATCAATGCAGAACTACTTCCAGAGGAATTGAAAAAATGTTTCCTCTATTCCTTTTGACAAGAAGTCATTACTAGTAGCCTTTGGGAAAGAGTTGCAGAAGCTTCATGAAAAGTACAAGGCCATTATTTACTTTTGATACTCCAAGCCTAGGTCTGAAGGAACAGATAATAAGACCTTTCACTTATAGTAAGTCTCATTGTGACTCTCAGCAATTTTAAAAACACAGAATTGAGCTCAGAACATGGGTTTTATTGTAGACTTGTTTTTCATCCATTTGGGGTTTCTAATTCTGTTGGTAATACTGGTCTTCATATAATGTACATATGATATCACTGTAATGTCTTCTTTTATACGTTAATACTATTATAATGGGGGGTCACTGATTATTATTTCATGATTAGAAGATAACATTAGAAGGAGTTTTGGCATTATATATTTGAAACAAGGTTAAGGAGAAGAATGTAGGACATTTATACAACACATTTTTTTTAAAAATAACTTTTCTTTCTAAGAGAGGCAAGTGACACTGTGTTATTGGTATATTGAAAATTGCTCTAGATTTTGATTCAATTTCTATGGGTTCTGGTTTTAGCCCTCAGTTTCGTCTGCTACTTACTTGTTAGTTGGATCATTTTGGGTACACTGCTTAATCTCTATGAGTGTGTTTACCTTTTTGTAAGTAGAGATACTAACCTTTCATTGTGATAAAGATCAAATAAATAATTAATTTTAAAAGTAAACTGTAAAAACATAGACATGTAGAAGAGTGTTATTTTATGATTTAATGACATGGGAGTAGTATTTAAATTTAATAAATATTTACATTTAGCGTTTTTGCTTTAAAATCTTATTTTTGTAGTTCTTCTGACCACTGAGCATATGAACATGCCTATATGTCTAACTTCTTCAGTTCTGAAAACATTACTGCAGATATTTAGGGCAGGGTGTTATTAAACATCAGGCTGATTTATTTCAACAGCTGAATAAATGCAAAATTGAATTTTGTGAAAAATTCAACCTAAAACCTGTTTAACCGAGATTACTATACATAAGAATAATTTTGATGACATAAGATGTCATTAGTGATTTTATCCATGATCATTATATAAAGGATTAGCAAGAGAGAAGTTTATTAACATCAGTAGCATTACATCAATATTTATTTAGTTTCTCCTTATTGGTTTATATACATTCAAAATACAGGGGCTAATCAGATCAATGTCACATATAAGATGTTCACAGTATCTTTAGCATTGCAAGTGGAAATGTGGATGTTCTCAAAAGGTTGTAAAGGAGCTTGAAAAACTTCCATCTGCTTCTGCGTACCAACACCAATCATAAATCTGAGAGTGACTTAACAATAGTATGGGGCATTATAGAAAATGTAGATGGTAAATGTATGATTGTAAGCTCTAGCGCCACCACTTTCCTCCAAGAATTTGGAAATAAGAAAACTAAGATTGGATAAGAGCAGAGGCAAATGATTCTCATATTGGAGATAGTCTTGACTGAATGGGTTAATCAAAGAGGAAAAAAAGTACCCAAGTAAATTCTGGAGAGGGAAGAGAGGGAGAGAGAGGGAGAGAGGGAGGAGAGGGGAACTCTGAGAAAGAATGGATGAGTCATTCTATCCACTTGTGTGTCTTTGTAGTAGACTTAGAAGTACTGGGTCCCATAGTATGATGCAATTAGTCATCTGAATTGTATAACTAACTCTCCTTATTTTGATTCCTTTGTTTTCAAGATGCACACCCATGAGAAGACTCTACCTGAAAACTATATTTACTGGTCTAGCAGTTGAAGAAGTCAGCTGGGTCCTCACTTATTCCTTATGCCATTTGTGAGTATCATTTTTCAGAAGCCATTCTTGGCTTTCAGGTATTGGAGAGACCTAGTTTTAGCAAAACTCAAGAGCAGCATCTGAGCATGGTGGAATTACCAAGTTAATATCACTATGTGAGGTCTCTTGGTGACTAGTCAGCCATTTGACCTTCCTAGGACTACCTTGACTTACTCAGATGCTTTTGAAAAACACCCACATAAGTCTTATGCCATTTCATAGAAATCTAGTGTGTGTGTGTGTGTGTGTGTGTGTGTGTGTGTGTGTATGGGAAGTGACATCTCAGATTGCTAGGGTTCTTCTCTCATTCACATTTGTGCCACACTCTTAAGGGCAAGTTTCAACATTTATCTGCCCTTTCCACTCTCACTTACCTAATTTTGGCTCTCTCCCTCTCCATGATATGGGTATGTTCTTCTTATCCTTTCACTGCCTTAGTCAAGAAAATTTTTACTGGATGAGTATTACTTCAAAGCTGTTTTTATCAATTATGTTCAAGGACATTAGTATTGATGATCTGATTTAACATGAATATTCATTATAGCACAGGGTGAGGGGATGGGGCAGTGTAGCAGAGGAGAACATTACTAAAATATTCAAAACATTTGCACATTTTTTTTAACTGGTGGACAAAGCATACATTACAGACTATTAGTTGAGTTTTTGGTTTGATACTTTTTTTCTATCCCTTTCAGTCAGTTTCTCAAGTCATACATTTTTTAGTTATTTACACTTTGATTGGTTATTCACTGGAACCTAGGTGGCAGACTCTAAGGAAAGATTAAATTCTTGAAATTCCAATGGAAACTGTGTTAGTTTGGGATTTGTTCTGCATATATGTTTCTGATGTGATCTGATTCTATGTCATAAATTCAACTATTTCTTTTATAATATGTAACTTTATATTTTATAAATTATATATATTTTTTCAACGTTTATTTATTTTTGGGACAGAGAGAGACAGAGCATGAACGGGGGAGGGGCAGAGAGAGAGGGAGACACAGAATCGGAAACAGGCTCCAGGCTCCGAGCCATCAGCCCAGAGCCCGATGCGGGGCTCGAACTCACGGACCGCGAGATCGTGACCTGGCTGAAGTCGGACGCTTAACCGACTGCGCCACCCAGGCGCCCCAATATGTAACTTTATATTTTAATGTATGAAAGCTGGATAAAATTTCATATCATATACGTAACTCTATGTTGTAGTTTTAATTTTCAGGTATAGCTTTATTTAACTTGAAATTTATTTCTTTAACGTGAAATATCAAGAGAAATGATGAGTGTATAAATATATAAAGTGAATAAAAATAAAGTGTATTAAAGGGATATCAAGTTGTGGAGGATACCTCACTAGATGGGATAGCCATACAGTCTTTGCTGAGGAAGTGACATTTCCGTTGAGACATGGATGAATTTATGAACCAGACATAAGGGGAAAAGAAGTCTCAGAAAAAGGGAAAGACACTCTGGTGGGGATGAGTATGGCTTACTTAACGATGAAGCTGAATGTCTCCCACAATTACTAAAGTTAAATACACTCCTTATTTGGTAATCATCATGGTGGTCCTGTTTCCTTGTTCAAACCCTGAAAGAAACAGATGTAAGTGACTGAAGCGGAGTGAGTGAAGAAGAGAGAAGTCTGTGTCCTCATTTGTCACCCGCACACTGACATGAAAAACTCATAATTTTCACGAGATACTCTCCTAACTTTTATTTAGAATATACGATCAGCATTTTAAGAAACGTGAGACTAAAAGTTTGGATAAAATACAAATATCATTTTTAGCCCTACCATTTACAGAATTTTGATTAATCAACATATCTCAGAGATTATCGCATGATAATGTCCTGACAAAAAAGCATTTCTTTAGCTTCAACGTATCTGAAATATAGGTGATCGCTGTTAACATTATATTGTGCAATATGGAAGTGAGTTAAATTACTTGAGGCATCTCTAGAACTGAAATATTTTTATCTATAGTGAAGTAAAGCTTCATTCATCATTAGGAGAATTAAGTAAAGTGTTATAAAAGCATCTTAGCCCTTAAAGGGATGCCTCTGCTATTTTTAGAACTGCTCTTTGATTAATTTAATACAGATACAACATTTCACCCACGCATTATTTTTTCCACTTTGGAGTAGTAATCGTATTTCTATGAGCATAGCCATGTATTTGGACTGCCAGCTGTAAATATTTTTTTTTAATTCATTTTTGAGAATGGCATTTGTCATGGGTAGGACTAGTTTCTTCTTAAGATTCAGCAACGGTTCTTGCAAATGATACAGTCTCTCTTAAGAACTTTACCTTATCAAACATTGTTAAAATGTAAATAAAATAAATAAAGTGGAATTTGGATCTGTGGGGTGCCTCTAATAGCTTTTCCTCCTTGAAATGGAGCTAATATGAACTGCATCAAAACAGTTGATTTTTATGACTGCAGAAACTGACAGTTATTTTCCAGCACTACTCACCACTGTTCTATCTCATTTGAATTCCAGCATCAATGGACAATACCAATACCTATGGATTACATGTTAAAAAGGGATTTATGAATTAGGGATGAACTTGGATGGTTATTGGTATTTAAAGGCATCATATTTCATGTTGAATATTAATAGGAATCAAAGAGCAGAGGAATACAGTTACCAAAAAATGAATAATATTTCAAAACAGAGTATCTTCTTTAAGCCATGGGGTATAAGAATACATGTTAAAAGTTATTATAGTTAATTCATTTAGTGACAATTTTTATAACAACAAAGACTAGAGATGAGAATTTACCACCAAAGCTTTTTTATTATTATTCAATTAGGTCCAATCTTATCTGGACATTAAATAAAATGTTTGAAAAATTGTCCTATATTGAGACAGGGTGTATTGTTTCATTATTTGGCTTTATAGGATTGCTAAAAGGAAGACTATATGTCCACGTTAAATGTAACAAAACATAATTTAAAATTTTAAGGATGTAAGCCACTCAAGAAAATAAGAAAATATTTTTATTCAACATTTGTGAGATGACATCATAAATTATTACTTTTACTATCTGTGTTAGTTAAGTTGGTACCCAGTGAAGGTGGTTGGGCCTCTGCCTTTTGGGATTAGGGTCCTACTTCCCAAATTTGCATAATCCATAAATGGATCTTATTCATTCTCTCAAATTGCAAGGGATTTGATCAAGCTAATAAACCAAAATATTAATATCCAGTCATGGATTACTGTGTAATGAGAAATAAAAGAGAATGCCAAGAAGACTAGAATATGTGTGCTGACTGAAAAGCATGTTATATTCCCAGTAGGAATGTCATTTATTATTTATTCATCAAATGTGTATTGATGTCTGATTTATACCAGACATTTTGCTAGACATTGGATGAAAAGTCAAGTAGGGCATAGTCTCTACCATCAAGGCGCTTATTGACTGGTTTGAAAGACAGCCAAATAAAAACAACAATTTTAGCAGAGTAAAGAGAAAATTCCAAATACAAATAAGGATCTGAAAGAGTTTCCCTGAGGGAGTAAAAGATGGTGAAATAGAAAGTAAGTAGAAGTTTGTTAGTGGAAGAAAATAATTAGGCCATCCTGAACTCTCTGGTTTCTGGGCCTGTAAGAAGGGCCTGGTGCTAAAATTTCTACAATCATTTATATTGCTTCATCTTTCTTTTCTTTCTTTCTTTTTTTTTCCTCATCTACTCTAAATCTTTCCACTCCACCCCTTACACTGTTCTTGATAATGTCATAACAATCTCCATGTGTTGAAGCCAGTAGTTACATCTCCATGTTGTTCAATCTTAGCAGAATTAGACACTCTTGCCTGCTCTTTTCTGTCTAGTATTCTTTCCTCTTTTGGCTTCAAAGACAGATTCTCCTACTTTTTCTTTTACCTCACTACTTCCTCTTTCTTAATTTCCTTTACGAGTCTTACCTCCAAATGTTGTACTGCCTTAGGGTCAGTCCTACATCCACCCTTTATCTTTTATCCCACTCATATTTTTTTTCCTCCCCCCTTTTCTTTTGTCTCTCTGAAGAATGTGTGCTCCTCAGATTATTGTTGTTATATATTTTGTTAAGTCATTGATTTAGGGATATAAAAAACAATTCAAGAGGGACAATGTCAGGGTGAGATTTGGACTTTTAAAATCTTCTTTAGCAATTTTCTAAATGGTCTTTTTAGTGTGTATTTGTGATCAGAAAGAGTAAAGATAGTTAAATGATCTCAGGCATAAAAATAGGGATAAGTTCCAAGAGCCTTGGGATATTCCTACCTATTGCTCTGGGAACACTTCTCACTGGAATGAGTCCAAAGTAAGGTGACAGATTATTTTGATTAGGTTCTTTTCTTCCATATTTTGAACATTATACACCTTTATGTTAAAAGGAGATGACGTTAATAACTTTATAGGGTATCTTGGCCTACCTATATTCTATTCATGATGTTGATGTGTCTGAGGCATTTTGTTTTCATGAGGTAGAAATAGAAATATCATAGACCCATTGCAACATTTCAAGCGTTTTTATTGAGTGATAATCTATAATCGTGCTAACCTGATTTTAAAGTATACTTTCTAGTCCTCTTAATAAGTCCTGAGATTGTTTGTGGAATGCTCATCATCATATGCATAACTCATTTTCTAAATTTAATGTTGTTATAGCTTAATATTTATTTTGAATTATCCATACCAATGTCACTGTAGCAATTCAAGGTATGTGGTAGCTTTTCCCACGTTTCTAGGTAGAAAACTCCTATAAGTAGTGCCATCTTTATTATAAGATGTAATGAAAATAGTAGAAAATAATTTCTGAACATTGATTATACTCTTTTAAGTGCTTTACTCTATGTATTCACTTAGCCCTCACAAGAACTCTGCAGAGAAGTTAAACAACTTGATTATGTCACAGAGCTATGTCACAAGGCCCACAGTCTATCTCCAGAGCCTGTTCTTAGTCATGAAACTACGCTATAAAGGGAGATTTATGCCATTAGAACTATTCAAAATCTATGCCATTAGGATTGAATATATTGTAGGGGTGCCTGGGTGGCTCAGTCAGTTGAGTGTATAACTCTGGCTTTCAGCTCAGGTCATGATCTCACCATTTGTGATTTCAAGCCCCATGTTGGGCTCTGCACTGTCAGTGCCAAGCCTATTTGGGATTCAGTCTCTCTATCTCTTTCAAAAAAACAAAAAACAAAAATGAAAAATAAAAGTAAAAATAAAAATAAAAACTTAAAAAATAATTGAATATATTGTAGTCTTCTTTTGTTATTATTATTATTTATTATGAATGATGAGGCTAAATGTTTCTGAGGCAGATAGTCCTAACTCACAGGAGGAAAACTTTACACAGGGGTTTATCCCTTACTCTCCTACCTATCTGAAATCTTTCACAGCTCATTGCACCTAGTCACTTCCAGTGCTAGACTATCCCCAACAGTTCAAACTTGGACATTAGAAAAGGATAAGCAGTATTGTATTTACCTACACAATTACAGAAGAGAAAATATCAACAGGCTTGGGTGAATCTGATCAATATTTATAGCTAAAATGGGATAATTCAGTCCCTCCTAAATAAATGCACATCAATGAAGATTTTATTCATGAAATATTTGGATAATTATTTCAACTCTACCATTTAAAATGTCTTTATGTAAAGGGACATAAAAAGAGGCATTGAAAGTGGAAACAATTAACTGGAGTCAATTACTTGGCCATCTCCAGCAAGGGCAATATATTGTTAGAACAGTAAGTTGGCTAATTGCAGCTTTATCATATGACATGATCACATCTACCATTTGGGAGTCAAATGATTTTTTTTTCTTTTTATTTTGCAGATAATTATTTTTTTTTCTTAATGAGACTCTATAAGTGTCCTTTATGTGCATCTCCATCCTCTCTGGTTTTATTACAGCATGCCTTGGTCTATTTCCCCTGTCTTATATTCTCCATTTGGGTTTTCTATTACAATATGATGAAGTACATATTAGAGCCTGTTATTGATTGTGCTTCCTTACTTACATGTCTTGTAGGGCTCGCATATTTGTTTTGCTAGTAATAATAATGAGATGGTAACTCAACAGTGTGCCTAAAAGAAAATAGTTTAATGTTGTAGCTCAAATTTAAATCTTTGGAGTTATAGTTGAAAATGAGCTGTAATATTTGCTGTTGCTTCTGCTTTGTGGTGAGGGGACAGTGGAGAAGGGTTTGGGTGGAGAGATAAATGAAAGGATCAGAGTATGAAGGTAAAGGAAAGCAAAGAGGGGGACATAAAAGTGCAATGGTAAAAGAGGAGTTTTGTTTTATTTTTGATATAAAGAGAAGTTTACAAGGTTAGACTAGAGGTGGGGTGACTGACACCAAACCTCAACCCCTGTGAGAGAGGATTTGGAGCCCAGGCTGACTTGAAACCTGTCATAAGGGGGAGCTGAAAATGGAGAAGGGGAAGGGTTTCCTGCCAGAGAGGGAGGAGACCGAATGGAGTGGAGCAGGGTCCAATATTGCAAACATACTTTGAAAGTGTGGTAAAAACCAGCCTCTTGCATGGGAAGGGTATGGTGGGCAAGTGGGCTGGGTAAGAGTTAACAAGGAACCGATGGGCAAGAGAAAAAACTCTCCTTTTTCTTCCTCATCCAATATCGGTTGTTCTGAAATATAACTTTCATTGTGGGCATCTATTCTTTTTTGAACAAAAAATATATTACATGTAAAATTAGAAAATAAGAAAATAACCCTACAAAATATCTGAATTTAGTAGTGAGAGAGATTCAAGTGAAACAATGGAATGTATCCATAAATACGGAATAGCACACAGTGGCCAAAGGAAACTCAAGGAAACAGAGAGAGGGGAGAAAACATAACCAACATTGACAGACCACTCATGTGTGTTCAACATTCTAAGTCATTTTACCTGTTTGGTTTTATTTTATCCCGAGTATATCTCTGTGAAGCTTGTTTTTATTATTCCAAATTTATAGGTATGTCAATAACTGGTTTAAGGTCTTATTATTTTTTAAAAGATGGAAATGGAATTCTTACTCTAGCCTAGCTGATTCCAAAACTTATATTCTTTTTGTTCTTTTTGGCATTCTTGTTAAAATCAGAACACCATCCTTACCCTGAAAATAATTCCACTCTTTGAGGCTCATGTTCACCAATCATTTGATACCATGCACCACTATAAATTACAAAAAATTTTTTGAGTATTCATTTCCTTTACATTTGTCATCTTTTTTTTGTAAAGTACGTTATGTGTATGACTATAAAAATGTAATGTACATCATGAAACATATACAAAACTTTAAAAGTATGAATTAAAAATAAATGCAATTAAGGGTGCCTGGGTGGCTCAGTCGGTTAATTGTCTGACTTTGGCTCAGGTCATGATCTAGTGGTTGATGAGTTCCAGCCCCACATTGGGCTCTGTGCTGACAGCTCCTAGCCTGGAGCCTGCTTAGGATTCTGTGTCTCTCTCTCTAACTCTGCCCCTCTCCTATTCATGCTCTGTCTCCTTCTCTCTCTCTCAAAATAAATAAATAAATAAATAAATAAATAAATAACATTAAAAATTTAAAAAGTTAAAATAAATATAAGTAAAAGTGCAAATATTTTCTGCTAGTATCCGAAATGTTAGCCTAGTCAGACTGAAGGGTAAGCACACCCTACTACAGAGGACACTTTTCTTCCTTCCTTCCTCCTTCCCTCCTTTCCTTCCTTCCTTCCTTCCTTCCTTCCTTCCTTCCTTCCAGTTTATTTATTTATTTTGAGACAGATAGAGTGCTTGTGCTTGACTGGAGGGGAGGGGCAGATAGAGGGGGAGAGAGTTGGGGCTCCAGGTCACCAACTGGGAGATCATGACCACACAACTGGTGAGATCTCACCAACTGTGAGACCTGAGCTGAAACTGAGTCTGATGCTTAACCCGACTGAGCCACCCAGGCGCCCCGACTTTTCTAAAAAGTCATAGTAGACCTGTATGAACATGAACTGCTGACGTGTGATTCGATGAAAGATATGATGCAGAGGTTATTCATTATTCCCAAGTCTTGGAAAGAACTTAACTGCTCATTTTATGGTGGATCTTTCTTCCTTCCTTATTTCACAAAGATAATTCGTTTCAGGTAATGTATTCCTACAGATAGTATAGTTAATTGGTTCCTTCCCCTCCCTCTACCCCCTTTTTTAAAATGTTGGGTGGGGTGGAAGGTGAAACCAAGTCTAACAGGCCAGTGGGCCAGGGATGTGATACGCAAAGACCGTGGCTGTAATTATAGAGTCACCGTGTAGAGCCTTATAAGAGGATGTCCTCACTGTGAAGCCTTCTGTTTTGTCAATACTTTTACATCAATACTTGGCAGTCAGTTCTGCTGCTTTAGGGTTTCAGCATATAAAACAGACAAAGTCACTAATATCAAATTGGAGCTACTTTGCATTTGCAGTTGACAAATCCTATTTTAGAAATATGCATGAGCCTGAGGATTAGATCAAGCTTTTAACATTTACATTTTTTTCCAGTGGGGAAGTCTCTGATCCTCTCCTAATTTACCTGTTGTTGATTTCCTGAATCTTTTTAAATCCCTTGCAACTGAGAATGGTCTCTCCATCAGAGAAGCAATTAACCAAATCCCTGACTAGAGTGTATGCGGCATCTGTTATAAAAGTATAAAAGGTTAACTTAAATCCCAGCACACAAAGGAGATGTCAGACCAGAACAAATCAGCATGGAGAATTACCTGGAGGGGATACAAGGTTAAGGTGGAGCATATGTACAGTTAAGAGGATGTTTATGACTAGTGGAATTTGTTTTTCAGACTGTGAAGACTGGAAGGTTAGAAATGACATGTCTATTATGAATCAACATAATTCATATTCTGCAGTTTTTGCCTGACAAAAGAAAATGTTCCTTATTTTTCCCTATGCAACTCGAAATCCAAACAAAGAGTTGCAGAGGTGTCAACCTTCATCTCATATAAATTCTTAGGGTTTTTTTTTTTTTTTAAGAAAAAGGGAACAACTTTTAAAAGATCATTCATTGCCTGAGCTAGGTGGATTGGTAAGTAGCTAACAAAGCACTAATTTGTGTTTATATTTAGACAGGCCTCCTTCAACCAATTATTTTAAGATAGAATAATCAAAATTTATTAAAATGTTATAAATATAAAACCAATAATATGAATTAAATGAGCTGGGGTATTACAATTTTAGATAGAATTAGGTTAGTAGGTTAAAGATGGCCATAAACTATTTGACAATCCTCTCATTGAAAGGAGGGTTCTTGGTTCCCTCCACCTGAGTCTTGGGGGCTCTGTGAATGCCTTAGCAGTAAAATCTAGCAGAAGTGATGCTGTGTCAATTTCTGCACCAAGACCATAAGAGACTGGTTGCTTCCACTTCCTGTTTTGTGGAATCCTCACTGCTAGAGACCTAAGCTTCAGTGTAAATTCAGCTATCCATCTGAAAAAAACTGTATGGAGAGACCATAAGATTACATGGAGAGATAGGAAGCTCAGTTGAATTCAGCCTTGGCAAGATCCTAAACATGTGAGTGAGGCTGTCTTGGACCCATTAGACTCCCCTAGGTATCAGTTGGATACTACATTGCCCCTGTTGACACGTGGAGCCAAAGAATTGTCCAGGAAAACACTGCATCAGTTGCTGCCCCACAAAATTACAATGTATATTAAAAAGGGTGGTTGTTCTAAACCACTAACCTTTGTGGTAGTTTATTAAAGTAATGGAAAACTGGGATAGTATATATGACTAATTTTATTATTTTTAGAATTAATCTTTAAGAATAGTGGTATATTCAATTCAAGATAAGTAAACTTAAATAGTAAATACGATACCCAAAGAAATGAAAATATAAAATGTATGTTACAGTCATACATTCTACTGAGGAAGTTCTTACCTTGATATAATTGCATTGATGAAGCCATGAGGTCAGTGAATCAGAGCATTTGGATTTCTTCACCATCCTGATAGGAGAGTCAGATGTGTTTTCTTTAAAGTTATATATTCTAAATCATTGTCCCAAATCTTTGGACTTTACAGTCATCAATGTTGCATGAAATTGACGCTGCTATACATTTGTCATGATGTCAGCTGAGATTCTCTATACCTATAGATTAAAAATCATCACATAAAAAAATAAAAATAAAAATCATCACATAGACAGATCCCTAAATCGCTACAAATCTATATGGAGTCTCTAGGGTGAAGAATGGCAGCTTCTCCTTCCTTTCCTTTTCTTCTTCCTTCTCTTCCTTCTCTTCTTTTCCAATCTTATTTCTAATCTCTTAATTTTATTCAATTAGTTCCATGGTGGGTCATGTTGCCATCTTTCTGGAAAATATTTCACACAGAGGTAAGATCCAGTTCTTTTCATTATTATTATTATTTAAAATTGAAATTACTCCTAAAAATCACTTTCCATGTTTCAGACTCTAATAAAGGTTTGATGTGGTAAAGATTTTATACCAGGTTGGCTGGGCTTCCAATGCATTTCCATCAAGTACTGTCTGGGTACTTCCATTCCAGAAAACTTATTTTTTTCCTTTGTATTGCAGAGGAATTGTTTTCTCTACCCTATACCTTTTTTGTAACATGTTTTTGTATCCAAAGATTATTAATGGACTTTGTTAATACTGAAACAGAATTCCTAAATTCATCCCCAGTAGGCATAAAACTAGGAGAGGTAGATTTCCATTTTTATCACTTTCCTACTCCATATGTTGCTGTGAGTAAAGGAGGGGGGGGGCGGGAAGGAAATGAAACTATTTAGGTGCTACATGGTTCCAGAATTGGATTAAGAAGTCAGGCTCAAATGAATCCAATATATTAGTTAGTACTAAGATTTGCTAATGATTTGAAGGATATGACCATCAAGAAATTGAGATGAAGAAAAGAGGACTGTGGCACCTTTAGGGTGGTCCCCAAGGTCTTTTCTATCACATCAGGCCTGCATCCTTGGCCCAGAGTAATTGAAGAGCCTCCAAGTGAGACCTTGTGAGTTTTTACCTCACAAATCAGGAAGAGTATTCCATTTTCCATTTTATGCCCCAGGGTGTTACATAGCTTAGAAGACATTATCCAGGAAGGCAATCCTCATAAATCCTAGATCTTGGTTTTATTTACTAAAAATAACTCAAGCAGCAAACTTCTGCTCATAGCTTTCTTTAAAAGAGCACTCTTCCTTCTAGAAAATATCATTTGTCTATTTATCTAGAGGCTCAGTTAACAAGAAGATTAAACAAGGTCACCTGCCTACTTGTCTTCTCTGAGAGAAAGGAAATAACTTTGATAAAGTGAGTCATTTGATCATAGGCCAGAAGCTCTAATGCCTCCTGCCCTTCTCCTCTAAGTCTCTTTCTCTCTCTCTCTCTCTCTCTCACACACACACACCCTCTCTTCTGTCACGCCTATCCTCTCTTCTCTCACACACACCCTGCCATCTCTCTATCATGCTTCCTCTTTTCTCTCACTTCAATGTACATGAATACTTTATTTCCTATGACTCTCTTTAGTATCTATTACTTCACTCTTCACTCGCAATAACTCTGTTAAACATATAACACAGATACACTTGTTTACATTTTTTAAAATGAAAAGATATTTGTGATATGAGGGATTGCATTACATTTCTTTGGAGTGACAGTAACTTAATAGGCAATTACTAAAATCTTCAATGTGTTAGGCATTGCTCTGGATACTGGTGATTTAAACAGGGCTGGAATCTCACTGGTGTGTCTCAGGTCTACTGTTTACAATTATTCAAATAATATGGTATTTTAATATTGTTTTTCTCTTTCCCCTTTTTCAATTGTTCCCTGATCCTCTTCTCAGAGGTGTCTCTACTGTGATCAAGCAGCTGAAGTTTTATACCCCACTTAAGTGGTTCCTATGGCTCAGTTTCAATTCTGAAACTATATTCTGTTCATGCAGAAACCAGTCAATTCCTCTTTTGCAAATCTTGCCTACCAGCCACCTTTATTAGCCCAACTTATAGGGCTAATGGGTGCCCTGCCTAACCAATCCCCATCCCTCCCACCACCCCCCCACCCTGCCACTGGAGCACCATTGTGGACCTTTCTTCCAGGCTGCAACTGTCTTACACACAACCCCCTGCTCAGAGCTCCATAGACCAAAATCCTATTAGCTGTGCTGGTGTCTAGGGGGATTATGTCCCTTGACTATCTGGCTCCTGAAATTGTGATTGTCTTTCATTGGCTAAGGGCTTTCCACTTGCCCTTTCCAAACTCTGAATTACCTTTATGCGGCTGTTTGTGGGAACCACAACTTTTGCAGCTCTTAGACCCTGAGTTGTTTTCCAGAGGAGAACCTGGAGAGAAGATGGGTAACAATGGAAACACCTCAGGCTCTAGTATGGTATTCTCAGCTGCACAAGCATGGCTCACACTTACTTCTGAGACAGGATTTGGGAAAAATGATGGGAATTTGATGAGTGATTAGGCACCTGGTATTCCTAGGTTGTTGTGGGTTCCACTTACCACCATCTGGTTGAAATTTACCTTTATTTAGTGGGAGATGGTCATTAAAATGAACCTAATGGTCATTTCATTAACAATGTTCATTTTAGTAATTAAAAAAAGGATGAATGCATGTTATGAAGCACTTAATTTGAGATAGAACCTGTTCAAAATATATTTTAACTAATCTGAGTACTATTGTGCAGATGACTAAACTGAAGCGTTGAGATATTATCTAAACTTATGTGGCAGAACAAGAATTTGACACCAGGAAGTTGGTCAATAAAACCTATACTCCTAATAATAATAATATGCCCACTCTCCACAATATACTTTTTCTCATTTGACCTAACAAAGTTGGTTCACTTTAGTAAAATTTGATATTTCAATGAACTATTTTTGAGACTTGGTTCATGTGCAATGAGATTTCCTGAGTAATGACTGATTCCAGACTGATGCTGGATACATGTAGCAGATCTGAACCCAACCTTCAGTTTGGGCCCTAATGTGTAACCTAAACAGAAAAACCTAGAAGAATCCACTCTAGATCAGTGAAAGCCTAAATGGACCTGTGGACCCATAAGTGAAAGAGTAATGCTTATTTTCGCACCACATTGATTTTTGGGGGTCCCTGGTTTTACAGTATTACCACAACAATATCTACGAAATATCTCAAATAAAAGATACATTGACTATATTAAAATATCAGCTATTTATCTAAGAGCTATAAAAATCCTTAATACAATTGCCGTTCCATAAAATAAGAAGTTTTGGAATTATGAATAATATTGTTGACATTAAGATAAGTTGAGAATGTAAAATCATCTAATGTCTATCAATTTAATGAGGAAGTTTTGGAAAATTTAATGTTTTCCTTTATGTCAAATCATGATTCTGACAGTCATTTCAAACAAATCTAGTTCCAATGATTTCTAAAGACCAACAACTGTTTCAGAAATCATTAGAATTATTTAATGAAAAATCAGTACCATAATGTGTATCTCTTTGACAGTGTTTGGTAATATAGTTTACTTTTATTTAGACTATCAAGACAATACAGTCTTAAAGTTTTTGAACAACATACAAATTTATGTTACCATACTGGTTATTAAATATTTTGAATGCTGCTTTTGAACACAAACATAAATGGCAAGTGACCTTTTCCTTGGGAAAGTTCACCACCGTTGATAGGAAGATAAATATTTAAAGATAAATTTAAATTAAACAAAGTAGGAATGAGTGTGGTGGCAAAGACATTATATGAAAATTAATTCACAAGTAAATAACACATACCTGAGTTCTGAATGGAACTGTCTTAGCCTATAACCTGTTTTATCTCAATTTTATTGTTAAGTTCAGGATGCCATTTTTTTTACCAAGGAGAAATTTGTGAACAGATGTCTGAAATTTTCCTTTTGGCCTATCTCACTCTCATTTTCATAGTTTCCTGTCTGATTGGCAGGAGTGGGATAGAGTTTTTGTAGAGTTTGAAGCTTATAAAATTTGGAGATCTTTCTTAAGAAGAGGTACGTAATTTTTTTAGTGTAAAATTAGTTTTAAAAATTAACATCCCTTTAAAACAGAAAATAAAATATAACATATTAGCATGGCTTTGGAGGTTTCAGTACCTTGAGCAAGCTATCATAAATACTCAACATCGAAGAGCTTGCCAATTGCATTCTGACATTCTTGCCCTTCTAGAATACCTGAAAACTCCTAGGAATTTTCACTACCTTTAATGCTGTACAAGGGGGAAGAGCACAGCTTGTTGGTAAATCTTCCTCTGCTGATTGGTGACACTCTTTCTTAATGTCTGCTTAATTTCCATGTACTTTATTAATCAGAATTTCTTTTTCACCCACCCTACCATCATTCTGCAAACTTCTATTAAGTTTGTTAAATGCTTTAAGCACAATAATCAATATTCAGAGGTACATCTGACAAACTCCCTGCCCTCAAGAAGTTTAGAGTCTAAGGAAAAGATCCATGGAAGTTAAAAATTATAAGGCAATCAGTACTACAGTAAAAACATGATATGGGCATGAGACTAAGGACATGAAGGAAATAATAGACAATTAGGTCTAAGGAAAGACTGTGAGGTGATGAAAATTTTGAAGAATGGAGAAATTGGTAGGAAGAAATGGGTGGAGAATGTGGCTCAAATATAAAAGGGTGAAAATCACAGAAGCAGAATACAGTTTTAGAAATTGATAGGGGTGCCTAGGTGGCTCAGTTGGTTAAGGTGGCTCAGTTAGTTAAGGTGGCTCAGTTAGTTAAGGTGGCTCAGTTGGTTAAGCATCTGGCTCTTGTTCTCAGCTCAGGTCTTTTTTTTTTAAATTAAAGTTATTTAACATACAGTGTAATATTGGTTTCTGGAATAGAATTCAGTGATTCATCACTTACATACCACACCCATGCTCATCACAACAAGTGCCCTCCTTAATGCCCATCCCCCACCTCCTTCCCTCCATCAACCCATAGTTTGTTCTCTATCTTTAAGAATCTCTTATGGTTTGCCTCCCTCTCTGTTTTTATCTTATTTTTCCTTCCCTTCAGCACAGGTCTTGATCTCAGGGTTTTGATTTCAAGCTCCACACTGGACTCCGTGCTGGGTGTGAAGCTTACTTTAAAAAAAAAAAAAGTTTAGACACTGATAAAAAATAGTTACCTAGCATGACCAGAATGAAGTATATGAAAGGGGTTGTGCATGTAATTATGGAAAGCTGTAATGCCACCCCAAGGAGGCTGTACCTACTGCATAGAAAGTATAGAAATACTAATGTATTACAAATGGAAGCTTGACATAATTGTATTATATTTTAGAAAGACAGTTTTGGCAGCAATAGGGAGAGGAAATTTGTGAGATGAGGTTTGAAAAAGGGAGTGGAAAGACAGACAAGGGGACTGATTTGTAGCTGGAAGTTTTGATCCTGGTCGGTTTTGATACTGTGACTTGACTTATGACAATAGAACCTTTAAAATAAAGAAGGAGAATTTCTAAGTTATATAATTTTTTGAATGAAATATCACATGGTTTTAAAATGATTCCTTGATTATAATTTTAACAAAATCAACTTTATATTTTGGTTAATGCTCAAAAGTGATACAAAACTACTCACAAACAAAACCTAGACTTGAAGAAGTTATATCATTGTAATGTTTCACTAAAAGAAAATTGTTAAAACTTTGTAAAACTGACCATATCCCAACATACATAAACGATTGTGACGATATGGTCAAATTGAAAGGCATGTTGCCTTCTAGTTGTCCAAAATACACTGAGTTGATGTTCATTCTTTGCACCAAGGGACCAGATAGAAAAGAGGATGGGAAATGGGAAAAGAAAATGGGATGTCAACAGGAGGAAAGGACATGGGGAAAGATCTGGGGGAGGAAGGATTATGGGTGGATGAGAGCTCAGTGGAAGTATCTAGGACAAGTACATGGTGGGGATTCAATGGCTTAAATAAAAGGAATTTTAGATTATTGGGAAGGGACATGAAACACCAAAAGAGCAAAAGATGTAATGATAGAAGAATAATGGAGGAGGCAAAGTTTCATCCTTTAAAAGTTAGGAGAAAAATCAGTAAGCTTTTTCATGTTCAGTGATGAAATATGTGACTGTGCAGAGCATATCATGCATTGTTTCCCATGACATGCTTTTTAAACATTTATTCAATGTGAATTTATTATCCTTTGGCCCCTTTAAATGATGCCAATCCACCCAAGGAAGCAAGTTCTTGAAATAATGTTTAATCCTCTGAGAGTTACTGTAATAATGTCTGCAATGTATCAAGACAACTTCCACTTCCATCCTTTTGATTCCTGGTTTAGCACAAATCACAGCTCTAAACATTTGCTTTAAGATTAAACACTGGTTCTGCCTGCACAATTCATCTCTAATGACACAATTTGCACCTATCTTTCTGCTTCACCTTCCTTTGGAAAGGCTTCTAATATTCAATCTTTGGGTCCATGTACATTCTCTTCCAGTCCTACTGGACTTAACAGCTGGGAATCCTTTCCACATGAGATTAGCAAATATAATGCACAAACAGAAATATATGGAGAGTGAGACTATTGAAGAAAAGCTGAGGAATTTTCAGAAAGAATGCACAAGATGGTCTCTGCACTCAAAATAGCTTGCACTTGAGTGGAGGATATGTTTAATGCTAAACAATGTAAAATGGCTAAAAGTGAAAATATTATTTTCTGAATTCTGATATAGTATATTGCAGTTTGGTAAGAAAGGCCACTTTTAGATCATGGGAGCACAAAACATGTTTTCTCAAGTCTGGGAGCAAGAGAGAAGGTTGGATAGTGGGGGACATGGTAACTGTTGTTCCAGCATTATGGTTGCAAGTAGAAGATACTCTTTAGGCTAAAGAAACTATGACCTTGGTGTTCATTATCAAGATATTAGAGTATGTTTTCACGGAAAAAGCAGAGGATAATGTCAACTTCTGTAACTTATTCTGTGACTTTGAGTAAACCATTTATTTGACTGTTCTGAAGCTCATTTTTTTATCTGAAACAATGAAAATTTAATAATTATAAGGATAAAATGCAATAAGATAATTATGTTAACATAGAATAGGGTTGAATAAATGAACAGGTAGATTTTATGTTCCCACCAAAACAGTACATTTGCAAATAACTGATCTATTCATTCTTCACACCATGATAAAGTTTTGTTGATAGTAAGAGAGACAAATTTTATTGCATGTCTTTTAGGCCATCAACTAGGCTTATGTTATACCTTCCTACCACTCTTGTCTGACTCCACTTAGGCATGGACAGCACACTAATTTGTATAACTGAAAGTATGGGATTTATGGTAGTGAGACTTTATTTGAATTGGTATATATATATATATATATATATATATATATATATATATGGTTGTTTATTTTTTTGTGATCTATCTATATCACATCAACTAAAGTGATTGATACCTAAATTTCTGTGTGATATTTTGGGTGTCATATTTCTTAAAGTTTTCTATTTGTGGTAGATAATATTTTCTTTTTATCAAAACATTTCCAATTAAATTTTAGAAAGTTCTTTAATTTACTAACACAATAAAATATGTAGTCATTATAAAGCAGTCTTTAAAGCATTTGGGTAATAATTTGCCTTAAAGGAAGCCAATATAGAACCACATGTTAACAATGAGTATATGTGTAAGATAGGAAAATATTTACACTGCATATGTGTGTGTCTGAATTTTTCTTATAGGAACAATTTTAACAAGAAAATAGTATATTAAATATACAAAATGTGTTTTGGTTAATTGAATAAAAATAAAATAAATTTCTTAACTATTCTTATTTAAAAATCTTACATATGGAGAAAGAAGGAGTTGATATTGCAATATTCTCTTCTGGTATGCCTGATATTCGCCCATGAAATTACTGCTATGTTTCTTCAACTCAAAGATTTACAAAATGAATAAAAGAATTTTTTGAGCCACTGACCCCAAAGAATAAAATGGCAAATAAATATTACTTAACTATGCTTCAGATTAATGTTTTTTGAGCATTGATCATACTATGGATTTTATATTATTATCTAATTTTATCCCCACATAAGCTTATAAAGTAGGTACTCTTCATCATTCCCATTATACAACTGAGGCTTAGAGAGCTTGAAGTTAGTGGGTTGTTTGGTCATGTGTATCCAGGATCTAGAATGTCAAGACAGAATTCTACTGATTTGGCTTCAAATACAAATGGCATTCTCAAATCTAGCTTCACTTGTCAATTTTTATCTACATCTGACATTCAGATGTTTCTGAATTGTTTCAGAACATAAGCCATTTGATCTCTAAAAATATAATTTAAATCACATGAACCTCCTGCTTAAAAGCCTCCAATGGTTTTCCCCTAAAGTTGGGCTAAAATCTAAGCTCCTTAGTATGTCCCATAAGGCGGTGTAGCATCTACTTCCTTACCACCTCTTTAACCTTTACGTGTACTATTCTCTTTCTTGCCACGAAGGCCTTATTTTAAATATTCACAGCTCATTCCTGTTTTAGGATCTTTACAATTGCTAGTCTTTCTTCCTATTTTTACCCTAGGCTGTTATAGCTGGTCACTGTTTTTCACTATTCAATTCTTTGTTAAAATAACATCTCCACAGAGAGTATGTAAGACACTCATTCCCTACAATCTTAGCCAAAGTAACCTTTCCTCATTCCATCCCAATACTCTCTATCCCTTATATTGTTAAATTTTCTTTTATAGTACCCAGCACTATTTAAAATTATCTTGGGGCACCTGAGTGGCTCAGTCAGTTAAGTGTCCAACTTTGGCTCAGGTCATGATCTTGAAGCTCATGAGTTTGAGTTCCACATCAGGCTCTCTACTGTCAGTGCAGAGCCTGCTTCAGATCCTCTCTTTCTCTCTCTCTGTCTCTTTCTCAAAAATAAACATTAATAAAAGAGGGACACCTGGGTGGCTCAGTTAGTTGAGCGTCCGACTTTGGCTCAGGTCATGATCTCACAGTTTGTGAGTTGGAGCCCTGCATTGAGGTCTGTGCTGACAGCTCAGAGCCTGGAGCCTGCTTCAGATTCTGTGTCTCCCTCTCTCTCTCTGACCCTCCCCCACTCGCACTCTCTGTGTCTCTCTCTCAAATATAAATAAACGTTAAAAAACTGTAAAAAAGAAAAAATATCATATATTTTCATATGTCCATCATTTGTCTTTTCCAACTTTTCCAGGTGATGGCATTTATTTGTTTTGTTGTTGACTCTCACAGGTATCCAGAACTATGTCTGATATCAAAAAAAAGTGCATATTAAATGAATGAATAGATAAAATTTGATGTGACACTAAATAAATATGTTCAGAAATATCTTAATTCTTGGGCTTATATGGACTTAATATTGCAAGGGACCAAAAGAGACTCATCTAGTCTAGAAAACTTTGAAGGTTAGATGCTTCTGATCACATTAAATTCATATCTGAGCACTTCTAGGAATGGGGAATGCATTATCTCCCAAGGTAAACCATAAATCATAAATTACCATCTTGAGGAGGTTTTGACTTCCAGAAAATTCTTCCTCAGATTGAATTAAATCTGTAGACTGTTTAGCCTATATCCATGGATGAGACTACCTACTGGGGCTGTGGAAGTCTGAAAGCTTCAATTATTTGATAAACACTATACTATACACTGTGAACCTTATATTTTACAGAATAAGATATCATAAGCACATTAACTTATTTTTTATATGACATCCTTTTATTATTTTTTGTTTCTTTCTGGACCTCTCCCATTTGGACTGTATGTCTTCTACATTGTGGGACATGGAATTTGTGGTAAACATAATTGATTGTCCTGTAGCCTACTGGTAAATGTTTAACAGCCAGCTCTCTGAGTATAGTTTTGATATGAATGTTGGTTGATATGCTGGCTTACTTTAATAAGATGAAAGTAGAACAACAAAGGCCTAAGTCTTTGTTCTTTCGTCAATGACATAAGGGATTTCTTCACTGGATTGGATCATGGTTTTCAAACATTGCAAGTATATTTCTCAAATTTTTGAGTTGTTCAGAATGTAATAGCTGTAGACATAGACACACTTTTAAGTTTAATTACAATGCAACAGCTAGGGGCAGGGAAAACTTTTAAGTTTAATTTGGTTTATGGAAATTTTTCTTTTTCACTTTTTAAACTCTGGACCATCCACAAAACACAAAAAAGGACCCAACTTGTGTGTAGCATTTTCTAATTTCTGTGGTATAAATACTCCCATGGTCTCAATAGTGAGGTACTAATGTGACATCTTTGAAGGCAGAGTTGAGAAGAGACACACAGAAACATACCACTTAAATAGTATTTCCTCTCTAAAGATGTGATTGAAATAAATAGTCCCAAGAATATAAATAATAGAACAATGTAATATAATAATTAGGAAAACATGAATACTCAATACTTCTGTTTTAATATAAGTTCATATAATTTAATTTTTTTTTGGAATTTATTTTTGAGTGAGAGAGAGAGAGAGAACAAGTGAGCAGGGGAGAGGCAGAGAAATAGGGTAACAGAGGATCCAAGGCAGGCTCCACACTGACAGCAGAGAGCACGATAGGGGGCTCAAATCCACGAACCATGAAATCATGACCTGAACCTAAGTCAGATGCTTAACCGACCCAGGCACCCCTATATAATTTAATTTTTAATAATGGCTCTTTAACTGGTTCACACAGTTCCTGAAAGTTTACCAGTCAGATTTTGTGAACATTCAGGAGCTGGCTGTCTAGTCTACAGCTGTTAACTGACCCAACCATCATTCCAACACCCTTGCTTTCTTGTCAGTTTTTACACAAGAGCCATGTCAGATGACTCTGGCCCATGAGATATGGGTCACAGTCAACTGTGATGCCCCTGGGATTTTTTTCTTTTTGATAATGAGATTTGATCTTTTTTTCCCCCATCCTACAAAAAAATAAATGCAATTACTATAGCTGCAGCAGCCTTGATATTCTGAGAGGAGTACAAGTAATTTGCAAATACAGTGGCCAAGCCATGTACTACTACTGACCTAGTGTCAGTAACCACCTACTGTGGACTTTTTGCCATGAAAAGAAATTTGTTCAATTACTGTGATCAGCTCTCTGTCACTTGAAGGAAAAACAAAATTCTAAATGATACAGAACTGATTCCAGTATTCTATATTTTTTAGCCAATCTTGACTTATTGCTTTTCCTGTCTAGATACTACTTTTAATTTAGAAAGATAAAGATTTAATTCATTTTTTGTTAGCCTAAATTTTAAATAACCGAATTGGCCAAGATTTATTTGTTTGTTTGTTTATTTGGGACATGAATTGTGTTCTTACATATCCCAAGGCTATGTGCAGAACGGTTTCTTTTGTTCTCATTCTTTTTCTCAGTTCCTTTGTAGGATATATAAACCAAAATCTATGTGAAACTGTTTTGAGAAGTCCTTTCCTCAAATTCTATCTTATCATCAGAGAAAGATATTTCTATAAATATAACCACATTACAAATTTGTCCAAAAATATAGTCTTTTACAGCAGTAGGAACAAGATATTACAGTCTTAGAGAAGATTAAAAATCTGTATTATATGGATTTTTTAAAGTAACAGATCCTAACATACGCACCTTGCTGAACTTAGGACATAGAGCAAAGAGAACCCTGCTTTTTCAGTCTTGGAAGAATCAGTATATATTATGCCTTAACAAAATGGTTGAAGAGTGGCTTGTTTTACGTTAGTGCTTAGATCATAACATAGGTCTGTATTGGCTATTTTTTATAGCATTCATTAAAATCCTACAAGAAAGGAGCAAATTCATGCTGAAGGTAAAAAAGGCTTTATGTTTGAGAGAGGAAGGTAAACAAATTATAACTTTGTTAAATGCTAAGAGAGAGGGGCGCCTGGGTGGCTCAGTCGTTAAGCGACCGACTTCAGCTCAGGCCACGATCTTGCGGTCTGTGAGTTCGAGCCCTGCATCGGGCTCTGGGCTGATGGCTCAGAGCCTGGAGCCTGCTTCTGATTCTGTGTCTCCCTCTCTCTCTGCCCCTCCCCCATTCATGCTCTGTCCCTCTCTGTCTCAAAAATAAACATTAAAAAATTTTTTTAAAAATGCTAAGAGAGAGACTTTATGCCGAAGTTACTGAGATTGTTTGGAAATTTTACCAGATGGAATCCCTAAAATGTCATACCTCAAATCACAGTTAATGTAATCAGTGTTAGGGATGGGGGAGTTAGCAGCAAATAAGAGCAGACATAAGTTAGCTGAATATTATCTTCCTTTACCAGATACCATCTGCAAGCACTCTTGTTAAACCATCTCTGGTTGAAGAGGACTTTTCTCATTTGTAAAATGCAATTTGTACAAGCAAGGTACAAGGAACAGATAATCATTCTCTTCCCACTCAGATGTATTAGAATCTTCTTCAATGCAAAACTGATGCCAATTATAGAGTCTATTGTCAAGAGCCAAATATTTCTAGACCCAAAATGAATACTTGGGCAATGTAGCTGGTGGTGGACATAATGAAAACAAAATATACTGGAATCTTAACTGGTATAAGAGGGCTTCTGCCAAAGACAGTCAAAGCCTGATTGAACATTTTCTATGACTGTTCAAGTTCTAAGGCAATATTCCAACCACCAACATTTATACCACAGGAGGAGGGTTGATAAAACTGTACATCTACCAAAAGAATAAATCTCTGTACTGACAATCACAGGTCTAGACACATAGGAAATGAACAAGAGAGAGCTGGATCAAAGGTCACCAGTTTGGCTCCCCAAAGCACTCCTGTTTCTGCTGGGCTATCATGGCCCAAGAAAATATTCTTGTGCACCAGAAGAATTACTACTTTGTGTTTTTTCTCATCTTTTATTTTCCACCTTTATAATATTTATCTTAATCTCATCAATGTTGTATATTATATGAGTTTGGTATAGATTCCTGAATCATATATCTGATTTCTATGATTCAAGGATTTAATAACTGTTCATATTGCCATTTGACCATGAAAACAATGGGTAGATAGGCATAGGCATGCAAGAAGTTAGAGAATACATACCTTCTTTTTTGGAAAATGAAAACTTGATGATGAAAAAAATCCAGTTAACCAAAAGATCAATCAAAATATAAAGAATTCAAAGAAGATGTACTGAAAGTGATGACCTGTCTGAGCACTGACATATTTAAATAAAAGACAAACATATGAACACTAGCTGAGATCAGTCATGTATAGGTTATAAGCCTACACAGAAAAAAATGGTAAAATAAAATGGGATTGGAAATAATGAAAATATTAGGAAACCTAAGACTAATTTGCTCATCCTTTAAGAGCAGAGTACTAAAAGCACAGCTATTACATACTTAGTGTATCAAACATCTTAATATTTTGAATAATCTTTCCTTGTAACTTTTGAAAAATTTTGTAGTATGTAATATATCATACTGAAGTAACATATTTTTATTCTTAGATACTTATGATAAAAATATGCTTACTTTCATCTGTACTTCTGTGTCCATTTGCAACATTATTTATAATAGGCAAGACATGAAGACAATCTGAATGTCCATGAATGGATGAGCGAATAAAGAAAATGTGATTATTTACATACACACACACACACACACACACGCACACACACACACACACTAATAATAATATTCATTCATTAAAAAAGAAGGAAATCTTGGCATTTGTGACAACATGGGTCAATTTTGGAGGCAACATACTAAGTGAAATAAGTCAAAGACAAATCTTATATGATCTCACTTATATGTGGAATCTAAAGAAACCAAAAAGATTCATCATGAGATGAATGGAGATGTAATGTCCAACATGATGACAGGAAGTAATGATAATATATTGTGTATTGAAATGCACTAAGAGAATAGATTTTAAAATTTTCCACCATACAAAAAAAATGTAACTATGTCAGACAATAATGTTTTAACTAATCTTATTATGGTAATCATTTTGCAATATATACATATACAAAATCACTACTTTGTACATCTTTAATTTACAGGATGTTATATGTCAATTATATCTCAATAAAGTCTTACAAACAGTTAAAATTTGCTCAGTTAGATATTTATGCAATTTATATTGTAGGACAAAATATGGAATTGAGATTTAACCCTAGGGAAGAAATAAGTGGATAATTTTGATTTGATAGACATCATTCTGTCAGTGACAGGGGAATAAATTGTAGTTTGGTCAAAGAAAGCAAGGATGCAAGCTGAGTGATAATTATGGGGGTTTTAGACATGAGGGAGGTGAGACTTAGGATATACCTTGAAGGAAGAACTCACAGTTTTCAATTATAACAGAAAGAGAAGAATCAAGAGTATACTCTGAATTTTTTTGTCTTTTTAAAATTTTTTCCTGAGAAATGATGTGCCTCTTACTAAGATATTAATAATAAATGCTAATTATTTATGAAGCATTATATATATATATATATATATATATCAATTTACATGAATCGTACATTAACCCTATAGGTTGGTATTTTTATTATTTCCATTTTCAAGACAGAAAACTGAGGAAGAGAATAGTTATGAGTTAGCCACTGGACAATATAACCTATAATAAGTAACACAGCCAGAATTTGAACATTTGTAATCTCTTAATCACCGTACTTTTAAACAGAACTGTATGGGGGCACCTGGGTGCCTCAGTCAGTTAAGTGTCTTACTTTGTCTCAGGTCCTGATCTCATGATATGTGAGTTCGAGCCCTGTGTCAGGCTCTGTGCTGACAGCGTGGAGCCTGCTTGGATTCTCTGCCTCCCTCCCTCTCTGCCCCATCCCTGCTTTCTCTCTCTCTCTCTCTCTCTCAAAAATAAATAAACATTAAAAAATTTAAATCATTTAAAAACAGAACTGTATGGAAGGAAAGACTGACAATGAAAGTTCAGGTTGCATGGTAATGATGATATAGCTATTAAACATGAGAGAGTAATAGATGAATTAATTAGGAAATATTTAGATATTACCATTTGGTACACGCCATATGTAACAGAATGGCATTATGTGTAATTTTTTTGGCATCTCTTTGCCTGCCATTTTGGAGCTTCTAAGTGCTTCTAATACTCAGCAATCAAAATGTGTTTTCTTTACCTTAATGTAGAAACCATGAATAATGAGTGCATGATCTCAAGCCATATCACTCTCAAGAAAAATGAGACCCTTTCATGTTTTGTATCTTTGCATCACAATTTGGTTATATCAACAAGTATAATTCAAATTGTTAAGTAGCACTTTGCTTAGCTTAAAAAAGCATATTCTTATACCTCATGTCTTTTCAATTTCAATTCTCATATTTACTCCACAATGTATATAATGCAGGTATTATTATTCTCATCTCAGAAGTGAATCTACTTAACCACAAATAGATTAAGGACTTGCCCAATATCAAACTGACAATCAGTTGCAAATGTAAGATTATATTAGTTTTTTAGTTCATATTGTTGTCCTTTCTAATGGCTTTAGACATAACGTTAGAGTTGAGAGCTGTTCTTGAATCTTACACGTCCAGATAGCAGCATCATGACTTGATGGAATGGAAATGTGCAGTAGAATATCTTCACACATAATTCCATGTAGCATAAGGATGCACCTGATGGTACTGACTGAAGCTGTGGTTGGTTTTGCATGTGTATAAAGAAGACAGGGCCACCCAAACTTGATCCTCGATCAGCATGCCACCACACCCACGAGATTCTCAGTAGGAAGAAATGCCCAAGTGGTTGGAGAGTTCAGGCATATGTACCTGCTTTAATTCCAAACCCCATGAAACTCCCAACCTTGGTGAAATAATCTGGACTAGGCACAAGCACTGAACTTATTTTCCCTCTTCTTTGGACTTAAGCCAAGGGTTCACAGAACTTCTTCCCAGGAATGCATCACATCCTTACTCATGGCATTTCCACAGCCATATTCAGATTTTTAAAATCCACTCACAGTGGTCTAGGACAGTGTTGCTCAATTTTTAAGACTATTTCCTTTTTTTGAGAAACTTAAACACCCAAGGCTTTTTAACAAACAGTACTCCTCCCCTCTGACCCTGGAGATCATGAAAAGAAGCATCACTAACCCTCTCCTTGGAAATCACTGACCTGTACTCCATGTAGGATTCTTGTGAACCTGGGCTCATATCATATTCCTACATCTTGACATCTTATGATGATGGTGAGAAGAGACAGAGAAGGAAACCCTAAAGGAGAAAGGAGGTAAGTGAGATAATCTTTTTTGCTCCAAAGCCTACAGAAGTGATGACTTAACCTACTGATCCCACTTAGATGCATCCCCACAATGAGGACCTCCCCATGTAGCAGGAAGCCCTACTCTCCCTGCCCACCTGTTAGAGGGAAATAAGCAATTCAAAAGCAAACATATTTGACACAAGATTCCAAAATAAAAAGATGTGAAGAGAAAGCAGACTAACATAGGAAAAGCACATTTAATGCTGAGAGTTAACATCTGAAAACCACACACCTTGGTTCCTCGGCATCAAGCAGTGGCCTTGACCCAGATGATAACTGGTTCTCCATGGGGTGGGAGAAGACTGGAGCAAGATAGCTGTGAGATTAATGGTGACAAAAGTCCAGGTTCTACAAAAATGAGGTAGTACCTGATTTTTAATTTTAAAATGCTAAGCTTTTAAATGGTTAAAAACCTAGTTCTCAACACGTATTGCTTTATTTCTTACATCTTTCCTTGGGGCACATTCTGTTCTTCATTTCCCTTACTTGTTCTCTGGTCTGCAGTTTTGAACAGCAATTCACTGCAGAGATCCCTGGGTTAAGTAGTGAGGGAAATAATTCCGACTTAAGCATGTTAAGTTTGGATGAGGGCACAGAATTCTAGAAGAAATTGAAACTTACAATTGTGCCTAATTGGCTTTAACCCTTCAACATATTGTGCAGAAGTACATTGGGTAATAATATATACTGTTGCACCGTGCAGATGTTAAAATGCAAAATCCTTTAAATGCAAACAGCACTTGTCACTCCATCAACTATTCAAATTGTCAGAGATGTATCAGCCAACCCTAACTACCCTCTGCAGGCAATCTGGAGCCAGCCTGCTGTTTAATAACCAGCATTTAACAAGAAATAACATGTAGATGTGGTGTGTGGTTTAAAACATTGTGTTAAGCGTCATTAAAACTCAGTCTCCTAAGAGCCTTATTAAAAGAGTCCTTTCCTCACCATAATAAAACATTTCTCAGTGACTGTTTCGATCTAGCTGCTAACAATACAAACAAAATGCCTCTTAATTTAGCATCTCACCAGAGGGCCATTGTGATTGTAGAACTGTAAAGGCAGGGAGAAAAAAACAACCCTAAACTACCCTTCCCAAATCCCACCTAATCAGTGAAACTGAAGCACTAGGAACCTTTGATTTCAGGATTTATTTTTACATTTTTTTTCCTCTTTTCCCTTATATTCTATGCATGGTTATTATTTGGAGCTGTGCCTTTGTTCAGGACTGGGAGGAAAGATTGCTGACGACTTAAGAAGTGGGCCCTGCATCATGGGGTCAGCAATCTGCAGTTGTTGGATGGGCTGATAAAGTTCTCAAGACAATGCATACATGAACCTTCTCCTGTGAGAATCCATGTGCTCTTGAGGCTATGCGTTACTTGAAAAGAGAATGAAATTTGCTCACCCTACAATTAGTCTGAAGTCCTCCCGTGCTGTTATTACAAGAGAAAATACATGTGTAATTGTGTCAATTAATAGAGATAACGATTCATATCTTCTATGACGGAAACAGTGAATAATCCAATTCTGTTTCAAATCTTTATTTTTTGAAAATGGGTATATGCCAATCTTCTCCATACAATTTTCCTCACTGCTTCACAGACAGTGACAGAGCTAACAAAGTTGGCAAATCACAATACTATTTTGATAGAGGATGCTAATAAATTAGATTTAGAAAGATTTCATTCTAATATTTTTATGTACTGAAAAGTTTTTTCTAACGCAGTATTTAAAGTGACTCAGTGGAGAAAATAGAGGATTGTAAATGGTCAGTTGATTGAAACTGACCTTTGCTTTTTTTGTTTTGTTTTGTTTATTTATTTATTTGAGGGGGAGGAGCAGAGAGAGAGGAGGAGAGAGAATCCCAAGCAGGCTCTATGCTGTCTGTGCAAAGCCTGATGTGGGACTCAATCTCACGCACTGTGAGATCATGACCTGAATAGAAATCAAGAGCCAGTTGCTTAACTGACTGAGCCACCCAGGAACCCCAACCTTTGCTTTCTTTTGAAACAAGTACCAAGAAAGAAGAAATTATTTTATCTCCTTTTTAGTTAATCTTACCTATGAGATTAAGATGAGTTGCCAAGCATGATGCTCTTATTCTAATTCATGCTGTTTATCCAAATCCTGGAAGAAGAAATATTTGTACCCCAGATTCCCTACATTTCCCTAAAACTTGGAACAACTCCTTGGGATTTGTAAAAATTCATAGTATTTGCCCCTTAAATATGTTGAAGTTCAGGAATATAGTACTTAAGATTCAATAAAACATGAATCACACCTTTTAGTTAAGGGAGGATGATTGATCTTTAAAATATATTTGAATAGTTGGAGATATTTGATACTCCTCACAAGCACCAAAGTTGTTTCTAGTTAGGATTTGTACTTGGTTTTCTATGCTGTTTTACTAATATGAAACTGAAATATTCTGAATATAAGTTCTTAGGCCAGGCAAACTAATAAGATTGCTATTATTGTAAGTTTCCTCTAGAAACATTTAGATTAAACCATATGAAGTTGTCATTTCATAGTTCAAAAATCCTCAACAATTGGCAGTTTCATGTGACTCAACTGTATCCTTCTGAGAGTACAGTGAATTACAAATTCATTTTAATATTAGTTTCTTTGAACATCAAGATCACGGTCCAAACAGCCTTTTCTCATGAAAAAATGACTCCAACACATATGTATTTCTGTAATATGTTCTTCTGAAAAACTCAGAGGAGAGGGCCCAAAAAGCTTTTTTGGTGTGCCAAGTAATTCTTTAAGCCAGTTCAATTTGAAAATACATGCTGCAGCTGAAGAACGAGAGAAATGGGAGATTGAATTACTCACTTGTTAGGGTGACATGTCAAGGGTGTGTCCGATGTCCATTAGAGGAGAATGTTATGTTCTCTCTCTTTTATCTCCAAATAGGTAGTACTGTGAATTCACTACCTTTTCACTACATTAATATTCACTCAGGACCGAATAAAATCCTCCAGGTGATTCCCAGGAGGCCCTCTGGGGACACAGCCATTAGTGAAGTGCACAATATAATTAGAATGTAGACTGTGAAATCCATTCACGCTGTACCCAACTGTGATTTCATTTTGAAATCTCTCCATATTGTGTTCCTATGTGGCATTTTCCTCGTATACCACTTTGTGTTCTCAGGTACTATGTATTTTAGCAATTTAGAGAAAGTATACAGTATTCTATCTTGGTAGAGAGTATGTTATTTAAAGTTAGCCCATCTAAACTTAGATTCATAGACCCAATATAAATTAGGTCATTATGTTTTAATTCTTACAAATAAAATTTCACATAGAAATTATGATAATTTTCCAAAAATTGAACTTACAATATAACATGCTATGGTATTTTGATATTGATGTGCAATAAAAAAAAGGTATCCATCCTAAAATGTGAATTTCCATTCATTTAAAACTAATTTTTTGAATGCCTACTCACAGCCTATACTAGGCATTGTAGATCCAAAAAATGCAAAGATACAGACTTTGTCTTCAAATTATTTATTGCATAGTGAGTAGATTGAAAAGCAAATGTAGACACCAACAAGGAGAAGTGAAAAGGTCAGTGGGACCACAAGAGAAGCACCTTTGTTTAAGCAGAAAATGCTTTTTTCTTATTGAGGCTTGAATATTGGGAAGATGTCCTTTAGGCAGAAGACAGCAAACACAATTACATAGCTGAAGGAACTTGGAATGTTTTGGTAAGTACTAAAGTCTAAATGATACAGGGCAGTGCATGTTGAGCAAGAAATATAAATTTCACTTTTCATGGAAATAGAGGCAATTGAAAACTTTTGAGCAGGTGAGGAATATGGTTAACTTAATCATGTGATTGATCTCTCTGATGACAGTGTGGATAGGTAGATTGAACAAGGGTGAGTCTGAGGAGTGAGGTGTGATTCTGATAGTCCTGTAGAGAGGTGACAGATGTCTGTACCAGTGCACTGAAATCTGATGAAAGGAAAAAGATGGATAAAAGAAATATTTAGGGAATGGAGTTGATTGGGCTTAATAATGGAATATGAAATGCAGAGAGGATAGGCAAAAGGATTTACGATGATATCTGACTTGAACCTCATATTTGTTTCAACTATCATCTATATCCTGAAGATTGAATATATTTCCCCAGCCCATCCTTCTAAATTGTCTATTTGAGTTTCTAGTATTTACTTTAAAATTGTGAGCAGTTGCTCTCTTGCTCCCGGAGATGCTCCCCATTTATTGTACCTTACCTCCCACACGTGGCACCATTACTTACCTATCAGCTCAAGCCATAAATCTGTCAGACTTACATCTCATTCTTCTTCACTCCTCACAGCCACTACATTACCTAACTCCATGATTTTTCCTTATAAATATTTTCTCAGATCTCTCCACTACTCTTATTCCCACTGCCATCAATTCCCCCGCCACTTTCTGCCACGAGTCTAATGCTGCCACATTCTTTCCCTATTCTACAGAATATCTTTATGTTTTCTCCAACTCTTGCTCACTAATTCACACTGAAGCCAAATGACCTTTCAGGAACATAACTAGACATTACAATTTTTTTTCTTTTCATGTTTGTTTTCTAGAGTGAGAGAAAGGGAGACAGAATCCAAAGCAGGTTCCAGGCTCTGAGCTATCAGCACAGAGCCCCATGCAAGGCTCAAACTCACGGAGCGTGAGATCATGACCTGAGCTGAAGTTGGACGCTTAACCGACTGAGCCACCCAGGTGCCCTGACATTTTTGAAATCTAATCAGATTTGGTCTCTGTCATCATCTCAAGCCAGATCTCATAACTTCTCCATATGTACAACTTCTATGACTGGGATCTCTTTCTTGCTTCAGCGAAGTTATATATGTTTTTCTCTTTCTGAAATTCTCCTTTTCTGCCACCTCTTTACTTTACTCATGTTTCTCCTCATGCCACCTCTTTAGCTTTACTCATGTTTCTCAAGACAGCTTAGGTATAGCTTCCTCCAGACTAGGATAAGACCCAGGTAATAGGTTTGCATAATGTTCTGAATCATTACCTTTGATGTATCACTGAATAAATATTCTTAATAAGGAATAATGCAAGAGTGTGAAATCAGCGTATTTTTTAGAGTTGGGATGTTCATTAAGTAAAGGGATAAAGTTGAACAAAAGGCATGACAATTAACATTAAAGAGGTAAGGATCTCTGGGGTTAGTTTGTTGAGTGAGTCAGATACAAGGGGATTAAAAGCCTTCAAGAAATCTGCAAGCATTGGAGTGGTGAAGCATATGGTAAACCAGGCATCAAAGTTGGTAATGAATATGTAGGAATTCGACAGAGAGTGGAATAGATTGATTGTAAGGACATTAAAGAAGGAATAATTTTTGGGGCGCCTGGGTGGCACAGTCGGTTAAGCGTCCGACTTCAGCCAGGTGGCGATCTCGCGGTCCGTGAGTTCGAGCCCCGCGTCAGGCTCTGGGCTGATGGCTCGGAGCCTGGAGCCTGTTTCCGATTCTGTGTCTCTCTCTCTGCCCCTCCCCCGTTCATGCTCTGTCTCTCTCTGTCCCAAAAATAAATAAAAAACGTTGAAAAAAAAAAAAAAAAGAAGGAATAATTTTTGAGGAACAGTGTGATGCCATGATCTGGGAATGGCAGTGGACTACTAGTAGAAAGAAGGTATGGCTATGGGCTTTATAGAATTTATTTGATATGAGAAAGAGGGTTCACACTGAGGTAGGAAAATAAACCAGGGAGCTAGGTGTATGGACTAATGTGGGAAAGAAAGTGATAGGAAAGATATGAATGATGGTTATATTTAGTGAATGGCAATGGATAACAGAAAAAAAATGTTTTTTTTACTATTATTTCAAAGTCTCTGAACAGAATTTTAGACTAAAATTATTCTGATGAAAGAAAAAAAATGACCCAACCTCCATGTGGTTGGGGAAGTATTACTTATATCCTACTGTTGAATCTCAATTGCACTGGGAGGATGGAAGTTAAACAGGTCTCGATGTCTAAAAAGTAGAGAGTAAGACAGATGGTGTTAAATATCACTTAAAGCAGGAGTCCACAAGCTCTAGCCTGTGGGCTGAATCTGTCCCTATGGCTGTTTTTGTATGGATTCTGAGCTAAGAATGGTTTTACATTTTTATATGGTTGAAAAATACCAGAATAATTTATATTGACTGCTTTGTAATATGCTATACAATGTTCTAAATATTTGCATTAGTTGGCTCATTTAACAACAAATCTCTAGAGCAGACAGTATAACTAATTTTTAGATGAGAGAATTGAAACTTTGAGAGGTTAGGCGAGTAGTTAAAGATAGTACAGGCTGTGAGTAGTCCAGCTGTACTGAAGCTCAGAATCTTAATATAGAACCTGTGTTTTAACCTGGTTATGAAAAGTTACCCAACACCATGAGGGCAGTCTGTTAATGCAAATAAGAGAGATGCAGGAAACACATTTTGGTGTTAGTCCTAGGGTGAAGTTTCAGAGAAGGAAGGAAAGACTAGGAGAATAAGACCATGTTTCTACCATGATGTTAGAGAATTAACTTTGAATCCCAATTAATCAAATTGTTTCCCCTTCCCCAAAAAGGAAATACATTCTTCTCATTTGATGAATTTTATTACAAAAATTTTACTCAATTATTGTTATTATTACTATTCTATTTCAAAGTCAATCAATTGAAAGTCTGTGGAAGTGTTTTTCTCTCATAGGCAACTTCATAGTATTCTTAATTTTGTCTCGGCTCAGAAAGCTAATATTTTTACTATCTGGTTCCTTACAGAAAAGATTAACAACTTTGACTTACAGTCAGAATCTGTAAGTTACTCAACCCCAACTGAAAAATAAGATAAACCTGGAGAATATAAGACCATGTCTACCATCAATATTGGATAAGACAAATAGAATGTTTTTGCATTTTATCATGTCTAGACTTCTCTAACCAGTCTTTGATTCATTTTTCTATCACTTCTAGTTTCTCTCTAACTGGGGGAACCAAACCAGAACATCTCCCAGTGCAGGGAGTTTGCTTTCTCCATTCGGGATTTGGCCAATGGGAAGTACATCTGTTCTTGCTATCTGAGGTTTCTTTGTTAGCTTGTTCCTCCCCCACAGCCAATATCAATTGTCCCCTGTGCATATATTCACTTCACTTCTGCCAAATTTTACCAGATGTTAGTTGTGTTATTGAGAAAGGAAGATGGACAAAATCCAAAATCCCAGATCAGCTATCTCCTGCCAATGCTTACCTTTATTCCTAGGGGATACATATATACAACTAAGTCCCTGTATAAAACATCTCACATTGACAATTTCAGTGTCAATCCAATTTTATCCCAGTGTGCACATGCTGTTATATTTGTATTTAAGGAGATCTAATATAATATCTGTATTGTTTCCAAAACCAGGATTATATTGCTGTTAGTTCAATTTTCAATTTTCTACGTATCTATATATCTAATAGAAAATGAACTTGATGTTACTGATATAAACAGCAAACATCATCAAATTTAGACCATTAATTGCTAGTCCCAAAAGTCAGAATGCCAAGGATAGAAACTTTTGTGGAGCTTATCTCTTGTAAGGACCAGTCAAAGGAACATGGCCAGTCAGAGGCAAGCTCCCAGGAGAGAACCAGGAGAATGAATTTCCTGAAATAGCTACCTTTTCTTCCCCAAATTCCTCTTCAGGGATCGCTGTTGACTGATCCCATAACCAGAGGGCATTGGATGGAAAGCAAGGTAGAAAAATGTAGAGATTAAATTTGGAGAGACCTATAGAAGATATTCATTACTTCCCTTTTCTTATGCAGTCAATAAACACTTACACATATTTTGTGCCTGTAATTGCACTAGACCTAGATATCCTGCAGTAAATGAAGCTCATTCATGCTCTAGTCCAGGGGTTATTCTGGTAGGTAGTGTAATGTTATAGAATGAAAAAGATCAAGGCAGTGCTAGTACCAATGGTTACAAAAGATATGTAGATTAAATACACAGTTAAGAATCAAAAATGAAGCATTGTTCTCTTTTGTTTTTATTTTCACAACAGATGGTTATAAAAAAAAACTCCAATAAGCTTAGAATACTGATTTAATAATGGAATATCAGGAAAGCTCATTTAGAATATGTAATTAGATTTCATCCTTGATTATATGTGCAAATACCTCCTAAGAAAATAACAGCTTAATTTTGGTTCAGTAGCCATTTCAAAATTCTGAACCTTATGGTTTCTAAATTTTTGTGTAGTATGATAGTCTAGAAAAGCAATCTGCATTTATAAGTTGAAAATTTTCTAGTCTTAAGTTGCTTTTAGGAAAATAAATAATATTGCCATTGGAGTTAAGGAAAGTTTTTATAGAAAACCTATTACACTGAGGTATAACTCAAGAAAAATTAGTAATCAACCATTTTTGCTATATCTTAAAGTTAATGTAATAAAATGGGTATCACAAATACTACCACTAAAGCTTCCATATTAATAACAATAACAATAATAATAATACCCTATAAAAATATAAAGTGCTTACTCAGAGGAAAAAAAATATTTTGTTGCTGTTACACTAGGTTCCAGGTTCTTAGAATATTTAAATCTAAACTCACTTTAGTTTTCCATTTTTTCCAAGATGATTCTGTGGACTAGAGATCAATAATTAATATAATGGATATTTGCCTCCTTGCTGTAAGGACTTTATCATGTCCCTAAGGTTTTCTGTAATGAGATCTAACAAGAGACCCTCATACTGTTTGTGGTCAACTAAAATTCCCATAAATTTTTTCAGTGAATTTATTTGAAGCTAAAACTCTCTTAGGTATATCTTTTTAAAAATCCTTGAATGGAGACACATTGTATATCAATGTATCCATGTTACATTGATTTGTTTTGTTTTGTCTTGAGTTGGTTATTCTAGTTTATAATATACTTTATTCACCATCTGGCATTGTAACTATTCTTCCTTTTGTGTTTGGATCACAATTTTGATGACGATAGACTCAATTCAGAAACCTGTGGTGTTATCAGTAGAGGCATTCCTACAGGCTGACAGAGATTAATTAAGCAGCATCAGCTCTAAATTTATCTAACTGCATGGTTTTTAACCTTTTTTTAAGACATTCTTTTCAATGCATATTTTTAAATGTTTATTAAGCCCTGACTATGTGAAAGAAATTGGGTCAGGAGATGAGAATAAAAAATGAAAAAGCCATGATCTCTACCTCATAGATTAGTAGGAAAACTGCCACATTTACAACTTCCTATGGTTAATGTGGTAAAAAGTTTGGAAAGCCCATAGAAATGATGATGCCTAGAAGGTTCAATAGGAAAATACCTGCATGGTTTAGGGGCTCACGATATATGGCTAACTTTTCTTATTAAATACTATGTCCATAATTGCTATAAATGCTTTATATGTTAGCTCGTTAAATCTTCACAATATTACAAAACCCTTTGAGATGAGTCTCAAGGTTACATTTTTAGACTCCATTTTGGAATATGGATTTGAGCACTGATGTATTCTTTCACTAGAGCCAGTATTCTGTGAGGCCAAATTTGAATACCCATAAGTACAAAATTAAGAGTGATTAACTTATTCTTGCTAGCAATAGGAAAGTATCAAAATATGATTTAAGAAGAAAAATAACAATACAGTTATTTTTAAAAACAATTATTCTAGAGTCAGTTTGAAAAGTGGAATGGTTAAGGACATGGAAGGAGGCTGGAAAAATGGAGTTTTTGACTTCTGTATTGAGAGAAGGAGGGTCTGAACTAGGAAAAAATTTGGTCACTGAGTAGTTCCACCTCCATACTCATCACCTCGCTTATGAACTAGGTCACAGGAAATCCAAAAAAAAGCATTCTCTCTATTCACCTCTTACCCTGGGGACTCTCCTCCATTTGCTACCCACTAAAGTCACTTTCTTTGTACTGTTTTTGCAGACCTGACATTTTTTATTCCATGCTTGCTTATGACAACTTGCACTGTTTCTTGATGTCTTACACTTTACTCTCCTAAACGCAGATTTGATTTCCTAAAATCATAGCTCATTCTTTCCCACTTTTGCAACAGCTTTATTTCTTGAGAAACTTAGTCTGAGTTAGAGTTTGACCAGGACACTTGAACTGGAATGGTAGGATTGTTTCGGTACGAAAGTTGATCCTTTTATTCAAAAATTTCTCTGGGCCTCAGAGTAGACTTTAAAGCATCTCCCTTTCCCTGCCCACTTCTTATAAGTCTCAAAGTCCAGTGGCTTTACCTCTGTAACACATGTTAATGGATCTAGGGCAACACTACCTGGGCTTAACTGAGAATAGTGTAGTCCTCTGTTATGCCTATTATAAACATCTCCTATAAATTTTCCATGAAGTTTACTTCTTTGGCAAATTTGCAGCCTCTCCTGGAGTGGAAGTAGTTAATAATGTATTGGATGTTCTACTTTACACATTTATACATATGACACTGGAGGTATCAGCATGTATGTTGTGACTAAAAACCCATCCTGGCTAGCAGCCATCACACAGAGGGCACAACAGATTAATTCGCTGTGATTTTTTTTTATGTTTATTTAATTTTGAGAGAGAAAGACAGAGCATGAGCAAGGAAGGGGTAGAGAAAGAAGGAGACACAGAATCCGAAGCAGGCTCCAGGCTCTGAGCTGTCAGCACAGAGCCTGATGTGGGGCTTGAACTCATGAACCGAAGAGACATCATGACCTGAGCCTAAGTCAGATGTGTAACCGACTGAGCCACCCAGACGCCCCTCATTGTGGTGTTTTAAATTTAAGCGTTCCTAATATGAATTATTTGTT
Source organism: Leopardus geoffroyi (assembly GCF_018350155.1). NCBI lineage: Eukaryota > Metazoa > Chordata > Mammalia > Carnivora > Felidae > Leopardus > Leopardus geoffroyi. Next base: position 94,890,092 of record NC_059327.1, on the reverse strand, counting down.
TAATTAACACCTTCTGCATCAAAAAGAGGTATTAACATATGGCGACATCTGTTGAGTCTGGCCTCCTGATGTGAAATTCAAGATTTCTGAAATTTAAACATGTGCACAGATAATATGAACACACATTCAAAGGCTATAATTAGCATAGATCTCATTTAACCAAATGGTTTTGTGGATAAAAATGTAAAAATATCACAATTCATGATAAGCCCTCACTCTGCATAAGTGTGGTCTTTAGCTCCAGTATATAACAACTAATTATTCTGGTCACTACAAAAATACAGTTTGTTAGCCAGTTGTATTAACTTAAGGAATTAGCATTAAATTGAGAAAGCTTTATGAAAGAAGTGACTTTGTAAAAGTATATAAGAAAATTTAGTGGAGAACTGGAAGGGTAATCTTTTGTACATAAGTAGGGAGTCAGATTTTGACTTATTTGTCTCAGAATTTGTGATGCCCTTATAAGATGCATGTAGGGAAAAATCAACTGTGGTATAAAAAATATGTAAATATAAACGTACATCTGAAGGAGGCTAGGGTGCAGTCAACTGAGTGTCCATGATTAGGGGTTTCAGCTTAGTTTTAAAGGTAAATTGAAGTCAAAATAGTGTAGAAGTCAAAATAAACGAATTTTGGCTGGAAGTGGAAGGAGTGGAAGAAGCTGACTAATCCAACAGCTTTAATCATAGAGCATTTAGGAGGGAAACCAAACATATGATGGCAGGAATAAAAAAAGAAATGCATAGACACAAGAAATATCTGAGGGAGAAGAGGTTGAAATAAATGAGTCATTATTTCAATTCTTTGAAACTGTGAACATTTCAATAGTATTAATAATGGAAGAGATCTTAGGGAAGTAAAGAGGTTTTATAATTGGGATTGAGGAAATAATTTCTGTATAGAAATGTTAGGTTTTATATATTGGTGTGCAAGTAGAAATATTTTAAAGGGTCAAAAATAAAGAAAATAAGATTATCTCCACAAGTAAAAATGTTCAGAATATCTGGATATTATGGCTGACCAGAAGATGGACCAGATACTGCAAATTATTTTTCCATCTGTGTGACTTTTCCAGTTTTATTGTTAACATTGCCTTCTTTCAAGAATTCCCGGTGTGTGTGTGTGTGTGTGTGTGTGTGTGTGTGTGTGCCTGCGTGCGCACATATGCTATTCCTGCTGTCTGGCCTCTCTTTGTTTGTTTTGTGGTACTGAGCATTGGCATTGGAAAACAGGCAACAGTAGGTTGAGTGCTAAATAAAAAGTATAAAAATAGAAGTAGCAGACTCAATGATGTGATGAGATCTATGAGACTAGAGGATTAAGAAAAAAAAAAGCAACTGTTTTTTCCCAATATTTGCCTAAAAAGATGTAATGGAGTAAGATATAATCATTTGCCTTATAATTATGATTAAAAAAGTAACCACCAATCTTAGAAAAATAATTAGGGCCTGGTAACTACCACGTGACACCCTGCCTCCACTCAGAAGCCCTCATGAGATAATGAGAGATAAGCCTGAACGAAACAGGTAGGTTCAGACTTTGAGGATGGGAACATTCTTAGATGAATTGTGACAATCTTAAAAAACAAGTAGAGGCAGAGACAGAAAATGAATAAATGACTTAAAGATATCAGATGCTTACAAAATCATGTTTCTTTTTTTTTTTTTCACCGTTTTTTATTTATTTTTGGGACAGAGAGAGATAGAGCATGAACGGGGGAGGGGCAGAGAGAGAGGGAGACACAGAATCGGAAACAGGCTCCAGGCTCTGAGCCATCAGCCCAGAGCCCGACGCGGGGCTCGAACTCACGGACCGCGAGATCGTGACCTGGCTGAAGTCGGACGCTTAACCGACTGCGCCACCCAGGCTCCCCCAAAATCATGTTTCTTAAATATCTGTGGGTGAGAATATTATTTAAAAGAAATGGCAGTTCTTGCTACCCAAGTTTTAGCATAAATAAATTTTATTTTATATGCACGACTAAAAAACACATAAGAGAAAATGAGAATTTTTAGAAGTGGAAGGGATAAAGAGAAACTCAGTACCTGAAAAATCTTGAAATTTCATAGTCTGTAAAAATATATTGTGAATTCCAGAGAACTGTTTTAACGCAATTAAAACAGAATAGAAATATTAACTCTAGAGAATGGGGTTGTGCTCTTTTATTAAAAACCTCAAAGAAGAGGTAATTATCTAAGTTCATTATTTTTTCTTTGTTTTACTGCTGTTTTCTTTATTCTAATTCTATATCAAATAATGTAATTCATGGCAATTTAGAAAACTCATTTTCCTCTGTTTTTCATTCTGGACATTTTGTGATAATTATTCCTCCTTTAGAGAGCCTTCTGTTCTCTTATTCAGAGACTCTTTTCAGCTTCCTCTTTGATTTTTTTTTTTGACATTGACTTGCATTTCCTTTAACACATTTTTATTTTCACTTTGATATTTTTTATTTGATTAATAATAATCCTATGAAATTATTTCCTCAATGAAAGCTAGACATTCTCTGAGTGATCAGTTTCCAGATGACTTATGGGAACTATAGCTCCTGTTTTATGTTCACCATTATTTTTACATCTGCCCATTATTTGCCCTGGATAGGCCCTTCCCTTCTTAGAAACATTGCTGATCAGTTGGTCTCATTTCAAACCTGTTCTCCCCTCCTCTACTTCTCTGCCCTCCATTGACTTTTAGAGAAATCTTTCTTTCTCCTTCCTGGTTTCCTTCAGAGGAACTCTCACATTTCATTTCTTCTCAAACTCAATTGTCGTCTAGTTCTTTCATGATAATCTTGAAGGCTCATCGAACCCAGATCTGAATCATTAGCAATTGAAAATGACTTTGACTTTCTTTGAGAGTTTCAAAATTAAACTTCAAAAAGAGAGAAAGCATTCCCATTTCACTCTCCTCGTATGCCTATGAAAATAAAACAGCAAACTTTTAATATCAGAACAAATTCAAACATTCTAATCCTGCCAAACAGTCCACAAAATATTTATCAAGTGATTAACTGATGTAACTGAAGGCTTATCTTTTTTCACTTTTTATGGCAGAGGGTAGAAAATCTTTCTTGCATCTTGATGTAAGCCTATGCCATGGTTCTGTTCCCAAAGGGAGAAAAACCATATGGTGGTGATGGTGGTAGGTAAGGGGTTCTTACAATGTCTTTTTATTTCTTTGTAAAATGATTGAATGAGACTGAACATGAATATGATGCCTCATGATGCTGCATCCTCTCTGTGACCATGAGGCAACAGGCATGCAGATGAATAGCTGTACATTGATGATGGTGAAGCAAAAGATGAAGGTCCTGAGTGATGGATGGCATCTCAGAGCAGTTGAAATGCCACCAGCAACTACCTACCTTTTTACATTTATTTTTGTGTGATAAGAATTTCATTCATCTATTGTCTGGTTTTCTGTTACTTGCAACTAAACCTAATCCTAACATATTGTTAAAAGCTTCATCCTCATATCTACATGCCCTGGCCTAAAAGCCTGGTGTGTTCTTTATAGAGGAGGACTATTGTCCAGTATGTGTCCCTGATTCTGAGCAACCTTTGAGGAAAAAAGCTTGTTTTACTTCAGCTGAGTCTCTGGTTCAGACACAAATCTCTACGTTAAGAAAGAGGAAGAGGCATTGAACATTGGCAGGGTACTATCTTTTCCTCTAGTCCCCACTTGAATAAAACCATTTTCTGCTTATTGCTAAAATCAGTCATTCAAATTGTCTTCTTCTGTCTCAATTACTGGTTCAGGAGACATGTTCAGACACATCTGAATCCCTACTTTGTCCAAGTTGGGATGTCTAGTGCATAGTTTGTAATATTTATCCAATTTATTTAATTAAATGTATTTGGAATGGCAGTATGTTATTCAGCACATCTAAAGTAGTGACATAGATAAGACGACCTCTTTTGTTAGCAGACTTTGAACTAATCATAGATCTCTATACTTCCAATAACTCATTTCCTTTCTCATAATTTGTAGAAGAATTTTTTTTTCTTGTAGTCATCAATCCTAGATCTTTAACTTACCATCATAGGACTAATAATTTCTTTTCCTACCATGATTAACTCTTAATTAAGAGTTTTATACCCTTAATGTTCAGAATGTTGGCAGAATCTTTTTTTTTCTTACAGACTACCCATATTACCAAAACTCTCTTGTTTTATTTCCTTTTCCACTTTAATCCATTTTGTGTAGTCTCCCAAAGTTTTTCTTTTCATTTAAACCATATTGACCACCTTGACATGATCCTTATCTTGAAAATATTCCTGCTTAGTATTACAAGACCATACGAAACAAAATGTGCCAGACATAATATATATTACAACGTTTATTTATTTTTGGGACAGAGAGAGACAGAGCATGAACGGGGGAGGGGCAGAGAGAGAGGGAGACACAGAATTTGAAACAGGCTCCAGGCTCTGAGCCATCAGCCCAGAGCCTGACGCGGGGCTCGAACTCACGGACCGCGAGATCGTGACCTGGCTGAAGTCGGACGCTTAACCGACTGCGCCACCCAGGCGCCCCAATAATATATATTACAAATATTATAATTTGATTTCAAAGTATTTATTTTAAACTTCTTATGACTGAAGTTATTGAAATTATTAGCAGTATACAAGGTGTGGTGACTCTCTCGATCAGATGGTGGTCCCCAGATGTGTGGCAATGATAGGGTAGAGGCCCATAGCATGGGCAGTAAAAGGATTCAACTGAGATACAACAAAGGAGATAGAAGTTTATTGAATACACCACAAGGGAGTGGTGGGCAGGACAGCAAAGGAGGTGCTTTCTGCAAAGAGGCAGTTCGTGGGGGGCTGTTTTGAAAGGGGGAAGATGAGGAGATATGATAATGTATGGAATTTCCCCTTTTTTGGTAACTGTGCCTAGTTGTAAGTAGCCCACTGGTTAGTTAGGGTCTTTGGATATTTTGAGGTGAGTCACCTGATGGGTTTGTCTGTATTCAGCCAGGGAGTCGTTGTGGGCCCTTTTGCCCTTTTGCCTTATCAAGTTTCCATTGCTCAAGCCTGTTGTCTGAAAGTGACCTCTCCACAAAGTTTCATCTATTTTTAGAAAATTTTTAACTTTTTTTTTTAATTTAATTTTTTAAATTTACATTCAAATTAGTTAGCATATAGTGCAACAATGATTTTAGGAGTAGATTCCCTAATGCCCCCTACCCATTTAGCCCATTCTCCCTCCCCCAACCCTTCCAGTAACCCTCTGTTTGTTCTCCATATTTAAGTCTCTATGCTTTGTCCCCCTCCCTGTTTTATGTTATTTTTGCTTCCTTTCCTTTATGTTCATCTGTTCTGTGTCTTAAAGTCCTCATATGAGTGAAGTCATATGATTTTTGTCTTTCTCTAATTTCACTTGGCATAATACCTTCTAGTTTCATCCATGTTGTTACAAATGGCAAGATTTCATTTTTTTTTTTATTGACGAGTAATACTCCATTGTGTATATATACCACATCTTCTTTATCCATTCATCCATTGATGGACATTTGGGTTCTTTCCATACTTTGGCTATTGTTGATAGTACTGCTATAAACATTGGGGTGCTTGTGTCCCCTTGAAACAGCACACATGTATCCCTTGGATAAATACCTAATAGTGCAATTTCTAGGTCGTAGGATAGTTCTATTTTTAATTTTTTGAGGAACCTCCACATTGTTTTCCAGAGTGACTGCACCAGCTTGCATTCCCACCAACAATGCAAAAGAGATCCTCTTTCTCCTCATCCTCGCCAATACCTGTTGTCACCTGAGTTGTTAATGTTAGTCATTCTGACAGGCATAAGGTGGTACCTCATTGTGGTTTTGATTTGTATTTCACTTATGATGAGTGATGTTGAGCATTTATTCATGTGTTGGTTGGCCATCTGGGTGTCTTCTTTGGAGAAGTGTCTATTCATGTCTTTTGCCCATTTCTTCACTGGATTATTTGTTTTTTGGGTGTTGAGTTTGATAAGTTCTTTGTAGATATTCGATAGTAACCCTTTACCTGATATGTCATTTGCAAATATCTTCTCCCATTCTGTTGGTTGCCTTTTAGTTTTGCTGATTGTTTCCTTTGCTGTGCAGAAGGTTTTTTATTTTGATGAGGTCCCAGTAGTTCATTTTTGCTTTTGTTTCCCTTGCCCCAGAGACGTATTGAGTAAGTTGCTGTGGCAAAGATCAAAGAGGTTTTTGCTTGCTTTCTCCTTGAGGATTTTGATGGCTTCCTGTCTTACATTGAGGTCTTTCATCCATTTTGAGTTTATTTTTGTGTATGGTATAAGAAAATGGTCCAGGTTGATTCTTCTGCATGTTGCTGTCCAGTTTTCCCAGCACCAGTAGTTGAAGAGACTGTCTTTATTCCATTGGATATTCTTTCCTGCTTTGTCAAAGATTAGTTGGCCATATGTTTGTGGGTCCATTTCTGGATTTTCTATTTGGTTCCATTGATCTGGGAGTCTGTTCTTGTGCCAGTGCCATACTGTCTTGATGATTACAACTTCATAGTATAGCTTCAGGTCCGGGATTGTGATGCCTCCTGCTTTGGTTTTCTTTTTCAAGATTGCTTTGGCTATTTTGGGTCTTTTCTGGTTCCATATAAATTTTAGGATTGTTTGTACTAACTCTGTGAAGAATGCTGGTGTTATGATAGGGATTGAATTGAGTATGTAGATTGATTTGGGTAGTACCGACATTTTAACAATATTTGTATTTCCTATCCAGGAGCATGGAATCTTTTTCCATTTTTTTGTGTCCTCTTCAATTTCTTTCTTAAGCTTTCTATAGTTTTCAGTGTATAGATTTTTTACCTCTTTGGTTAGATTTATTCCTAGGTATTTTATGTTTTTTGGTGCAATTGTAAATGGGATCGATTTTTTTATTTCTCTTTCTCTTGCTTCATTGTTGGTGTAGAGGAATGCAACCGATTTCTGTGCATTGATTTTATACCCTGCAACTTTGCTGAATTCATGAATCAGTTCTAGCAGTTTTTTGGTGGAATCTTTTGGGTTTTCCATATACAATATCATGTCATCTGCAAAGAGTGAAAGTTTGACTTCCTCCTGGCTGACTTGGATGCCTTTTATTTCTTTGAGTTATCTGATTGCTGAGGCTAAGACTTCCAATACTATGTTGAATAACAGTGGCAAGAGTGGACATCCTTGTCTCATTCCTGACCTTAGGGGGAAAGATCTCAGTTTTTCCCCGTTGAGGATGATATTAGAGTCGGGTCTTTCATATATGGTTTTATGATCTTGAGGTATGATCCTTCTATCCCTACTTTCTTGAGGGTTTTTATCAAGAAAGGATGCTGTATTTTGTCAAGTGCTTTCTTTGCATCTATTGCGTGGATCATGTGGTTCTTGTCCTTTCTTTTATTGATGTGATGAATAACATTGATTCTTTTGTGGATATTGTACTAGCCCTGCATCCCAGATATAAATCCCACTTGGTTGTGGTGAATGTTTTTTAATGTATTATTGGATCCAGTTGGCTAATATCTTGTTGAGGATTTCTGCATCCATGTTCATCAGGGAAATCGGTCTATAGTTTTCCTTTTTAGTGTGGTCTCTGTCTGGTTTTGGAATCAAGGTAATGTTGGCTTCATAGAAAGAGTTTGGAAGTTTTCCTTCCATTTCTATTTTTTGGAACAGCTTCAAGAGAATAGGTGTTCACTCTCCCTTAAATGTTTGGTAGAATTCCCCTGGAAATCCATCTGGTCCTGGACTCTTGTTTTTTGGGAGATTCTTGATTACTAATTTGATTTCTTTACTGGTTATGGGTCTGTTCAAATTTTCTATTTCTTCGTGTTTCAGTTTTGGTAGTGTATATGTTTCTAGGAATTTGTCCATTTCTTCCCGATTGCCCATTTTATTGACATATAATTTCTCATAATATTCTGTTATTATTGTTTTTATTTCTGCTGTGTTGGTTGTGATCTCTCCTCTTTAATTCGTGATTTTATTTATTTGGGTCTTTTCCTTTTACATTTTTATCAAATGTAAAAATGATTTATCAATTTTGTTGATTCTTTCAAAGAACCAGCTTCTGGTTTCGTTGATTGTTGTACTATTTTTTTGGTTTCGATAACATTAATTTCTGCTCCAATGTTTATTATTTCCTGTCTTCTGCTGGTTTTTGGTTTTACTTGCTGTTCCTTTTCCAGCTCTTTAAGGTGTAAAGTTAGGTTGTTTATCTGAGATCTTTCTTCCTTCTTTAGGAAGGCCTGGATTGCTATCTACTTCCTTCTTATAACTGCCTTTGCTGTATCCCCGAGGTTTTGGGTTGTGGTGTTATTTTATTGGCTTCCATGAAATTTTTAATTTCCCCTTTAACTTCTTGGTTAGCCCATTTATTCTTTAGTAGGATGTTCTTTAGTCTCCAAGTATTTGTTACCTTCCAAATTTTTTTTTAAAGTTGATTTCGAGTTTCATAGCATTGTGGTCTGAAAGTATGCACGGTATGATCTTGATCTTTTGTACTTGTTGAGGGCTGTTTTGTCTTCCAGTATGTGGTCTATTTTGGAGAATGTTCCATGTGCGCTGGAGAAGAATGTATATTTTGCTGCTTTAGGATGAAATGTTCTGAATATATCTGTTAAGTCCATCTGGACCAGTGTATCATTCAAAGTCATTGTTTCCTTGTTGATTTTTTGATTAGATGATCTGTCCATTGCTGAGTGTTTAATTGAGTGTTGAAGTCCCCTCCTATTATGGTATTAGTATCTTTGAGTTTCTTTATGTTTGTAATTAATTGATTTATATATTTGGGTGCTCCACATTTGGCGCATAAATGTTTACAATTGTTAGGTCTTCTTGGTGGATAGACCCCTTGATTATGATATAATGCCCTTCTTCATCTTTTGATACAGACTTTATTTGAAAGACTAAAGACTAAAATTTTAAAATCTTATCAGATTGTCTGATATATATATATATATATGGCTACTCCGGCTTTCTTTTGTTGACCATTAGCATGATAGATGGTTCTCCATCCCCTTACTTTCAAAATGAAGGTGTCTTTAGGTCTAAAAGTGGGTCTTGTATAAACAGCATATAGATGGATCTTGTTTTCTGATCCATTCTGTAATCCTGTCTCTTTTGATTGGAGCATTGAGTCCATTGACATTTACAGTGAGTACTGAAAGATATGAATTTATTGCCATTATGTTGCTTGTAGAGTTGGAGTTTCTAGTGGTGTTCTCTGGTCGTTTCTAGTCTTTCTTTCTTTCTTTCTTTCTTTCTTTCTTTCTTTCTTTCTTAATCTTTTCTTCCCTCAGAGAGTCCCCCTTAAAATTTCTTGCAGGGCTGGTTTAGTGGTCACAAACTCCTTTAATTTTTGTTTTTCTGGGAAACTTTTTATCTCTCCTTTATTTTGAATGACAGCCTTGCTGGATGAAGAATTCCTGGCTACATGTTTTTCTGATTCAGCACATTGAATATATCCTGTCACTCCTTTCTGGCCTGCCAAGTTTCTGTGGATAGGTCTGCTGCAAATCCGATCTGTTTTCCCTTATTCGTTAAGGACTTTTATTCCCTTGCTGCTTTCAGGAATCTCTCCTTGCCTGAGTATGTTGTGAATTTGACTATGATATGCCTTGTTAATGGTTGTTTTTTGTTGAATCTAAGGGAGTCCTCTACGCTTCCTGGATTTTGATGTCTGTGTCTTTTCCCAGGTTAGGAAAGTTTTCCGCTATGATTTGCTCACATAACCTATCTACCCCTATTTCTCTCTCTTCCTCTTCTGGTACCCCTATGATTCTGATGTTGTTCCTTTTTTTTTTTTTTTTTTCAACGTTTATTTATTTTTGGGAGAGAGAGAGACAGAGCATGAATGGGGGAGGGACAGAGAGAGAGGGAGACACAGAATCGGAAACAGGCTCCAGGCTCTGAGCCATCAGCCCAGAGCCTGATGCGGGGCTCGAACTCACGGACCGCGAGATCGTGACCTGGCTGAAGTCGGACGCTTAACCGACTGCGCCACCCAGGTGCCCCAGATGTTGTTCCTTTTTAATGAGTCACTGGTTCTCTAGTTCTTAAGTCATTCTCTTTTGCTTTAATCTCCCTCTTTTTTTCTGCTTCATTATTCTCCATAAGTTTGTCCTCAATGTCGTTGATTCTCTGTTTCTGCCTCATCCATCCTTGTCGCTGGGGCATCCAATGCAGCTTATAGCATTTTTTGTTTCATGTGGACTAGCTTTTACTTCTTTTATCTCTGCAGAAAGGGATTCTAATCTACTTTCGACTCTAGCTAGTATTCTTACTATCATGATTCTAAATTCTGGTTCAGACATCTTGCTTGTATCTGTGTTGGTTAAGTTCCTGGCTGTCGTTTCTTCCTGCTCTTTCATTTGGGGTGAATTCCTTCGTTTCGTCATTTTGAAGGGAGAAAAGCAATTAATAAGGTAAAAAAATAAAATTAAAAAAATATTAAAATTAAAAAAATCAAAATCAAACACACACAAATCTTATAAATGGTGCTAGATCCTAGGTGTGTTTTGGTCTGGGTCTTGAAAGGGGCTTGATAGTTTAAAGAAAAAAGGGGAAAGAAAGAAAAAAAAGGGAAACAGTTTGAAAATTTGAAAAAAATGAACACACAGAAGTAGACTAAAATGAAATAATGGAAGTAAAATAGAATTTGAAAAAATTAACACAAAAGTAAAAAATATAGTAGAAAAATTAAAGAAAAATATTTTTAATAATAATTAAAAATAAAAATGAGTATTTTCTTTCTCTATCCAAGAAAAAGGAAAGAGACAAAAAAGAGAACAAAGGAAAAAAAAGTTGAATAGTTGAATAGATGGACCAGTGAGTTCCCCTGGAACTCAAGCTATGAAGTGCTTTATAGTCCATAAACTAAGCATATGGAGAGACTTGTGTTCTTGAAGAGTGAAGTTGACCCAATTGGGCAGGGCTTAGTGTTCTCCACTAGCTGGAGCTGCTTAGCTAACTGGGGTGGATTGTTATGGCACTTGTAGGTGCGTATGTGCATGCGCGGGAGCAGTGAAAATGGCGTCACCCAGCTACCTAGTCTCTAGTATTGGAACTCTGTACTTGCTGATCAGCAATCATGCACTCATCCTTTTCTTCGGCTTCCATCCACTCTCAACTTTTACACAGTCCGTGACTAAGCCCCAGGCAGCACCTCCCTCCAGTTTTGTCTCAGATGTGGCTGTTTTTCCTGACCGCTTACTTCTGTGGGACTGTGGCTTTGACCCATTCTGCCCCTTTGCAGGAGGGTCTCACTGAGCAATGGCCAGGTGCCGGCTGCACCCAGGAACGTTTGTGGGACTTTGCTGCTGCCTATGCCCAGAGACTGCGTCCGGGTGCCAGCCTGCCCCAGAAAAAGTTCACAAGATAGTGTAGCAGCAGTGTTTTAGGGATTATGGAAAGTTATAGCATACATCTGGCACTGGGCTTCACCCTTAGTGACCTTGCTGCAGCACCAGCAAATGTGGTTGTTTTCCCAGGTCCACTGGAGCCTTGCCTTTGGGACACCCACACAGCCTCTACCAGGTGTCCTTCCAGCAGGGGAACCGCCTTTCCCCGTGTGGCCTGAAGAAACCCAGACTCCACTCTTCTCCTGGGGATTCGCCCTTCCTAACAGGACACTGCCAGGTATTGTGCTGCAGAGTTTCAGACTCTGCTCTCCCCCTGTTTATAGTCTTAATAGAATATAAACCTTCTCCTTTCTCCTTTCTCCCTTTTTAGTTCAGTCCTTGTGTCTGATTCCACTTTTCCACTTTCTCTCCAGCTGCTTTGCGGAGGGGGTACTTTTCCTGTACTCTCCCCCATCTCTGTCCTCTCTCCACATGCAAAAGCGGCTCCCTGCCCTCCGCAGCTTCTCTCTCTCCTAGTTCACTTCTCTGTGCTGCATACCTGATAAGTTCTGTTGTTCAGGTTGTACAGACTGTTGTGTTAATCCTCAGATCAGTTTTACAGGTGTGCGGGATGGTTTAGTGTTGGTCTGGCTGCATTTCATGCACAGGAGACACACAAAAAAGTTCCATGCTGTTCTGCCATCTTGGCTCCTCCCTCCTATTTTTAGAATACTTAAACATCCAATACATACATATCTCACCTTTCTTTCTTTTTCTTTCTTTCTTTCTTTCTTTCTTTCTTTCTTTCTTTCTTTCTTTCCAAAGATTTTATTTTTAAGTAATCTCTACACCCAATATGGGGCTCGAACTCACAACCCCAAAGATCCAGAGTTGCATGCTCTACCAACTGAGTCAGCCAGGTTCCCCTCATTTTTCTGTCTTTAAATTTTTATCTCATATTGGTTTGAAAACGAAAATTTGAATATCACTAGGGCATAAAATTAAATTCTTGCCTATATAGTTATTATATTCAAAGATAAAAACTTTGACTTTCATTTACAAAATATTTAAATTATTCAAAAATTTTGAAAAAAATCAAACTATTTCAATTGTATATATTTTAAAAACCTAGTATTTTTTGTAGCCATAGAACACACTGTAACAAGTATAATCATTGGAAGGCTTGAGCTGCTGTCTGGGGTAGTACAGGGAACACTGATTGGCTTTAGAACCTGGATAAGCTGGGATTAGACATCTCTGCTACACTCTGATTCTGTTACCTTGCATGCATCTTTTTACCTTTCTGAAGCTCAGTGGTCCTAGTTGTACATGGTAATAATAATAGCTATTTAGTACTGTGATGTTTTTGTCTCTTTTAAAATTAAACATATAAATCTGGGGCACCTGGGTGGCTCAGTCTGTTAAGTATCCGACTTTGGTTCAGGTCATGATCTCACGGTTCATGGGTTCGAACCCTGTGTTGGGCTCTCTGCTGACAGCTCAGAGCCTGGACCCTGCTTTGGATTCTGTGTCTCCCTCTCTCTCTGCTCTTCACCTAGTCATGCTCTGTCTCTCTCTCTCTCAAAAATAAATAAACATTAAAAAAAATGTAAACATATAAACCAACAAACCCTTTTTTTTGACAATACCTTTTTTCTTTAACAATTAAAGACTTAATCTCCTCATGGCATCTTTTTTGAATTAGCTAGATTTATTCTTCAAATCAACCTTCCTCCAATTCAGAAAAATTTGAACATTTGGGATTATTGCTACTATTTTGTACTCGAATTTAAGACAAGTTATTTTTTCCTCTCTCATTGTCACCTCTGGCTTCAGTCATTTGATACATAGCAAATGCATTGACCATTCTGCTAACTAACTGCCTAAGATAGAATATTTGCTGTCTCCTATCATTTTCATATAGTTTATTCATGTTGGATTTGAATATTTTACATATTTAATAATAAGTAACCATGTTTCTCTTTTTTAAATGCATTTTTGGATTACTATTCTCATAGACATTTGGTGGAGTCTCTAGCACTTACCATCTTACCTGTTATTTTAGCAATTTTATAGAAGTAGCTAAGTATGTATTAGGTTTGTCTGGTGTCATATCACAAGTGGACTTATAGGTAACTTTAGCAGGCCCTTTGGCAATAAGATCCACTGGCAAGGGAGGAAAAAATGAGCCCAGGAGAGATTATGCAGCTCTGGGGCCTGCCTCATGGTCCCTTGGCCAACCCTGATTTTAGCTGTAACTATGGTAGATGGCTTTCTACAAGCTCAGATTCACCTAACACTGATGCATCTAAAGCTGGCCATGTATCTTTCCACCCTTGACTTGGAGAATTCCTTAGTACCACAAAACCTACCTAATCTCTGCCATCTTTTAAGTGAACAAGTCTGGATGACAATATTTTTGTGCTTCTTGGAAAGTTTTAGAAAGTCAAGCCAACCTGTTTCATAATAGTAATCTCCATGCATACACTTATTTAGGGTTTTCTTTCTTCCATGTCAAGTGTACCTCTTTTCTTCTGCTTCATAAGATCATCTATTCAATAAACCTGTACCCAACTTCTTTTCTCTGACTCTGATTCCAGGAAAATCCTACATAAAACAGATGTATTCTGTGAGAGGTTGACCCTTATGGTTATTCACATGGTCCCATGGACAATCTCCAAAAAGCACAATAAGCCTAGGTATGGATAGAAACAAGTGTGGGTATAAAGTGTGGGTACAAAGAGAACATCTGGGCTGCCTGGGTGGCTCAGTCAATTAAGCATCTGACTTTGGTCCAGGTCACGATCTCACAGTTCATGAATTTCAGTCGTGCATTGAGCTCTCTGCTGACAGCTCAGAGACTGGCGTCTGCTTCAGATTCTGTGTTTCCCTCTCTCTCTGCCCCTCCCCCACGTGTGTGTGTGTGCTCTCTCTCTCTCTCTCTCTCAAAAATAAATAAACATTAAAAAAAAAGAAAAAGAGGACATCTAATTTTGTAGTGATGTTCAGGCTGGCAGTATAGAGGATGACACTACTGATAGTGGGATACAAGCCTACAACAGAAAACAATTTTTTTTTGGTAAGAATAAGCCATGGTTCAGCCAGACAAGCCCATGCCAGCACAGGTGTCCTGGCCCATACATGAAGACTAAATTTTCTGGCTAGAAAGCCTGAGTCAGAAACCTATGTTACACTGGTTCAACATGTCAAGGTAAAGTGAGAAATGTTGCAATTCAAAACACTACAAAGGAGTCCCAGACTCATTCATAGAACGTGAGATATGGGGGCTGTGCAATAAGATGATTCTAAACTAGCCCAGGTTGCCTTTTGTTCTTGTTTTCTTTTTTTTTTTAATTTTTTTTTTTTTCAACGTTTATTTATTTTTGGGACAGAGAGAGACAGAGCATGAACGGGGGAGGGGCAGAGAGAGAGGCAGACACAGAATCGGAAACAGGCTCCAGGCTCTGAGCCATCAGCCCAGAGCCCGACGTGGGGCTCAAACTCACGGACCGCGAGATCGTGACCTGGCTGAAGTCGGACGCTTAACCGACTGCGCCACCCAGGCGCCCCTGTTCTTGTTTTCCAAGTGAAAGGCATTTGTTACTTCATCTTCCTATCTGAGGAAAGTAGGAGCTAATGAAAAAATATTGCTACTTTTCTACCTTTTATTTATGTTAATGTAGTGGAGACACTTGGGGGTTAAAGAGATAAAAGAAGGAAAGTGGATCACTCCTCACCTCCCTCTGCTCTTGGAAAATCAGAGTCATTTCCATGGAACCCCTCATGTTCTGGCTAATTAGTTTTTGTAGAATCAGAACCCTTGCCTTATTTGGCTTTATATTTTGCATAGTGTCTGCTTGGTAAAAAGTTGAAACTAATCACTTCTACAGTGAACAGTCTGTTAATAAGGTAAAATGGATAACTCATAAAGGATGAAGATTTCTTTTTTTTTTTTTTTTTTTAATTTTTTTTTTCAACGTTTATTTATTTTTGGGACAGAGAGAGACAGAGCATGAACGGGGGAGGGACAGAGAGAGAGGGAGACACAGAATCGGAAACAGGCTCCAGGCTCTGAGCCATCAGCCCAGAGCCCGACGCGGGGCTCGAACTCACGGACCGCGAGATCGCAACCTGGCTGAAGTCGGACGCTTAACCGACTGCGCCACCCAGGCGCCCCAAGGATGAAGATTTCTGAAGGAGTCGGATCAGAGCAACGCAGAAAGGTGTTACTTTAAAGGTCTAGATAAAACATTCAAGAAGCAACTAGATAAACACTTACCCTAGAGATAGTTTAATCTTTTTGTTGTTGTTCTAGAAAAACAAGCCATCACGTGGCACATATTCGTTATTATGTTAAGCTCCATGTGAAAATTTTGCCATAGTTGCTTTCTGAGGTCTTGGAAGTCAATAAGATCTGTGTTCAAACCTTAGCTCTACCACTTGATGACCATGTAACTTTGGGCAAGTCACCTCATCTCACTGTTTCCCTTTCTGCTAAATGAGTGGTTAGCTTGAAATAATCTCCAAGGCCCCTTCAATTTCCAGCAATTTTATTTTAGTTCACAAACAGCCCAAGTGTTCATAAAATATTCTGGAATTGACAGTACATGAGTAATCAGATTCTTAAGTGAACAAAATGAGTCATTTTTGGATATTTACACTAAACATTTAACGATCATTTTATTCCTCTCAAAATGCATATTTATTTTTAGTTTAGGCATTGAGGTGTAGATATAAGTGTTGTTGGTATGAACATTCTGGCCATTTTTATAAAAGAATGATACTCTTGGGAGATTAAAAATTCTAAGATGCAAAAAAGCCTGGGAAATGTAAACTATATTTTAGTGAACAAACTGATTTTGCAATTGTCAAATGCATTTATATTCACATTCACAATAGATTTCATTAGAGATTCTTAGCATATTTTTACCACATGATTAAAACCTTTATAGTGTTTGAAGACATCTCTCCTAAAGGAACAAATGCAATAGAAACAGATGTAGAAATCAGATAAGAAAATATATGTGAAAAAAATTTTAATTATAAAGAATCATATGCATATAAAAGAGTGTTACAATTAGGTATGATATAGTTACTGAAATTGTATAAGTTGTTTCTAGATGATTTTAAAAAGTCAAAAGGACAATTTTATGTCATACTCTTATTTTTATTCTTATTCCATATTCCAGTAGTCTCAAGTTAAAATTCCATGCATCACAGCTGCTGGTTTTACTAACACGATGATCTGGGCTGAGGAATAGCAAAACTGACCAATTTTTTGTAGTGCAAGCTTTTGTGGGTTTTCTAAGCCACTTATTGATGAAGTGTTAGTTCTGTAAGTAGGATAGTGAAATACCTGCACTAGCAAGAGGATAATGGATAGAACTCAAGATTGAACTTGTACTCTAAAGATAATATGATAGGAATTTGAAAGAATTACAATGGGGGACAAAGAGGATAGCAATGTCAAATTATAGTCCTTTAGTTGGATCAGACTGGCCAATGGCAGTGACCAGGTCCTCTTCAGAAATATCAGGACAGAGGGTGCTTGAATCAGGTGAAAACATGCAATCCATAGATTTATTAGCATGCCTGTAGGCCTGCAGACTGCCCATAGCAACATCCTATTCTCTTTAGGCAAATGTGTAAAGGAGCTTATGGGTTCTCCTCAGTACTCCCAGGTACCCGTTTTGTGAAGACCAAGTCTTGAGCATGCCAAGAAGAAAAGTCAACATCCTGGTATTGAGTGGGTTTTACACTCTTCTTTTGTGGTGAGGAAAAACATGAGGAGAGTATGACTGTTTCTCATGATGAGTATATATACTCAGTGAATCAATGAATCTCCCAGTCTAATAAATGTTTGTCCTAAAAAAATATGCATTAATTATGGAGGAAAAATAAAACAAGTATAAGATGAAATTACAATAAAGGATATGTTTTATCAATAAACTTTTATGTACCACGTTGCTATTTCAGATTTATCTTCTAGTTAGTTGCATAGAAAAACATTTTACTTTATCTCTCAAAGAATCAAACTATTTGTTCTCAACCCTTCTGGCCCATCATTCCAGACATAGTTGAAGCATTTTTGGAATACAAGCAACAGCAGCCTTTATACTGTCTGCATGGCTGAGGGGTTAGTATCTAGGGGGTGATGAAAGGTAATGTTACTCGCTAATCTGCATTATTTTTTTGCAGTTCTGGTGGTATAGTTATGTGCCCCACATCAGCCTGTTTCCTATGCACAAAGAGTGGAATTAGATTCATTGAGACAATAGAAAAATCAGCTTTAGAATACAGATTCCCCACAATTACACTCGATTGCTTGGTTTACTGAGCCATGTTTCTACTGAGGTGATTCTGAATCTGTCCTATCATCTCACAGGTATTTTAGATCTGTGCCAACTAAACGTATAAAAGTGGTTTATGTGGAACTAACTTTAAATTCTCTGAACTTTCACTTTTTTTATCCAGATGATATTTTAATAATGTAGTAAACTCTTGCTGAATATAAACTTAACAATCCCCTATAAATATAAATCTCATGACAAAGAGGAAAGGGATGTGTAAGATGTGCCATGTACATGATTTGAAGGTTTATAGTATGATTTTCATAGGAAACATGGTCTGATTTCTTTTTGCCATTGCATATTTTTTGTGTGCCTTCATTGGTAGTCAGTCAGTGGTCATCTTTATATAGATACAAGAGGTTTTTATTAGAGAAATTAATAGCATGCTTATGTTAAGTCTGGGCTGACTATTCAGAATCCTTTTCAAATAAAGAAATTCAAAATGGAAATGATTTTTATCTCTATTTTCAGTAACATACCAACTTGACAATTTGTAGAGGACTAAATGTTACTTAGAGGCACTCTGTTTTCTGTTGGTCAATGCCATTGACTTTAGAAAATATCTGAAAACAGATCTCAGTTCATTGCAGCTTTTTCCAATTTTCCCACAAAGTTCTCCTTCTTTATTTCATTAAAACCAATTAGGCATATTGCACTGGCAGAGATTAATACTGCTAAATGTCAATGATGTGTCTGCTTTGAAGAAACTATTGAGCTGAAGAGTAAATAGCAATACAATAAAAATGCCCTGACATCTTCCTTGCAGGAAAGCAGAGAGCTGTAAGATGGCAGGAAGAGTAAAGAGGGGGATAATAATGGTTGATCACTAAATTGATTTCAGTAGTTTACATTCCCAGAAAATCAGCTGAATATACATACAGAAAACAAAGCAAACCAAAAAGGAAAGATGGAGGGTCATAGCTGGTGGGTACAATCTTTGACATAAGTGGACACTGTTGGCAATGCTTCTCAAGAATGTGTTGAGAATGAAATAGTGACCTTTCCTCTTCTTTACCACTCAAAATATCGTTAATTAGCAGCATTCTTGAAAAGTCTTCTTGTCCTCCAGGCATATGGACTATGTTGTTCATCTCTAAAATCTAGTTTCTATAAGAAATTTCTCACTCTGCAGCAAAATACCAGATATAAAAGAAATGCTTTTTTTAGATGAAAACCAAGGGGACTGCCTGGATCAGTGACAAGCAAACTATGGCCAGAGAACCCAATCTGGCCCACTGCCTATTTTTGTAAGGACCTTATGCCAAGAATGATTTTTTTAATATATTTTTTAATGCCTGAAAAAAATTAAAAGAATAATATTCTTAAATATATGAAATTATATGAAATTTAAATTTTTATACTTATAACTCACTTTCTATAAAGAAAGTTTTATTGAAATGCAGCCACACCCATGTATTTCTGTTTTGTCCACAGCTGCTTTTGCCCTACAGCTACAGTGGCAGAATTGAGTAAATGCCTCCTATATCATGTGAACCCAACTAAGACAAGCTGTGACTTCTCAAATTCCAAACTTTCTTTGCTGGATCAATGATATAGTCCAGAGTTTGTCTTCTTGCCTATCTAGACATAAGAAAAATAGTCAAACTTCTTGAAAAAAATATTACCATACAGTTCTTATAGCACAGGCTCTGAAGACAGACATCTGGGCTTACATACTAGTTTTTTCTTTCCTTAAAAAAAAAAGTATTGGTGTATACACATTGTTTCAGCCATTTCTTTTGTTTGCTTCCTGTAGATGGCTCCCTGCTCAGGCTCCACTGGGCAAATCTAAGCATTTCCCATGTGGTGATAGCAGTTCCCAGCCTCACATACTCATTCAGACAAAGTCAATCAGAGAAGGAGTCTTATATTTCCAGCTAGGCTTAAGAGTTATAAAATTAACATCATTCTCTCTGAACTAAAAAAATATGATAGGGTGATTGATGTGCACTGGTCATAGCCCTCTCCTGGAAATGGGCACTGAGGTAAACCATCCAAAATATACACTGGGGAGCTGACTACCTAAGGAAAATTTGAGGTACTGTTGCAAGGCAGAGGTAGAGTAGCTACAGGGTAGCAAAGAGAGGTTCACATCAGGACCAGAGAGCCTCTTAGATAATGAATGTGCCCAGAAGACAGCCTACATCCACACCTCAACCCAATTCTGTGGCCCCACCCATCCTGAAGCATACAGTGCTTCTTGTTAAGTGATACAAACTGCTTCTTGATAAAATATTATCTAAAAAGGAAGACAAATACCTGTGCTAGGCAGGATGTGAAGAAAAAACAAAAGGGACCAGCAAAGTAAAAAAGTTACTCAGTTCTTGAAGTATTAATATCAAGGGTCAATTCTATTATCTTCTATTATTCCTCTAGGTGGAAGCATATTCTTCCCTGAAACTCCCTTAAAATCAAAGGATACGTAGACAACTTTCCAGAAAATGCAGTTAGGACAAATAGTTCAAGCCCACTTTTCTCTGGAGAACATCTGCCTTTCCAAAAATATTTGAACAAGGTAAAAACAAGGTCCAGTGGACCTTTGTCCAAATAGAATGTGTACACTAACTCTTTGATTTTGTGCTTGCTGATTTTATTTTATTTTTAGGTGTTGTACCAAAATGTCTCCTAAATCTGTTTTGTTCCATCTAACTGCTAGGTCAGGTGTTATCCAAACTTTATACAACAGTTTTTCAATTTCTACCCAACAATCCATCTCCCCAAGCCACCTTTCAGAATGGTGCCAAAATTATGTATACAAAAATTTCAAATGTATGTCCAGTGATGAAATACAAAATCCTTGGTTTGGTTGCCCTAATTACTTCACTCTGTTTCTCCAGTTCCTTTTTAAGGCCAAGTATACACTCTAAATTTCACCAACACTTAGTCATGATTTCCTCAATCTGCATTGCACTTTTATGCTTTCACAAGCATAATCATGTCATCTCCTTAGTTTGAAATGCTCTTTTCTTCCCCCACTTCCATCTGTCCTTTACAATTAGTCAACTGGTGATGTGCTTGAGGCATTTTTGTTTGTTTTTGTTTGTTTGTTTTGTTTATATCTCCTAGTCAGAAGTCCTTCCCACCTGGAAGTTCACTTTGTACCTCTGTTATCCATGACGTGTGTTACACGTGGCATTGGAGTGGTGTCAGTGTCAGCCTCCCCACCAGATGGCAAGCTAGATAACTGTCAAGCAGAATGATAGGAAGCAGTCTTGGGAGCCAGAGACTCATGTTCCACATTCTAACTTTGACATTAACTAGTTGTATGACCCAAGGTAAATCAACTTGAACTTTCAGTTTCCTCATCTGTACAAGGGCATTAGCACAATGTCTTCTGGGCTGACTCATATACTTTGTAGTCACCTTCATTTAAATTCCTTTTTACCAACTCAGAGAACATAAATTTAACACATGCATACTAAACATCTTAAATTCTATAGACCAATTTTTGGTAGGGAGAGAGGTAAGGGAAGCACAATGGTCAAAAGGAGAAGAAAGAGTAAATCTTCTAAATGAATGTGATTAGCATGGATATGATATTGCAAACCTCATCAGGAACTGGCTCTGAGGGACATTGTTTTTCCTGGCTTGACTTGTTCTTAAGTGGGGAGTTGTGGAGGTTTTATGTTAACTATATTATTTATCAAAATCCAGACATTATATTATTTATCAAAATCCAGACATATTTGTGAGTGAAAGACATGCTATTAATAATCACTCTGGTAATAACAAAAGAACCAGACCAACCTTTCTTGTATGTGCTGAGACGTCAAGTTTGATCTCTCAGCATCTGAAAAATAATCTTATATCTTGTAACAGGCTACTCCCTGATTAGGAATCCAGCCTTTTATGTGTTGCTTCCAAACTTGCACCAAAGCAAGGTAGCCAGCTTCAGAGCAAGACAGGTTCTCCCTGGTCCCCTTCACTCAAGGCTCTTCCATCAGAATGGAGAAGTTGGGAGATGCATAACTTTTTACAGATTTGTTTCCCCTACAGACCAAAGGAGAGAGTATGAAGTACAATTTCTCTTAATCTGATATAGAAATAAGAGTTTAATAATATGAATTAAAACCTTTCATTGTCTTGTATCATACTGTCAAGAATAGATGTCTCCAGTTTGTTGTCTTTTAACATTTACTATCTAAACCGAAACTTGGTCACAATCACTGTTGCTTTCTTTTAATAGGGTAAAAACAACAAGAATCTATAAGTAATTCCTGAATCCATTGGCATATATGTATGTATTACATTATTTTCCAATATCTAAGTTTAGACTATCCTAAGCAGGATTTAAATATCCTTTAAAAATGGAGATAACAACTCCAATTTCACAAGCAGGAAATTGAGATTCTAAAATTCAATAGACATATGTGATTAAAGATGTAACTATGTAAATATGTAGTTTATTAATGATTTTTATCTTTTCCAGTAGATATGCTGCTGATTACTCTCAGTACACTATGCAATAGAAGGACTGAATGTTGGAGATTTCCAAGTATTGCTCCTAGACATTCTTTGCTCCAATTAAGTACTCTCTCCTTACGTAATACCTTCTAGCTTCATGGTTAAGCACCAGCTATAAATGTTCATTCGTAGGCCCTGCCTCAAATAACTAAATACTTTCTTGCCATCTCCACGTGTATATTTAATATACACTTTCTAACTTAATATACCCAAAATAAACTCTTGTTTTCCCAATGCCCCACAGCCTTTTCCTATCCAATGTTCAAATCTCAGTAAAGGTCTCTACTATCCATCCATAGCTTGTGCCAAATACCTAGGAGTAAATCTTAGTTTGACTTCTTTCCCTCATCCTTAGAGTGTAAATCAGTCAGAGAAAGACAAATACCATATGATTTCACTTATATGTGGAATTTAAGAAACAAAATAGATAACCATAGTGGTGAAAAAAAAAAAGACGGAGGGAAACCAGACTCTTAAGTACAGAGGTCAAACTGAGGGTTGCTAGAAGGGAGGTGGGCAGGAGGGATGGGCTAAATGGGTGATGGGAATTAAGGAGAGCACTTGTTGGGATGAACACTGGGTGTTGTATGTAAGTGATGAATCACTAAATTCTACACCTGAAACTAATATTGCACTGTATGTTAACTAATTGCAATTAAAATAAAAAATTGAAAAAAAATTATCAATTTACCTACAAAATGAATCTCTAAATCATTCACTTGTCTTCATATCCATCACAATTATGTATTCCTATTACATAGAGCACTGCAATTGTCTTCTAAATTCTGCTTTCCAGACATAGACAAACCATTCTCCTTAATGATTGTTAAAAACAAACAAACAGATCATGTTACACTGCTGCTTAAACACCCCGGAATGCCTTTTCATTTCCTACAAAACCTTTATAATCCTGTTCTACCTCTCTAACCACCTCCCCCCCCCCCCCCCACAGGACAGGAGATGTCCTGTACTTAATCAAAATATTCAAGATGCACCTTCTTTGTCTCTTCCTTGAATGGGCCAAGCTCTTCCCTGCCTCCTGGCTTTGCCCTTGCTGGTGCTGTTGTCCAAAATGTTTCTCCTCCGAGTCTTTGCAGGTCTTGTTGGTTCTCATGCTCAGGAACTCAGTGGTCATTTCTATAGGGAAGTCTTCCCTGACCACCTTATCCTTCCCCAGTTATATTTTTGGTACTTGTCTATGTATGTATATTGTATACATATATGTTTTCTTGTTTATAATTTGTCTTCCATCATAAGAATGTGATCACAACTTCATTACTAATATCTCTGACCTATAGTTCAGGGCCTGGCTCATAAAAGGAGCTCAATAAATAGTTATTGAACTATTTAATGAATATATTTGATTCATTAAGGTAACTTAAATAAAAGAGGATAACAATAATTACTACTTTCTCTCACATAGGCCATGTGAGTGGATTTATTTGGGTTGTGAGGCAAAAAGAAACCCATTTTCATTCTGCCCTCTTAGCACCCGAATAGAAGACCAAACCCTAATAACATGGTCTTATATTCTCTGATATTCTGAAAGTCTAAGTGGTTCTATAACATTCCTTGTTTCTTAAAAAAAAAATATATATATATATATATATATATATGTGAACGAGGTATTAAAATTCAAGCCAGTAAGTGTTGTGTGCAAACTTTAAAAAGTGGTATAGCTTGAATAAACATCACCAAATCAGCAGATGGATAGCAAAGCAATATTTCCTGAACAATTAAAGAAAGGGATTCAGGATAAGACTTACTTGCCTAAGCAGGTTTTTAATGCATATAAATTTGTTTTGTTTTGGAAGAAGATGCTTTTTAGAAGACTTATTTATTATAGTTCAAAACACATATTTAATTCTATTTTTATCACTTTTTTCTACAGTTCCCTATTTTTACAAATGACAATTCCATTTTTCATCTTACTTTTTCTAAGTTATATAAATCTTACACTTGGGAGGAATTATGTATGTATCTGTTCATCTACGCAACAAAAGTGTTCTGCTTCATAATTTAGCATATACATAACTAACACTGATCAGTTCCCAGAACATAATTATCAAACTTCCCATTTATAGGGAAAAGCAGAGTTAGTTTCCGAATCTCTCTTGTACCTTACATTGGCTCTAACCTTTTTCCATTCCAAAATGGAAGGATCTCCTGTCTTACTTAGTTATATCTTGAATTCAAACCACCTATTCTTGCCTGTGTCTATTTCTATTCACTACTTATAATAATGTCAGGCTTGCTGCTGGTTCAGACTGTTTCACATATGAAGAATACAAACTGTGGTGGCCTTTTTGCTAAAGCAGTAGTCTTAGGTGTTTGGCCAGCATTAGCACCAGTGGTAGTAAGAATTAGAAGATAAGCAGACTCTGTCTCCATATCAAGCTCAGAAAAGGGGATTTCAGCCATATTGTCCAAAGACATTTAGGTTAAAATAATTTTGATTATTGTTCTCAGTCACCTCCACAAGGTGTTAGGTAGGCCCTTCCAGGATGGCCAACAAAGGACAGGTCTGAAGTCAATGCAAAGTGATAAATTTAGATTTCAGTAGAGGCTACCATCGGAACATGCTACTTATGGTGAAGTGGCTCAGGATATTAGTGGAGTCTTCTCAGTGGAATGCACACTTGGCAAATGGGTGAATTTGGGCTCAAGGGGTGACTTATCACAGAATCAGATTAGTCTCTTAAGACATGAAACCCTTTCAATAGATTTTGATACAATAACTTGAATACATCCTCTCCCTATTGGGGCTTGGAATAACTAACTTAATAGGCCTTAGACATAAAGGTCACAAGCTTGTTGGTCAGTTCTTTCAGTTTACAACTTCAGTCACTTCACTTCCCGGAATAAAATTAATCCCCAGCAAGGTGGTTCACATGATTACATATTTCTCTTCCTTTTGATTCAATTCTGAAGCCAAATAGTTCTTTTCAGTTTTTTTACTCTTCCTTAATCTGGGCCTTGATATATGGCCATCCTGTTCCATGCTAAATCATGTCTCTATTGGTGCATTCTGGAAAGAAGGTGAGTATATATCTTGACTCCTTCCCTTCCTGCAGAGCCGATGCAAGGATGCCAGTTCAGTCCACATTTCTTGCTACCACTAGTACTACATATCAAAGGGTGAAATACCTTTGACAAACGCGATGCGAAAACAGACAGACAAAAAATATACTATATCCTTATTTCAGGAAAACAGAACCTGCCCAGTTTGACAAACTCACAGTGCTTCTTAAAAAAATAAAACAAAACAAAAACAAAACAAACAAACAAAACAACTTTGTAGGACCAAGATCTGTTTTAGCTGAGTAAAACACAATACCATGCATGATAAAATGTGACAACTACAAACGATTATAGATCAAAAAAAGAGCCTCAAAATACATGAGTTAGAGTTAAATATAGACAATGTGACAAAAGTAGTAAAAGATCTTAACAGCCCTCTTTCACCACTTAGAGAACAGCACAAGACAGCCTGGTATTGGTATAAGAAAGACAAATGGATCAATGGAACAGGATAGAGAACCTAGAAAAAGACCCATATATATATATATATATATATATATATATATATATATATATATAGTAAATTGATTTTTTTTTTAATTTTTTTTTTCAACGTTTATTTATTTTTGGGACAGAGAGAGACAGAGCATGAACGGGGGAGGGGCAGAGAGAGAGGGAGACACAGAATCGATAACAGGCTCCAGGCTCTGAGCCATCAGCCCAGAGCCCGACGCGGGGCTCGAACTCACAGACCGCGAGATCGTGACCTGGCTGAAGTCGGACGCTTAACCGACTGCGCCACCCAGGCGCCCCTAGTAAATTGATTTTTGACAAAAGTGTCAAGACAATTGAATGGGTAAATATGAAAGTTTTTCTAACAAATGGTGTTGGAACAACTAGACACAGTCCTGGGGGAGTAGGGAAGGAAATATTGTTAATGTTTATCTTATATCATACACAAGAAATTACCTTGAAAGGAATATAGACCTAAATGAAGATAAAAGCTAAACTATAAAATTTCTAGAATAAAACATAGAAGAAAATCTTTTCCTTGGGATACGCAACGATTTCCTTGATAGGGCACCAAAAACATGAACCATGAAAGAAAACCGATATATTGGAGTTAATCAAAATTCAGATCTTTGGCTCTTTGAATGCCAATATTAAGAAAATTAAAAAGCAAGCTATGTACTTGAATATTTTCCAAACATTTTCCCAAATATATTCCCCAAACATATACGTGACAAAGGATTTGTTTCTAGAATATATAAAGAAATCTTACAACTCAACAATAGGAAATCAAATCTATAGAATGATCCAAAGAAGTGAGTAGACGCTTCAAAAAAGAAGATATACAAATAGACAAGCATATGAAATAAGCTTTAGTCATCAGGAAAATGTAATCAGGAAATCATTAGTCATCAGGAAAATGTAAATGAAATCATAAGAAAAATCACTACACACACATTGGAATGGCCAAAATTAAAAAAAAAAAAAAAAAAACAACTAAAAATCCACGTGCTGGTATAGATGTAGAGCAACCAGAGCTCTCATACACTGCTGGTGGGAAAACTGTGGAAAACTTTTTTTTTTCCCCTGCAGAATGTGAAACATATACTCAGGGGACAAGACAGTCATCTGTTTCCTAGGTATACACCCAAGAGAAATGAATCCATATATCCACACAAAGGCTCACATTCAAATGGTGATGGCAGCTTTACTAGGAATAGCTAAAAGCTGTAAATAACGCAAATGTCCATTGACAGGTAAAACCCAGCATTAAAAGAGATCAAAATACTGATAATTGCAACAAAAGTGATAGGTCTAAATTCACTATGCTGAGTGACAGAGGTCAGATATAAAGATCACATACTATATGATTCCATATATATGCAATTTCTAAAAATGAGAATGTACTTAGAATGACTAAAAGCTGACGTTGACTTTAGACATGGGCAGAGAAGGACAGATGAACTACAAAAGGACCTGATCTTTTTCTTGAAATATTGAGAATGTTCTGTATCTTGATTTTTCAGATGTTGTCAGAGGTGTATCCATTAAAACTCATCTAATTTTATACTTTCAACAGGTACAGATTATTGTACATAATTATGCCTCATATAGTTGCATATATGGGTAGCAATGTTAATTTGTGGGTGGCAATGTTAAGTGGGTTGATTTATGGGTAGCAATGTTAGGGTTTAAATTTGTAATTTTCTGGATCCAAAGCAATCTTGTTAACTAGCATCTATTTCTCTTTATATGTTTATGTAACTTCATGATTTAAGTTCAGAGTTTTGTTGATGTGACAAAACTACACTGGACACATTCATTCCTGCCATCTCCATCATAGCTAGTCATCGATGTGCTATGAAACTATGAGCTTTTACTTTATGAGAATGTGTCAGGTTGGCATTATTCCAAGCTGCTTAATCTATTTTGGTTTTCATCATTGTGTGTGTACCGATAAGCCGTTCAAAAATCCATGATGGAGTGGGAAAGGAAATAAACTTATTTTATCCTCACCTCTACTCTCTGTTCTCGTCATCCTAAGGCAGTTACATCTAATGCAAATAGGGTCTCCCTATGTCCTGTGCTCCTCATCTGATAAAGCATTCTTTTACATTATACAGTTCTGCATTACAGTGTGGTTAAATACAATTAGTTTAATATCCTGCCAGAGATAATAGATCTTTGCACTTGCAGAAAATCTTTTATGTGGCTGTTGGTTGTATATATATTTTAAACTTGCCCTTTAAAGTAAAATGTTGTAGTTGGTTTTCTTTCAAATGTCTATTTGTTTTATGATTTAAAAATGCAGACAGTCATAATTTCATTTTCGTCGTTGGAAATAGTGTTTAATTATAAAGTAATTCTTCCTTGTCTTTCACAGAAAAATAATCAATAGAGTTTTTCATATGGTAAAGGAGGCAGAGAGTACAAACAAGGTGGTGACTATTACTGTGGCAACACGTTTGTATTTACTCATTTATTGAGTTTTTCTACCAGATATTTTCAACATAGAATATTAAAAAGCTGTGATCTTCTTTCTTGGTTTTATTTATATCACATTTACATATGTTTAAATTTAATTCTGTGTTTTTCCACAGAGAACTGAATTGCTCTTTTTACTGCTATTAAAAATTGTTTTGAGGGTTTCAAACCCATTTTTTGTTGTAATCCTTGCAACTTTTAAAAGCAGTATATCTGGGAAGAGATATTTTTCTGATCACCTGATTTTGTAAGGGTATATAAACTTAGAATTCTGAAAAAATATTCCCAAATTTTGTGTTATTCTCGTCTTTCCTCATTGCTTGCCTTTATTTTTTAAAGTCCATTTTCATAGCTCTGGTTCTGATTTTCACTTTATTTGTTCTTGCCTTTGTTTTCTCCTTGACAAAGTTTGTGCCCAGCCTGGCTTCTCTAGCTCTGGGCTAGGAGGAGCCCTAGTGTGGTGAAAGGAACAGGGTCTTAGAGTCCCAAAGAAGTGAACTTGTAACCTAGTTCCACTACTGCCTAGTTGTGACCACAGGTGAGCTGTTTAATTAATTATGCTGATGTTTATGTATCACACGAACTAACAGTAGCCAAATTACAGTGTGGTTTTGAGAATAGAATGGGGATTTACAGGTAAAACACCTGGAGAGTAAATACTGGTTCCCAGTGCTTTATGTTTGTTCTTCCCAGCTACTCTGACTACCAACCCTTCATCTTCATTTATCCATTTCAGTGATTCCAAAGGACACCATTCCTGATTTTTAGCTGATTTCTAGATTTCAAATTACTCTCATTTCTTTCACTGCACTTCAGTTGTCTAGCATTTCCCTGTGGTAATTATTTTATTATCTACAATGTGAAGTTGACCTCAGTAGGGGTCACAGTCCTTATCCTTTAGTTATTATTTTTCCATATGTAGTAATCAAGTATTTCATGTTGAACTTCCAAAATTTAATTGATGTGTGAGAGTCATTATTCACTTTCTGTTTTATTTGTTCAAATGACAGAACGGGAGTTAGAAATTGAGAGAATAATATTGATAAGATTGAGCAAATTCTTCAAAGGACATTATGTATATTCTATATGCTGCATTAATTCCTAAATTATTAAGGTTTTGAGTTTAATAATTATTATTATTCTATAAAAAATAGTAATTTCAAGAAATGTAATAAAAAAGCCTAAAATTGAACACTTAGTTTGGGTTTATGGGGCAGTATTCTCTAAGAGTTAGCATAATTATCTAATGTTATTATTGTTAACTATATTCAATAATTTTAATTTGCACTCTATTTCCTAGTTTCATTGTAAATATTTAATAGGCAAATGGGACTTTAGACACAAATTCAAACTAAAATTTCTGAAGTACTTATTTAGACATGCATCCCCAGACATAGCACAGTATTCCTTAATTCATTATTGCTGTAGACAATATCTTAAAAAACTTATGAGAACTGATTTTCATGAAAAGCACTTAAGATAATTCATAGTAATATGTGTGTGTGTGTATATATATATATATGTGTGTGTGTATATACATATGTGAATATATGTATGTATATATATGTGTATGTGTATATATATGTATATATATATACATATATATTTAAATAATAATGATGAGGAAGCATCACAAATTTTGCCAATCACAGTGTACAGAGATAGACTTACTTGCCAGTTTTGTTTGGGGAGAAAAGAAAACATAAAAAGGAAAGAAGGCCAGATGAATACTTTTGCTGCAATTAGTGGTGATGCATGTAGTGAACTGCTAAGTATCCATGACTAATCGAGATAGACAAGGCTGTCCCTTGCTAATCACAAAAGATATTGGCCTGTCCATAGGAGAAAGGAGTGATTATATCAAAAAGAACAGTCAGCTGTTACCAGGGCAAACTCTGTCAGAAGTGTCTGTGAATGATAAGACAAAAGGACAGAGATGAAATTAAAAGCAGTATTAACTACCTTTAAATAAGAAGGCATTTTTATGTGCTCGTGTATTGCATTGAAAGATGCTTTGTTTTGTTTTCTTTTACAAGATGTATTTTTTAAAGAAACATACTTTATTATAAATTCATGAAATTCATTGTCATAAAAATTAATCATAGTAATTGTTTCCTACAATATTGTAGAGCACTTCAAACTTTATCATTATTTTATATTTTCTACATAATCTCTAAGTGCTAATTACAGCCAAATAGCATATCAAGCACAGAACAAAGGATGAAGCCAAATGAAGCAGGTGGATTGAATTTTTGTCATAAGGTAATGAAATTCTGTTTGGTTTTGGTCTACCATTATTTACGTAAACACATGATTAAGTCTTAGTTGATAATTCATAAATGATTATTTTCTGCCAAATATAGGTTTAACTTTCAAGTTTTGCTGTTGTTGCTGAGACTTCTGTTTGGAAATTATCTCTGAATTCAGTGAATACTTTTTTTTTTTAGGAATCAGTAGTTGGAAATTAACTTTTTCGTGGGCTGTCACTGAATCTCTCATTGTAGTCTGCAAATTTCCTCATTTTTCAGTTCATTGTGTAAATCTAGCTAGTCAAGAAATAACACAAGAATTCATAAAATTTCAGTTATTTATAAAGAAATATATTTTCAAATTTCAGAGCTCTAATAATATGTTTGGTGAAAAAAATTATGTTGAAGGGAGTAAAAATTAACCGAATTTCAAGGAAATTTTTGTTTTTACTTTTTTCTATAGAATGCACACAGTTACAGAATAACTTCAGTAGACCCGAAAATACAAAGTACAAATAATATTGTCAAAGCATGTACATACCATACCAGACATTGTTGTAAATAATTAACTGAACCGTCGCATCAACACTGTGGTGGGTTCTGTTTTTCTCTTTAAGTTTCTTTATTTAGAGAGGGTGGGGAGAGTGTGTGTGTGCAAGTGGGGAATGGGCAGAGAGAGAGGGGAGAGAGAGAATCCCAAGCAGGCTCTCCCTTATAAGCACAGACCTTGACAGCCTGACGTGGGTTGGAGCCAATGAACCATGGGATCATGACCTGAGCCTAATTCAGACATTTAACTGAATGAGCCACCCAGGCACGCTGGTAGGTTCTGTTTTTATTCTTGTTTTACACAGGTGGGAACTGAGACAGAAGAGACTCAATACTTTCTTGAGTTCACATAGCTATTATGATAGAACAGGAATTTAAATCTATACAGTCTGGCTTCAAAGTCCACAAGTTTCATTACCAAAATATTTTTCCTGAAGCAATTACAAAGTTGTGTGACTAGAACTCAGTAGGGTAGATAAGCTTGATTTAGACTGTTATGAAATAAATAGAATGAATGGGTGTATCCTTTGATTTTTTTTTCTTTCAATGATTCCTGTAAGTCAGCTCCAAAGAAAGGACTCTAGAGACTAGGCATAGATTTTTGGTTGGCTGATACAACTTTAAGTCTTATTAAGACACAAGGGGATTGATATAAAGTGAAAACCTCAACTAGCTCACACCAAAATTCCTTTGACTGTTTACTTTAACTGACTTACAGCATTTATTCAATTCTAAAACCTTATAAATTTTAGAACAATTTCTGGGTACAAAGGGGTTTAACCAAAATACTAGGAACTCATTGAATTTAAGACACAAGCAAAGTTTGTAGATGGGAAAACACAGTGCTGCTAATCAACCAATAGTGCATCATTATAGTTTGTCAGCAAGTTGCTGATGCTCAGGGGATTGCCCATGACTGTGACCAAAATCATTTTGGAGAGGGTAGGGCAATGATGAATAATATGAACTCTCCTGAGATTGGTGGTTGAACACTTGATCTTATGAAAGTTTATTTTTCCATTTATTTTTTTCCATTTTCAATGGGTATTTTTCCCTCAACCTGAAGAAACTCCACCCTATACATCAAACTGTCCAGAACATGGGCTTTCTGGTACAGGTACTGGAGGCCTTGTTCTATAGGTGACCAATATCTTCTGGCAGGGTCTTCACTTTGCCTTTCATAAAATCTGAGCCAGGGACCACCCACGGTTTTCCTTAAGATGTTCTCCGATAGGCAACACTGCATTGATACCTGAAAGTTCACATGACCACATCCTTCAAGTGCGGTCTTGGTAACTGGTGTTTCCTCAACTGGTCGCTAATATCACAAGAAAATCCAATATAATCTGCCTTCTCTCCCACAGAGTGAATTTGGCAGAACTGCAGTGAAAGATGCCTTGATAGAGCCCCTATGCTCCTGGCTCCTAGAGTTGTTGCATGTAGTTCTTTTATTCCTTAAATAAACCTGAGACATATTTTAATTTCTCTGAAAAAAGCCAATGTCCTGGAATCCCCTACACATTTGTTAAAAGGTGCTATTATCTTTCAAAAATTTAATTCTTCCTATTCTCCCTATTGGAGTTATAGGTGCCCCCGGTGCCCAGTGAGACCCTCTCATTGCTCTTGGAGGCCACCTCTATGCATCAATAAGCATGCTTTACAGAGTCTTCACCAAAATTTGTTCTTTTAATTAGATGCGCACTCAGGGTTTTTAGACTCTGGTTACATTTCACTTGACCTTCAGATGGTTTTACTTCTTACTAACCTACTTCTACAAGTTGGATTATCTTTTTTGTCTGAGACATGTTTCTGAGAACTTTTACTGTGTTAATTAACCTAGTATTTTTAGCATCCATGGAAGTAATTCTTATAACTACCAACATTTTACAGATGAGGAAACTGAAATATAGAAGAATTATATAACCTACCCTCAGCCACCAGTAGTAAACCAGTTTTGCCTTCAGGCTATTTGGGCATATAGTCTGTGCAACCAGGTATCCTACTGTGAGAATGGAAGGTGGATTTATAATTGGGGTCAAGTAGTTGAGGTAGTTAACTACTGATGGTCTCAAGTATCCTCTATGATTCCCTTGCAGTAGAAGGTTCATTAGGATGGAGGGCTGTGAAAGAGATGTGAAGGAAGGGGCAAAGTTTTCATCAGACACTTCCCATTGATGTGATTTTTCCTATCAGAAAACCACAAACTGTATTATAAAATGACAAGCACCTGGGTGGCTCAGTCAGTCAAGCATCTGACTTCAGCTAAGGTCGTGATCTTGTGGTTCATGAGTGGAGCCCTGTGTCAGGCTCTGTGCTGACAGCTCAGAGCCTGGAGCCTGCTTCAGATTCTGTGTCTCCCTTTCTCTCTCTGCCTCTCCCCCACTAGCTCTCTGTGTCTCTCTGCCTCTCAAAAATGAATAAACCTTAAAAAAATGGCAGGGGGGTTGAGGATATTGAGGGAAAGTGGTTCAGGTGAGCATACATCCAGGGTGAGCAAAGAAGAGAAGCATTGAGATGATTATTGGAATAGAAATGAAAATTCTCACTTTGTGAGAATTTTTTCTGCATCTGAGAGATTTTTGTTCATGTTTAATTAGAAGGAGATATGTAAATCTTGGAGAATCCAACACTGTGGATGGTAGACTCTGAGTTTTCTGATCCAGGATGTCTGAAAATAAAGGAAATGATAAAGGAGGTATAAGGCTGGTTGGAATCTTGAAGGAGGATGGGTTTGTGAGAGGAAAAGTAATTTGTGACATAGGCATCACATGATGTTACCTCCAGGTTTCAGCCACAATATAGGCACAGAACAGTTAGGCAATGGGGGTTCTTCAGATAAGTTGGTCATGGATCTACCACAGGGATCTCATGTTTTTCTGCCAGAAGGACATGTCAGGCCTTTTGCTTAAAGTGATCTTTAAGCAAATCTTCTCTGGATTTAGTTATAGGCTGTTATACATGTCTGATTAGTCTGTGGTTGTTTATAACTTGAAATAGATGGGGAAAATGTGCAGTGATTCCTATGACAAGATTTTAAACACAAGGAGAATTGTCAGTCAATCTTTTATAGGGCTTCCTTTTTATTGCTTGTAAATTCTTCTGCCAAAATCAAGGACTAAAAGAGGAGTTCTTTTTTTTTTTCTTTCTCTGAAGACAGTATGCCTAATCCTGTATTACTTTGACAACGTTCTCCCTAATGATTTCTTTATAGCTTAAAAGCTCTCTGAATATATTATAAGGAGTCACTGGGCACAAGCTGTATAAAATAGTTATGCAAAATAATTACCAAGTCCAGGATGTTCTTAGGTTCAGTTCATTTGTTTTACTAACAACAGACTTCTGCTTTGGGACCAGAGTTCTGATCTCCTACTTCTATCTCTCAAATATATCACAGACCCTCTAATTCACCCCATCTCCATTAATGCCCCTTTGCTCAGGCCACCATCATCCCTTGCCTGGAATCCTGCAATAGCTTCCTAACTGGACTTCATCTTGTTCTTCCTCTTAATATTTCTCTAAACTACAGCTAATGTCATCTTTCTAATGAAGAGGGGTAGTATCTCCATTTAAAGTCTTTCAGTTCTTCCCTATTTTGCTTAGTAATAAAGTACAGGGTCTTTCTAGATCTCCTTCTTTATCTCTGTAGTCTTCTATCTCAATACAAATGTTTCTTTATTAGAAAATGGTTCTGCCTCTCATCTCTTTCCTGTTTCCTGCCGCCTGGCTGATTCCTGATTCCTCTTTCAAGTTTCAGGTTGGATGTCACTTCCTATAGGAAGACTTTTTATTCTCTTTAGATTAATTTAGGTTTTCCTCCTTTGTGTTTTTAAGCACCATGTACTTATTTTTTTTTTTAATTTAAACTGTTTAAAAGATTTTGAAATCCCTTGCCTCTTTCAAAAGAATATGAGATGCTTGAGTCCAAGGTCCACATCTATCTCTGGTATTGAACCCAATGACTGGCACAGAGTAGGTGACCATATGTTTCTATAAATTGAAAGTGATTTGATATTACCCTAGAGCAATCTTTCTTAGCTCTCTTGGGTAAAGAAGACATACAACATCAATTTTAAATGGTTTTCTAGACATAAAGGCTGGGTTTATTCTGAAATAACTTGGAGATTGTCTGATATATTAAGCAGATTTCTGTGTCCCCCTCAGTCAGAAAACTTCCTGATCCAGGTGTCCAGAAGCATTCTGCCTATCTTAAATGTCTACAGTGGGTTTTTCACTCACTCAGAAATGTTCCTGAACCAATTTTTCAGAGATATTTAGCCTATCTTTAGACCATCTGTCTCTTGCTTTTATCTCCCCTTATCTTTGGTTTTCACCTTCTGACTCTTTATGCTTTGTCTTGCCGACACACCCACGTCCATAAAGATTGAAACTTTTTCTCTAAATAGTGCTCTGTGTTTTGGAATCAAAAATTCCACATATAAATCCCCTTAGGTAACATATATATAAACAGAAGTAAATCAAAAGAGTTTATGCAAATACATATATACTTGAGGAGAGACATGTAATCTCAGGATTGGGAGTTGTAAAGAAATTATGTGTGATTAGGCAGTAGGCAACACAGGCAGAAATAGCCAGAGGTCGGTAGCTGCCGTTTCAGGATATCATAAAATTTTACAACTATCCCAAAACATAAATGCATTTTTTACCAATGGTAAGTCAGATTCAAAGCAAATGATTACAAAATTTCAAATTATCTGAATTGTATTTTTTATTTTAAATACTGATTTAACAAATGTTTAAAAAATGAAATTATGGAGGTTCTGTACACACTGATTCATAGACAGATCTTATGCAAGCGTAGTTGTAAGTGAGACAAATAAGAAGTAAGGTTATGGTTTTATACAGGTAGTTTCTTTTCTTTTTTCGTTCCTTTCATCTGTAGTATTTGTATCTTCTTTATTTCTCCCAAGACAGCCCTTGGGCAAGTGACATTTCAAGACGCCACCAGAAGACAGATAACAGCATCTGATTACTTTAGGGTTAATCGTTAGCAACATGGTTGTACTAGTGACATTGTTTATAGTGTTCAATTAAATGCCAATTTAATGACACTCCACATTTAAACAGCACTGCTGAGCTTTTATGTAGTTCCAGCCCAGAGGATTGACCAGCTGTCCACCCTTGCTGACCCACACATGCCTTTCTTTGTATCTTTCAAGGATGTAGGTAATTGCTAGTCCTGAAAGAGACGCAAACAAACTATTTTCTGGCTGTATTCACAATGTCTTTCTTAATAGGAAATGAATTGGCACTCTTCATACTGCCAAATATCCAACAGAAAACTGGGTTTAGGTATTTATGTGGAAGGAATTTTGTTTCATGAAGCCTTGGCTGGATATTCCACTCTAGATTTGCAGCTTTTCATCATACCTTGCATTCTGAGAGGAGTGATGGCAGCATTACTCCCAACTAAGCAGCTGCAGGATTATCTCTTCCACCCAACCAATTCACTTGGGCTTTTGGAAATAGGTTTTCAGACCTGAAAAGTATTCCCATTCCAAGGGTGAGAGCAAATAAACTGAACTAGCACTCATATTCAGCCAGGATGAGACTGTCAGCCCCTGATAATTTGCATCCAAAGAAACCAATTTGAACCGAAGTGCTGCTACTGAAAGGTGTCTTTTACTAATAGAATCCAATAAATGTGTGATTTTTCTCATTCATTCAAATATCCTCAGGTGAAAGAAAATAAAATTAAGGTCATTTTGCCCACAGCCTCACAAGCTGCTTGTTCAGATATATTTTGGAGATGACCTCCACTAGGAATGTATGTTGAAGTTATCTATCCCATCCCCCTCCCTATCTCTTTAAACAAATATAGAATGCCATGCCTGTGGTGTTTTCCAATGATGTAGATATGCAAGAGATAGTCTCCTCAGAGGACCTCACAGTCTAGTGGGAAAGAAATAAATAAACAGAAGAGTATAATGTAGTGTGAATATGACTACAATGAAGTGGTATTGCACTGGGTGAAATAAAGGAGGGTGATATTCCTGTCAAAACAATATAGGAAAAAAAGAATTAAAGAAAACACATGCAGAAAAAAAAATGGGTTGAATCACAATCTGAGGTAATTTCAGCTGTTGGCTCATATAGCTGTATCATCAACTTCTAGAATATAAATTTGGAATGTACCAAACATACCTATGAGTAAAATCTGTGTGAAAGAATAGTATAAATTTGAGTAATGTGAGAATTAAACATCTCATGTGAATTTCTTAATACAGCATACAGCAATATCTGAGCATTTGTAAACATTCCATATAATTAATCAGTAACTAATATTAATGGAAAATGAGCAAATATTTTTTTATTAAGAATATATATTTTTATTAAGAATGTATATCTATATTTACATATCTATAGCTATAGCTATATATGGAGCAACAGACACAGAAAGAAAGAGATAGTCGTATATTATATATGTGATATTAATACTACAGGACAGTGCTTAAGGAATCCTATTTTATGGCAAACCACATTTTGATAAATATTATTATAGCTAAATTATAAAAAGAGGCAAACTGTACTTCAACACACTGGTTTACCGAGGGTATGCCTTTGTTTTCTACCACTTCTAGCTATTCAAGTGAGAATTTAATTAAATGTTTCTTACTTGAATAAATAATCTGATAAAATGAGATCAGTGATGGCTAGTGCCTGGAGGGGACTGTCTTTGGTGATTGATAGTTCTGTGAATACAATGCTGAATCTTATTTTACAGTTGTATTCCGACCCTTAAGTAGTGTTTGATCTCAAGCAAAGCCATTCTGAATGAGAAGACTGAAATCAAAATTTTGGGAATGGAGCATAGTAATCTGGTCATTTTGCTCTAGGATTTCAAGTCAATTACTAGAATTAATATTTCTTAATTTGTGAAACATTGTCATCATAACTCCATGTAAAATTTCTTCCTTGTTTAATTTTATTCCAATTCCTATTTCCTATTCCTTCTTTGGTAACCGTGTAATGAGGTCGATTTAGATCTTTGAATATGCATGTATCTTTGAAGACTTCTCAGTGTTCTTGATACTACTAATGTGATTTTGTTAAGTACATCTTATAAGTAATATTGTGTTGTAACAGTATCCTCTTTCTTACTTGTTTCACTCAACACTAGGTTTCAGATGTATTCATATGGAGTTCATTTATTCTAATTGATCCATAGTTCCCATTATGTGTAGCCAAGAATGTCATTTTTGTAACTTAATTTCACTAAACGTTGTCATACTGTTCTTCATGAGGTCGGGGACCATTTGCACTCCCACCAAAAATGCATTGTGGATTTCATCAACATATTATTTACAAAGGAAGAATTTTTCATAAAACACTTGTACAGATTTCTGTAGAAGTAAGTCTCTGTAGTGCATGTTGTATATATTTAAGCAAAACAAATTGGTAGGTCTTATGTTGAGGAGATGTTCAATAAATATGTATTTTTTTAATAAATGAATTAAGGGCGTGGACTTCTGGCTCTGTCACTTGTGAACTGTGTCATCTTGGGCAAATTCCTGAATTTCTTAGTTCCCTCATCTGTAAAATAGATATAATAATACACATTATTAGATGGTTAAAAGATTATAAGCAGTAGTGATTGAGAAGATTTAGTAAAATATTCCAAAATAATAAACATTAATTATTTTTGTTATTATTTTTCTTCTAATTGTTGTTATTTAGTAGTGCCATAGAGATCCATATGTAACTATAAAATTAAGCAAGTTTTGAAAATGAAGGCAAACATACACAGTATATATCATCTCTCCGTTACAGTGTTCCCAGGAGAACACCTTTGGTGTTTAAATACCTAAACTTCATAGAGTCTATGCAATTCTCAATACATTTTTAAGCAGATGTTTACATAGGAAATTTTATATTCATATGTAGAAAAAAATACAACCATTTTGGGAAAACACGGTGTATGAAAGCATTTAGGTTACATTTCAAATACAATTAGGAAAACACAACAATCCCATACAGATATTTTGAAAAGAGGAGCATGCGTCAGTGAAAGACACGTGCATGTATTGGAGATATTTCTGGCTGCAAGAGCCAGCATCATACTCGTTGCAAACCATTCTCTGCCCATGTATTTGTCCTAAAGGTGTTTCCAGTTCAAACCCTTTCAAAGTTAACCCTTATTTTAAACTAGATTCACATGAGTCTCCCCAAAATCAAGAAAATATCAGAGAAAGTAACTATTAAAAAAATAAATGAAAAAAAAAAACACAGTATAGTAGAAAAGATATTACTATACACAAAGGCAACTCTTTGGTCTATCCATATCAATTATTTGGTAATCAGGAAACAATGTTTTAATCATTTTATTCCCAAGCATATTCATATGGGAGTTTTCCGTGTTTTATCTACATTTAGGAAATAAGTGTTTGTTTTGTTTTGTTTTGTTTTGTTAACTAAAGCATCTGTAAGTAACACCTGCAGCCTATAATATTTGAGAGGGGTCTTCTTTAACTAAATACACAATTATTCTACATTCATTAATGTTATAAGCATGTATTGCTAAGCTCAGGTGTTCATTCAAACAAGGGACTCTCAAGGTTAAACTTCACTAGCTGTATAATACATCAACCTCTGCAATTTGGAACTACTGTGTAATGCATCATTATCCCTCCCTTTTCACATATCAGAACAACTGATTTTCAGGAATGTATAACTGACCAATATTAAATATAAATTCCTATTCTAAGACAAACTATGAAGAAAAAACTACAATTAAATGAGAAGAAAAAAGTCTAGTAATTGTAGTCTAAACTTCCTTTTTAGTTGTTACTTGATGCAATAAATCTCTACCAATTCTCTTTTTATTTGGACTTATTTGCTATGACTATGTGTATCAGCCCTTAGATTCTCAATTTAATTGAACTGACTGTACTTGTAAGCAATGATTACAGGCAGTTTTATTTTTATTTCCCATTGACCTTAAAATATACCATGTGGAATTACTTGTTTCCCTGCCCCTGATGGAAACTTATGTAGATTCCATAACTTTTCTCATCTTTCTTATGTAATAAAAGTTCTCTAGTTTCTTCAAATCACAATTCAAAAATGAAAATGTCCAGTCCTATGTAAAATAAAAATTTCCAAAATACATAAAGAATTCATACAACTCAATATCAAAAAAAATCTAATTAAAAAATGGGCAGAGGAACTGAATAGACATTTATTCAAAGAAGACCTACAGATCACCACCAGACACATGAAAGGATGCTCAACATCATGAAGTATCAGGGAAATACAAATCAAAACAAGATATCTCAAAATTAGATACCACCTCACACCTGTCAGAAAGGCTATTTTCTAAAAGACAAGAAGTAACAAGTGTTGGTATGGATTTGGAGAAAAGGGAAACCTCATGCACTCTTGGTGGGAATGCAAAATGGTTCAGCCACTATGGAAGACAATGTGGAGTTTTCTCCAAAAGTATAAGTAAATAGTAAAACTACCATACAATCCAGCAATTCCACTTTGGGGTATTTAACCAAAGAAAAAACACTAATTTGTAAACAATATATGCACCCTTGTATTCATTGCAGCATTATTTACAATAGCCAAGATATGGAAGCCTAAAGTATCCATTGATAGGAAAATGTATAAAGAATATGTGATGTATATTGGAATATTACTCAGCCATAAAAAGAATAATATGTTGCCATTTGTGACAACATAGATAAACCAACATGGATGGACCTATGTTAAGTAAAATAAGTCAGAGAAGGACAAATACCATATAGTTTCATTTATCTATGGAATCTAAAAAACAAAACAAATGACCAAGCAAAACAAAACAGAAACAAACTTGGGGTGCCAGGGTCTCTCAGTTGCCTAAGTGTCTGACTCTTGATTTTGGCTCAAGTCATGATCTCATGGTTCATGGGTTCAAGCCCTGTACCAGACTCCATGATGATGGTGTGGAGCCTGCTTGGGATTCTCTCTTTCTCTCTCTCTGTCTCTCTCTGTCTCTCATTGTCATAAAAAAATAATAAACAAACAAACAAACAAACAAACGAAAAACAGACTCATAGATACAGAGAACAATTTGGTGGTTGCCAGAGGGGATAGGGATGGAAAGATGTATGAAATAGGGAAAGGGGATTATAGGATGATTAAAGGGTACAAGCTTACAGTTTTAAAATAAATCAGACTCAGAGATGCAATGTACAGCATGGGGAATCTAGTTAATAATATTAAGAACTTTGTATAGTGACAAATGATTGCTTGCTTTATGGTGGTTATCATTTCATAAGGTATATAAATGTTGAATCACTATGTTGTACACCTGAAACTAATATACTATCGCATGTCAGCCATCCTTCAAGAATTTTAAAAAAATTCAAACATGAGTTCCAGTTTATCTTCTCCTTTTTAACCTAGCCCTTCTACTCCTTTTTCCCATTTCACCATGTATATTTTCTGACCTCTTTCAAAACAGAACAGAAACAGACTTGGGGCGCATGGGACAGAAGAATAGATAGAGGCAGAAGAAAAGTTCTGAACTGACTGGTACTGGTCTGATGATCTGGTAATGACTCTTTTTCCTTCTGTCCCTGACATTTTTCCAGCTGCATTTCTTTGAACAAAGTAAATGAATCCCACTCCCACTTAGTCCTTTTTTCATAATGCATCTTTCAGCTTTTTTTTTTTTTTTTCTAGGTTTTTTTTTTCCTTCAGAGAAGTTGCATCAAACAGGACTTAAGTAATCCAATGCTGGCTCTACAATCTGGTCCATGGGAAGCAATCATATATTCTTCACCCCAGTAGACTCTGCCTCCTCACCGCTGCCCCTTTTGTGTTCTACTTCAAAGCAGGAACTCAGCCCACACTTTGCATTGTATATATCTCAGGCAAAAGTAAGAAACCAGGCTACTTTATCTCCAAACTGTGAGGGTATATTTAAGGTTCTCCTAATGACAAAGAATGAAACACCCTCCATCCCTCCCACTTTTAAGGGGTAGTGGGGTGTAGGACTCATGAACAAATCGACCAATAACTACAAATAAAAGTTCTTTCCCTTGTTTTTATATTATCAATGTAGGTAAATGGTTTTAGAAGTTACCAGTTTTGTTTCCCACCATGTTTTTTTGAAGTATGTTTATCCTGAACTGGCAACTCACTTGAAATCTATTTTGATTATCTTAGTCCTTTATAAAAAAATACTTTCTTTTTTTTTAAATTTTTTTTTTCGACGTTTATTTATTTTTGGGACAGAGAGAGACAGAGCATGAACGGGGGAGGGGCAGAGAGAGAGGGAGACACAGAATCGGAAACAGGCTCCAGGCTCTGAGCCATCAGCCCAGAGCCCGACGCGGGGCTCGAACTCACAGACCGCGAGATCGTGACCTGGCTGAAGTCGGACGCTTAACCGACTGCGCCACCCAGGCGCCCCTAAAAAAATACTTTCTTATGAAGATGAAAACCGCTTTTGCAAACCTAAATATTTTTGGCATAGCATCTTCTATGTATTTGTATGGTAATCAAATAAGATAGAGTATTTGCTGTGGTTCTTCCTGTATTTATACCATGGTACTCCTAGTCATCTCTTTAAAAGAGTATTAAGCGTTTTGGGTTGTAATGTCCTTAGTTATTTTTCCTTAACAATGTTAATCACAGTTATATGATCTAATGAGACTAGGGTCTGTAGCATAGTATGATATATGCCATTGGCATTTAGTCCTAATCTGAAACAAAAGGACAAAAATGCCTCAGGGAAAGATCGTGGTCCTTTAACTGGTAAGGGATATACAAGATTTAAACATTTCACCCCGTTTTGTCTGGATTTTTCTCGTTAGGAGAATAAAGTTGACCACTTGGACTTACTATAAAAAAACATAAGAATGTCTTCATGGTTGCATCAAACATTTTGAATGACATGATTCTGGGATCTTAAGTGTGTGTGTGTACTCAAGACCCGTTTCTAGCGATACTACATCAGAAGGGTCAAGAAACTACAAGGAAATAAATAAACAATTGACAACCCTAAAAAAAAAAAATTAAAAGGACAGGGTAAGAAATGAAGACTGGATGATAGGTAACACAAGAAGATACATTTTTGCTTTTCAAAATGTATTAGGATCTACTACTTCTATGACAGAAACTGTAAATAAAGTTGATTTGTAAATTATTTACTTATTCTCCTTTTGTAGGTAAACGTTGAAATTTTAAATGGTTACATAAGTTTAAATTAGAAATGGTTTACAAAAATAAAAACACAAACACATTATTTCTCACAAGGAAAAACACCTTTTTATATAACAGGGATTCTTTTATTCCAGTGTATTCTATCCAATACGGTAAGCATAGAATAGATGTAGTTTCACTTTTTAAATACCAGCTATTTATTTTTATTGTGTTTAGAACAGCTGGCAGTTTTAGTAATAGTAGAATTATGATGGAAATTTCTGCTTTCAAATTAATCTCTTAGCAATAGATTTTTTTTTTTTTTTAACATTCAGATTCAGGGCCTGGATGGATCAGGTAAAAATGCTGCAAGTTTAGAACTTACTCCCTGATATAAAGGTACTTTTAATTCTGATTCTAATGTAGAGCTTTAATACAGTTAGGGACTTTCTGGTGGCATTAGGTCCATGCTACCTATACACTGCTAATGATTCCTACTATGCCTAAGTCATGTTTACAATGTGCTAAAATCTTTTTCTTTTAAAGATTTTCCAACTCTAGTTGTGCTGTGTGAGAAATGAAAATCTTTAACAAAATTAAAAAAAACCCAAAGTTTGGTGCCTGCATAAATGACTGTTTCACATTATGTTGCACTCTCAAACTTAACTCTTCAGTGAGCACACTTCTTGACTTTCATGTTGGTCTTTGGGTGCATATAACAGAATACAGAGATGCAAGTAATATACTGGCTGATTTATTTGAGGATTTACCTCAATTAATGCTGTGTAGAATTATAATAATCCAACTTGATGATGTTTGTACTGGCATTTGGATTAGTATAACTGGTAAATTCCACTCACTTCCTTTCCCAGATCACTACTTAGCATAGTGTTATAACATTCGCTGGTGTCATAACATTTACAGATTCAGGGCTATTTGAAATATAAGGATAAACGTAAAAGACTGAGACTCTAAAGTTCAACTATGAAATTTAGATTTAGAGAGAATATTAATTTGAAAATAGTTTAAGATACTTGCATTTACAGATAAGAAAATTGAGGTGGTGCGGATAGAACCAATAAGTGATTGATATTAGGATAACTGAGTGAACTTCACCAGAACACAAACATCTCACCTGCCACTAATCCAGGGTTCTGTCAACAACACAGGATCCAAGCATAAAGAGATAAGACAGAAATATGCTTTCCAGCCTTAAATCAGCTGAAATTTACTTAAAACAAGCATAAACTCATAAGCTATACTGCCTTAGGCCTGCTACGTTCATTCTTATTCATCAATAACACTTCACACATAGTAAATGCTTGATAAATATTTGTTGAAATGAATTAAATTTATTCAAGGATAAATATAGTGTAACACATCTCTCCAAGGCTTCACCACATTAATATCAATTCATGAATTTTACTAGCTCTGAGGCTCTACCTACTCAGTAGCAGTATCTGCCCTTTACCTAAAAAATCTGTTAATTCTCAATGA
Organism: Leopardus geoffroyi; assembly: GCF_018350155.1. Taxonomy (NCBI): domain Eukaryota; kingdom Metazoa; phylum Chordata; class Mammalia; order Carnivora; family Felidae; genus Leopardus; species Leopardus geoffroyi. Next base: position 94,845,494 of record NC_059327.1, on the reverse strand, counting down.
CCCCAGAGCAAGTAGTTTCTCATGCGCTCAAAAAAATATCACCTTTTGTTGTTTTGCTCTGAGGCAAGGATCCCCATTTATATCTCTGCTGATTGTACCTGCTATTTGAATATTGTTCCATGAGGCAATGACATCCTGCAAGAGCAGTTGTCCTACCAAATGCCAAAGAGGTTCTATGATTAGGGATGGAGATGGGGAGAAAAACTTCTCCCCACATTTCAGTGATTCTTCTCTTTCTGGGGCTGGTGGCAGCACTGCTAGGTCATACAAGCTAGAAAGTGGAGGAGACAGATAATCTTTAAAATTAGTCTGGCTCCAGGGGCGCCTGGGTGGCGCAGTCGGTTAAGCGTCCGACTTCAGCCAGGTCACGATCTCGCGGTCCGTGAGTTCGAGCCCCGCGTCGGGCTCTGGGCTGATGGCTCAGAGCCTGGAGCCTGTTTCCGATTCTGTGTCTCCCTCTCTCTCTGCCCCTCCCCTGTTCATGCTCTGTCTCTCTCTGTCCCAAAAATAAATAAACGTTGAAAAAAAAAATTAAAAAAAAAATTAGTCTGGCTCCAATCTCTGAGCTACTAGCCCAAACAGTGTGGAGTCTGGCAATGACGTTCCATCCTCTACATCCTCCTCCACTCTCTGGGGAGCATGCGCAAAAATGTCTTTCTTCCATATTCAGCCAGACAAAATTGGCACATTAAATTTCTTGAATAGGATGTTTGTAGGGAACTAGATTGGGAAAAGATTGAGATTCTAGCTTGAGATTCTAGAAGTGTCCCAGCCATGCTCCAACTTCCAACCTGACTCATTGCGATAAAATTGCAAGATTTTTCCTTCCATGATATATATTTTATACTTTTCCTTTGTATTTTTATACTTGCTTATTGATCTTAAAACAAGACATATGGTCTTGTTTTAAAAAGCTACGCAGCACTATTCAAATGTTTTTTATTCTATATGGTACATTTCTTTTGTGACGATACTGCATTATTAATAATTCTAAAATCTTGGTGATTTAAAATACTACTTCTTGCTTATGGGCTTGTGGGTCAGCTGTAGCACTGCTGGTCTCTGCTGGGCTCTGGTGGGGTGGGCTGGGCTTGGGTTCAGGCTATAAACTGTATTCAGGGATACTCCATGTTTCTTTTCATTCCAGGACTGGTGGCTCTACTGAGCATATTCTTTTTATGGCAGATGACAAAAGTACAAGCAGCAAGAAAAAACTCTCAAGTATTTTCAATGCTTCTGCCTGCATCAAATTCATTAACATCCCATTAACCAAGGGAAGTTACAAGACTCAGCCCAAAGTTAGCAGGGTAAGGATGGATATCCCTCCTACTCTACTGGGAAGTACTGCAGAGTTATGGTTAAAAAGAAAGAAAGAAAGAAAGAAAGAAAGAAAGAAAGAAAGAAAGAAAGAAAAAGTTTGAATGTAATCCTATTACAGGGAGGGGGTGAAAAGATGGAAAAATAATTCATTTTACTACAGCTGGGAATAATGACAATGACAATGGTGATAGTGATGATGATGATAGGATGAGCAAGTTCTTTTTCCTTAATTTTTAATGTTAAGCTATATTCACCCTGAGATTTTATTCTTAATGTTAAAATTCTAATAAGTTAGACTTAAAGGATTGTTTTCCTTTTCTTTCCATGAACAATTAAAGAGCATTTGAGGGGATATTTTTCTTTTAAGTGAAGAGAGAAGTACATAGAGATGCTGTGCCACCGTCAAAGAGGACATGGGACTTTGAGATGAGCTTTGAAAGTGTGTCCTCTAATTAACATCTTGACTAGCTCCCATGATCTTCTACGTGAGTATCAGAAAGAAAGGTTTGTGAGCTCAAATGTGTAATTTTAGACGAGACTCTAAAAATTTTTTTTTTTTAATATGGGACTGCAGTATTTTGTTGCTTACATAACAAGAACATATCACACTTTGGATGAAGATTTCTTCTCCCAGCTTTGCAGGTACTCCCGAAATCTGGCAGACTGAGAACAAAGCAGAAACCTTAGACATGTGAACTAGAAGCAGGAGAGGACATTATAAGCACAGACATTAGCAGGAAATCCCGTTTTGAGGTGTCGTGACTTCATGAGACATAGAGGAATAGGAAAATGAGAGTCCTCCCTCGTGTGTGAGAGAACTGGTTCTAGTACAGACACATAGTAGCTGAGAAGAAAATTCAGAGGAGGAATTCTACTGCGACTGCAGGCTCTTTTCATCTAAACCAGTGTTTAGGGAGGAATTGCAGCTTGTGTGGTTGTTGCTATTAAGTACCATTATTTTTCATGTATTAGTGTTTTACCTTCAATGTTGTAACAGAAGAGTAAACTCTGACAATTCTTTTATTCATGAAAGGAATATGGTTATCCGGCTAAATTCCTTTTGCTTAGGCTAAGATAAAACAAAATTGGTTCTATCTTAAGGAAACAAGGATGAATGATAGCTTATTGGATCAATGAAAAATTGTTGCCATTGGATAAGAATATGCCCAGTGGACAAAAATTGGCTTGGCACCTCCAAGTTTTTATGTTTCATGATATGCTACACAAGTGCTAGAATTTATTTATTGCTATCAAGTTAGAAGAAAATAAAAGTTACCCCATCAGTACCATAGAATTGTATTCCAATACTTTTCATCACCTGAGGGACATTCCACAGGCTGTGAAATTCTCAATAAAATTGTAAACCTCATTGAATTGTCTCACACTGAGTTGAATATCAATAAAACTACAATTTCATTGGCAAGCACTGGCCAGCAAAAATGGAATCACATTGATTTACATTATCATAGTTTAATATCTTTTAACAGACATTGTCCCTTAGGTTTACTTCTCAAATAACTTTCCTCTATCTTTAAACTTAACCTTTCTGTGGGACTTTATTTCTTAGGAATCTCATCTATTCCCATCAATGAATTCTGAAATTGTATTTCTAGACTTGCATTTCAGTTTCTTGATGATTTGCCTTGGATTCCTACAAGGAACTGAAATGTGGCAGGTTAAAAAATGAATCCATTCACTTCTTCTCAATATTTCCCATAATGTGCTATTCCTATTGACGTTCTCATTTCTGTAAATAAGCCTAGTGTATTAATGCAATGAATGAATGCAAATTCTATGTTTACAACGCATCAATATTTTAAACCCACATTTCCATTTATAGTCCATTTCCTCTACTGCAGAGCCTGCTAATTCCTGAATTCTTTGAAAATTTCTTCCAAATGTAACTCTTGGGTTTATTTCTTTTGCCTTCATAATTCATCTACAATAACCCACTGCTGTTTATCTTCCTTCTGTCACTCCAAATATTTACCTCTGAGGTTCCCTTCAAATGCCATTAGTTCCATTAGGTTTTTTTTTCTAGTGTCACAAACATATACAGTCTCTTAAGTGAATTTTCTTATAAACATTGCCCCTCAAATACTGTCAATCATGGTTAATCCTTTTTAAAATGATCAACTCTGTATTTGTTCCCCTACTTTTGCCCCCCACGCAAAAAAACTTAGTGTCTCCTGCTGCTGAGAATGGTGTAACTTACCCTTCTATCCCAGGCTGTAATTTGTACATAAAGATGAACAATCAACACCACTAAATTTAGTCAGCAACTCAATTCAGGCTCTGTGAATTTACAATTTATTTTCTAGCAAAAACAAATGTCATATTTTTCTTCCAATGGTTATGCAATTGAAGAATTATCTAGAATCACATCAATACCCAAGAACACAAATGCACAGAAATAACTATAGATATACTTTTGCTTTGATTTATTAGAAAGCATTTCCCCCCCTAACCTGAAGAAGATATTAATGTCCTCTATTTGGCTAAGGGGCCTGTTAAAAATATTGGAGGTTGTTTTCACTCGCTGAAGAACTGGAATATTGGATAGAAGTTCCTGTCATTGACAGATGTGGTGTGAGCACCTTCCACAGAGTAGATGTTACATATCTTTTGAATGAATTAATTTGGATGACTTTTAATATTGAAAATAGTGTATTTTTGGTAAAATTAAATGAGACATTTTAGTTCATCTTAAAATTCAGTAAAACCTTGATTTGCAGATAAAATCAGAGAGATATGTAATTGATATACTCAATAATTCTTTAAGTATCCTCCATATTTACTGATATCTATTTCTCTTTATTACCCAGTCTAAACCAACTTGTATTGTTTCTCCCATGATACTTAGATTTGGACATGTGTTGAATCTAGCGAACTTATCTGCTATGAAAATAAAAATAAGTATGTTTCATTTGAGATGACCACTTATATTTTCTTGGCTATTTTTTGGGTTGCATGATTCTAATAGTACATGCCCTTCCTTAACTTCTGTTTCATGAATTGACATTAAATAAACCATGAAACTCTGGTGCTAAAATAGACAATTCAACAATTAAAGAGACAGATAATGAAGATAGCATATTTACTTTAACACTGCCTCCATTATTCTAAACCGCTTAACAACGGTAATAAAATATTTTAGCAAGAGTTTCCAGATGCAATAGGAATTTAATTTTCTTTTCAGAAAGGCGAACTTGTTCATAACTCACCAGAGGAGACTGGGCTTATAAGTTATTCAGTACTTCTTATTGTGATAAAATTGGGACACAGAACAATTTATTTTTTTCAATGTGGCGGACACACATAAAGCTAAATACTTGACGTACAAATTAATATGTGTGAGTTACAAATTGTTACTTTGGGAAATATAAAGTCTTGGTGGTTTCAATATTATAGATCTGAATATTTCTCTCTGCACCTTCATCATATAAAAGGTTTTGCTGATGGTTATATGTGAGTCGGTAGTGTGTAGACCATTATGCTGGCTAAGAGGCAGCAACTTTTATCCATGCTATAGTCACACCCAACCCCACTCACATGCAGGATGGGAATAGCTTTACATCTTTGCTTACTGACTGTGGAAGCCATTTAGAGTTGTCTATTGCAAGGAATTTGGAAGGTATGGATCACATTGTCCTTTAAGACCCGTTTTTGCCTAATGTTGTCCAATTTCAGTCACAGAACTGCCGCAGATATTTGAGAAACATTATGTTCATATAGCCATTTCCATTGGCTGGTTTAGTGTGAGCGGTGTTGCTGTACATGTAGTTTAATTGTGTTTTTTAAAAAGTACTCTTTTTCTTTTTATTACAGTAATGAATGAATTTAGAACCCTCAGAAGGTTTTACAAATACATAGAAGAAAACATTCCTTATTTTATTGATAACATTGAAGTGTGTTCACACTTCATAGTTCCTCATACTGTGTATATGCCTACATTTCTTACATAAAACACTTAGTGCTCATCCCAGCAAGTGCCCTCCTCAATGCCCCTCACACATTTTCTCCTCCCCCTGGCACCCCCTCTCTCATCAACCCTCAGTTTGTTCTTTGTGTTAAGAATCTCTTATGGTTTGGCTCCCTGTCAGTTTGTAACTATTTGTTTTCCTTCCCTTCCCCCATGGTTTTCTGTTAAGTTTCTCAAATTCCACGTATGAGTGAGAACATATGATATCTGTCTTTCTCTGACTCACTTATTTCATTTAGCATAATACCCTCCAGTTCCATCCATTTTGTTGCAAATGGCAAGATTTCATTCTTTTTCATTATTGCTGAGTAGTATTCCTTATTCCATATATCCATATATATATCTATATCTATAACTATATATATATATATTCTTTATTCATTCATCAGTTGATGGAAATTTGGGTTCTTTTTATAATTTGGCTATTGTTCATAATGCTGTTATAAACATTGGGGGGTACATGTGCCCCTGTGAATCAGCACTCCTGTATCCTTTGGATAAATTCTTAGTAGTGCTATTGCTGGGTCGTAGGGTAGTTCTATTTTTAATTTTTTGAGGAATCTCCCCCACTGTTTTCCAGGGTGGCTGTACCAGTTGGTTTCCCACCAACAGTGCAAGAGGGTTTCCATTTCTTCACATCCTCACCAACACCTGTCACTTCTTGAGTTTAATTTTAGCCACTCTTACTGGTGAGGTGATATCTCAGTGTGGTTTTGATTTGTATTTCCCTGATGATGAGTGATGTTGAGCATCTTTTCATGTGTCTGTTGGCCATCTGGATGTCTTCTTTGGAGAAGTGTCTATCAATGTCCTCTACCCATTTCTTCAATGGATTATTTGCTTTTCAGGTGTTAAGTTTGGTAAGTTCTTTATAGATTTAGGATACTAACCTTTTATTCGATATGTCATTTTCAAATATCTTCTCCCATTCCATTAGTTGCCTTTTTTACTTTTGTTGTTTCCTTTGATGTGCAGAAGTTTTTATCTTGATAAGGTCCCAAAATTTCATTTTTTCCTTTATTTCTCTGCCTTTGGAGAAGTGTTGAGTAAGAAGTTACTGCAGCTGAGGGGTACCTGAGTGGCTCAGTCAGTTAAGGGTCCAACTTCAGCTCAGGTCATGATCTCACAGTTCGTGAGTTTGAGCCCTGCGTTGGGCTCTGTGTTTACAGCTCAGAACCTGAAGTCTGCTTCAGATTTTGTGTCTCCCTCTCTCTCTGCCCCTCCCGTGCTCACGCTGTCTCTCTCTCTCTCTTTCAAAAATAAATAAAAGCATTAAAAATTTTAAAAAAAAAGGAGTTACTGCATCTGAGATCAAAGATGTTGTTGTCTGTTATCTTCTCTAGGATTTTGATGGTTTCCTGTCTCACATTTAGGTCTTTCATCCATTTTGAGTTTATTTTTGTGTGTGGTTTAAGAAAGTGGTTCAGTTTCATTCTTCTGCATTTTGCTATCCAGTTCTCCCATTATTATTTGCTAAAGAGACTGTCCTTTTTCCATTTGATACTCCTTCTTGCTATGTCAGAGATAATTGGCCATACATTTGTGAGTCAATTTCTGGGTTCTGTATTCTGTTCCATTGTTCTATGTGTCTGTTTTTGTGCCAATACCATAGTGTGTTGATGATTACGGCTTTGTAGTACAGGCTAAAGTCCAGAATTGTGATGCCTTCACCTTTGTTTTTCTTTTTCAATATTACTTTGGCTATTTGGGGTCTTTTGTGGTTCCATACAAATTTTAGGATTGTTTATTCTACCTCTGAGAAGAATGCTGGTACTACTGATTGGGATTGTATTGAATATGTAGACTGCTTTGGGTAATACTGACATTTTAACTATTTTTGTTTTTCTAATCCATGAGCATAGAATGTTTTTCCATTTCTTTGTGTTTTCTTCAATTTCCTTTATAAGTTTTCTATAGTTTTCAGCACACAGATCTTTTACCTCTTTGGTTAGGTTTATTCCTAGATATTTTATGGTTCTTGGTGCAATTGTAAATGGGATTGATGTCTTGATATCTCTTTCTGTTGCTTCATTATTGGTGTATAGAAATGCAACTGTTTTCTGTACATTGTTTTAATTCCTTGCAACTTTGCTGATTTCACATATCAGTTTTAACAGTTTTTATGGGAGTCTTTTGGGTTTTCCATGTAGAGTATCATGTCATCTGTGAAAAGTGAAAGTTTGACTTCATCTTTGCCAATTTGGATGCCTTTTATTTTATTTTGTTGTCTGACTTCCAACACTATGTTAAACAACAGCGGTGAGAGTGAATATCCCTCATGTTCCTGATTTCAGGGGGAAAGCTCTCAGTTTTTCCCCATTGAGGATGATACATGGGCTTTCATATATGGCATTTATGATGTTAAGGTATGATCCTTCTATCCAGACTTTCTTGAGGGTTTTATTAAGAAAGGATGCTGAATTTTGTCAAATGCTTTTTCTGCATCTCTTGACAGAATCACATGGTTCTTATCCTTTCTTCTATTCATGTAGTTTATCACATTGATTGATTTGTAGCTATTGAACCAGCCCTGAAATCCAGGAATAAATCCTATTTGATCATGGTGAGTAATTCTTTTAGTATACTGTTGAATTTGACTAGTTAGTATCTTGTTGAGAATTTTTGGATCCATGTTCATCAGGGATATTGACCATGTTCATCAGGGATATTCCTTTTTAGTGGGGTCTTTGTCTGGTTTGGGAATCCAGGTAATGCTGGCTTCATAGAATGAGTCTGGAAGCTTTCCTTCTATTTCTATTTTTTTGGAACAGCTTGAAATGAATAGGTATTAACTCTGCTTTAAATGTCTGATAGAATTCCCCTGTGTAACCTTCTGTCCCAAGACTCTTATTGTTGGGAGATTTTTGATAACTGATTCAATTTCTCCACTGTTTATGGATCTGTTCAAATTTTCTATTTCTTCCTGTTTGAGTTTTGGTAGTGTGTAGGTGTCTAGAAATTTTCCCATTTCTTCCAGGTTGTCTAGTTTGTTGGGATATAATTTTTCATAGTATTCTCTAATAACTGTTTTATTTCTGTTGTGTTGATTGTGATCTCTCCTCTTTCATTCGTGATTTTATCTATTTGGGTTCTCTCTCTTTTCTTTTTGAGAAGTCTGGCTAGGGGTCTATCAATTTTGTTTATTCTTTCAAAAAACCAACTCTTAGATTCATTGATTTGTTCTACTATTTTTTTTTTTATTCTATATTGTTTATTTCTGCTCTAGTCTTTATTATTTCTTTTCTGCTGGCTTTGGGGTTTTTTGTTTCTCTGCTTCTAGTTCCTTTAGGTGTGAGGTTAGGTTCTGTTTTTGGGATTTTTCTTGCTTCTTGAGATAGGCCTGGATTACAATGTATTTTCCTCCTAGGACTGTCTTTGTTGCATTCCAAAGGGTTTGGACTGTCATGTTTTCATTTTCATTTCCTTCTATATATTTTCAAATTTCTTCTTTAATTTCCTGGTTGACCCATTCATTCTTTAGTAGGGTGTTCTTAACCTCCATGCATTTGTAAGCTTTCCAAATGTTTTTCTTGTGGTTAATTTCAAGTTTCATAGCATTGTGATGTAAAATATGCATGGTATGATATAAATCCTTTTATATTTGTTGAGGGCTGTTTTATGATGTAGTGTGTGATCTATTTTGGAGAATGTTCATGTGCACTTGAGAAGAATGTGTCTTCTGTTGCTTTTGGATGAAAAGTTCTGAATATATATGTCAAGTCCATGGTCCAGTGTATCATTCAAAGCCATTATTTGTTTATTCATTTTTGCCTAGTTGATCTGTCTATTGTTGTAAGTGGAGCATTAAAGTCACCTACAATTACCATATTATTATCAATATGTTTGCTTATGTTTGTGATTAATTGATTTATATATTTTGGTGTTTCAAGTTGGGCCATAAACATTTATAACTATTAACTCCTCTTGATGAATAGACCCCTTAATTAATTTCTTATCCATCCTGATACCTATGTCTTTTGTTTGGGGCATTTAGTCCATTTACATTCAGAGTGATTATTCAAAGATATGGATTTAGGCGCCTGGGTGGCGTAGTCGGTTAAGCATCCGACTTCAGCCAGGTCACGATCTCATGGTCCAGGAGTTCGAGCCCCGCGTCAGGCTCTGGGCTGATGGCTCAGAGACTGGAGCCTGTTTCCGATTCTGTGTCTCCCTCTCTCTCTGCCCCTCCCCCGTTCATGCTCTGTCTCTCTCTGTCCCAAAAATAAATAAACGTTGAAAAAAAATTAAAAAAAAAACAAAAACAAAAACAAAGATATGGATTTAATGTCATTGTGGTATCTGTAGGTTTCATGTTTGTGGTAGTGTCTCTGGTCCTTTGCAGTCTTTGTTGCTTTCCACTCACAGAGCCCCCTTAGAATCTCTTGCAAGGCTTGTTTAGTGGTCACTAATTGCTTTAGTTTTTATTTGTTTGGGAAAGCCTTTATTTCTCCTTCTATTCTTAGTGACAGGCTTGCTGGATAAAGGATTCTTAGCTGAATATTTTTCCTATTCAGCACATTGAATATATCCTTCCACTTCCTTCTGGCCTGCCAAGTTTCAGTGGATAATTCTGCTACTACTCTTATGTATCTACCCTTGAAGGTTTAGACCTGTTTGTCCCTAGCTGCTTTCAGAACTCTCTTTTGTACTTTGCCAGTTTCACTAGGATATGTCCTGATGTTGACTTGCTCTTGTTGATTCTGAAGGGGGTTCTTTGTGACTCCAGGACTTGGATGTCTGCTTCCTTCCCCAGTTTAGGGAAATTCTCAATTCAAATAAATCTTCTACCCCTTTTGCTATCTCTTCGTCTTCTTCTGGAACTCTTTTGCTATGGATATTATTACATTTCATTGAATCACTTAGGCCTCTAATTCTCCCCTCATGGTCTAGAATTTTCTTATCTCTCTTTCTCTCAACTTCATCATTCCCCATAATTTTATCTTCTATTTCACTTATTCTCCCCTCTGCTTCCTCCTTCCTTGCTGTCACAACATCTAGTTTATTTTGCATCTCATTTACAACATCTCTTAATTTGTCATGACTATTTCTTAGGTCCTTGATCTTTGCAAGAAAAGATTCTCTGCTGTCTTCTATGGTTTTTTCAAGCCAAGCTATTAGTCTTATGACTATTATTCTAAATTCTTGTTCTGATATATTGTTTATATCTTTTTTGAGCAATTCTCTGGCTGTCATTTCTTTCTGGAATTTCTTTTGAGGAGAATTCTTCTATTTTGTCATATTGGCTAATTTTATGTCTTTTTATGCTTTTTACCAGTTTGTTATTTGTCCTGCACCTGTGAGTACTACTATATTAAAAAAGAGGCCATACACTGGTCAGGGTCTGGCATGTCAGACAGTGTTTTTGGAGTGTGTTGCATGCTCTCTGTTGACGTGTCTCTGGTTGCTCATAGTGGTGGTTTAGACCTTCCATCAGGTGTGCTTTGATTTGTTTGTTGAAGTAACCCTGGAAAAAATTAAAAAGGGGCTGCTGGAAGAAAGCTTATAATGTGCAAAGAGAGAAAAAACAGTGGTAGAGGGGAGAAAAACAGGCAGAGAATCAAAGAAACTATAAGGTTTAATCCAGAGAGAGAGAGAGAGAGAGACAGAGACAGAGGAAAATAAGGAAGAAGGAGATACATACAGAAGAGGTGTAAAAACAGTAGAGTGGAAATGCCTGATTGAATAAACCAACAACCAGAAAAGAGAAAGAAAGAAGAAGAAAAGATAAAAGGTAAAATATACATATGTATATATATAATAAGAATTTACCAAAAATCAATTCAGAAAATGTAAAACCACCAGACAGTTATCTGTTGGTGCATTGGAACTAGTGGCTTTGTTGGTCTGGAGGAGGGGCCATCTTGTTCATTAGTGTCAATCTCACTCTGGTAGATAAGCATTTAACAGGCATGAAGGGGCAGGGTTTCATGTAAGCAGTTTCACCTCCACCATTCCAATGTCCTTTCCCTGGAACCCCACTGTGTTGGTGCTGGGGAGAAAAATGGTGACACCCTACTCTTTCCTCCTTGGACCAGGTGTCCCAAACCACAATGTTCAGGCAGTCCTCACAGCACTGTGTGGACAGGTACAGGCCAGTATGCCCCACTCCACAGTCTTCGAAACCTTCCAGGGGCTTGGCTAGGATTAAAATCCCAATGTCTTAAAGGATCCCGCTCCCCAAGGCCCTGGGTTCTGGGGTAGTTCCACTCTGCCCAGATGACAAAGGGCCTCTGGCTGGCACCTGCAGGGTCTTTTGTCTTTGGAGTGGCAATATGCCCTCTTTCCACAGCACTATGGGGAGGGGACTTCTTTCTACCAATGCACCTCTGAGCTTGCTAAGGAGGCTCCCCCTCCCCTCCAGACATGTGCACCAGCAGCAGCAGCACAGGCACGTGCATAGGAAAGCTGCCCCAGTCCAGAGAAAGTCCCACAACCCTGGATCATCACTCCCAACGCTGTTTGCAAAGTAGAAACTAGCTCTCTCCGTTTTTTCCAGATCTGTGGTCCAGAGAGATTTTTCTCTTGTCCAAATACAATCCCACACTTCCACAGCCTCTCTTTCTTTTCCTTTTGTCTCTCCACAGAAGTGGATCCCTCCCCTCTGTGCCTATGCCACCGTTTTATCTCTCCCAATTCACAATCATGCATCTATGGACTGCCAAGCTGTCTCTGTGGGCCTCTGGAGATGTTTTTGTCACTCTATAGCCCAGATTCCTGGAATTCCAAGTGCTCTGACCTCAATACTGCTGGGTTTGAGGGACAAGGGAAATTCTCTAGGTTAACTTTCTAATGTTGGTGACCGATTTTTGTTTCCCTATCTTCACACTGAGAAATTTCCAGGATGTGGAGCTCAGTCTTCTTTCCAGCTTTTCTTCACTTGAGGAAGTCTTCATTCTAAAGATTTCAATACTCAGTTCCATGTAAATTGAGGCTATTTTTGTTTATACAGATCTTACTTCTTACTAATGGGAAAGACCCTTGAACCATAGACTGTATGATTTTCCCTTATTCTATATATCTAATACAATTTTATTAGCACTGCTACCATTATTAGTCAGCAATGCTTACTGACTACTGCATATGCCAAGTGTGCAAAGTACTTTTTTATATTCATCTAAATTAACCTTCACAAAAATTCTCTGAGATGCCTATTATTATTTTCATTTCACAGGTAAATATGTAAGTTCCAGGATGCTAAGTATTTTTCCAAAGTCTATATGACCCTAAAGAACAGATATAACCTATTACTATTACCTATTACTATTACTTTCAGTCTCATTATAAGTCATACGCTACACAGAGTATTACTGTATTTACAAATAGTTCCTGTGTAAATAAATTGTTTTCTTTTTCTTTTTTTAAATTGTTTTCAGGTTTATTTTACCTATTTTTGTGAGAGAGAGGAGAGCGAGAGAGAGCAAGTGAGCACATGGGTGGGATAAAGAAAGAGAGAATCCTAAGCAGGCTCCACACTGACAGCGTGGAGGCTGATGTGGGGCTTGAACCCATTAACTGTGATATCATGACCTGAGCATAAATCACAAGTCAGATGCTTGACTGACTGAGCCACCCAGGCACCCCAATTCTTTTTTTCTTAATAACTGATTCAAGATTCAATATGTAAGTTAACCGTGGAGATCAATGATCCTGAGAGAAAGCAATTCAGAATTTGAAACTGAAATGTGAGATGATAGATCATTCCCTTGTTAAGCCTGTACAGTTTCTTAACCCATTATCTGAGTGCATCCCTTTCCAACTTGTGAAGCATGTTTCCATTACCCCATTCTGTTCTTTCTTGTTCTCCTCAGCTAATGGAGGCTGGATAATGGATGTGGGGTTGGGCATAAAGGACTTTGTTGATGAGTGAACAACACAGCCACAGATCTGCAGACCATGTAGAACAGTGGGCTCAGTATTGTTGTTAATATGAATCCATTCCAGGGAAAATTTTCTGTCTTTGGTTATGCAGCTCTCCATTAACCTCCTTTCTTTACTTCTTATGGCTTCAGAATGCCTTTCTCTTTCTTTTTCCACCTCCGTTGCTACTTCTTACTAAGATGTCTCTCCTGAATAATGTGGTCTCAGTTATTTGTGGCTCTTTTGAAGCTTTTCTTTTAGACAGGTTTCCTTTCCTATTAGCAACAAAGAACAACATAAGTTTATTTGAAAAAAAAAGAAAGAACGAAAAGAAAAGATACGGCTAAATTTCTCCTGTAGGAGTGAAGTAGTCCTGAGTCCCTGGGCACTGTGGTCTAGTTGTTGAGAGCATGAACTCTGAGTAAAGACCTGGATTTTAGTCCCAGTTCTTTTTTGTTACTTGGTCAGCTGGTTTAACCTTTCAGAGGCTCAAATCCCTCATGTCTAAAATGAGAAAGCTGTAAAATTCAGCTGTATTTCATAGCATGGTCTACAATTAATGTCCTCTTTGTTTTGTAGCAGTGAGCAAAAAGGGAAAGGGGAAAAGGAAGCCCTGACATTAAGTGAACGGCTGTTGATGACAACTCAGCCAGCTGGGGGGCGCTATCAGGAACCTGTACAGGGTGGGTAAGTACTTCCCCTTGCTGTCAATAAATATATGCAGTTTGACTGATTTCAAGTTTATTAGCCACAGATAATTATTGCATTTTAAAGCATAAAGTATATTAAAACTGTCATTAACCTTGTCAAATTGCTAAATTTGAAAAATGTTAGTACAATTTTCACTTCAAAAATCAGGTTATTTCCTTGATCCTTCCCCACATTCTTTCTCTTCATTGCTGGTTGCTGAACTGCATATTACCTTTTTAATTCTGTACCTTTGTTTCCTAGCATACCCTCATTTGCATTTCTAAAATCAGATGTTCCTTTCATATAAAACAGTATCCTAATTAAAATATTAAAAGATGCTTTTTGAATGAAGAGAATTTACATTGCCATAAAAAAATTCTGAGTGATGCAGAATGTTTCCTTTTTATATTTCAATGACACTTTCTTTCTGGATTATTTTGAGTTATGGAGTTAACCCTATCAGCCTTAAGGAGGGATTAAAAGTGTGAAAGAGGAATAGGCTGCAAAAAGAACTATGGTAAAAAAGGAAAATGTTGAATTTATAGTCGACTTTGGGGGAAAAATTTTGATGTACTTATTTTCTAATTGACTCCAGCCAAGGGATCTTATTTTCTTGACTGGTTGATTGATCGATTCATTTGGTCTTCACATGCAGAGTCGAGCTAATCACATTTTTTTTTTTATTAGTTCATGGCTTATTGTTCTCCTCAGTCTGAGGAAATCATACTTTTGTTTCATTTTGCTTTTCCTTCTTTCCCTGATGTCCATTCTCATCCTACTCAAAAACTTGCTTATATGTATGAAGCAAACCCTTAAAAGTTTCCTTTAAATATCTATCTACATGTTTATATGTATTTTAAATTAACTAAATGATGCATTATTCTGTTTACCACTCTCCTAACTCAACAGTATGATTTTGAGGCCTGAATATTATTGCTGAATGCACCTATAGCAACTTTCTGCTCATTGTTATCATCATTATTTTATGGGTAGACATCCGAGTTATCCTCAACTTCCTTCGCCCACCTCCAACCCATGATCAATATCTAGCAGAACCCTGTGTGAACATCAGAGTTCAAGCACTCTGAATTCCAGTGTCTACACACGTTTGAGGTTCCTAAAACCTTCACTATAGCTTCACAAAATGGCTGGACCTGTTTGGTTGCTCTAGAATTCTTATGTTGCCCTCTTCTGCAGAAGCGTGTACTGTCATTCTCCTCTTTAATTTTTGTATTCTGATGGGAGTAAGTGATAACACATCAATTTATTTCCCTGTTCCAAGCACAGTTCCAGAGGAGACTGCACAGTTGGCATCTGGACTCTACCACCACAAACTGCATGACCTCGAGCAAGTTTCTTAATCTCTTTGTCCTTCAGATCTTCATTGGTGAAGGAGAAGCATGGCACAGAACTCTTATTGGTGCTGTGAAAATTATATTCACACAGATAAATAAAAGCACTCAAAACCATGACTGGCTCATTATAAACCCTATTTAAATGTCACTATCATTATCAGTTTATTTATCAAAATGTAAACTCCATGAGGGTACATTTCTCTTTATTTACCATTTTAAGCCCAGTGCCTAGAATAGTGTTTTTTAATGGTGAAGTACATTGGTGATGTTGAAACTTTATTACATTCCTGAAAAACACTGAACATAACTATAGTATACCATTTTTAATATGTTAAGAAATTCAGTTTTCTTTCTTTTTTTTCTGTATTACAGTCGCATAAATCTAGAAAATAATCCACTAAAGGCTATATGGCAAAAAAATGAAAAACATAAATTAAATCCTCCATCCCATGCTTTCTTGGAAATCTGCCCCTCCCTGCCTGAGGGCACTTCATCACAACCCTCCCCCAACAATTTTCACAGCCTTTATTCTAGTTTTTTCAGAGCTCATTTTCTAATTCTATAGCATTCTTTTGCTGAACTGTGGGAGGGTCTCAGAAGCTTCAGTCAGTTTTCCCCTTTCTTTATTAACTGAATCAACTTTGCAGATGATCAAATGCTGAGAGGAATTACCAATTCATTCTATGAAAGAATTACAATTCAAAAAACATGTTGACTCAGATGAAATGGTCAAAATTCAATTTAGCATAAACTCAAATGTAAAGTATTACATTGGCAATCGACATTTCTATTGTCAAGCAATGGAATATGCAAGGATTAAAGGTACTTTGTATTAAATTATTGGGAGTAGTTGATCAATGTGTCTAGTATGAGATAATGCAATGTGGTTTCTGAAAAAATCTTTGGGGGATATCTGCTTCTGGTAGACTAGATATTTTGATAGGACCTCCTACATCAGAAAACTACTTTCAAAATAAATGTCTTTTGATGATGACATGAAAGTATAAGAGAGGTCTCCATGGACCTTGCAAATTCAAATTCTTCTTTCTTCTTCTCCTTCTTATAATTACCATCTGAGATCTTGTGTCTGAGTTGAAACAGAGTAGTGAGACATGAAGAAAAGGAGTTGTCCTGGGAACAGATTCCAAAAGCAGTTCTGCATTCGAGCACTGATCCTCAGGCCAGAACAAGGGTTTTGAGCTGAGGTTGAAACATCTATTATTGATCTGGACCTTTAAATGGGATTGGAGACTTCCACATCAGAGGCAACTTATGTCTTCTACACAGTATAAGTCTTGTCTAGAAGAAAGTATTGCCAGTTAGGTTCATAAGACTCTTAAAATTGAGATTAATAAAGAGCTTATAGAGATGACCAAGCATATAAGAAGGGAAGTCACCACAAGTACATCTCATCAGAGACAACTAACATGGTTCTATATCCCCCCATTCACATCCCAGGCTGTAGATATTGGGACTTTCAGATACAGGCTATAGAATAATTGTGAATAAAATGCTTTTTTTTAAAATAGATGAAGTAAAACATATGAATATGTGACAAGTGACTATTAAGGATGACTAGCATATTGAAAAAGAAACAAATAGAAGTTCCAGAAATAAAAATATGATTACTAGAAGCAAAAACTTGATACACAGATTTACAGGAAACCTGTATACCTGAATAGATAATAGCTTAAATAGATATATATCTATATATCTATATCTACCTATGTCTATATGTAAAGATCTATCTCTATCTATATATCTATATATGTTTATATATCAATATATTTATCTATAGATATATCTATCTTAAGGAAATATACAAACAGAATAGCTTATGAAAACTATCAGGGAGAAATTAGAAAAAGATCACAATAAGAATATCTAATCAATCTTTCAGAAAGAAAGAATAGGGAGAGAGTAGAAGAGAGGCAATGTTTTTAGAAATAATGACCAGGAATTTTCAGAACCGATAAAACACATAACGCACAGACTTAAAAAAGGTTGGGAAAGAAATTTGTTCACAAGATTGTGGTATGAGTAAAGTAAGTTCTAGGAACTTTGCAGTGTGAAATAGACAAAGAAAATGACAAAGACTACTCAAGAAAGAAATGATAATTTTATTCAATAATAAAGAAAATTTACTGGCAATTGGCACTATCTGTATATTTAAGAAAATAACTCTCCATCCGAAACTTTTTGAGGAGACTGCCTATGACATTTTTTGGTGAAAAGTATGATCAGTAGGTTTCTGGAACTCTGGCACTGTAAGATTGTGTAATTGAAGAAAGTTATAGGATGTAAGCAAGATGGCAGAGTAGGAGGCTCTGGACTCTTCCTCGTTCTACATATGTACCAAATAAACAGCTTCGTATAGATCAGTTGCCTCTGAGGGAAGTCAAGAAATTTTTCAAGGCACTTCTAAACACCAGGTGACTGAGAAAATACATCAAATTGAATAGGAAAAGCTGAGACACATTCACATCATAAACACCACTCCTGGCACAACACCTTACAATCATCCCCAACTCTCAGGGTTTCCCTGGGAAGAGAAGGGTTTGCATCACATATCTAGTGTTGCAGATTTTATAACTGCCACCTGAGGGACTGAGTCCCAAATCACCAAGATGTGAGCTAATGGGGCTTAACATTTGAAATACTCCCAGGATAACAGAAAACATAGAGGCAGTTTTAAAGGGATGAGGAAGCACTTCCCATAGCTATCCCCCTTGGCTTAGCACACAGGGAATAGACAAAAATGATAAGCTCCCAGTTTCTCCATGGAAGAGGTTTGCACACTTTTCCAGCTGTAGCCTGAGGTTTAACTTCCAATTTCCTTGCATCTGAGAGCTGATGGGATTCTGGGAGACCAAATCAGTTTGTAGGCACTTACCATGCTTTCCCCACTGCTGGCCAGCTCCAGAGATAAAACTAAGTCTCTGACTTCTTCCTGCAAGGAGACTGTTCACACATCTAGCACCCTAACTTTTATGGCTGCCAGCCAAGGGGCTGACTTCCCAATCATCCAGTTCGTAAAGTCAATAGAATGACTGACTTGTGAGTATCCCAAGACCAGTGAAAACGAAAAGACTGTTTTGATTACTTTGCTATCCCTCTGAGCTCAGTACAGAGGGAACAGGCAAAAATGCTCTGCCCCAAGATTCTCTTTAGAAGGGGTTTGACTCTATACTTCCCCAGCTGCCACCAAGGGAATTTGGGTTTTAATTAGCCTATATCTGGAAACTGATGGAGCAGGTAAAGGACTTCTTTAAAAAATATATAAAGAGCTCTTAAAAATGAACTATAAGAAAAAAACCTGCTTAAAAAATTAGCAAATTTTTTCGATGGCAAATAAGTATATAAAGTGGTGCTCAATACCATATGTCATCAAGGAAATTTAAACAATAATGACATATCACTACATATCTATTAGAATGACAAAGATCCAAACAATTGGCAATACCAAATGCGGATGAGAAGGTGGAGCAACTCTCCTTCATTGCTGGTGGAATTGCAAAAATGTTACTGACATTTTGGTAGAGTGTGGTAATTTCTTACAAAGATAAACATAGTCTTACTATCTGATGCAACAATCTCATTCCTAGATATTTTTCCAATGACTTTGAAAACTTCTATCCACACATGGACATGCAAATGAATGCTTAGAGCAATTTTATATGGAATTGCCAAAAATTAGAAGCAAACAAGATATCCTACATCAGGTTGAGAGGAAAAGCAAATTGTATATATCCACACAGTGGGATATCATTCAGCAATAAAAGAAGAGATGAGCTATCAAGCCACAACAAGGCATGAAAGAATGTTAAAAGCATATTAATAACTTAATAAAAACAGTCTGAAAAGACCACATACTGTATGATTATAGTTACGTGGCATTCTGGTAAGATAAAACTTAGAGTAAAAAGATCGGTTGCTGGTAGGGTTGTGGGGAGAGAGAGTTTACGATTAAGAGGTGAAACAGGGGATTTTTAGGGTACTGAAACTATTTTGTATGACATTCTAATGGTGGATACATGACATGTGTTTATCAAACACAAGGAACTATACAACATCAAGAGTAAACCTTAATGTAAACTATGAACTGTAGTTAATAATAATGTGTCAATATCAGTTCATTAATTGTAACAAATATACCACACCAATGCAGGATGTTAATAATAGGGAAACTGGTTGGTGGAAGGGGTATATGGGAGCTCTCTGTGTTATCTACTCAACTTTCTTTTTATAAATCTAAAACTGTACTAAAAAGTCTGTTAACTAAAAAATGCATTATGCCATATAAAAATAATAAATTTCACCTAATTTGACCTATGAAAACAGCATTTTTATATGGTTCACATTTATATTATCCACACAAAATACTTGTGTTAGGTACTGGTTTAATATTTGAATTTAGAGGTAAAGCTCTAAAGTATTCTTGAATTTGATTTGCTCAAATCAATACTCAAAAATTAGAAATAATTTTATGATCTGTGTTATCTAATTACATACATATGTATCACACGGCTTCCAGATATTCATTAAAATGAATGTGGCATATACACAACCTTAAGGAAGCATTAGGATTAGACACAAGATCTTCTAAAATTAATAAAATATAGATATTTATCTTGTTAATTGTTTTGGTAATGTAAAAATCCAATTAATTTTTACTATAATGATGACTCTTATTTTACTGGATGCGTTTGACTTCTCTATGATGATGAGGTAACAACCCAAAAGAGTGCTGAGTAAATGTGGTTCCCTCTTTTCTCAGTTCTTCCCATCATTTGTTTTTGGAGTATTTTCTTCTTAACTCTAGTTTTCTAATACTGTTCTGACTTCAGGATTCACTTTAGCCATTCATTTCCTGCTTCCGTTTCCTAACAAGGATGGTACAATGTAGAGAGCATCTTTCAGGTATCCATACAGGGTCCAATAAAAAAGTGAATTCAAGTCAATTGTATGCACCACAATGAGTTCATTCATTTCCCAGTCCCTGAGATGACTTCCTTGCTTTATAGGAGATAAAGCAACATTCCTGAAGAGATAAAATAACTCATTCATTTTTTTTTACCATGATTCCATGATTTTAAAACACATAAAATTGTACCGTAGTGAAGTTTTCACCTCAATATCTTTCATTGGTTTAGTAATGCCAAAGGGCACACAACTAGATTAAACATCTTTTACATAATTATATACAATGAACTAAGATATACTCAACATCACTGTGGATGATTTTGCCAAATAAACTTAACATTAGATTCATTATTATTTTGAAGTTAAAGGGTAAGTTGTTATCTGGCAAAAGTTTTAATGTATGTAAAAATGATACGTAAGCTTTTATGTATGTATATATGTATGTATTCCACAGTCATTAAAAACTAACTTACTCAATGTCTACTACGTAGTAGGCAAAAATTGCAGTGGGAAATAGGGATGTAGAACATTTTGTAATTATACAATTCTCATTTAGAAAGTTATTGTTTCTGTTTTTCAATTTGAATTAGAAATTGATCTTTAAAACACTTAAATACATCTAGCATTTGAGGAAAGTTTCAATTTTCTAAAAAGTTAATCAAGCACATTTCCTATACTAAATGTCACAAATAAAAATGAGAATAAGAGCTATTAAAGAAATTGCATTAGAAATACATACACAAAACTGGCCCATAACAATATTCTTCAGAGGAAAATGAAAAGGAGTGATGTGAATATAAGATGTTAAAAGTGTGGAAGGACAGCAGATAGACTGACAGAAGGAAACCAGCTGTGAAGAGGGACACTGGACTTCTTAACTTTGGCATCTAGGAGTTATTTTAATGTTCTCTTTTGGCTAAATCCCTTGTTGCACCCTGTCTTGCTATGTAAAATCAACATACATGTATACACACTTTACCCAGTACCTAACTTAGCTCTACTGGAAATTCTTCCTGTGTAAATTCCTATCTTTTATTCAGTTAATAAATACCTTAAGTATTTGTCTTTGTACCTAAATTAACTTTATCCCCTTATTGTTGTTTTGTTATTTCAATCTTCAATTTATTTTTCCCATTATAAAAGTTATATTCACTAAGTACAATTTCAAACATACAATTTTAAAAAAGAAAACAATGTTCTCTACTTGTATGTCTTATTCCCCAACCCAATCACAATTAGGTTGCTTGACATCCCACCTATTTTTAAAATTTAATCCAAATGCATTTGAGTTTTTCCTCCTAGGAGCCTTCTTTGGGTTTTTGAATTTAGACCCATTTCTAGTCTTGAGGCACCATGTAATTCCCCCTTCTAAGACTTAAAACATTTTGCATTGAATGTTTAATTGTCTGCATTAATTTACTTTCCCACCCTTGCCTCCCCACCCCACAACAAGGTTGTAGACTCTAAAAAAGAAGACTCTTTCTGTCTTACCTGTCACTGTATTCCTAGCAGCTAATAAAGTACTGTGCACATAGTAGGGTTGATAAATACTCATTCCATGGATGAGTAATGATCATAAAAGTGTGTATCCTCCTTTTGCAATTAACATAATAGCATAAGTATTTCTCTGTATTACAGTATTTACTTTTAAGTATTTTTATGTGGTTCACCATCTGTTCACTGCATAAAAATCAATTTCAAGATTGTTGGACTCTTTGACTTATGTTTATCACCACTATAAACCAAGGTTCTTAGCAGTGCAATCTCCCTCATCAATTCTCACTGTATCCCATTTCCTCTTCACTTCTATAAATTGCAACTAAATCTTTGTTTAAAAAAAGACTGGAGCAAAGTCCTAATTCAAAGACTAATGAGCATAGCAAAGCTAATGAGAAAAACCCCAGAACTTCTTCTGTGGTTTTGTATGCCTGTTGGCTTATTTTGTAATTTAATGACATCACAGTAAGTACAAAAGAACCATCTTCTTTCTTTAAAAAAATGTCCTCCGTTATTCTAGTTCAACTTAAAATTCCTTTTCTGGACTCTAATCACCCCATTTTACATAAAAGCAGTGAACAGGGTATGAAGAGATTTTCTAGTTTTAAATTTGTTAAATTTACTATTTTAATATATTTTTTAAAAATTTTTTTAAATGTTTATTTATTTTTTGAGCGAGAGAGAGAGAGAGAGAGAGGAAGGGCCAGAGAAAGAGGAAGATACAGAATCTGAAGCAGACTCCAGGCTCTGAGCTGTCAGCACAGAGCCCGATGTGGGGCTCAAACTCACAGACTGTGAGATCATGACCTGAGTCAAAGTCAGATGCTTAACCGACTGAGCCACCCAGGCGCCCCTACTTTTTTAATATCTTGATTATATATTCATTCACTAATATAATTAATATATATTAGTTTCATTGCAGTGCAGTACAACAATCACTATGGTATCTTGCAAAGTACTGAGGCCCAGTTTAGTGATATGAGCAGCCACACAAGCTAAAATTTATTACATACTTCAAAATCAGGATTAACAAAGATATGTAAAGTATGTAAAGATAAAAGATCTTTATTTTCTTTGTGTGGGCTTTCATTTGAGGGAATGATATCTGGGAAGCTGCTGTAACAAGTAGCTATGGTCTATGACTTAGATAAAAATTTGCTCTATGGGTAAGGGAAGATTTGTCATATTTTTTAAAATTTATTTTTATTTTTTTTTAATTTAAATCCAAGTTAGTTAACATATAGTATAATAATGATTTCAGGAATAGAATTTAGTGATTCATCACTTACATATAACACCCAGTGCTCATCCCAACAACTGTCCTCCTTAATGCCCATCACCCATTTAGTCAATCCCCCTACCCAACACACCTCCAGCAATGCTGTTTGTTCTCTGTATTTAAGAGTCTTTTATGGTTTGTCTCCTTTTCTGTTTTTATCTCATTTTTCCTTCTTTTCTCCTATGTTCATCTGTTTCGTTTCTTAAATTCCATATATGAGTGAAATCATAAGATATTTGTCTTTCTCTGGCTTATTTTACTTACCATAATACACTTTAGTTCTATCCACATCGTTGTAAATAGCAAGATTTCATTCTTTTTGATGACCAAGTAATATTCCATTGAATGTATATATGTGGTATATACATACATACACCACATCTAAATTTTTTTTCAACGTTTATTTATTTTTGGGACAGAGAGAGACAGAGCATGAACGGGGGAGGGGCAGAGAGAGAGGGAGACACAGAATCGGAAACAGTCTCCAGGCTCTGAGCCATCAGCCCAGAGCCCGACGCGGGGCTCGAACTCATGGACCATGAGATCGTGACCTGGCTGAAGTCGGACACTTAACCGACTGCGCCACCCAGGCGCCCCTCACAACATCTAAATGAATTCATCAGTCAATGGACATTTGGGCTCTTTCTATAATTTAACTATTGTTGATAGCACTGTTATAAACATTGGGGTGCATATGCCCCTTTGAATAAGCATTTTTGTATCCTTTGGATAAATACCTAGTAGTGCAATTGCTGAATCATAGGGTAATTCTATTTTAATTTTTTGAGGACACTCCATACCATTTTCCAGAGTCACTGAACCAGTTTGTGTTCCCACGAGCAACCCAAAAGGATTCCCCTTTCTCCACACACTCACCAACATCTGTTGTCCCCTGAGTTATTAATTTTAGCCACTCTGACTGGTGTGAGGTGGCATCTCATTATAGTTTTGATTTGTGTTTGCTTGGTGATGAATTGTTGAGCATCTTTCCATGTGTCTGTTGGCCATCTGGATGTCTTCTTTGGAAAAGTGTCTATTCATGTTTTTTGCCCATTTCTTCACTGGATTATTTGTTTTTGGGTATTGAGTTTGATCATCATATTTTTAAAATAATTTTTATAGTTAAAGTATCTGGCAAGAACACTATCTAAGCTTTTCTGAAAGCAATGCAAAATAGTTAGGCAAGCTCATTTTGTATAGTTTTTAGACGGGATAATCTGAATTGGCAATTATAAATCTATATTCTTAATATATAAAAAGTTATCAATGTGAAAAACTAACAAGTGTGCAAATCTATGTAAGTATTGCCTCTTGACTCATTTTTAAAAACCTCCTTGGAAACTTAATAAATTGCCAAACAACATTCAGTTAATTACATATTGGAAAGGGACTTCTATACCTCTTGGAGAAGACTAAAGTTTGGGTTGTCATCATTGTCTGTGAAAACATGAATCAGTTTAAAATATGTTTTATTTATTTTTTGTTTTGTTTTGTTTTCTTTTGTACTGGAATGATATCTTTCAGCTGGGAGTTCTGAGTCTTTTATGCAAATGTTGTTACCTGAGTATATCTGAAATTTCCTTTTAGAATCATCTTCAAAGTAAGGACAGATCAAAGTGCAGGGTCCCTAGATCAAAACAAGCAATGCCTTTGTAAAAACTCCTATTTTTGCTTTAGTTCAAAGCAAGTTAATAAATGCACTCTCCTCAACTCTCTGTTAATGATAGTAACATCATTACAGGGAAGGAAAACTTAACATTGGCTTTTTCATAAGCTTAGCTTGGAGAGCAAGAGGGCCTTATAAAAAATAGAAAAGTGGGAGACTGTATTGTTTCATACGCTGAAGAAAATTGCAAATGCTAGTGTTATAGAAAGTAATTAAAGGGACACAATGGAAACACTTGTAAAATCTTTCTGCATACTTCTGTTTTAGTACTTATCACACCGGGCTGTGATGAGATGCTTATATTTTGTTTACTGTATTATAAACCTCTAAAGGAAAAAACAATGTCTTATTTATCCTCGTTTCATCAGCACCTGGAACAAATATCCACTTCACAATAGCTCCTTAATAAGAGTTTAAAGAACTGAAAATTTTTTTTAAAAACACACTTTGATAATGGAGTGTTTTTGAATGACTATGTCATGGACAAGATCGAACTTTGCCTTGTGATTAATTTTGTCATATGTAAAACCTAAAAGGACCTGTAAATGGACTAATCAAATTAACATTTACTCTGGGGTATTTTTCCATCCATTCAAACAAGCGCATTTATTTTACCTTAGAGTATAAAAGCAAGTCAAAATGACACTATCACATTAAAGATATAAAGCTTGCTTTAAGTTTTAGTTTTTTAAAAAGATGCACTGATGTGTCACTAAGTGAGAAAATTCATAAATTGAAGTTAGTCATTTACAAGAGTTTAAATGAATTACACAAAGCTGTAAATAAAACAGATTACCTGATATTAACATGCATTCTATTTTTACATTATTTGTAAATAATTTAAATAAAATACAGTAAAAACCTTGGATTGCGAGTAACTTGTTCTGCAAGTGTTCCGCAAGACGAGCAGATATTTCTAATAAATTTTAACTTGATAAATGAATGCTGTCTTGCAATATGAATAGTATGTGATGCCCAGTGTCACATTATCACGAATGACCCAATGGTTTTTTCAATTCGCTTTGATATACTAGTGCTTTGGATTACAAGCATGTTCCTGGAATGAATTCTGCTCGCAAACCAAGATTTTACTGTATCTGGATTACTGATACTTCATATGTACTAAAATGAGCCCTTAGATTTGCTATATGAAAATCTTCTAGGGGCACCTGCGTGCCTCAGTCAGTTAAGAGGCCGACTTCAACTCAGGTTATGATCTCACAGTTTATGGGTTTGAGCACCACGTTGGGCTCTGTGCTGACAGCTCAGAGCCTGAAGTCTGCTTCAGATTCTGTGTCTCTTTCTTCCCCTCCCCCACTTGTGCTCTGTCTCTCTCTGTCTCTCAAAAATAAATAAATATAAAAAAAAGTTTTTAAATCTTCTATATATTCATGACAATGTCAACATTTAATAAGAAAGATTGTAGCAGCAAATAAGCCAAACATTTTATACACAGATATGATTTGAAAAATATTCTATAGACTTGTAATACAGTTTTAGAAAATTGATATTTCACAGAACATTGTCTCATGAGGTGTCCCTTGGAAATAAAAAGCTAAGTGAAACAAAACAGCAAACTAACAATGATTAAATAAGTGGGGGGTATACTGAGAAAACAAAGTTTAAAAGGTTTATCACAGTACTGCACAAATCCTAGAATATGCTAAGGTCAGTGTTAATGTCTATATGGATGCTATAGTGAGTTGCATTTTGTGGAGGTGTTTGGGGGTAGTTACTACCTACCATGCAGGTAGTTGGCCTTTTTTTTTTTTTTTTTTTTTTTTTTAAATTTTTTTTTTTTGAACGTTTATTTATTTTTGGGACAGAGAGAGACAGAGCATGAACGGGGGAGGGGCAGAGAGAGAGGGAGACACAGAATCGGAAACAGGCTCCAGGCTCTGAGCCATCAGCCCAGAGCCCGACACGGGGCTCGAACTCACGGACCGCGAGATGGTGACCTGGCTGAAGTCGGACGCTTAACCGACTGTGCCACCCAGGCGCCCCAGTTGGCCTTTTTGAGAGGAACACATTGGCCTTTCCCAGAACAAATGTGTTGTGGCACCCATTTTGGAAAATTCTGTGCTATCAATTGGCATCCACAAGATAGCAGTATTCTGTGTTTGAAACAATGACATATAATTGAATTATTGTTTGGTAAGCTTGACTTTGGTATATGAACACGTAGTTTTCTTGCTCATGAAAGTAACAAACATGGAAAAAACGTATTTCAAAAGGCTTAGTTGCCAAAGGAAATGAAGACATAGTTTGTTACAAGAAGAAGGAAGTTGAAATGGGAAGGAGGTTGTTGTGAGTGAGCTATGGAGTCTGTATGAAGAAGACTTTCTGAGCATAAATTCCTGAGAAGTTGGGGAGGATGGGCTTCTGAATACAGATGGGTGAAGTGGATTGGGTAAGAAGAGAGACACCAGGTCTAATGTTGCCTAAAAGAGGGAGGAGAGGTAAGGACAGATATAAATCTGTTTGCCACGGATGGCTTCTGATTTCTCTGTAAAATGGGGTCAGTTATAAATCAGTTTCATTGGTACAACTTTGGAGAAAGGAAGGGGTGTATGTCCATGTGTGTGTTAAAGTAGTTCAGAGGACAAGTGCAATTTAGCGGAAAGAACCTGGGTTTGGCTTCATGAGAATAGATTGTAATTTTGATCCTTCACTGTGTTGTTAAATGGCATTACTTGCACAACTGATCTACTCTCTCTGATCTTTGGTGTCTTCAGCTTAGAAATAAGGAGATCCACCCAGATAAATTCTTCTTAAGATTTAAAAAGCATATGAATCATCTGGGAGATCTTATTAAAGTGCTCTTCCTGATTCAGTCAATTTGGGACAGGGCCTGCAATTCTGTACTTCTAACCGGCTCCTGGTAATGTAATGCTGTTGGTCCATGGAACATACTTTGAATTGCAAAAGCCTAAATAATCTGATCACCAAAATTTTTCTACATTTCTATGTAACTGTTATATACTGAGAGCAGGCATATCAACTTCTCAGACTACCATGTGTTAGGGGTCTTTTGTTGTTGTTTGGAGACTTTACCAATATATTTCACACCATGATGTAATAATAAATACCCACATATTCATGTTAGAGTTCAAATCTGTGTGAACTTCAAGTAATTCTTAGATGAATACTATACTACAGCCAATATAATAACATGTGAAAACACATATGAACTATTATAAAAATATTTATAATAAATAAATATTTCTTCTCCTAATCCATTCTTCTGTTTCTCTCTCTATCCTCTGTCTTCTTTTCTCCACCCCCCCCCCTTTTTTTTAGATGCCTAAGACCAGAACTCAGAGGTAAGAGGATTAAACCACAAATGGTCATAACTTATTTATAACATGTGTAATCTGTGGATAATCAAGAGGTGATGTAATAAGATCACAGTGGTATAGAAGATTCTGCATTGAAATTGATACTTTGCTTGCTTCCTTGTAGGAAATGAATATAAAATAGTCCTGGAAACAGATTGTTTGGTCTGAGTATATCATTGAAGACCATTTCAAATCAGATATTTTCAGGTAAGTATTAAAAATATCAATTCGCCATAATTAAATGCTGCTTATATTTAGTTCACATGTGTCAAAAACAAGAAAAATATTTTATTTTTCAATGAGAAAAAAGCAATTATAGTCCCCATATTATGAGCAAGTCCATACAAATGTAGAAGTAGAGATCAGATTTCAGCTTACTACCAGATGTATACTTAATGTCATCAGTCGACATCTTTTATATACTTTGTCTACATATTGACATCTACATTAATATTACAGCTGTGTCTGTACCCCAAATGAGTCCCCATGTTAGCAGCAATAAACAAAATGTACCTGGCCCCTGAATCTACCCACACAATATAGGAACTCAGCCTTCTGCAAAAATACCTAAATTATTTCTGCAGTTTTTCATGATTTCTCAACAGCATTTATAGTCTCTTCGTGTTCTGCTCAGGCTCTTTCCTCACTGGTTGTTCTCTGAATAGGTGGTTGACAGCAATATCTTTCCAATACTCTATCAGCGCTCTGCAGAGAAGGTCAATGTCTAATCAAGAGAGCATGTTCTTTGTGCCCCCAAAGCTGCAGTGACTCAACTAAGAAAGAGAAAAATGATGTTACCTAAGAAAATAACCAAAGTAAGACTGATACCAAAACTAAGTTGTCAAAGTATATGAAATACTTACATTTTATTGTGTATACTCACTAATTAGAATGGTGTCCGAGTTTGCAGTACTGAGAATCAGTTTCAAAATGAGAAATTCAAGAGAGATGAGGTAAAATGCCATGGGTAAAAGGTCATAAAATCATAAAAATACTAGCTTAGAAAATGTTGGCAAAATAAAATCCATGCATTGTACTTTCCAAAATGAAAACATCTTTAAGAGAGTTGGGCCTTTGTGAAGCTCTTAGAGAAAATTAAAATGTGTTTGTAAGATTTGTTGTTTGAGGTTACTGGGGACTCTGAGGAGCAGGAGAGAATGTGGGCATATGGGATCGAGCAAAAGACCTTAGATGGTAAACAAGAACTTATTAAGTACCTGCTGTGATGCATTAGTTGGAAAATTAGCTCTATTGGTTATGGCATGATGCTAATGAGCCCAAGGTTGAGTGTTCCCCATTGACTTCGGGGTCAGTTAGGTGTGCTCTTCAGTGGCCTCTGATTACAAGAAAGACTTGGCAAGCTAGTTACATGTGCTGCTCAGGCTCAGGGTACAGAGCAAACATGGCAACTCTATATACCCGTAATTTCTACTGGATGCACACTCTCAAACCATATGCATTTCAGGGCCCATTCCAGCAACATTGGGATATATATAGTCATGAATAAAAACAAAACTACTTCTCTTAATAGTTGTTTTATTCATATTTTTCTTTGATGTTAGTGTTGGAGAATGCTGCAGTGAGGTTTCAAGAAAGCATTTTGTTATGTATAAGAAGTCACACAAACGTTCATATACTTTAACTTAAGAATCTCTCCTGAAAATTTAGCGTGGAAAATAATTTGATAACTAAAAAAAGTTACATGTATAAATTTATTGTGGAATTGTTTATGTCAGGCAAAAATTGAATGCGAGCTAAATGAAATGTCAAATCATAGAAGAATGGCTTTTTCAGTCTTAGAACATTACTGTATAGAATGTTATGCATGAATAAAATAAAATATAATTATGGCAATTGAAGGAGAATATAGGAAAAGCTTATGAGAGAAGGCTAGAAGAAAAAAGCAGCACAAAATGTTAAGTACATTATGAGTATTACTTTTGAATATTTTAATATGAATACGATTATTTGAGTACACATACAGAGAAACAAAAAAAATATAAGAACCTCGTTGAGAAAGAAAACAGTTGGGTTCAAGTGGTGGCAGGCAGTAGAATTCTACAGATTAGGGCTCAAATATGTAGGAACTGCAGTCATACAGGCATGGTTTTGAATTTTAGCTCCTCTGTTTACTAGTTATGTGACTGTGGGTCCATTATTTCAATATTCTGTACCTCACTTTGCTCATCTGTAATTCTGGGATGATAAGGATAATTAATTATAAGTAACTATTACTATTATTCTAATAAGGATTATTAATTATTACCCTAATGAGGTTATTCTAGCCTTATATGAATGTTTGACTATAGGATGAGATCATTTATGGAAGAGCCCTGGTCATATACTGGTACTTAATGTATATTTACTCTTATTAAAGCAATGATAGCAGTAATTATTATTTTTGTCATTAATAATTTTGTGTTTTTCCAGTTTTCACTTTTTAATTTTAATCATGTTAGCAGTGAATATTTATTTATTTATTTATTTAAGTTTATTTATTTATTTTGAAAGGGAGAGTGAAAGCATGCAAGGTGGGTAAAAGGGAAGGGAGAGGAGAGAGAGAGAGAGAGAGAGAGAGAGAGAGAGAGAAGGAGAGAGAGAATCCCAAGCAGGCTCCGTGCTATCAGCACAGAGCCTGACTGGGGGCTTGATCTCACAAATTTTGAGAGCAAGACCTGAGCTGAAACCAAGAGTCAGATGCTGAACCCACTGAGCCACACAGACACCCTTAGCAGTGATTATGTAAATGTTTATCCTTTGTCAAGTGGGGGCCAAAAGCATGCACTTTGGAATCAGGTATACCTGGGTTTGAAACCAGCCATATAATTTACTAGTTACTCTGTGTTTAGGTTCAGGAACTCTGAGATTTCTGAGATATCTTGATATCTTGATATTGAATGGCTTAAATGCTCAGTTGTCCCCTCCTTTGTCCGGGACTAGTGGATTGCTCACACAGCTTGTCACTTTCCTGCAGGGCAACTCCTCACTCTGCGCTCCCAGTTATAAGTCTCCAGAGGGTCTGGGAGTTAGGGAGAAAGGGCTGCTTGAAGACATTCCACAAGTGATCCTGCAATGGCCAAGAGGAGAGACAATTTCACACCTGCCTCTTCAAGTTGACTTTGGGTAAGAAAAAGATAAAATAAATAGCAGCCCTTTGTAACATAGCATAAAAAGACACTTGACATTTAAATCAAAATGTTATTAATATCTTAGCTTGTTTCAATAAATGTTAAACAGAAGTATATATATTCAGATATTTTCTCATCTCATATATTTTGAATCCACAGTCAAATGTTTTCCTTTTATATTCAGACTCCCATACCTTTTTCCATTTGGAATCGCGTCAATCAGTTTTACAGCTGAAGGCAGTGACGTGCTGACAGAAGGTGAATGCTACGCGATCTGCTTTATGATTACATTTGCTGTTTACTGCTCTAAAAGTTTGGAGAAATTATTTTCTTTTCAAACTGGGAATGAAAGCTTCATAAATATTAATCTCAGTTAATAATATTGTGGGAACCCTGGATGCCAGAGGTAAGTAGCACTCAGTTCATGACATCTTAGCTTGACCAGGGACCAGTTTTCTTATTTGGGGATGTGAGTCTGTCCTTGATGTTTATAAACTGGTTCTTGGAACTTCCTTTCTTCTCATGACACCATGAACCAAAATGTAGTGATTTGCCTTTTTCCGTCTCATCCATGAGAGGTGTTGCCTTTTTTTTTCTTTTTTTGGCCTTTTCTTTTCTTCCAATAATTTTCCTTCTGTTTCTTAATTATTTGGTTCCCACCTCTGTTTATAGATTATATTCCATCCACTTTAGAGTCCATACTATAAAAATACCCAAAGTTTCATTTTTGTGTCTGAAGGACACAGTGTTAAATCTCCAAATACAAATATATATTACCTGAGTAGCTATTGTTACCTGACACCATTGTCAGAACAGAATTCATTTATGTCTGTCCAAATCAGCTTTCTTGATGTTTTTATATCATCACAGTTCTAAACATAGATGCAAAATCTCTATATCTTCTAGGTTTAAAATTTCCTATTTTTCTTCATCTAATTCAATCAATTATTGGTTCTTATTTTTTGCTTATAATGCTCTTAAAATTTCTTTTTCCTAGAATGGTTGAAGAATTATATTTAAAAACTGGGAATATTAACATCTTAAACTTATGCTTAAATGATATAATGGCCAGCCTCCAAGATGGCTCCCAATGCTATCCACATCTTATGTTCATGTCCTTATGTGATTTGTTTCCACGTTTCATTAGGCTAAGTTTGAGTGGTAAATAGAACTCAGCAGAATTGATTGTGTGTCACTTCTGAGATTCTGTCATAAAAGACACTACAGTTTCCATCCTGGCCATGCCTTTTCTCATGCCTTTTCCTCTTGATTCATTTCCACCATGAGATAAGAAACTCTACAGAGAAGTCCATGTGGCAACTGGACTGAGACTACTGTCCAAAGCCAGTGAGAAACTGAGACCTACTGCCAGAAGTCAAATGAGTGAGTTTGGAAGTAAATCCCTCATCCTCACATAAGTCTTTTGGTAACTATAGCCCTAGTAGACAGCTTGTTCACAGCCTTATTTGAGACTCACCTCAGAGACACGTAGCTAAGCTTCTTCCAAATTCCTGACCTGTAGAAACTGTGTGAGATAACAAATGTTGGCTTAAGCTAAGTTTTGGGGTTAAATGTATCAATAGATAACTAATAAATGACTTTCTAATATAAAAATGTTTATATGATTCATTGTCTTGAAACAATCAAAGAAGGTAGAGGGGTCCAGCAGAACTCTGCTGATGTCATACAGTCTTGAGGAGAAGAGTCTGCCCCCTGAATGGGGAGAGGGGTCAGTGGCCCTGGCATGGACAATCTCTACTCTTGAGACACTATCAGAAAACATAAAGGACTAGAGTCAGAAGAGATGTTAAGAGTTATCTAAGTTTACCCAAAGCAACCATCTCCCCTGTAGCCTTTTGGAAAGTGAATGAAAGGACCTGTAAGGAAGAGATTTACCTAGGATTTTTGAAAGTTATGTGGTAGTTGTGGGAGGATTCAAATAGCAGCTCAAGCTCTGATGAGAAAGACGAAGAAGTTGCTCCTTTACCTTTTAATGACAACTATAAAACATTAACTGACAACCTATACATATCCAGATGATAGATCTGGCAAAGATACTAGCACACTGTGTAGAATAGCTGGTGTACAGAATGTTTTTCTACTAAAACAAAGTATTCTTGCAGTGTTTCATGTTCAAGAATATATTCATCAAACTCCAAGAGTTTTGGCCAGACTTCAGATAACAGGTAAGCATCCATCAAAGAAAGCAAGACTTCCTCGGAAACAGGCCTAGTTGCTAAGTTAGCAGCATATGCTCAATATCATGCCACCTTGCAGAATCCAGTGAAAAGTAAAGCAACATCAGTCTCCATGGTACTTATGATTACATACGAGCTTTAGCAGTAGCCTTATGAAATTGTTACTGGCGTTAAACACACACCAATAGGATTTGCCAATGGAATAGCTCAGAAAGCATGAGAAAAGCCGTGTAGAGTTTTCCTTACATACCACAATGTTTTGGACTTTTGTAAGTAAGAAATTTGTTAATTTTATTGATCTATTAAGATATTAGTCATTGGAAATGAACTGAACTTGGATGTCTGATACAATATATGTAGTTATGACTTTCTTCATGTTGGTTCATGTGTTGGGAGTGCAGGAACATCTTGTCCACCCTAGAATAATTTAATAAAAGTACACAAATTAGAAAGCTTTTCTAGTGGAATGACTTAATGATGCCAAATGCTTCTGCCTGACTTTTCAAAAAAGAGTTTCAGAAAGTGTGCAAGACTTTCAGTGTTTGAATGAGAGTTCAAATGGTTGACAAGGCACTTTAAGTCAAACATGAGTAATAAAGGTGAGAGTGTAATTGAAGAAAGATGTACACCCATGCAAAATAAAGTGAAGATAAAACTGAAATCATATATATGGCAAATTAATTTGTCATTTTGGCTGATCTTGAGATATAGACCATTGATTCAACATATATGATATTATTAAGAAATAGGATGGACATTTTGAAACATTTATTTCTTAAGACAGAATAAGTAGAACATAGTAAAAATGGTTTAAAGAATAAATAATATAGAAAAATATGGACTCAGTAAATCTTTTTGCGGTATGTTTTGTAAACCATTAGAAATGTGCAGGCTGATGGATTCTTGTGATTGGGATCAATAGTCTAATTGGTTTTGTCATATGCACCTTACCTTTGTATTTTCTCTCTTGGCTCCTGTGATATTAACATAATTGAGTTTATTCTACTCAGAAGTTATACAAAAACTCTTTTTGAATGTTTTAAACACTAAAGAAACTGGGTCCATCACAGAACCATCAACACTGTTTTCAAACAGAAGTTTCAAATCATAGCTATCACATGGGAATAACATTAAAAGGGATAGATTTTTATGAGACCACAATTAGTATGTGTAGTCACAGTAACTTGAATTATGCATTTTCTCTTGAGGATACATGTTGATGGATGGAAAGACAATTATGATCAGTAGGTAGAAGGTGAGGCCCTGACCTCTAGTTTGTAAGATAGTATCAATTAAAAAGACACCAACTACTCCTTGAGAAAGGCACAAACGGATTCGTCAAAACAGAAAAGTCTCAATCACAGTAATTCAAAGTATATGAAAAAGTTATATTGCATCTGACAAGAGGATCATGATTTTGATTCAAGGCATATCTGATCAGTACATTTCACAAGACCCATCAGCTGGCTCAGAAACCTTGGAAGGGGAATTTAACATATAATAAATTCACTCAAATGTACCACTACATTTTTCTACTGGGAAACTGTGTTAAGCATAGAAGACACATAAATTCCAGATTTGTCAAGTGTGTGGAGAAACTGTTTTAGTCAACATGGCAGAAGGGTCATTGTGTAAAGGTAGACAATTTTTCTATATTTGAGATTTTTGGAAGAATTTTGTAGTATTTTGTGGATGAGGATTTAAATCCATTGTTAACAAGAACTGAAATTTTAACTCTTTGATAAAATTAAAGTTATCAATAGCCAGACTAAAGGAAATGATGGAAGAGTAGAGTTGTAAATATATAGGAAATACAGATACAAATGAGGCTTTTTGGTATGGGTTTAATATTTGGAGGTTTTAGAATTAATTTCTGCTAGTCATATCTTCAGTGTTCCTTCCTGTAGAAATATGTAACAATAATACCATCATGCTTAGTTTATTACCTGGTTATGGAAGCCATATTTAATTCTGAGTTTGTTTACATTTACTGGGGCACATTGTAAAATTTTACAAAACTATTTTTATTCTCATTTTTTTTTAATTTGGAATTCTATGTAAAACTAGAAAACACCATGTGTCCTATGGTATGTTTCATATATTTATATGTTATTTTTTTTAAAAATCAAAATAATCAAAACTACAATATTTAACTGGAATGATTGACAAGATTTTATTCATGGGATCTCATTCTCCATGTTGAAGCACTGGGGAAATACAATATTGTCCTAAGTTGATTTTATTTTTCTTAGTAAAAAATACTCCCCTTCCCCCCAAAATGGAATTCAATTGTTTTCTGGCATTTCCCTCAGTCTCTGCAGTAATACTTGGTATAACCACATCCCTAAATTGTTGTAAATTGCCTAGGAGAATCAAACTGAAAGTTGCTTGAAAGTAAATCAATTTCAGATTGCAAAACCATTCCAGCTCTACTTTCAGTATCCCAAATTTGTTAAAATTTAATCTGCAAGTGAAATTCTTGATTTTTTCAAAAATTTGGTACATATGGTTGAGATTATCTTTCACTGTATTCAGTAATAATTTTCACAGTAATTACAAACTTGAGTGATTTTAAACACTGTTTTCAAAAAAGTAAAAAATAAGATACAATGGTAAAGTATTAAATATTTGCTTTCTCTATTAAAAAAAAAACTTTCTAATGAGTTGTGATGGAATAAGAGAGTTTTACCATTTTTCAGTGAGGTCCATAAACTGAACCATCAGAAATTAACTGCAAATGTTCTAGAAGTGTTGCTGGATCTTAGCCTGCCCTCTTCAAATGGTAGCATTGATCATTTCCTCTGGAATACAGGTAGATCTAATTAGAAATTAATCAAAATGATTAACCTCTGCATTTTTTTTCAGCCAATGAGTCACTTTAAAAGATGTCAATGGAAAGTCCCAGGAGACCATCTTAGGTAAGATTTTCATTTGAAGTTAAAAGTACACAGAAAATTAAAAACTAGCAATTTACTAATCTAAAATATTGCCTTATTTTGGAGTATAATAGCACTGATAATATTCACAGGTTTACTTCATTTTCTGCAAGAAGCACATACGTACCATAACATATACTTGCTAGTAGAAGTAAAATTTGTTATTCTATAATATAAGAGTATGTGGACCTATATGTCTCTTTGGAGATGGAAATATAGATCAAATCAGCCCAAATTATTTTTCTTGTGTCTGTAATTTGAGCTGATAAATTAAAGGATACATACCCTAAACCAGTGATTCTCAAAGTTTGTTCTGTGTATCAAGTGTATAAGCAGCCCTTGAAACTTGTTACAAATGCAAATTTATGGGCCCACCCCAGATCTCCTGAATTAGAAACTCACAGGATCTGAGCCAGCAATCTAGGTTTCAGCCAGCTTTCCAAATGATTCTGATCCATACTCAAGAAAGAGAAACATTGTCCTAAGCCAACACTGGGAAACGGGTCCCACTAATAAAGGTGGCAATTCTCACACCTTTCAAATCTTGAATGTTGAAGAATCTTCCCACAAAACTCAAATTCTTTACAATCCCCAAAGCAAAGATTATAACAGCTTTTGTTTTTAAGCTCAGTGAATTAAATTCAAATCTTGAATTTTAAAACTCAGGTACAAAGCCAGTGGTAGGGGGATTCTCTAGGGAATTGGAAAAACCAGGGTGGGGGTTCACATGATTTGATCTCAATAAATTCTGGAGATTAGTTCTTTGAATTTTTCATATGTGGACCTGTTTTTATTAGTTTTCAATTCTAAAGCAAAATGAGGATTGGCTATTTTAGAATTTTCCACCCAACTATGACATATGTGTCAGTAACACCACTGCAAAGACTTTTCCTTATTTGAATCCTGTAAACAATAGTTAGAAGGTAAGGGATTCCTAATGTCTAAATACAGTTTGAAGTTCTGTTCATTTTGGGGTTCTTTAACTCTGACTGATAATGAACAGAAGATAATAATGCATCGCACTTTTATATCTTAGCCATGACTCCAATTGTGTAATTTAATGGCCAGCATCTTCTTTATGGTTCAAAATGGATTACTCACCTTGTATCTGTCTTTGTTTTTTCTTGTTGCTATGTTGTGTGTGTGTGTGTGTGTGTGTGTGTGTGTGTGTGTGTGTTTTGGGGTGGGCAGGGAAAGAGGAATTTAAACTCATTCCATTTTTTTGCATATATAAGGAAAACTAAAGCTGTTAGTAATTTAAATCCTATGAATATCTATATTTGTATTATGAAACTATATGTTTTATAAAAATTTGTTAATATGGAAGGTTATTTTTTAAAACTTTGAAAATATAGAATTTTCAACTGAGTTTCTCTTTAATTTGTATTTGATAGATGTCAAAGTACATTTCATTATTTGTATATTTTTGAATATACAGATCATTATTTTTACCTAATATTGTTTCCCTAATCTTGGATGCATTCATCTTGTGGCTTTCTATTTCTTTATGCCTTGTTAACCCATCGGTGCAAGCTCAGGGAATTCCTAAGCTTATTCCCCACAGTAAATAAAAATATTTAACTCGTGACCTCACCTAAACTCACATACTACTCAACAAATGATTAATTAGCTTACTTCAAGACAGGGGCTGGTGGTAAGCAACTCCAACTGCTCATGAAGGTAATGAACTATAACCACGAATGTCCTTCAGTATCACCTGAGGAATTTAAATATGCACATGCACTTGCAGAGCTCCCCCAAAAGAGTTTTCAAGTTCCAAAGCCCAGGACATTTTTATTTAATTCATGGTAAGAAATTTTCATTTAAAACAAATAAATGGGCAATATATGATCCATTCGAAATTGGAGAAAATTAAAGAATCTAGTATGTGTTGCCATTTTCAATGTTTTGCTTTTCTGGGCTTGACTGGGAGGACTCTCACAACTAGTATTTTGGTTTCCTCAGATCGTTCTCCAGCTATTCAATCCATTCTGCTTTTTGATTTCCAGGTATCCCCAGAACATCAGGTGGTTGTCTTTTTCCGACCTTCAGAACATTGGAGGTTTCACTTCCTCTTGTGTTGTTTCCCTTTCCCAAATTATCTATAATATCAGTGGCTCTTTGTAAATAG
Organism: Leopardus geoffroyi; assembly: GCF_018350155.1. NCBI lineage: Eukaryota > Metazoa > Chordata > Mammalia > Carnivora > Felidae > Leopardus > Leopardus geoffroyi. The sequence continues at coordinate 94,807,194 of NC_059327.1, read as the reverse complement.
AAGCAGAAACATATGTTTAGTCCACCGTATTTAATCAAAATTAGAATTAGCGTGACTCAGCCACATTTTCTTTTCTTTGGGTGGAAAAAGCTTTTCTTCTTGATTATAATTTTGCTTTTGTTCTAATTGACCAATAATTCTTGTAGTTTAGACTTATTTTCCAGTTTAGACTGGAATTATTTCCAGTTTAGACTTATTTTGTTCATCCTCTATACATAGTTTACTTTTGATTGGTTTTAATCTTTTTTTGTGTGTGTTCAAAGAAGGGTTTTTCAATTGTTCTCAGGTTTTCCTCCACCCTCTCTTCAGATTGCCCACAGTGTCAGTCCCATATCTTGCTGTCTACAATGTAAATGTTACTTCTATTTTTGGTCTCCTGCATTCTGCCTCATCTCTCACCCACCACTCTATCCTCCCCAGACTATTTTTAAGATGCTCCGCCCATAAGAATTAGAAATTGAATGGTCTTTTAACATCTAAATGGGTGGTTCAAGTCTAATATTCCTCAGGTTCTATCCAGAGTTATGCCCATCTGCAGGGTAGTACATCTCACCTTTTTCCTTTTCCTCAGGCACATGTATTTGTTTCTCTCTATCCATTACTAGTAAAAAGAGATCACCTTACCAACCATTTACCAGCATATAAGACGACTAACCTTGATGATACTCATAATAATCTTTCACATATATCTACTTCTCTTCCCAAATACTTCTTAGTCCAGTATACATGGTCTAATAGCCAAACAACCAGTGTAGCTTTTTTTGTTTGTTTGAGATGCAGTGGAAAACAAGAAAAGAACACAAAGAATAATAATAACAAACAAAAACCATAGCCTAGTTTTCTGGCAGTTTGAACTTTTGGTTAATATGAAAAACTATCACAGTCCCTTTTATCTTTTCCTCTACCTATAGTACTTTCATTGTTGAGATAATGTCTCCTAAGATACAATGTAAGCCCTGTGCGAGTGTGTGTGTGTGTGTGTGTGTATGTGTGGTCTCATGAGAATCATTGAGTTCAAACTGATAAGAGGATATGAATGGATGTTTTGCATAGCACATTAGCCATAGAGCTGGGAAGACTAATGCACAGGCTTTTGATTGGTAGAGTCTCTGGTTCTTTGAACCAGAGGGCAGGTGAGTGTGTGGTACTGTCTATTTTGGTGGGGTTGGAAGAATAAAGAGTTAGGAAAGAAGACATGTTTCATACCTTTTGTAGGAGTATATTTCTAGTAGCAAAATATGTTAACTCTGAACTGTCATTCAGTTTAAATCTATTGTTCTCTTGGTTAAGTAATCTGTTTACTTTTATTTTGGAGATGGATTAATTGTTGCTTTAACTGCCATTTTGTGAAGTTTTGTCTTTAATTAGGAGGAATTTGAAATTGGTTATATGAGGAAAATAGACATCATTTTTATAGGGCTATATGTTAGTATATGTAATCAAAGCATACAGAACAATACTATGAGTTAATCACTGCTCAAAAATCCAACATTTATATTTATGGAGTAATTCGTTGTTGTGGGTGAGCGTGGCATTTGAGATTGCACTTTCACAAACATTGGAGTGGCCAAATGTCTTAAATAGGATTGGCATTATAATCATTTTAATGAAAAATGGGACCTGAATATTGAACTGCTTGTTAAGATAGTTGCATTATTATAGGACAAAATAGAAATAATTTTTTTTAAAGACAAGTAATTCTAAATTGGATATATACTTTAATGTCTGAATCTTTCCTTTGACTCATCCTTTCTTTTAGAGGAGAATATTGTACTTCAAAAATTGAGGGAGGATATTGGGCCCTGAATGACTTTCTGGCTTTTGAAGTGTTCCTCAGACAAACCACATGTGTTCCTACTAGGGTATTTGGGTTTACTGTTTCTTCTGACTAGTATACTATTTTTCTAGGATCAATTCCGTCATTATCCTACTTTCTGCAAATTTATGTCAAAATATTAATTCCTCTGAGAGGCTTTCCTGGATCATTATGCATAAAACTGTATTTTCCCGGTACCTACTCACTTTCAGTGTGTTTTTCTTTGTAGTACTTATCCTTTCTTAAATTATATATATGTTGCCATTATTAATCTTTCCACTACATATACCTTTCATAGGATGATATTCTTAGTTCTAGAATAATGACATCATGTAATTTATGATAGTAGGCACATAGTATATACTCAGGCAATATTCATAGCATTAATGAACTAATGAGTGAATCAATATCATAACTGAATGACTTTCATTTATGGTCCTTAAGTGGCCTTAGAAATTACTGTACTGTCCTCCCAGAGGACAGAAAACACAGCCAGGATACAACATCATGTAGTCAGTAAGGTAGAAAACATTAGTGGACAGAGCTATATATTTACAGTCCAACTTACAAATAGGCTGCATTGCAAAATATTAATTTTGCTTCCAGCATATTTTTTGATTCTGAAACAGTGCAACAATAAAGATTTGTTCCCCAACTGACTCTTAAAAAATTAACCTATATTGTAGCTGAATTATAATATTAATTTCCCATTTTTTTCTTACTGTTGCTATGGAGATTGTTTCATTTAGGATCTCAGACCCTCTATAAACATATGTCCACTTCCGTGGACAGTGGCCAGGATAGTTCTAATATGTATTAGACCATCCAGAACTGTGAAGATCAAGGCCTTCCAAATGCTCATATTTATATGCATGGGTGAAAATTGCTGCAACTGAATTATGTCATTTGAAGAAATACTTTGGCATAATTGCGATTTTAGACCAGCATATACCAAACACTTAGAGTTTTATGAAAGAAAGCCATGAAGTTTTCAGTCTCTCCTTTGTGCCAATAGCCCAAGAGATCTTGCTTCACTCCAGATAGTCTTTTTCATTGGTTCCAGGTCTCCACTGCTCAGAACTCCTATCTCAGCTTCCTACTTTCATTCTTGCAAGTGTTTTGTACTTCTTGACTGGTATTGTGTCCTCAGCTTGAGGCTTATACTCTAAGTAATTTAGAGTCAAATTGACCCCTTAATTTTTCTGCTTCTGGTTGCCTAAGATACTTCCATACTCTGATTCCTCAGAACCTAAACCTTGACAATTGTTAACATTGTGGGTATTATGTTTCATCCCATGTGGCTGAAATTGGAGCACCCAGAAGTATAGTCAAATGCATTGAAACTATCCAAAGTAGTTTACATGTTTTTATCTTTATAAATAACAACCATGCCAGTATTCATTTATTTCAACTCTTCTTTGATTCTAGCGTGGTTATTTTCTGTGTATTTTGTCTTTCAGCTCCAAAAGAAAATATCCCCACACGATGCTATTTTGCTGGTTGAAGGGAGAAGATTTGTCCTTCTCTTAAGCCAACTACTAAGGGAATTCCTTAATCCCCTTCTCTGAGCAGCTCACTCCATCTGTGCTGACAGCAGAATCATACTGCTGTGGATATAGCAAGAAAGGATTTTGATTATGATGATTTAAGAAAATTCTATCCATATAAAGTTTACATAGCTTGGGAAATTATTGAATTTCTAAAGTGATATCATATTCTTTTTATTTCTCATTAGTTATTCACTGTTTCAGTTACCTGCTGTCACCATAAGAAGCTCCATAAGAAGCAAGTACAGAATCTCAATAGAGCATATACAGCAACAAGCATGCATTGCTCATATTCCTGAATTGATCAGGTTAGAAGACTACTTATCTTGGCTGGGCTCTTTCATAGGTGGTATCAATAGGCTGCTGGACAATCCAGGATGACCTTGGCTGGATTTACTCATACACTTGTAGGTCAGCTGGTTGACTCATGAGTCTGTGGATTGGTTCTGATCAATATGATTCATCTTCCTCCGAGGAACAGTAGGTTAGGGCAGACTTATGTTTTAGTTTGTTTGTTTGCTTGCTTGTTTGTTTGTTTATGGGAATGGCAGATAACAAAAGAAAATATCTCTAAAGTCCAAGCTCATTTCATGCCTCTGCTTATATTGCATATGCTAAAATCTTTTTGTTCAAAGCAAATAACATGGCAATTCAAGAGCTGAGTGGGAGGACACTACAAAGTTACGTGACAAAATCCTTAGACACAGAAAGGGTAAAGAGTCAGGGACATTAATGCATTAAATTACCACAATTATTGTACACATAGAAGGAAGATATTTAAGGAGATGGACATTGTAAGTCCAAATAGTATAAAACATTCAGAAAAAAAATTTGTAGTATTACCTCTGGGAAGTCTTCTTCTAAGCGAAGTCAAAACTGCTGGTACAGTTGGTGAAGAGACATATCTGAGGGAAAATTGCTACTCCCATGAATTGCTTTCTGTTAGGAAATCAAGATTACTTAAGTTTTTGTATTAGTTCTGTTTTCAGAACAAAGTATAGATCTTCTGCAAATTATGATAAGATTATTTCCAATAATTCATCATAAATTGAAAATGACCCAATTTTATAATGTATTTACTGTACCTAACCGATCAAACACCATAGCTTAGCATGGCCTACCTTAAATGTACCCAGAATATTACAGCAACCTCGCTGGTCTCAGGGGTTAACTTGCTTCATGTTAACACAGTCTTTGCTTATTGCATTAAGGTCCTTGATCTGTAACAGACTGAATTTACTTTCTTTGAGATTTGCAGACTACTGGCCTTGGGGAATAAAGGACCAGAATGTTGCCAGGCCACAGAGGCCAGCAGGTCTGTTTCAATACCCCTTAGCTTTCTGATTAACTCAAGAATCTTTTACCAAAATGTTTTTCTTTTTTAAGATCGCACAAATGACTTCACTGGCTTCCCTTTGTACATCTGTAGACCTTGCCCTCTTTTGTAGAAAGAACAGAGTACTCTTGTACAACTTCTGGGTACCAAAGAACCAGACTTTCTTGCACAACCTCTGAGCACCGAGATGATGCTATAGCTGGTGTTAAGTCTGCAGGAAGTGAAGAAATGTCACAGATCACTACACTCCCTTAACCGATTGAATACCTTTAAAAATCTCTGGGCCAGGCAGAAACCTGAGAGTTGGCCTTTGGACAAGAGCCCAACTTCTCCCCAGATGAAGTCTCAGCTTCCTGAATAAAACTCATATTTTTTCCCAATCAAAACTCATCTCTTGAGTATTGGCCTTTCCAGCGAGAGGCAGCCGAACTTGGGTTTTGGTAAGAAGAACACTTAGGTTAACCTACAATTGGACAAAATCATCTAACACAAAGCTTATTTTATAATAAACTGTTGAATATCTTATGTAACCTTTTGAATACTGTACTGAAAGTAAGTAAGAAATGGAATGGTTGTATGGGTATGGAAAGGTTGTAAGTGTATTGGTTGCTTTACCCTCATGATCAAGTGGCTAACAGAGTGCAGCTCGCCCGCTTCTGCCCAGCATCTGGAAGAGTATTTCACTGCCTTATCATCAGCTGAGGAAAAGATCAAAATTAAAATTTTAAGTACTGTTTCTAATTGAATGCGTATTGCTTTCACACCATCATAAAGTCAAAAAGTCAAAAGTTGAACCATTGTTAAGTCTGGAACCATCTGTATGTGTAGTTTGTTTTTGGTTTAAAAAAATATTACGGGAGTGCCTGGGTGGCTTAGTTGATTGAGCATCTGACTCTTGATTTTGGCTCAGGTCATGATCTCAGGGTCTTGGAAATGAGCCCCAGATCAAGCTCTGTATGGAGTCTGCTTAATATTCTCTCTCTCTCTCAAAAATAAAAACAAAAATTCAAATTCAAATTCAAAAAAAATTAGAACCCTAGACTGCTAATTGGGGATGATGAAACATTCCAGAATTAGATAATAGTAATATCTACACTATTCTGCGAATATACTAAAAACCACTAAATTATATACATTATGAGGATGAATTTTCAGGTAGGAGAATTAATCTTTATATAAAGCTTTTATTTAAAATTTGAAGAATTTTTAATGTTATTGTGAGAAATATATTGTAAGGAATTATATATACATATATATATTTAATTTCCAACTTTTAATGTCTGGATATATGAATAATAAAGAAAAATGTTTTTGTAATTATTTGTTTTATGTAGAATTTTGAAATGCTTTCTTAAAACTGATTTTGACATAGTTTTCAAGTAAATGCAGTATAAAACCTTAAAATAAAACTAAGCAAAATAATGTGACTTAAAGTCATAGAGAAACATAAAACACTACAAAAAAAGCATATTATTATATTAAGCAAATGGGTGAAGTTTATGACTTGCAAAGTATTAAATATACTGTTAACATATTTATCTATTATCTAGGCTCCCCACCGCCTGCCTCAACTTCCATTTATGGTGAATCACTAACAACATAATAACATTTTTATACAAAACATAATACAAGAGCTCTGTGAAGTGCATAATAAATACAAAGTACAGGTAGTGGGAGAAGGATAGGAATATACTGCTGATTAGGACAAGGTCTCTGCCTTCAAAATTGAAGAAAATTTTAATACTTAGGTTTTAATTAAAAAGTTGTTTTCTGGATTTATTTTTGTTATTTTCCTGGGTTCTTTACATAATGAGCCATTTAATTAGAAAAGATGTTATTTATGGATTTTCTGACATTATACTATAAAGTAAATGTCTGCATTCTTAAATTGTGATGCTAATGTTCTTCCTTAAATTTCTCAAAAAAATTGATGTGATATTCTCATAACAACCTCATTATCTACACAGGTAAAAGTACTTGAGCAAGCTTTTGTTACTTACAGTTATGAGACTGCGGTATGAGTCTTCCATTAGAGAGAAGTTCATAAACTAAATATGCCAAATTAAACTAGGTTTTGTGTACATAAATATCATTATTTTTAAAATTGTTATGAGTATAAATTAGGCTGATAATTTGACTTAGATACTCTGAGTATCTTTCTTTTCAGGCGATTTGGCAAAAATAAAGGCCCAAATGTGCCCATTTGAACACAGTGCGATTGTCATTTTGTAAGCCCAAATGGTCAAATACTGACAACTTTGTGTGGCTTAAACAAGTGAAAGCGCTACTGATAGAGGATATATTGAAATACACAAAGACATGTTTGCCATTTCTTCATGAAACTGGATTTCCTTTTCTATATTAAGAAGATATTAAGTAAAGTCCTGAATTGGTTGGCAAGAAATTACATCATGGTATAATCCCTCAAAATGATGGATTCCTGGATACAGAATCAGCATTTCTATTCATCTATATCTTTGTGATTTTATTACTAACAATAATGTAGATTTTTTTTTGAAGACAACTTATTTACTGCAATCAAAACCTGTGCCACTCTAAGTGGATTTGCTGGGTTACTATCTAATCCAGATTCCCTCTCAAAATTAATCTAAACCTGAAAAGAGGAGGGAGAAGCAAATACAGGGCAAAATGTTGTATTTAATATGAAGATTTATCTTGAAAAGAGTATTATAGAGAGAATCATTAAAAATTACTGAAAACATCATTGAAGTTTATCAAGCTTTGGAATAGATCATCACCACATAAACTGGTTCGAAGCATGACTTTTCCGGTTAGTATAAATATCTTAATTACTTTCTGCATGAGTTTTTAATCTATATAATATTAGTCATAATATAATTCCTCACCTTCATTATATATATAATGAAGATTAAATATGCAATATTTAATTAAATGTGTAATATATGTATATTCAAAAACACTTGCAAAATAAAAATAATGTAATAAATTTTAACAACTACTATTTTTTATTAATTTAAAGTTGCAACAGTGCAATCCCCTAAAAACTCTGACAAAAGCAGTTTATGTAACTTTATTTCAAAGTGGTAGACACTACAAAAGACGAAAGAAAGTGGCTCTATTTTTAAAACATTAGCATAATGTACTACATTTTACATTTATAATAATTCTACCATCTAGAAGTTCTTTCTCCCAGATTTTATATGTAGGATTGTGTTTTCAAATCTCCCTGAAAGAAAGCTCATTCAACTGTACATTTTCAAATTTATGTATAATCAGAAATATTATCATAGCCTGAAATATCTCTTTTCTTCAATTAACTAAATTATTTTTATTGTACCACAACATATGAATAATATTTTGCCATTCACATTGAAAATAAGCATACTCATACAGAAAGTTGTCTATCAATAACTACAATCTGCATGTTAAGTATAAACCAACTTATTGTATTAGGGGAGATGCTTGTAATTGAATACACAACTCAAATTGCTAAAAGAACATTTATTATCTAATATAACTATATTGTGCCATTGGTCCAGGATGGTTTGACATATTGGTCCGATGATGTACTTGAAGACATGAGGTTCTTTTCACCTTTCTTCTCTACCATGTTCTGTTTGATTTTATGTTCATAGTTGCAAGAAGACTGTAGTAGATTCGGATGAAATATTAAGATACAAAAATACCCAGTGAAATAAGGATTATCTCTTTCCATTCTCTATGGAGACTTGAAACTCCTTATAGGACTTTTGTTCACAATTCATTTGCCAGGATAGGGTTGTATGCAAATCACTGCCCATGGGAATAAGATCGCCATATTGGCTATGATAAATCATTTAGGGTGAAAGATGTTGGAAAGTCAATCACAAAAATCACCTTAATTGTGCACTGTTTCATTATTCTCATGTAAATTACCATCATATGCATAAATCTTAAAAATACAAGCTTCTGAAATTCGTATGCTTACATTGAGAGGCAAGAGGAAATCTTGCACTCTGGGTTAGTACCTAAGTAGCTTCCAATTGATAAGCAAAAGAATCAAAACAAAATAAAAATTTTGTTTTATCTTACCCCATGTAGTTGTTAATTATGCATGCCTCTGTTTTCTCTACTAAGGTAATCTCTTCATGTCAGAAAATACATTGAGTTATCCACTTCCCACAAAGATTTGAAAAGGCAAGATGTTGAGCGGTACATCAAAATAAGTTCATTTCATTTAATTTCAGAATTTGCACGTAAGAGTAGTTGAAAACCTCAGTTTACATCCTAAAAATTTTAGTATTTCACTATCACATATAAGGAGTTGAAAAAGAATTATCAGACATTTGAAGAAAGCCTCTAACATAAAAAAAGTCTTAACAAAGAAAGGGGAAAGGGGGAATTTGGGGGAAGTAGAGAATATTTCATAAACAGAAATCTCAGAGAGAACATTTTTAAGTATTGCTGTATGAAACAACATAGGATTCTATAATAAAGGACATATTTAAAAACAATTAAATCTGGACATGTATTGCTAGATACAAAGATATAGTTAATGAATATTTCCAGAAAGTTTAAAAAACAAAAGGTAAGGAAAGCTATAAGAAAAATTTGTCAAGTTTAAAGGATTCATAACTACCAATATCTAATAACAGGAATTTCAGAAAAATATAAGAGAAAAAAATGGAAATTTGTATTTAACAGTCATGCAAATTTCCCACAATTGAATAATAGTCTCCAGAAGCATTCAAAGAGTATCCACAGCACTGACTGGAAAAAAAAAATCTATACCAAAACCAGTCATCTTAAAATTTCAGAAAAGTGGATATAAATATCCTAAATTCTTAAGGAGGGTTAAAAAAGAAAACAGGTCACCTATAAGGACTCATGATTCAGAATGCCCCTATACTTCTCACTGGAAGCTAGGAGCATGTGGGATAATGTCTTCAAAATTCTGAGACAAGATAGTGTATACACCCTGCCAGACTACCAATCATGTGTGAAGTTTGTAAAAAAGATTTTTTAGATATTTAAGGTCTTGATGCACATACATATCCTCAGGAAGCTACTGGAGTTTGTGCCCTGAATAGTTAGTTGAGTGAGAAAAACAAGAAAGAGAAAGAGCGTGAACACTGGAAAGAGGGCTTTCCCACAGAAGAGAAGTGGAAAGAATTTGCAAGATGATGGGCAAAGGAAGGAAGTCCCAGGGTGACCAGTAGGCAATGAGTCTAGAGACCAAATGGTTCAGATTCATGCTGGAGGACAGAGGACTTCAGGAGGAATGCCTCCAACAAAAAGTTAAACTGAATGTGAATGTGTTAGGTCCTTTGAGAACATATTTAAAGATTGTTTGAAGATGAACTAATGATAGCCACACTGAAAGGTGACCAAATGAAAAATTAAACTCTAGAGCTACAAAGAATTGAGTAAAATATGAAATGTAATTTTAATAAACTACACGGAATAGTCTAAATGGCTTAGCTATGAATAATATTTACATAGTCACAATAATGCAAATTTTATTGACTTAACCACTAAACAGTAACAACCTGACTTATATCATTCTATTGGATGAAAGTGTGTGTGTGTGTATGTGTGTGTGTGTATAAATATATGTATGTTAATGCATGCGTTTCTGTAATATGTGCTTTGGTAGAAAGAGAGAAGGGTAAAGCCCAGGGTTTCTCTTCTATTGTCCATTTTGGGAAGCCCATAGATACTGTTTATGACTGAGTAATCAAGAGACAGTTGAATACACATGAAATTTAGAAAACAGAGGTAAATAACAAAAGAAACAGCTAAATGTGGAATGTGATAACTCTGGGGACTGATAACCGAGATATGGAAGAGTAGAACAAGAAAGAGACTGTTGTTTGGTACAAGATTCATTAAATTATTGAACTCTTTCAACAATAGCTGGTATAATTTTGATAAAATGAAAACTAAAGAAACAAATCAATAGATAACTTATTCCTGAAAACAAAAGGCAAGCTTGCATTTATTAGTCTTCAAGTAAAGAAAGAGAATGTCTGTGGAAGCAGTGTTGCTTTTAATTTGTCAATTATTTTGTACCTATAAAAAAGTATGTCCTGTGCATGTATAATCTCTTCAAAAATCAGTAATGTGATACAAAAAGGAAAAAAAAGAAACCCAAGTACTACTGTGATATGTAATAACGCCCCCCAAACATACATCATTTTAATGAAATAATGATTGAAATATAGGCACAAGAGACTGGGCACAAAATAGACAACAAGTATGTATGGAATACTTTGAAGAAAATGGTATATAATAAAGTTCTCTCTTTCCAACAACTAAATGTTATTTCATTATGAATATAACATTTAGCAATAGGGAATACATATCAAAATTAATCTTTCTTCAAAAACTGTTACTGGACAGTTGCTTATCTTCATGGCTTTCTGTTAAATAGAAACAAGTGATGCTCCATCTTCATGATTTCATAACTCAATATTTTAAAAAATTAACATTTTCAAAGACATTCATTTTTTTTTATATTATTTGTATTCCACCAAGGGAGTTTGTAAATAGAACGTGTATCTATCCCAGGATAGCAACTACCTAGTAAATAAGTCCAGATGTTTCGGATAACAACTTTCCACCTGCATGTCTTTAGGATTCCTTTGCCTTCTTCCTCTCTACCTCCCGCCAAGTTCCCTTCTGTCATATCTTATTTAATGTAGCAGATGTGGATTAACTAGAGATGTACAACAGCTTTTTAAAATCGAACAATTACAGATTTTATCAGCATGGTAATAAAAGTTATCATGTCTTTGAAACTCAAAAAACCATTGGGTGCTAGAAAAGATTTAAATAAGTTTATAATTCTCACATTAAGATTCAGTGGTTTTTCAAAAAATAGTTCATATGAAAGCTGCAAGAACTTCGGAAGGGGGATGGATTTTTCTTCTAAAATACATGGTCCAATCTAAACTTAATTGCTGCATTTGAAACCAAGTAGGGTTAGAGAGATAGGGAGGTTTGGTTTCCTGAGTGACATAGAGACAGCATTCAAAGGCCAAAGAGGTGTCCTATGTAAAATAAGGAGCATGTCTTTCTTTAAACATTTTTTAAATGTTTATTTTCGAGAGAAAAAGAGCATGAGCAGGGGAGGGGCGGAGAGAGAGGTAGACACAGAATCAGAAGCATGCTCCAGGCTCTGAGCTGTTGTTAGTTCAGAGCTTGACATGGGGTTCGAACCCACAAACTGCAAGATCATGACTGGAGCTGAAGTGGGACGCTTAACCGACTGAGACACCCAGCCACCCCAGGAGCATGTCTTTAGAAAATCCTGTCCTGTTCAGATAAAGGGAACTCTAGTAATATCTTGAATGTACCCAATGACTGATCTATCCTTATGCAGATGCAATAACCATGGTTCTGTATCACAAGCTCCCTTCCGTGCGTGATGCTCTCTCCTGTGCCAAACTACTGAAGGAGAGAAAAATGATTATGCTATATATCCAATTGATTCTGCCTCTCTTGTGGAGTGTGTCAAATAAATTGCATTTTTCCTGAGCCCATTTAGATGGAGTATTATCCTGCTGTGTTCTTTTGGATCCTGTACAGATTTCTGATTGCTGAATTGTAACACTAATCATAATAATTATCTATGTAATAAGTTCACAATATGAATTGTTACAGATGGTCACATTTTCTATCACAGAGCAATCAAGCTTATTTGTACAATCTACTTGCTCCTAGATAAAACAAAAGGCAACATGTAAGTTTCTGTATGTTCATCACACATTATAAGTGGCAATTTAGGTCTAGTACATCAGAGAAAATGAGAGATGATAAGAGAGAGTGCTAAAGAACTTTTCAATAAAAGCATATTTGGATTTTGCTATTAGTTTTACAGATATTATCATTATATATCCAATTAAATACTAAAGATATGTTGTGTTTTTTCACAGCAAGCAATTTCTTTTCTCCTATCTAGAATCTGAAATTCATTTTGATGAAAGAAGACATGCAAATGAATTATAATCCAAATATAATAACAATATAAATTATTGAAATAGGATGTACAGCATATTTATGACCTTCAAAAAAATGGTCTTCTAGGATTGATTGCAACTGGAAACAATTTGCCCTCTCTGTCACTTTAACAGTGACATGTGGTGCTTTAGCTGATGAGCCAAATCTGGTCTCCGTTCACAGGTAATATAAGAACTGAAGAGACACTTTGCTGATACTAAACCTTTGTTTTTGTTTTCTTGTTGCTGTTTCCGAAACATGACCCATTATGCTTTCTACTCCTATGCCTAAAAAAAAATTAATTGCAACAAAGGTAAAATTACTTTCTGACATTCATTTAATATGTCATCAAAATCAAAGGAGACTTTTACTTTATGAGGGTAAATTCATAGAGCATACTTGAAAAGACTACCCACCTCAATTACTTGTCCTATGCTATCTTATATCTATTCATAACCAAATAGAAACGTATATACACACATATATATGTTTATTCACACATATATATTCATATATACGTATATACACACATATATATTCATCTGTAAAGTCAGTTTTACCCCATTTGTATGCCTTTTGAGTTCCTTCTTGGTTTTATTAATGATTTAATTTTTAGCCACTAAAATATACTGATCGATCCTGGAATAAAAATCAAACATGATTTTTGCTTAGTAATTTCATATAATAGTCACCATTATATACTGTACTATTTACACTGTATCCTCAGTATTAAAGTAATTTTTAGAAGTGGGGTGCCTGGGTGGCTCAGATGGTTGAGTATTCGACTTCCGATCAGGTCACGATCTCGCAGTTTGTGAGTTCAAGCCCCACGATGGGCTCTATGCTGACAGCTCAGAGCCTGGAGCCTGCTTCGGATTCTGTGGCTCCCTCTCTCTCTGCCCCTTCCCCCCTCATGATCTGTCTCTCTCTCTCTATATATCAGAAATAAACATTAAAAAATTTTAAAAAAGTATTGACAGTATACTTATTCAGCAACACTTTAATTACACATATGACTTAATAGATTTTAAGCTGAATATCATAGACCCATATGAATAGACAGGCAATACTTGTGTTACTTGAGAAGTGAAGGGTTCAAATATTCTTCAGAAAATAAAAACATGCAAACTGGACATTCTCCTTCAGGCTTATCTGATGGTTTATCTATTTCATATTAATAGATTATAATTGATAGATATTAATAGATAGCTAGCTTATTAATATTAATAAGATACCTTATTAATGGATTAATAAATAGCTAATGCAATCTTTAACTTTCTCTTTTTTTTTGAGGTACAATTCTGATTTGTTTCCTAAAAATATGATTTCCTCCTTATTATAAAGAATGAATCTTTACATTTCTTAACCCTCTAATTTACAAGCCAAAAAATGAAGTAAAATAATTAAAATAAAATAAAATAAAATAAAGTAATGAAATAATAAAATAAAGAAAACTGTTCTCTGGGATAGCCAGAAGACATCAATTAATTCATTTAAACTCCAGGAGAAAATTACAAAGATAACAAACATTATGTTCCTTTTGATGCCTGGAAGATTGTTAACTGGATGATTTAAAAATGTTCAAATGTAAGTAATTCAAATGCAACATTATTTTCACAGGTATTGAAGGATGCATAAGGAAGTAAAAGTCATGCAAGGCAGGGATTTCCATAAATACATATTCGCGCTGATTCTGAAGGACATGTCTCCTTCTAAGACATTTATGTTACATAAATGATTTTTAGGCTAACCTACATATTTATCTTGTTAGTTTTCAAGAGTGAAAGTTACAAACATCTATTTTGTGCTTATTTAGCTATGTATTGTGGCAAAAAAAATGCTCTCTTTGGATTATTTTATTCAATTTTCACAACTTCATGAAGAAGTTATGAATATCATTCCCATTTTCAGTTCAGCAAACTGAGGTGTAGTGCCATTACTTAATTTACCCTACCTGGGTCATTCAGCTGGATCTAAACATGTTTCTTTCTCATTCCAGAGTCAAATATCTTAGATCTTAAACATAGTTATTTTCAAGAAAAGTATTCAATGGTATAGACATACAGAATGCTCTATAAATATCTTTTCTTACAAAATACTACTTCCAGATTCTAGGTGTCAAATCAAGTTAAAATTATTATTGACATTAAATTCATGTTTGTCAAAGGTTTAAGTCATTAATGATTGAGCTAGTAAGAGTAAAGCTTTTGCCAAGAACATTTTGAGTAACCAGGTGTTTATGGGCATTTAAAGGGCTAGAACTGGCTAAGGCCCAAGAGAGCAGTAAAAACCCAAAACTGGAGGTTATTTTTTTCTAATGGACATCATTTACATCTTTACTAACAGTAACAAGTTAATGTGTAACTTCCAGAGTCTAAGCCCTTAATTAACAGTAAAAGCCAAACAAAAGCATCCTCCCTAGAGGATGAAATAATCTTTGAGTGAGCTCAATAAATAATGTCTCTGCAGTTTCTTGGCCTTATTTGCATATTTTCAATAATTTTTCTTTACCAAATTATCAACCCAATTCCTGATGATTTGCCTGAAGCTCTGATGTCA
Organism: Leopardus geoffroyi; assembly: GCF_018350155.1. Classification (NCBI taxonomy): domain Eukaryota; kingdom Metazoa; phylum Chordata; class Mammalia; order Carnivora; family Felidae; genus Leopardus; species Leopardus geoffroyi. The sequence goes on along the minus strand of NC_059327.1, from coordinate 94,791,974 downwards.
TTTCTACCCTGAGGCTCCTTTATCACTCTCTTCCTATTTCTGCCTTCCTCACTCCCTCATGTTGCATAATTTCCTTAAAAAGTATGATGTAGGTTTTTCTTTCTCATTGCTCTTTAGCACTCTGAAAGGCCTTTAACCTGAGATATCATTTGTAAGAAAAAAACCTGGAAAATATTTATTCATTATGAGGTAATAATATTTGAGGTAAAATATTTATACTGTGAAAATAATTATCACTCCACTTTTAAAATAGATAAGTAAATATTATTTTTCATGTATTGGCACCTTTGCTTCTAGTCTCTCTATATCTAAGCTTACCTTTTAATCTTTTGTATTTCTTTGTTATTTCTTTCCTCAGAATATTCATATATTATATGTATATATATAATATATATAATTACATATATATATGATTGCATGATTATATATTTATATATATATTACATATTCTGTTGATTTTTTATGTTTTTCTTCCTTTGTTTTATCTTGATAATATCTTCCCTTTTTCTTTTAGTTTACTTTTGTTTGGCTGACTTTACATTTGATAAATGTGTTTTAATATTTCTCCTTTTAACAGAATCAGTAGTTGTATGTCTCAAGGGTCTTGGCTGTTTGTACCTGTGAGTTCATTTTCCTTTAGGAATATAAACTACTCTGTCTTTCAATGCTTATGAGGGAAAGGCAGACTCTGTCACTCCAATGTGCTAAAGGGATTTTGGGGGATGAGGGATAGATGAAGTCAGTCCCAGAGTGGAAAATCCCAGGCACCAATAAACCATTAGTAATGACTGCCTCCATTAAACAAATCCTTAGCTAAATGCCTTCCTCCTTTACCTCCTAAGGAGAATCAGCATTAGGACAGACAATTCCTTACAGTAGTTTATAATCTGCCAATCCAAGGAGTTTGGGGACGGTGTGGGGAAGTGGATAACTAATGTATCCCCCACCTTTTTGTGTCAGCTTTCTATAAGCACAGGGCTTCTGCGCTATTCTAATTTTATTTTTGAAGACACCTACCCGTACCAGAACTCTGAGTAGTCACTGGGGTTGGGCAGGCACTCTTTGCCCCAAGATGGTTCTAAGGGAGAGGCTGAAATAAGTTGCATAGGTCTCTCCTACTTTCTGTTCTCACAGGTCTCTCCTTGCTCAGTCAAGAGCTCCCCCTCACAGGTGACAGTTTAAACTTCTTGCTGTCACGACAAGATTTTCTTACATTATATTTCCAGTTCTTTGATTTGTTTCTTACTTTTATTGTTCAAGTCATACAAAACTTGAAATAATACTTTTTCTCACAATGCACAAATTTATAATAGAAGCAAGCAACTTAAAGTGAAAAATGCTCATAGTTCAAATATAAATACTTTATTGTAAAGTTTCTGTGAAATGAAATAATAGTTCTATTATTGGAAATGTTTCATATTCTTATAGGCATTTCTCTGCAGTCTTTTTTAAGTGTGTTTCAGGAAGTAAAAATAAAACCTAAATACCTATCAATCTTGATTTTTTTTAATAGTGGCTATAACTGAATTATCACTTGGTAATGTTCTATTTTTCAAGACAAGGAAATACAGCAAGAATCTTTAACATTTATTTAGACCTAGTTGAAAGGTGGCATGAAAATAAGGCCTCTCATCTCTTCTTGAATGATTTCTTATTCAAACTCAGCTGGAGTTCTGAAAGCAGAATGTTCTGCTTTCTTGGCTCTCCAGTCAAGGGAACCTTTAATTTACTCTGCTTAATAATAAATCTAGGAAAACCAGTTATGATAAATATGTGATGGTGTGCCTACTTGAATAGTGCACAGCTTTCAATTCTGCCGTATTGTATATTCTCCATTCATTGATTTATTTCAGGCAAAGATATGTAAAACAATGGGTAAATGACATATCCTTGGATTGATTTTACATATAGTTAAGCTTTTCTAAGCAATTTTAGGTTGAAATTTTTCTTTATTGTTTGTGAGGGGTCACAAGCGAGCTACTTGGTTATTGTAATATGGAGCTCAGAGCTTAGGTTTTGTGTATTAATTATTTTGCAAGATATTATTATAAATTTGTGTTTTTTTTCTTTTGTGTTTAAGTTTTAAACATGCATGGCATATGGTTATCTGAAAACTGATACAAGTACTTGTGATTTTTCACTTGTGAAAAAAATACTCTAAAATTAAATTTTAATTGGGGGCACCTGGGCAGCTCAGTCAGTTGAGTGTCTGACTTTGGCTTGGGTCATGATCACACAGTTGGTGAGTTTGAGCCCCACATCCGGCTCGCTGAAGTCAGTGCATAGCCCGCTTAGGATCTTCTCTCTTTCTCTCTGCCCTTTCCCTCCTTGTGCACACACTCTCTCTCTCCCTCCCTTTCCAATAAAAATAAACATTACAAAAAGAGAAATTTTAATTTGAAGAGAAACTCCATGTCCTGGAACATGACAGAAAGAAATCAGTAATGTGATTCCATGGAAATAAGTTGGGGAATAAATTCCATTTGATGTGTGAGATGATTCCTACTTACTTTGGAAGAATTAATGATTGCCATCTGTAGGATTACAGTCATTGTGTATCAGGATGCTACTCTCTAGAGCACTAGTTCATTGGAAATACGTGACTTCTTGATTTATTTACAATAGCACAGGATGTCTTTCTTATATCACCTCTGGTAGAGGCAAAAAAGGACTGGAATGAAAATGGTTTAACGCACAGGTGCTTCAACTACCATTGTGCTTTTGTATTTCAAGTTATAATACATGTCCTTAACTCAAATCCCATTTTTCACATAATGTAATAACAACACTGCTGTTACATGGTGATTGGTATTATAAAATGTGCTGTGAGATAAATGTTGTTATTATGAAAATCCTATTAGCAAGTCCCTATGTACTGTACATGCAGGGCAGATTGATTAGCATACACTCTGTAGTCACTTTCCTGAAAACAGTTTTACCAGCCATGAAATACTATGCAATAATGCCATTAATAAATGTATCTAATTGCAGTATATAAAAGTGAAATGTTGAATGGCTTGAAATGGCTGCTGTGAATAGTGAGATTATTTCAAGTAGATGCACTGAGCAACGCATACGCTGTATTCCCCCTTTTTTATGCTGCCACATGTCAAGTAATAGATCATTAAAGTGCATAGTCAGACAGTTAGGCTAATGAGAAAATGTAGGTTCTTACAAAAAACTGTCAGTAGATGGCAATGTGACTGTTTTACAAGGCATTTTTATTCCATTTGGAACTAAAAACTTGAGATCATTCACATTTGCTACCTAAATTACTGTAATTTTCCCCCAAAAAGGGCTCCAAGAGCCATTTTAAACTATTCTTTAAATAATTGATAGTTACAAATGAAAAGTCAAGCCTAGAATTTCCAAAATGATCAAAGTTGTTTTAATTTTCCATTGGTCATGGTTGAATAAAAATAATGTTACAAAACTATACCATCAATAACCAGGGACTATGGAGGCTCATTTCAAACTAAAGCAATTTTGGCAAATCCATACTATGCTCTCACTTAAGCACTGTGACCAGCTATGGCCCACTGGTAGACTTTTTCTTACAAGACTCAGGAATAATGTTGCATTGAAAATTTTTATTTTGGTTTGTTTTCATCTTTCCTTTTATCCTTTCAACTCTCTTCTCATCCAAATAAATCACCTCTATTGTTTTTAGTGATGTTTTATAGAAGTACTCACATAGTAAGGTACCATATTAAATATTCCTAAGAAGTCAAAGCTTCTTAGGGTGTCTGAACATACTTCAAGAGGCCATGGCTTCTGAATTCATTGTAAGTTATAAAAACCAAAAAAGGATAAGATATTCTGGAGAGAAATTCTGGGACTTGAGTTTTGGCTAATGTGGAAATTACAAGAAAAGGAAAAATATGTTAAAATTCTTGAATAATTCCACCAGAAGAAACAGAGATATTATTCAGCCCCACAAAATGATTTAATTGTATTGGGCCTTAAACCTGTGATTCCTTTTAGCGTGTATGAGGGTAAAGGAAGATAGAGTGTCATGAATGGAATTCTGTGAATGGGCAACTGGTACAACAGGGAAACACTGATTAGCACTAATCAGTTAAAAAAAATATATGATTACTTGCCATAGTTTAACCTCCAGGAGAGTCAATTAAATTATATGGGTTGCCATTTTATTCATAAAATGAATGAAAATAACTTGCAATATCTAATGTTTCTTCAGCTGTGATTAGTGAGTGATTGAAACTCTAGCCTCGCTTTTGCTCCATATTGATTAGCAAGACATATGGATCTGATTCAGTCTACGATCACTGAGACCCTATTTAGAGTCCATCCTAAATGAATTTAGAACTAATCAGTTCACATATCAGAAATTGGGATTTTTAAGGGCTGGATTCTTTCTTTCCATAATTTCCTAAAAGAAGTCTTCTTGAATGTGGTTATTGAAAGTCCATAAACCACAAAGGATCCTTGGATCCTATCTATAAAAATAGATATATATTTAAAGAACAATTTTGCTAGTGTTTAAAAGTAGGGATTAATATCACTTATATAAATATACAATTTAGTATTAACATACATTGAAGAAATAAGGGAGATAGTAAACTTGCTTTGATTTTTTATTTTATAATTTGAAAAAGATCAGTAGCTCTCATTTATGATTTATTTTGACAACCTTAGTAGTAAGAACAAATATAAATGAAAAAGAAGAGGCCTGGGGTGAGTGACTGGGAGGCTCAGTCAGTTGAGCAGCTGACTCTTGATTTCAGCTCAGGTCACAGTCCCAGGGTCATGGGATTGAGCCCAGCGTTGGGCTCTGCCCTGAGCATAGAGCCTGCCTAAGATTCTCTTTCTCTCTCTCTCTCTCTCTCTCTCTCTCTCTCTCTCCCTCTGCCCCTCTCCCCACTTGTGTGCACTCTCTCTGTATCTTTATAAATAAATAACCCATCCAACCAACAGTTTAATTCTCACAGTTGAAAATGGGGGAGGAAACTACCTTCCCATTCTTTTTATCAGAGCATTTACCTTAGAAAACTTGCAGCTGTGGTATGTTCTCATCTCCTTGATATGTATATAAATTTTTTTCAATACTTTTAGTCAGTTGGCCTGTTGTAACCGTTATGACCTAAGAGTCTTTCTTAAGAACCTGCTAGCCATCTCTTTGGAATGCTAACATCAAGGAAGATAGACCTCCTATCTCAGTTTCTGTGGGGGATAGGAGACTAAATTCATGGTGGTCACCTTGTTCCAAGATGCAAAACTACCTCTAGTCATACAGGTGAGAAGTTTGTTTTTCTTCTAGATAAAGCTAGTTAGCTAATACAGTTGGTTACTCCAATTAACAAAAAAAGTTAGGTTGAATTATATGTGACAAATGGTATGGTCAAGTCCTTTTTCCTGAAGACCAGTTATTGTTTATCTTGAACAATGTTCACGTAATGGGTTGTATCTGTTTGGCTATATAAAAGAGTGAGATATCTTTTTGTCTTTGCATACTCTTAGCTGATTGCCTGAGATGCTCATTATATTTTGGTGTAATGCTTATTCAGTCTTTTTTTTTTTTTTTCTCTACAACCTTTGTGGAAAGGATTTCTAAGTTGGGAGAGTTTGTTTTTAATTATATTTCCCCAAATGTATTTAACCAGAATTGAGATTTAATTTTCCTGCTTTGGATTTTCTTTCTAGCAACTCAATTTAACATTACATATTTCTCTGAGGAAGAATCTGGTTTTTATACTGGTTACCAATTCTTATTGATATAGTTGCAATTTATCTTCATGATGGTTCATTCTTCATTGAAAATAATTGTCGTTCTTGTATCATGCCACTTTCAAATAAAGCAATCAAGCAATACATAAAGAAGAAAGCTATCAGAGAAAGTATAATAGGTCTTAAAATAAGGAAGCAAACACTTTCAATGGACTGAGCCACACCCCAAATTATGTACATTTTCTTTTAAAATAGAATCTTTTTTCAAAGAAAACATAAGGCAGAGACTTTTGGATTTCCTTTGGAAGCAGACATGTTAAAATAATTGAGAGCCATATATATTTTTTGAAACATCTTTCTTTAATCATTTGTTTTATTGGATATGTCTCCATCTGCCAATATCACATATATGTGAGTGAGAAAACTTGTCCTGGAAGGTGACACTTTAATAATTATTTTTAAGTCAAATGCTTGGATAGAAGGTTATACATCTTCAATTTTGCAAGATTTTGTTAAAAACCAATTAAAATACAAAAATATAATTTTCCTTTATAAAAGTCGTAACTTCCTTCTAAAAACATAGATTTTTCTTACTATAATAAATAAAAAATAACCATAAACCATCCGTAATCCATTTCTGAGTTCTATCATTCTTGCTAGGTATGCTATAAAATTGTATACAGAGACATAAAATACAGCCCATTGACCGAATTTCAATTCTATCGTAGACTTTGGAAATCAACCTTAAAGCATAGATTTGATTGTTCAAGAAGAGGAAACTGAAGGAGTAGCATGTATAATCTGAGTATTCTGAATATCTGAACTCTACAATATCCAGGACTTCTAAATGATTAGGTGTTGAAGGTTAGATTGGACGTCATTCAGAAGACAATTTTCCTTAGACTGGAAATAATATCATAGACTGGCCTAAGACCTCAAAGTCATAAGTTATTACCAATCTGTCTTCAGAAGAGATGTTATATTATAAAAATCTCTAAGGTTAAAGGAAGAGACTCAACTTGCATTAAACATCTTTTGCCTCTCTTGTTTGAGGAATGATATACAGAAAATTTTCTATACTTATTTCTTCTGGAAAATTCCATGATGAATCAATTGTGACACATTACTTTTAAGAGGTTGACATTTAAACACTGATTTACACCAAGTATATTTTCTGCATGCAATCAAGCTTTATTGATTAATGTCCTTAGTGTTCTAAGTATTATACCAGGTATATCTGAGTGCTAAATAAGACTGATGAAAGTAAAAGCTTTTTCATTTCTCCATATACTTACTCTGATTTACTTACTCAGATTTTCAGATGTAATTTGATATAATGCTGAAGATTAAAAATCTGAAAGCTAAATGGAATCCTATTCTTACAAGAGTTGGAAGGATACTAAGAAACTTTTAGTTGGTTTTTCCCTTTAGTCAGAACTACATTATCTCAGATATGTGAGAATAATTCCAAGAATACTTTCAAAAGTAACAATCTGTTTTAATTTGTAGCAACTCTGAGTCTAAGGAAATTGTTCATATAACCAAATCTGTTATTTAAAAAAATGTTTTTTGCTTATTTTTAGATGGAATGGAATTTAATGAAAGCTTCTTTGATATATTTTGTTGATAAGACAGTTAACAAAGTGACTTGTGACTTTTCTATTGGGCTAAGTTAATTCTTTTATTTTCTATGATTTTAGTCATTGGAAGGTAAATATGCGTAATTTACATTTTAAGATATATCTTGGCTTTGAAATAATATCTTGATTTATAATCATATTGCAGTAATTATATTACATTTCTAAGGAATTTGTTTAAATTTTAATTTTTTTCTGACTTAAAACATCTTTTTATAAAGGGAATAAAATGAATAAAATTAATGCTGCCTCACTATTTTTTTTCAGAAAATTAAGTACTCCAGTGTTTCCATGTTTATTTTAAAATTCTCTAAAGTGAGATATTCTTTGGGAACAAAGTATTTTTCATTTGATAAAAGTTAGATCTATGTATTTAGTAATGAGTATTTTAAATGCATAATTGTTGTGATTTCAGATATTTAATAATTATTCTTGCATTGATGTATACCCATAATGATGGTATGATCATTCCTTTTCCGGAACATCTTCAACGACATTTTATGCTCTGATCTTATGGAGGACAACTTGGTTTCATATGTCATCAACATGCTACAAATGATGAAATAATTGTTTACTTAGGACTAACTAACTTATTTTAATAGCAGCCATAGCAAATAAAAAGGAAATTGGATTGATCAAACTAAGAAATTATTAGGATTTTTATGCGCTGTGAGCTCTAAGGAACCATTGTGGGGATTCCTTAGAGCCAATGGGGTTGGCTCCTGAGTTTGTTGTAATTCCTCCAGTGTTCCTACTGGGAACAGTTTTAAGCAGTTTTAAAAATTGTTTTATTTTTTTATGTATGTAAAATAACAATTGGTGGCTGGTGGCAATAAGCTAGGTTCCTATTATTCCCAAAGCTTAGGAGTAAGTTTATCCTTTTTCAAGATTGGGTAGGAAAGGTCCTCATGTACAAGTATTTGTCTTGGGAGAAAATAGCTGAATAATAGTACACGAAGTGATAGCAGGTGCATGGCAAACAAGCATGTATTAGGATGAAACACTTTAAATAAGAGGAAAATCTGTGCATGCTTGGAAACTATTTACTACTTCTATGTCTGAAATGGGCAAAGATTTTTAAAATATATGCATGAGTATAAATATCATAACATTATTGATATTCATATCTGAATCAGATATGCTTTCCACAACTAATATTTACATTATGATTTCATTGCTACTGTTACAATTTACATTATTCATTTTAAAGGTCACTGTATGTGTATTGTTAAATATTTTTATAGCTTCCATTCTCATTTTCTAACACACATTTATATAGGCAAATAGAAAATATTCTATGGTGCTGGTACCCACCTACAATAAATCTTCACTGCAAAATTAGAAGAAAATTAGCTAAGATATTCCCAGAACTCATACCTTTAATGACATAGTTTCATTAAATGCATCATGAGTCTACAACACTACAGATCCAAAATATATTATCTACAATGCTGAAATCCAAAAATATGGATATCGCAAATATTTTTGAACTAATTTTTAATAGAAACTTTCCCAAACTGATATTGCTATTTGTAGTGTTTGTCTCTCTTAGAGTGGATATTCATACATTTTACTGCATATATATTAAGGTTTGATTACTGTGTAGAATGCCAACCCAGCTGTGAGAATTACACAATACACAATATATACATCAAATTAACCTTACAAAACTTGACGAATTCTAAATTGTGAAGCACACCTATCCCCTATGGTTTTAAGTAAAGAATTGGGACTTGTATTATTTAAATCAAGGTGAGATTTTAAACCATTCTATTCTGAAGTTATGTATTTACAATTATTTGTGTGCCATCAATTTGTTATTGAAGGTCATACAGAAAAACAAAATATTAAAGATGGAAGGTATTTAGAAATCATGCCCTTCAATCATGCATCTTCTTTTTTAGCAGTAGAAACTGATGGACAAGGAAGTAAATTACTTTATTTAAAATCATGCAGCTGGTAAGTGAAATGATGGAAGAACTGAAAACAACTCTTTATAAACAACAACAGAAATAAATAAAAAGTGGGGGGGAAACTTGCTTTGCAGCAGCAGCAGAAAAAAGTGATGAGGGCGCCTTAATGGCTCAGTTGGTTAAACGTCTCACTCTTTTTTTTTTTAATTTTTTTTTCAACGTTTATTTATTTTTGGGACAGAGAGAGACAGAGCATGAACGGGGGAGGGGCAGAGAGAGAGGGAGACACAGAATCGGAAACAGGCTCCAGGCTCTGAGCCATCAGCCCAGAGCCCTACGCGGGGCTCGAACTCACGGACCGCGAGATCGTGACCTGGCTGAAGTCGGACGCTCAACCGACTGCGTCACCCAGGCGCCCCACGTCTCACTCTTGATGTTGGCTCAGGTCATGATCTCATGGTTCATGAGTTCAAGCCCCACATGAGGCTCTGCAGTGACAGTGAGGAGCCTGCTTGGCATTCTCTCTCTGCCTCTTTCTTTCTTTCAAAATAAATAAATTAATTAATAAACATTTTTAAAAAAAGAAAGTGATGAGATTCTGTAATTCAGTAGGGGAAATGATGCTGGAGCATTTGGATAGTCACATGGAAAAATGGACTTTGACTTCAACCTCACATCATGCACAAAATCAGTGCAAGATGAATCAGAGTCCTAAATGAAAAAAAAAGTAAATCAAAAAGCTTTAAGAGGAAAACATTGTCTTTCTTACCTTGCTGGAGACACAGATTTCTAAAGTCAGGTATAATAAGAACTAACCTCAAAAGGAAAACAAAGGATAACCTGAACTTCAAAAACAAACTTCTTTTTATCAAATGACACATAAAGGGAGGGAATTGCAAAATGCCAATAGAAAAAGAATGATATCCACAAATTTCTGGAAAATATATCAGGAATATATACAGAACAACCACAAATCAATAAGTAAACCATGCTGTTAACACACACACACACACACACACACACACACAATCACAGAGTAGAATTCACTGCACATGAGAGAGTATCAAAAACAAACAAACAAACAAACAAAGAACCCAATAAGCACATCAAGATTCATAATAAGGACATGCAAATTAGTCCACAATGAGATAGCACTGCACCCACCTAAACTGTGAAAACTAAAAAGACAAATAAATCTAAAACTAAAAAGACAGACAATAATCAAGTTTTGCCCTGCTTGTGGAGAAATTGAGACATTCCGTCATCTAGAAGGAGTCTAAACAGTGTAAACACAAATACACTTTGGAGCATTGTTTGGCAATATTTGCTAACCCTAAATATAAATACATTAATCTTACAGATGTTATAGTAAGTGAAAAAAAAGCCAAAAAAAGGGGGGGGGGGTGCTACTGTATGGTTTCAGCTTTATGAAGTTCAAAAGTGGACAAAATTAATTATGGTAAATTTAGAATAGTGGTTGCCCTGGTGAACATGTAGACTGAGAAGGGAACCAAGGGAACTGAATAGGGCAATGGAAATATTCCATATCTTGGTCTGGGTGGTGATAACGTAGGTAAGTACATGTACAAATTCTTCCTTGAGATGCACACTTAAAATTAGTCACTTAAAACACTATGTTTATATGTACCTATATCAAAAGATGAAAAAAAATTCAGGGAACCTAACTGGGTAAATTCATTTCATTTCATTTCATTTTTTTTTTCAATATATGAAATTTATTGTCAAATTGGTTTCCATACAAAACCCAGTGCTCATCCCAAAAGGTGCCCTCCTCAATACCCATCACCCACCCTGCCCTTCCTCCCACCCCCCCATCAACCATCAGCTTGTTCTCAGTTTTTAAGAGTCTCATGCTTTGGCTCTCTCCCACTCTAACCTCTTTTGTTTGTCCTTCCCCTCCCCCATGGGTTTCTGTTAAGATTCTCAGGATCCACATAAGAGTGAAAACATATGGTATCTGTCGTACTCTGTATGGCTTATTTCACTTAGCATCACACTCTCCAGCTCCATCCACGTTGCTACAAAGGGCCATATTTCATTCTTTCTCATTGCCATGTAGTACTCCATTGTGTATATAAACCACAATTTCTTTATCCATTCATCAGTTGATGGACATTTAGGCTCTTTCCATAATTTGGCTATTGTTGAGAGTGCTGCTATAAACATTGGGGTACAAGTGCCCCTATGCATCAGTACTCCTGTATCCCTTGGGTAAATTCCTAGCAGTGCTATTTCTGGGTCATAGGGTAGGTCTATTTTTAATTTTCTGAGGAACCTCCACACTGTTTTCCAGAGTGTCTACACCAGTTTGCATTCCCACCAACAGTGCAAGAGGGTTCCCGTTTCTCTGCATCCTCGCCAGCATCTATCGTCTCCTGATTTGTTCATTTTGGCCACTCTAACTGGCGTGAGGTGATATCTGAGTGTGGTTTTGATTTGTATTTCCCTGATGAGGAGCGACGTTGAGCATCTTTTCATATGCCTGTTGGCCATCTGGATGTCTTCTTTAGAGAAGTGTCTATTCATGTTTTCTGCCCATTTCTTCACTGGGTTATTTGTTTTCCGGGTGTGGAGTTTGGTGAGCTCTTTATAGATTTTGGATACTAGCCCTTTGTCCGAGATGTCATTTGCAAATATCTTTTCCCATTCCGTTGGTTGCCTTTTAGTTTTGTTGGTTGTTTCCTTTGCTGTGCAGAAGCTTTTTATCTTCATAAGGTCCCAGGAATTCATTTTTGCTTTTAATTCCCTTGCCTTTGGGGATGTGTCAAGTAAGAAATTGCTACGGCTGAGGTCAGAGAGGTCTTTTCCTGCTTTCTCCTCTAGGGTTTGGATGGTTTCCTGTCTCACATTCAGGTCCTTTATCCATTTTGAGTTTATGTTTGTGAATGGTGTGAGAAAGTGGTCTAGTTTCAACCTTCTGCATGTTGCTGTCCAGTTCTCCCAGCACCATTTGTTAAAGAGACTGTCTTTTTTCCATTGGATGTTCTTTCCTGCTTTGTCAAAGATTAGTTGGCCATACGTTTGTGGGTCTAGTTCTGGGGTTTCTATTCTCTTCCATTGGTCTATGTGTCTGTTTTTGTGCCAATACCATGGTGTCTTGATGATTACAGCTTTGGAGTAGAGGCTATAGTCTGGGATTGTGATGCCTCCTGCTTTGGTCTTCTTCTTCAAAATTCCTTTGGCTATTCGGGGCCTTTTGTGGTTCCATATGAATTTTAGGATTGCTTGTACTAGCTTTGAGAAGAATGCTGGTGCAATTTTGATTGGGATTGCATTGAATGTGTAGATAGCTTTGGGTGGTATTGACATTTTGACAATATTTATTCTTCCAATCCATGAGCATGGAATGTTTTTCCATTTCTTTATATCTTCTTCAGTTTCCTTCATAAGCTTTCTATAGTTCTTAGCATAGAGATCTTTTATATCTTTGGTTAGATTTATCCCTAGGTATTTTATGCTTCTTGGTGCAATTGTGAATGGGATCAGTTTCTTTATTTGTCCTTCTGTTGCTTCATTATTAGTGTATAAGAATGCAACTGATTTCTGTACATTGATTTTGTATCCTGTAACTTTGCTAAATTCATGTATCAGTTCTAGCAGTCTTCTGGTGGAGTCTATTGGATTTTCCATGTATAATATCATGTCATCTGCAAAAAGTGAAAGCTTGACTTCATCTTTGCCAATTTTGATGCCTTTGATTTCCTTTTGTTGTCTGATTGCTGATGCTAGCACTTCCAACACTATGTTAAACAACAGCGGTGAGAGTGGGCATCCCTGTCGTGTTCTTGATGTCAGGGAAAAAGCTCTCAGTTTTTCCCCATTGAGGATGATGTTAGCTGTGGGCTTTTCATAAATGGCTTTTATGATGTTCAAGTGTGTTCCTTCTATCCCAACTTTCTCGAGGGTTTTTATTAAGAAACGTTGCTGAATTTTGTCAAAGGCCTTTTCTGCATCGATTGACAGGATCATATGGTTCTTAACTTTTCTTTTATTAATGTGATCTATCACGTTGATTGATTTACGAATGTTGAACCAGCCCTGCATCCCAGGAATGAATCCCACTTGATCATGGTGAATAATTCTTTTTATATGCTGTTGAATTCAATTTGCTAGTATCTTATTGAGAATTTTTGCATCCATATTCATCAGGGATATTGGCCTGTAGTTCTCTTTTTTTACTGGGTCTCTGTCTGGTTTAGGAATCAAAGTAATACTAGTTTCATAGAATGAGTCTGAAAGTTTTCCTTCCCTTTCTATTTTTTGCAATAGCTTGAGAAGGATAGGTATTATCTCTGCTTTAAATGTCTGGTAGAACTCCCCTGGGAAGCCATCTGGTCCTGGACTCTTATTTGTTGGGAGATTTTTGATAACTGATTCAATTTCTTCACTGGTTATGGGTCTGTTCAAGTTTTGTATTTCCTCCTGATTTCTCTTCTTCTTCTGGGTTAGGCTGTCTTTGCTGCTGTGCTTCTATTTCCTTTAGGTGTGCTGTTAGATTTTGTATTTGGGATTTTTCTTGTTTCTTGAGATAGGCCTGGATTGCAATGTATTTTCCTCTCAGGACTGCCTTCGCTGCATCCCAAAGCGCTTCGATTGTTGTATTTTCATGTTTGTTGGTTTCCATATATTTTTTAATTTCTTCTCTAATTGCCTGGTTGACCCACTCATTCTTTAGTAGGGTGTTCTTTAACCTCCATGCTTTTGGAGGTTTTCCAGACTTTTTCCTGTGGTAGATTTCAAGCTTCATAGCATTGTGGTCTGAAAGTATGCATGGTATGATGTCAATTCTTGTATACTTATGAAGGGCTGTTTTGTGACCCAGTATGTGATCTATCTTGGAGAATGTTCCATGTGCACTCGAGAAGAAAGTATATTCTGTTGCTTTGGGATGCAGAGTTCTAAATATATCTGTCAAGTCCATCTGATCCAATGTATCATTCAGGGCCCTTGTTTCTTTATTGACCGTGTGTCTAGATGATCTATCCATTTCTGTAAGTGGAGTGTTAAAATCCCCTGCAATTACCACATTCTTATCAATAAGGTTGCTTATGTTTGTGATTAATTGTTTTATATATTTGGGGGCTCCGGTATTCGGCACATAGACATTTATAATTGTTAGCTCTTCCTGATGGATAGACCCTGTGATTATTATATAATGCCCTCTTCATCTCTTGTTACAGCCTTTAATTTAAAGTCTAGTTTGTCTGATATACGTATGGCTACTCCAGCTTTCTTTTGCCTTCCAGTAGCATGATAAATAGTTCTCCATCCCCTCACTCTCAATCTGAAGGTGTCCTCAGGTCTAAAATGAGTCTCTTGTAGACAGCAAATAGATGGGTCTTGTTTTTTTATCCATTCTGATACCCTATGTCTTTTGGTTGGTGCATTTAGTCCATTTACATTCAGTGTTATTATAGAAAGATATGGGTTTAGAGTCATTGTGATGTCTGTAGGTTTCATGCTTGTAGCGACGTCTCTGGTACTTTGTCTCACAGGATCCCCCTTAGGATCTCTTGTAGGGCTGGCTTAGTGGTGATGAATTTCTTCAGTTTTTGTTTGTTTGGGAAGACCTTTATCTCTCCTTCTATTCTAAATGACAAACTTGCTGGATAAAGGATTCTCAGCTGCATATTTTTCCTGTTCATCACATTGAAGATCTCCTGCCAATCCTTCTGGCCTGCCAAGTTTCAGAAGAGAGATTGGTCACGAGTCTTATAGGTCTCCCTTTATAAGTTAGAGCACGTTTATCCCTTGCTGCTTTCAGAATTTTCTCTTTATCCTTGAATTTTGCCTGTTTCACTATGATATGTCGTGCAGAAGATCGATTCAAGTTACATCTGAAGGGAGTTCTCTGTGCCTCTTGGATTTCAATACCTTTTTCCTTCCCCAGATCAGGGAATTTCCCAGCTATTCTTCAAGTACACCTTCAGCACCTTTCCCTCTCTCTTCCTCCTCTGGAATACCAATTATGTGTAGATTATTTCTCTTTAGTGCATCACTTAGTTCTCTAATTTTCCCTTCATACTCCTGGATTTTTTTTATCTCTCTTTTTCTCAGCTTCCTCTTTTTCCATAATTTTATCTTCTAGTTCACCTATTCTCTCCTCTGCCTCTTCAATCCGAGCCATGGTCGTTTCCATTTTATTTTGCAGCTCATTTATCGCATTTTTTAGCTCCTCTTGACTATTCCTTAGTCCCTTGATCTCTGTAGCAAGAGATTCTCTGCTGTCCTCTATGCTGTTTTCAAGCCCAGCGATTAATTTTATGACTATTATTCTAAATTCACTTTCTGTTATATTGTTTAAATCCTTTTTGATCAGTTCATTAGCTGTTATTTCCTGGAGATTCTTTTGAGGGAATTCTTCCGTTTGGTCATTTTGGATAGTTCCTGGAGTGGTGCAGAACTGCAGGGCACTTCCCCTGTGCTGTCTTGAATAACTCGCATTGGTAGGTGGGGCCACAGTCAGACCTGATGTGTGCCCCCAGCCCACTGCTGGGGCCACAGTCAGACTGGTGAGTGCCTTCTCTTTACCTCTCCTGGGTGCGGGATTCACTGTGGGGTGTCGTGGCCCATTTGGGCTACTTGCACACTGCCAGGCTTGTGGTGCTGGGGATCTGGCGTATTAGCTGGGCTGGGTAGGCAAAGTGCACGGGGGCAGGAGGAGCAAGCTTAGCTAGCTTCTCCTTCGGTGAACTGCTTCAGGAGGGGCCCTGCGGCAGCGGGAGGGAGTCAGACCTGCTGCCAGAGGGGTGGCTCTGCAGAAGCACAGCGTTGGGTGTTTGCATGGTGCAAGTAAGTTTCCTGGCAGGAACTGGTTCCCTTTGGGATTTTGGCTGGGGGATGGGCGAGGAAGATGGCTCTGGCAAGCGCCTTTGTTCCCGCCTAACTGAGCTCTGTCATCCCCGGGCTCAGCAACTCTCCTTCCCATTGTCCTCCAGCCTTCCCCCTCTCTGAGCAGAGCTGTTAACTTATAAACTTCCAGATGTTAAGTCCCGCTTGCTTTCAGAACACATTCCACTGGCCCCTCCACTTTTGCTAGCCAGATTCGGGGGCTCTGCTTCGCCAGCGGGCTGCCCCTCTGCCCTGGCTCCCTCCTGCCAGTCCGTGCAGCGCGCACTGCACCGCTTCTCCGCCCTTCCTACCCTCTTCCGTGGGCCTCTCATCTGCGCTTGGCTCCGGAGACTCCATTCTGCTAGTCTTCTGGAGGTTTTTGGGGTTATTTAGGCAGGTGTAGGTGGAATCTAAGTGATCAGCAGGGCGCGGTGAGCCCAGCGTGTTCCTATGCTGCCATCTTCCTCAAAAATCAAGTCGGTAAATTCATTTCAATTAGAAGTGCTAGAACACAATTCACAGAGGAAATAGTGTTTGAATTAAGCATTCATTCATTAAGTAATCATAATGTTTTCTCTATTTGCTAGCTATTTATTAGTTATTAAGAATACCTGGAAGATTACACAATTACCCTCAAGGAGCTTAGCCAGGTAACCACAAATGGTGAATAGAATGATTGTATGTAAGACAGAAGATGATTCCAAGCTAGAAAAATGGTTGTAGTAATGAAGTGTGAAAGTTCATGAAGTATTTAAGAAATGAAAAATAGTACTTTTGATGGAGTATAGATTGCACTGAATAATATGATAATCCCAAATCCAAGTTTCTCTACCTTGAGTAGAAATATTTTTGTTGTCTTTTTGTCTTTTGCATTCTGTTTTTCTTTATCTTTTTTCTCTTTCTCTTTTTTTTCTTTCCTCCTTTATTCCTTTCATTCTTTTAGTTACTCTTTTTTCTTTTTTCGATAAACTTGCATTGATCCCCAACTCATACAATTTATATATTCTACTGGGCTCATTATGTTAGTATTATCATCATATATCACCAAATACATATAGCTATATATAGCGATTTTGCCAGAAAGAGAAAAATTTAACAAGATCCTAAGTTCCTAAATAACCAACCAACCACAAACCATTGCATTGGGTTTCAAAGTGTGCAATGCAAAAGGGTATTTTGAACTACTATTCCAAATTAAATAATTTTTTTTTTACCCTGAATTCCAATGTAAAACTCTTCAACCTATGGAATCTGTCTGGCATGGACAGTATGTGAGCTATGAGATTCTTTTTAACACTCTAGGCGGAATCTCTTTCTCCCAAGCCCATACACTATTTCTGATCTCCTAGGAAAAGGTGTGTTTTCCACTAAGGTCTAGAACAAAGCTTGTGCATTAATTTGACTCCAGGCTTTCCAGGGCAGGAAAATCTTTAAAACTACAAAACAGCGTAGCCTAGAGGTTGCCATCATAACTTCTAGGATGGACAAGTTTGGAATCTAAGACCAATTCTGCTACCTGTTTCACCTTGAGCAAGTTGTTTAACCTCTTGATCTTCAGTTTTTCCTTTTATAGATAATAAATAATACTTAATGCTTACTACATAAGGCAATCATCGTTTAAACCATTCTTATGAGTATTGGCTCATTTAATGCACAAAGCAATGGAATAAAAAGGACATTATTATTGTCCTCATTTTACCGATGAGGAAACTAAAGAAAAGACAGCTTAAGTAACTTGCCTGAAGTCACATTGACTTGGAAGTAACTTAAAGGCTGTTTTTGAAACAATGCAAACTCTGGGCCTTCTCACCTCAATCAAGATTGACTTTGTGGCCCCAGAAAATCAGATATCTTCTGTTTGTTTCTTCTTTGTTCTTTATTCTTTATCTTATAAAAGCTTTCTGTCTTCTAGCCATTTTGCAATTGTCCAAATGGAGACTTTCTGCTTCATGAAGTGTTACATGAAGTTTTTGTATCATCTAAAATGTCTTTGATCATTTTGTAACACCAGTAACCAAGTTAAATAAAAGGAAATTAATTTAGTTTAAAATGAATCTGCTCTATAATATGGGAATTACCTGAAACATATAAATGATTTTAATAAGTGTTATATGTCTTCCTAATTTTGAGAACAAGCAATTCTAACCCTGAATAGAATAAATTATTTTTTTTTCCTGAAGTCTAGAAACTGACAGTGCCAACCTAAATAAAGTAAGGTGGAAGAGAAAATCAGAAGTGTATGAGGGGAAAAATAGATTTCTTGGTAGATTCTTCAATTTATTTGGACTAGGGTCAGGCAAAACATCAACCTGCAATGTGTGGATGTTAATTTTGAGGTTTCAGATTCATTCAAAACCACAGGAATTTGTAAGTAACAAAGAGAAGGGAAATACATATTTCTCTTGATAGTTAAATCTTTATGAAGCAAACTGAAGAAAAATATATTATTAGACTTCCCAAACCAACTTAACAAGATTAATTCATTATGCTTCTTCAGCTATCCAATAAGTTGTTATAAATCTAGTAGAAAATCAAAGAAAAAAATAACATTTTCCTTTGTGATCTTAAGCCATTCTTATATTCCTCTCTTTTGTTAATATTACCACATCTACTTAGGCAACTAGACCAGAAATGTGAAAGCATTTTCCATTTACATTTTTCAAATCATGAGTATCTTGCAAACTGCATACTTAGAAGTAGGTCCTCACTGGATGATTAACAAATAAATGAATAGAAGGTCATTCAAATCTATTATTGAAACTAAAGATAGAGAAGTAGAGTTTGTCATTTTGTTAAATTGTCCAAAGAATTTGAGACTAAATAGATCCACAAGAAAATACTGTCTTCCCTAGTGGAGTCATTTAGTCAGGCAATGTAAATAAATAAATGAATACCATGTCCATACTACATTCTAGTCCCCTTCCTTCTCCTTCCCTTTTTTTAAAAATAAAAAAAAAATCTTTATTGATTTTTGAGAGAGAGAGAGAGCATGTGTGAGCAGGGAAGAAACAGAGAGAGAGGGAGAGACAGATATGAAGCAGGCTTCAGGCTCCTAGCTATCAGCACAGAGACTGATGTGGAGTTTGCACTCATGGACAGTGAGATCATGATTTGAGCCAAAGTTGGCTGCTTAACCAATTGAGCCACTCAGGCACCTGCATCTCCTTAACTTTTAAAAATGCCTCACTCAGCCAAGTACAGTGACACTAAGATAAATGTCATGACATTTTGTGATGTATTTTTGATAAAAATACATTATTTGAAGAAAAAGAAACACTATGCAAGAGTAACTTAAGAGGGAAGGCATGGGCATTCCAAACAAGCCAAAATGAATATGACATAAAGTAGTGAGGTATTGTTAACCTGCATAGGGTAAGAAAGTATTTTTCTTTTCTTTTTTTATTTTTTAAGCTTTATTTATTTTTGAGAGAGAGAGAGAGAGCATAAGTGGGGGAGGAGCAGAGAGAGGGACACAGATTCCAAAGCAGACTCCAGGCTCTTAGCTGTCAGCACAGAGCCCCACGTGGGGCTTGAACTCAGGAACTGTGAGATCATGATCTGAGCCAAAGTCGGATGCTTTACCAACTGAGCCACCCTGGCACCCTGAAAGTGCTTTTCAATTTTGTATTTCTTTCTACTTTGTACTGGAACTAAACTTATTAAATTATATACCTATGGAGATAACTCTTTGGAAAGTAATACCTTAGATATCTAAAGAAAATTCGTTCTGCTACAATCAACTCTTATTTTTTGTTGTTTAATTAGAAGGCACTTGTGACACATCTGATCCAAAGCTCTCATTAAATACCAGTGGTAAAAACTTTAGTGCCAATCATACAGAAACTACGTGCATATGACAAATTCTTTATAATTATTATAAAAATATATTAAAAGCACAATTTCATGGCCAAGAAATTTAAATGAGATGATCCAATTTATACTTATGTGAACAAATATCTAGGAACTACATTCAAAGTTAAGTATCATCAAAATTTTTCTTATTAGTAAAGTTACTTCTCTTGCACATGAACTAAAAAATGATACGTTCTTTTTTCCTACTAAATGCTTATTATTGTTCATAGACATAAACTATTTAATACCTGTCACTTAAACTCTTTCAACGTTTATTTATTTTTGGGACAGAGAGAGACAGAGCATGAACGGGGGAGGGGCAGAGAGAGAGGGAGACACAGAATCGGAAACAGGCTCCAGGCTCCGAGCCATCAGCCCAGAGCCTGACGCGGGGCTCGAACTCACGGACCGCGAGATCGTGACCTGGCTGAAGTCGGACGCTCAACCGACTGCGCCACCCAGGCGCCCCAAACTCTTAATTAATGTTAGGATATTTTCTTCATTTCAAATTGAAGATAAAGTGATAAAAATTAAGATATATACAAAGAGAAAAATGATTAGCTATAATATTAAAATTGTAGTGAATTTTCTTAGATCTCATAAAAATATCATGGGATGAAATAATTTATATCAAAACAGCAACACCTTCCCCCATCATTTATTTCATCAGCTACATTTGTGGCCAGTTATCTAATCTTTTGTCACTTTCCTAATTTATTTATGTGATTTAAGTGGTTAAATTTTTTTTCTAGGGGCTATTTCAATACCTATCATTTCATGAGTTGTGAGGTGATTTATTTGCATGAAAAGAAAGCTGATGAGTCAATGGTATGAATCATTACATTCAAACCCTAATTATAAACTGTCTCTAATATAGTTCAGATTTAAAAGAAAAGTTTCTATAGATGGAGTTCTTTTGTACCCAGTATTTCCTTCTATAGGCCTGATGATCTTAACTTTCTATTCTTTATAGTACCACACTATTTTTTTTTTTTAAGTAGAAAAGCAAATGAAAGCTATTATACCTAATGATTTAGGTTGGCTCAGTTTGGAAGCTATTCCTTAGGATTCAGTTAGATGCTTTGAGAAGTTATTTTACCTCTTAGATTTTAAAGTTATATTAAAATACATGATTTCTCTCCCTGCCCCGCCCCTCCCCCTTTGTTTGGCTTGCAGAGCATAGAGGTAACGGGGCAAAATTTTGGTAACCAGAGATCCGCATTAAATTCTGGTTCATTTCCCAAAAAAAGGCTTATGTGGGTTTTGGTTTGAGATTTAGGATAATTTTAAACAGTGAATAACATCAACCATTGAACTGTGATTTGGAACTATCCATATCAGTGCCAACTCACACTTACAAAACACTTCAAAGTACATACTCTGTTTTCAAGTAACTTCACTTGTTGTAGTTATGCCACACAATTTTCCAAGATCAGAGAATCATTTATAGAATTACTTTTTCAAAACCATTACCTAACATGATAATCTATTTAATACATCATGTTCAAATAAGTAAAAAAACACATGCAATAAAAATCAAGCCTAACAAAAATTATCATATTTCCTATAAAAATATAAATGACTATAGAATCAGCACTGTATAATTCATGTTGCTATTTATTTTCTCAAAATACTGACTCTGTAGCCAAGCTTCCAGTTCAACTGAAAAACAGAAATTTCAGGTAGCTTCAGTTTCCCCAGGACACAGCTCCTTGCTGCCCTTTGTTTTCCCTGTATTGTATATGTTAGAATTGGGGCTTCTGTGATGATTTTTCCATTGTCGTATATATTGGTTTCTTGTTCTTTCACAAAATTAGTACCAAAGATTGGTGAAAATTGATGTTGACAGCTTGTCAAGAAGTACTGTGGATTGCTTTACTGAACTCTATCATTCACCTTTTATTTATTTGCAAGAGATATTTTGAGGTATATTCCAGTCAGCTTTATTTGATTGATGGTATAGCCTAAAAGAGACAACCTACCTGAAGAAATATATTATTGCTTTTATTGTTATTGTTAAGAGAGTGGGGATGGATGTAGGCAAATCACTAGTTATTACTAGGGGGAAAAAAAAGCAACCCAGATGCCCCACCTTACCATTCTGGATTATTACTTGGTGCTAAGGTTTTATTTCAGTCAATTTCCCAGTAGGGAATGGACTACATTGTCAAATTGGAACTAGTAACATGGGGCACTTTTATTACCCCTAAACCTGAAAAATATGGTCAAGATGAAGTTACAGAAACCAGAAGAAATGGTACTTTGACAAATCCTGTGATAATCAGTTAAGGCACATAGGTGGGCAGTGAACATTCCATAAAGAACTATGGGAATGGGTACCATGATCTTCTTTCTCTCTCCCAACTCCTCCTGGTGTTACTCTTGGCTGCATCCAGCTGGTAGCCAGAGAGCTAGAACGTTTGTTAATGTACTGTCATTGGGCACAGGTGGGGTTTGGAAAGTTGGGAAAGCAGAGGAGCATAGATACAATGTCCAAAATGCTCTGCATACTATAATTTACAGTGGGGGAACAATTGGATGGCTAAATAATTTTGCACTGGTTAAAATTGTTTCTATTTTTTTTTAACCAATGGCCATAGCCTCCAATGCAAAGATATACGGATATAGATAAAGATATAGATATAAAGATATGTAGAATATATTATATTAATCCTTTAAGCTTCCTAAAAGGTAGAAATTAGGTAATATTGCCCTCATTTTACAAATGATTAAATAGCCTAGCAGAAGACATGTAGCCAAAAAGGAGTAGAACTTGTGTTCAAACTCACCTTTTACTTCTGAGCCCAGTATTATTTCCATTAATTTCTCTTCATTAAAATTATTTGAGAATGTTTATTTTCTTCCCATAAGAAAGTAATTATAAAATATTTTTGACAACCTTAAGTATTTGCCCTCAGTCAATCAACTGAGTATTTGGCATATGAAGTCAAGTAACCATTTTTGTTGAACTATTTGACACATCATTTACTATCAACCAATTAAGTGGGGAACTTATTGACTCAGTTTGAAAAGTGTTAAACTAAAAGATAAAAAGTCTTGATGCTGAAAGAGTCTCTTTCAACTTCTTGTAAAATACTAAGAAATTTATCTCTGAAATATAGTTTAATGTAATCATTACATATAATTGGTTATATTACGTACCTTAATATAACCATTATATAATCAATATATTTCATATAATCAGTAATAATTATAAATGTAATTATAATTGCATGTTTGGGGAAACAATTTAATTGCATGTTTATATATTTGTTCCAGTATTGTCTTCTTAGTACCTAAGTGATCTAGTATGAAGTAAGGCAGAATCCTTCTTTAGGTTGTGGTCAAAATTTAATGGCAGAGACTTAGTCTATTGTTTTAGGCTGTTGTTTGTTAATGCTATTCTTTTATAGTCATCATTGTTAGTTTTATGATTATGAAGTTCCAAGCTACGACTCAGTGCGACATGGTGGACAGACCACTGGTTTATAGGGAAGGGCTGAATCTGCTCTTGGCCCTGACAATAGCAAATTATGAGAGTTAGCTTCTCAATCTATAAAACATACTTCTTGAAAAATCTGGCATGATGTTTTATCATCTAAAAATTATCTTCTACCTCAACGGTTGTTCCACTTTAAAATTGTTTGCTTGAATAAAAACTATTGAATTCATGCAAACATGACAAGTGCCTCTTGCATGTTGTTTAAAAACAAGTAAAACAAAAATTAGTCCTAATCCCTGCCATGAGAATTCAGGTCCAGTAGTAATTAGCTCTTTTGTTCTATGTTAATTAAAATGTACACTTTTGCTGGTAGCAGTAGTATAAAGGACTGGTAATTTAGTTTTTTTTTTTTTCAATTTCTTTCATTAACTTTAACATATTTACATGGAAGAAAAACTATACAGTGATAAAATAAAGACCAAATATTTCAATTTGGTTTAAGCAAATATATGCAACTCTATATATCGTGGTAATTTAGGATAAATGTATTCTATTAGGTTTCACATAATCAAAAGAGCAGAGTAGTGTTGCAAGTTCATACAAATACTAACTTTTATTGTGTTAGTTTTAGTAATGCATAGAAATAGCATTAATAATTTAAAAATATATTATATTACCTATGAAACTGTTTAAGCACTTTTATATTGAATTGGATTTCTAGTAAAGCAAAGATCAAGAATTCATCCTCTAAATACTTTTAACAAAACAGCTTAGCAGCTAAAACATTTAATGTTAAAAACATTTTCCAAAATATTTACTGATTTTGTTAGTGTGTAAAATTTAGTTGCATGTAAATAGCAAGAGTACTGATTTTGTGTGCAGGCTTATTTCTAATTATTTCAAGCTGGGTCAGTCTTTAGAGAGTAATTATCCTTGTAGATACTGTAGAGATTAGGAAGCATTTGAACTCAAAAAGGAAAAGCGAATGAAGTTTCATTTCGACTTCAGCCTATGGGCCATTCTCACTGAGGAGGAATGGAGCCATTCTAGCTGTCTACACTCATCATTTCTCACTTGGTTAGTATCTTTACAGAGAAATCTCATTCTAAGTCTTGAATTGTGTTTTTAAAACCATGTCTACAAAACGCATACCTTAGATGTCCCAAATGCATGGCTTAAGACTCTTTTACATCTCTTCTCTATCTCCGTTAAACTACTATTTTTCTTATTCCTCTAGCACATGCTTCTTCAAGTCAGGCTTTCTCTCATGGTAATCCTTCTGGTTAGAGTACTTCCATTCCCTTACCCTTAAAAGACAGTTTAATATGGAGCTTTTATTTCTAAAGTTTTCCTTCTGCACCTGCCATATTCTAATTTGCCCTCCTCGAAATCAGGAAATAATTATTAGATAATTGTTATATTTGCCTTAGAGTCCTCCTTAAAGTAAGTTCCATGAAGGTTTGGATTTTGTCTAATTTAGAAACATTCAGAATAATGCTTGATACTAATTTTTGTTTTTTTAGTAGATACATGTCTCTTTTCCTTGTGGCTATGTTCTGTTCTCTGTAGAGATATTTTCTTTTACACACTGTCGAGTTATTAAGCTTGGGGGCTTTAGAGAAATAGTAGGTGCTTTAACTCTCTAAGTTGACGAGAAATAAATTTTCCTGAGGGTGTTTAAGATTATGAAATATGTAAACTGGCTGTAAACCTGTATCATGCTTCAAGAAAAAAATTTAAAAAAAAACAAAGAAAAAAGCACACTCACAATTGTTATGGGTGCAGAAACACCACAAATTTCATTCTCGTTCTGAGGAGACAATTGTCTTATTTCTAATTATCTTTTTGAAATGCACCAAACTGAAAATGCATGCTTAATATGATCACATAATACTTTGAGTTTACAGATGGAATATTTGTTATAGCGTTTATTCTTTTTTTTCTCCTAGATTTCACACCGTTGCAAAAAATCTTGGGACAAGTGCTAAGTCATTTGATTTATTTAACTCTGAATTTCTTTGCTTTAGGATTATAAATCAGACTCTTATTGTCACTTTAATGCAGAAAGGGTTCTTTTGTGTTCATAATATAGATCAAGATGTGATTTAAGTCGAATCTTGTCAAGGTAACTCCTTTTTAAACTATGAGAAGAGACTTGGCTGTAGCCCAAAACTAATGGGAGTCATATTTTATAATAAAAAGCAATATGTTCGTAATAGAGGCTCTGCTGCTTCTTGCAATCTCCACAAGCACAACTTCTTGTCAGTTTGCACAGCTAATGCGTTTTTTGTCAAGTCATAAGCACTTTAAAAAAGCCTCTACTTAATATTGTGGAAGACAGAAATTCTAATTTCCAAAGGAAGCAGTGAAAATAGAGATCTTAGCCTGGAGGAATAAGATATAAGATGCCCGACTATCAAAGGAATCCCATTTTGAAGAGAGACCATCAGAAGGTAGAGTAGTGTGAATAGAAAATTGAACAAACTTTCAAATGGAACCTGAAGGGGTGTCATATTGCCAGCACTTTTCCTCTTCCCCACACTTTCTAAAGGGATCCTTCAACTGATCAAATGTAAAAAGATGACAAGAAGTAATTTATATTGTTCGCATCTACTATGTAATGATTCCTGTGAGAAATGAAAGCTAATTTCATTCGTGTTTGCATACATTGCAGACACTTGTCACACATTGCTTGTAGCTCTTATTCGGCTACTAGTCTGTAATGTAGAGGTAGACACTGATGTGAAACTATAGCAAAAGTTTCAGAAATGTTAGTTACTCAAACTTTTAACTTCTGTGACTGCTAATGTGAGAAAGCCAAAGATATATTGCGTTAAAAAAAAAAAAAAAGACCAGTGTGAGCAATTAAGGCCAGTGGGGAAAATTAATTTTAAAAACACTGATTACATAAAGTCATCTTCCTAGAGAAGCAAGTCAGTTTTATTTATTAAGTTCATAAATTTTATGAAAATGAAAAGCTAATTCAACTTACAACATTAACTTCTGAAGACTCACTTTATTCTTCTATTTTTACATAGAATATGAGATTTCCAAAGCTCTCGTTTGCCTATGAACTTCCAGGATTTTCAAAGATTTTCAACATTTCAAGGACATTCATGTAGCTTTTTAATATTTAGTTTTGAATTATGCAAATCCACTATGTTCACATTGTTAAAACTGTCTTCATGTTTTCCTCCTTCGTGGGGGTGTCACAGACGGAGGTGAATAGTATTCTTTGATGTCAGTGTGGCTTTCTTCAAGAAATATCATCAGTGGCTTAGTAGATGTGACCTTTTGCCTTTGCTCTTATGTGCTCTGGAATAAATCTATTATGTCACAGATGTCTTTCTTTTTATTTCTCCTTGAATTGTGTGATAATAGTGTTCTTTATTTATATGACTAAATTTCAAACAACAATTAAGCTGCTTTGGACACTGTAATAATATCTATCACGTACCTCATCTCATTTTATAGGGAGATTGAAATATTTTAAATCTGTTTTCCAGATGAAAATCCTGAGGTTCACAAAACTTAAGTAAATTGTAAAATCAGGATGTAAGTACAGATTTTATAACTCTAGTGGGCTTCCCCCCACTGCCCCACACACAAAGTTACCTCAGATTATTTTGAAGACAGTCACCAACGCTTCTTAGGTCATGAACTTAACATATAAAGTACATTCAGGTATTAATAAGGGTAGTAAAGATAAGTCTAAGAGAGAGAAATTTAATTCCTACAAAAATGTACACATGTGCCTTGTTATTTTCTTGTTAAAAGAACTATCATTCCCAATAAAACATTTTAGTAGAACCCGAAACATTAACTTTTCATCTTGAGCACATCTATGGAGTCATATGTAAAAGAAAAATAATTTTAGACAAAGAATCTTTTACTTATACTCTAATAAGAGATGCAGTTTCATTCACTAACAATCTGTTACCAGGACACATAGTATGATTTTCATAGTTGTAGATTATTCAGTGTCTTATTTAGGTCATTTCTATTGGAGTTAATTTGCTTATATGACCTAGTAATTTAATACTATTTAATTGTTATCTTTTATAACTCTTTAGGTTGTTTTAAATTAACTGTTTTTGTTCTAGAAATCAACACTTATTAAAAAATCATTAACTTTTTAGGAAAAAAAGGTTCTTCTTTTTGAACCTAGTTATATGTTACAAATGGAGAATTGTGTGCATTACTCCATTTAGGTCATTTATTAAAATGGAAGAATATCATTCACCTCAGTTCTATGTCTTCATTTAACCTGCTTTAATATGTATTTGTTGTCCATTAATATTCTCTTTAAATAATATCATCCACTCCCAAGAATTCAGTTACCAGATATAGACTGAGAAGCCTTGAATTTCCATCTCCATTCTAGAACCTTCACTGAGCTACAAATTATATATCTGATGTCTCATTAGATCTCTCTATTGGGGTGTCTTAAAGACAAACTAAACTAGCTGACTTGTGACCCTTTCCTAAGCTCTTGAACAAGCCCTTCCTCCAGTGTTTTCAATCTCATTCAATGCTAAAACCATATACCCAGTTGCTGAAGCCAATATCTTTGGAACCACTCTTGACTCCCCTCTCTTCCTCATTCCTCCTTCAGTCTATCACTAAATTTTATTGACCCAAACCCTCTTCATTCTGTCACCTTCTCTTTACCCTTGCCATTGCCATAGACCAGAGAACCACTGCCCTTTAATGCCTAGACCAGTGATAGAGCCCCTTGGCCATTTTTCCTAATTTTCTTTGCCATTTACAAAAAGTTCTAAACGGTTAATATGGATAGCAAGTCTATTTAAAAATGTGTCTGCCCACCTTTGGAAATTTATTTCTTATTCTTTTTCTATACCCACATCTGTCTATACTTCAGACAAATGGGACATACTCAACTGGTTCTACACATACCTTCTCTTTTCACATGCAGGCATTAGAAGGAAATTTCTTCTTCCTCAGGCTCCCCTTTTTCACCACTATGCCTTAATATACATAAGTTCACTCTTTCTTTATGTATTAACTAAGATGGCACTTCCTTTATTAATCTCCTCAGAGCAGATTGGATACCTCAGTGAATGATCTCTCTGAATCTCCTTCCATGATGGTCATCAAAATTGTAATCATGTGTTTATTGCCTATCTTTCCCCCTAGAATTTAAATTCCATTAGGGCATAGACCACTTAATTTCCTCTGCTAAATTCTTTGTATCTATTATAGGACCCTGACAAAGAACGAATACAATAAACATATGAATATTTATTGAACAAATGAATATCATTTTGCTTCTTGATGATTTGTCCACAATACTATTAATTTCTGGAAGCATCATACCATCTACTTTATGGATAAATATATATTTATACATTTACATACAAGTCCTGGTTTGTTATACAGTGTCCAAACAAAGCTAAAAATTATCCTTTCCCTTGGGGCAATTAGTGGCCTTCCTTTGATCCTGCCATTCAGTCAGGGCTAATTATACCTTTCAAGAATTGGGACTCTTCTCAAAAAGAAAATTGTACTTAGTTGGTAAACTTAACCTTCATAAATAATTTGCCAAGTATTATCAAAATTCATGAAGTGAATTGGACAAGATATGTAAATCTAAATCCTAAAGATTTCAGAAACCAAATCACAAATTTTAAATCTCACTAATTGAATTCACATCTAAGTAGCGTCCACACTGATTCCTCTTACTTATTTATTTATTTTTTGACAGCAGATCTATATAAGACTATTGTACCCAAAACAAATGAGAAATGATTACATTTGAAAGTTTTAATTGCACTGTTTGGGGATATTCATCTTGTGTGAGTTAAATAAGAATATATCTTTTCATATTATGAAACTAGGATTTGGTGTTCTCTGTGATTTTGTTAAATATACCCTGTATTCTCATTTCCATTCTGTCACAAAGCTACATTCTACTACTTCTTATAAATCATCTTGAGATATTTGGTTAACACATAATGTTCAGAAAGAAGAGTATCATTGACCATTTCCTCTTAAAAATGTGTGTGACATTGCCACTGTCTACATCTACCATCATAGACCGTGGAGTACAGTCATTGGACTTGAACTCAAAAGTGCTCTGACTCTGACAGTCAAGAGTTTGCCAAGTAGAGAACTACGGTAGAAATGCAGGCTGTTACTGGAAAATAAAAATAGGATTACAAAGGTTAAAAAAAATAAAGAAAAAGTAAAAGTTCTCTGACTCTGAAAAAGGAATGGAAAGGGAAGTATTCTTCACCAGATTAAGTTTTAAACAATGGTAATTTAAAAGAGTGACAGTGTCCAGGGAACTCTCAATTTCAAAGTACTGGTGGATTTCCTTGAGAAGATGAAATTTTATCATCAAATTTTCAGATTAGTAATGCATCAGGATAGCAGAGCTTACTAACTTTCCCCGGTATCCATTTTCACACACTACCCTCCTTCCACACTTGTTTTAGTAGCATCCATGGAAATACAGCTGGAGAGAGCATTTCTCAGCTTTCTTGTCTGTTTCCAGCTAAGTTCTCACCAATGGAAAATAAACAGCAGTCATACAACAAGTTCCAGGTTTGTTCAGAACACTGCTAACAGAACAGTTTCCTCTCTATTTCTTCTTGGGATTGTTCAGAGTAAGCCCAGCTTCAAACATGGAAATCAGGATAATAGAATGGCTGAGTAAAAAGTCACAAGAAACCTGGGAACACAGTTTTCTATGGAGAAGATGGCTCCCCTAAACTGGGACTGAAATATGAGGAGAGATACAATTTGAAGAAAAACCTATATTTTTATATATTTTTTATAATCATTGATTTACTAAATAATAAAATTAAAATATAAATGTATAAGGATATGTATGTATGCATACTTATATGTATACGCATAAATAAATTTTAAAATCTGCTTACGCATAGCTTAAATAAGGTGCTTTGTGTTAAACTAAGGCAGAAGGAATCCTTACATTTGTATAAAAAAAAAAAAAGGATATGACTAGGCAAGGGATTATCAAGGAAAGTAAACTTGATTTTTTTCAGCCTAGTTATTTTTCTTTTTTGATGGAAAATGCTAGATAGAAAATATAGAATATTCTGTTGTAGAAACACAAATAAATTAAAAATTACTAACTCTGGGACATCTAGATGGCTCAGTTGGTTAAGCGTCTGACTCTTGGTTTTTACTCAGGCCATAATCTCACCTTTTGTGAGTTTGAGCCCTGCATAGGTCTCTTCCCTGA
Organism: Leopardus geoffroyi; assembly: GCF_018350155.1. Lineage (NCBI taxonomy): Eukaryota > Metazoa > Chordata > Mammalia > Carnivora > Felidae > Leopardus > Leopardus geoffroyi. Next base: position 94,761,359 of record NC_059327.1, on the reverse strand, counting down.
CAGCATGGAGCCTGCTTGCGATTCTCTCTTTCCCTTGCTTTTACTCTCCCCTGCTCATCTCTCTCTCAAATAAATAAATAAACATTGAAAAAATTAAAAACTACTAATTCTAAAAGTCTTTTGACTGTTCTCTTTTGCACAGTGTTGTGCAGGCTTCCAACAGAAGGACGATGCTGCATTTGTCTAAATGCCTAGGTTTGATGAACTTATCTTTAACCTTCTTCTAGATTCTGCATAAAATTTTGTTTAAAAGCATGAAGATGCTGTGTATATGCCTAAGACTTGCTTGATAACATTAACCCAAATTTTAGCTGTAACTCCAGATACCCAAATAAGCAATATTAACTACATACATATGTATATATACCTATATATCTATACATATACATACACATATGCATACATGTATAAATGACTTAAGTTTCTTTCTCATTATATTTTTGAAAAAAAGTTTTTGTGGTTGGCACATGTTCACTTTTGCAAAGAACTAAAATTAGTGGTGTAACAATTTATCAATTAATTATCTTTATCCCAAAACACTGTGTAGTGTCTTAGGCTTTGTCCCTTATAATCCTGTTTTTCAATATTAATATGTAACTTAAAAGCCTGTGGTGAGCCACCAATTAATCGTTTCCAGGGTATCACAAAGTCATATACAAGAATAGATGTTACTTTAAGTGCCTTGTTGGAGCTCTTAAGATATTTTATGTTTACAACTTTAAAAAGCAAAATTTAAATTCTGATTTCATAGAGGCTAATGTAAGCACAGTGATCTAAATTGGGCTTTCCAAATTAGTATCATTACCAGGAAGCCTGAATGCCCACAAGATGGGCTGGTGACAACTTGATTGTGTTCAGACACTTCCCAAATTAGGTGCTGTGTTTGAAAACTTGGCCAAGTGAGATTGACACGAGCTTCTCAGGGAATAGTGACGAAAACAGAAGAGAGATCACATTTAGGCCTGCCAATCCTTGACAGGCTTGCTTTAACTTTCTCTCCCTGAAGTTCTTTGTCTTCTATTCTCTCTTCACTGAAATTGTGACACAAAGGTTATGACAAGCATGGGAAAATAGCTAGTGACTTATTAATGTCTGCTATGACTTGAGCATCACAGAGCAGCACAGTGTGGCTTCAGTGATCTCCTTTTTTTCTTTCCATATATTGCAGCCAATCTCTTGAGCTGTCCAGAAGTGTCACATTCCTTCAGTGAAATAAAATCAGTGCATTAATATGCTCCTTTACCTTGAAGCTCATAGATACTTGTCACATTAATATTTTGCTTAAGCCATCCTTCCCTGAAATATAAGAATGCAAATTATTCAATTCTTGAAATCTTATTTCAGGCTCTTTCCCAACATTCAATTTACACATATACTGAAGTAATGGACATTCTTAACAAACAAGAAATGTCATTTATTTATACTCATCCAAATAGAACAGAAAAGGCAATATTGAAACAGGTTTTCTACGAAGTGGAACTAATCGTTAACCTCTTTCACAATACTGAATTTTGAACCCTTCGAGAACCATCTCTGTCTTTCAGTTTGGGGACGTGATTGCCTTTATTCTTTTACTCTTAGTTGTTTTGTTCTGTTTTAAAAAGACTGTCATTTTTATTGGCTTAAATTTGAGCACAGACATGTGACAGCTGGCCTTGTATGGCTGTAGCTTATTTTGTTTTTACTTCCTCCAGAAATTTAAAACATGGTATTGTCAACAACAATAACAATACAAACTTTGGGGAGTGAGTCTGTCATTGCACACATGATGGTTTTGAATTTGGAAGATAAATGAGGAGAATTTGGGGGAACAACTTAACATTCTTAGAGCAAAGCAATTCTTATTTATCTTTGAAGGAAACAGAAGACAGCTAATAAAATGACTTTTTCTCAACTTCTTTATTTTTCTGTTTTCGGCTCTCCACCATTCTTTCAAAAATATATCATCTGCCTGGTAAAAGTGTATGTATATTTTGATTCTCACTATTCTTTCTGAAATAAAATTTTTGTCCAATTTTTAAAATCTATATTTCTATTATGAATTTTTGTTGTAATTGTGATATAGATTAAGAAAACAAATCATTTTTCCAAGTTATTTTCACTCAAGTTATAACAAAAAAAAACACCTGGTTGCATAATATTTCAAATTTTAGTTATCAATGAAAGTAGTAATAATCTTTAAATTTATTGCTACTTTCCATGCAGAAGGCATTATCCTAAGTACTTTGTATTTACTATTTATTTTTAGCCACACGGCAAACTCTAACAGAGGTTCCATTATTATTCCAATTTTACAGATGAAAAAACTGTTTCAGAGCTCTAATTGTTTAATATATAAAGTAATTAATTAATGGTAGGTTAACATTCTAATATCATAAAGCAATCCAGACTTTGCGATAATGTTTATGCCTGCTGGGCACCCTTGTGACTCATAAACCTTGAAGACTTCAAAGTCTGCTGTATCATAAGACTGATAACTAATTCTCCCGAACCAAGAAAATAAGATGAATTTGACTTCTGTAATAAATAGGCACTGATACTGACTTATCTGTAACGTCTTACATTTTGACTGAAAACAGCTACATCTTCTGAAGAAATGTTATTATTTTAACCAGACTAAGCAACCAAAGATCTGTTTAAATACTGATGAGGGAATCAAACAATATGCTGTTATTTTCTTCCCATACTTTGTACCCTGTGAACTTCCTAATAATCATACAAACTAGGAAGAACACAGGCGCGCTCCCACACATGTGCACCCACACGTTGTATAATGTGAGGAAATGGAGGGTCTGAGAAAGCAGGTCATCCAGTTGTAAAGTCTGAGTCTCTTGCTCATTGTTTTTTGTACACCTACATTTCTCATTTGAGACCTTACACAGCAACTGTAGCCTTTTGTGCTAGATGTATCTAAGAAGTTATCTTGCTAAAATTTCTCATTTTACAGAGGTACTCATATCCTTTAAAATAATGTGACTTGCTCAAGTTTGGATTTGTTTTCTTATTTTGCCATCAACTTGCTGTGCGATCTCTTGCAGATCACTTCAGTTCTCCAAGTTGCATTTTATGATCTGCCAAATAAGGGGTTGGTGATGAACTTTGTGGTCTCTTGTAATATCACCGCGTGCAGTGCAGTATGTTTCAAGATCGAACATGTCAGAGCTAAAGCAAGAACTGATCTCATGGTACCATCCCTATTGTTCATCACTCGTGTTCTTCATTTGAATGTGTGTACATGCAACCCTGAGATAGGCTGGCTCCTCCCAGTTCTAGGTGAACACTGAAGTGACCTTCGGTATCTCCGGATTCACAGAGTGTGGGAAGAGAAGGGACAACGCTGTAAAAACCCCTGCACTTCTAAGTCCAACTTTTTAACACTTTGATGGGAGAGAACCTCAGATTAATATGTTATCCACAAACCGATATGTTAGCATATCATTTCGTGTGGTTCTTAATGGTGGTGTTTAATTAAAACAGGATTGTGGAAGAGTAATCAACTTGAACTGTTCCTAAAATGTGTGCTTTGCTTTGAATACGAATTGAGTCCTTTTGTCCTCTTTATAAAACTATTTCACAAAATGAACATTCACCTTCCATTTGGCACTTTGTTATGGTTTATTTGTGGCACACCCACATATACAATATCATTCTTTTTTTTTCATTTTCTTAAATCACTGTGCCAGTATTCTGTTGGCTGGCCATCAAAGTATATGTATGATGCACAGAGGGTTTCTTAGTCAACTAAGATTCTAGAGACAAATTTCAATTGAGGGACCATCAACAAGCCTCTGTTTATCTAATTATGGAGCTTTTCTGAAGCTTAAATGAAACCACACACACACATATGCACACACACTACCCTGTGTATAGAACATAGTAAGCACTCAGTAAATGTTAGCTAAGATTTTCCTTATGAAAGACCTTACAAAAGGTCTTACATAAGACTAGATTGTTTCTGTGAATGCTTCCATAATTGAGATAAATATTGAACATTGTTATAGATTGGGATATTTTGCAATTAACACAAATCAACATAACCTGCAAATGAAATACAAACCTAAAAGTTCTATTTGGGATATTAAATACATTCAAAAGAGGGCATAAACATTGGAGAGTAAGCATCTCAGAAATTGGAGTGACAGAGTTATAGAGTTACTCTTTAATTACTTCACAGATCATTCATATTTATTAGTAAGAAGTTAACATTAAAATATATACAACAAAAAATTCTTTGGCACTACTGTTTTCCAATCATTTAATTTTTTTTTTCCAACGTTTATTTATTTTTGGGACATAGAGAGACAGAGCATGAACGGGGGAGGGGCAGAGAGAGAGGGAGACACAGAACTGGAAACAGGCTCCAGGCTCCGAGCCATCAGCCCAGAGCCTGACGCGGGGCTCGAACTCACGGACCGCGAGATCGTGACCTGGCTGAAGTCGGACGCTTAACCGACTGCACCACCCAGGCGCCCCTGTTTTCCAATCATTTAAACACCAAGATCCACCATCCTTAGCGGGCCTGACCCTCAGTATATTTGTCAAAATATTTGCTATGTGATGACCATAAATCCATACCTTGGATAAATGTGAGATTTACATTATTTAGAAGTAGCAAAAAATCTTACTATATTTCAGACACTTCAGTGATTTTTTAGAACTGTTTCTTGAGATTTGGGGCTGATAAAATTTTATAGCTTTTCTTATGTTTGCATATTGCTGTAGAGTGTATAGAAATGTTTATAGGAATTACCCTTATAATCCTGCAGACAGCACTTTTTTGCACTCTTGAAATCTGATGTAACTAACATTCATCAAGAGACCTGAATGATTCCCTCACATCTTGCTAAGTGAGTGCTAGAACAAAACCTAAGTCCTTTCTGGCCTCAAATTATTTGCTTTTTAATCTACAACTTACTGCCTTATGAAAGGATCTAGAATGTAAATGGCATGCCCAACAGCCACTTAGGAGCTCAGGGTGTTTCTAAGACAAAAAACAGGGGTTTTGATTTATGACTCAGTTCTTCAACAGTTCTTTATTAGAATTTTTTTTTTAATTTTTTTTTCAACGTTTATTTATTTTTGGGACAGAGAGAGACAGAGCATGAACGGGGGAGGGGCAGAGAGAGAGGGAGACACAGAATCGGAAACAGGCTCCAGGCTCTGAGCCATCAGCCCAGAGCCCGATGCGGGGCTCGAACTCATGGACCGCGAGATTGTGACTTGGCTGAAGTCGGACGCTTAACCGACTGCGCCACCCAGGCGCCCCTCTTTATTAGAATTTTAAATGCTCACCATTCTATTGTCGGATATCATATACCCTGAGAACTCTTAGTTAGCCAGATGGTACAGCCAGAAGATGGAGGGAAGACCCAAATAGATTAAGCATGGAGCTGGAGGCGGGCATATGGTTAGAATGCAAAGCCTCCATTCCCCATCCATGCTTCTGATGCTGGGTTACTCTCTCCAAATGTTTTACACAGTTGCCAAAAAATCTGCATAAAAATAATATTCATTTGTGCTTGCAGCATTCATTAGTTACCCTGAATTTTCTCTGAATATCAAATACATGCCTCAGTGAGATGAGATATAAAAGCAGCAGGCAATGCAATCCAATTACCCAAGGAATATTGCCAGTTCTCAGCTTAGCAGTCGAACGGCTGAACCTCAAGGCTCCTATACGTGTGTCTGTAATTGCTTATATTTTGGAGTTTGGGTTGGTCATCAGTTTTAAAGAACCTAATAAATGGCTTAAAACAACAGTTGGCGTTTTGAAACCTTATATATGTTCATACTTTGAACACAGATCTATCCATCTTCGTCTGAATGTCTCCATTGTAACAATCCTTCCTTGACTTGTCCTGTGATCCCTTGTGTACATCTCATATTTAATCACTCACACATTCCTTCTTCTTATACTTCCATATCCTGTTTCCTTCTCTCTGTAATTCTAGTCAACTTACACTTATTCCTTAATTGACAGCATGCCTCAACATATTTTTCATTGTTTACTGATTCATTTATTCAACTGAGCTACAGGGTGTCAGTGAACTGACTGCAAGATGACATATATAATGCTGGCAGACAGGCCTGGGAAAAATTGAGGGAATGTGGGTGGGGATTCTAGATTGTTCAGTTGAGAAGATCTATGTTGCCCAATCAATATTTTTTGCTCCTGGATTTATACATAGTGACACTATCCAGAGCAGTATATTTCCATCTGTGATGATAATAGTGATTTTGAGTCTTTATTTGGATTATAAACCTATCCCAGCTGGGTTTTCTTGTGTGGCTTCATTCTGGTTGGCAAAAATGAGATCTATTTAATATTATAAGCATATTGCAGCTTTAAAAAGTACTTTTGCATTCCACCCTAGGGCAGGTGGTTTCATTTACATTTTAAAAATAAGGAATTGGAGGTTATTGATTATAACTTGCCATGCAGTGCAAGCCAATTTCATTTGATTCTACATACCGCAAATCTCAGCCTTTCCTCAACAGGTAGTCCAAGGTTACTAAGAAAATAGCTTTTAAAATTATTACCAGTCAGCTTCCTTTCCAGAAATACACTCCTTCACCCAGGAGCTTATTTCTGGGCAGCTTCTGAGTGCCAGGCTCTGTGCTGGCTGCTTAGAATATGCAGGTGTTTTAGATGCGCCTGCAGCCAGTAACCACTTAGTTTATAGTCTGATAGTAATTAGCGCCATTTTCCGAATAGCCCAGTTCTGGGTTTGTGTCAGAGTTTCACTTGCTATCTCCCTTGGCATTGTGTGGTGCATGTGATCAGTTCTGTCCAAGAAGCTGTAAGCACAAGTGTCTTCTCTGGCTGTTTTGGTCTTTGTGAGATTAGTCACATGGCTACTGAAAATAGCAGTGCTCCAGGTAGAGGCTAATCTATTAGCTTGGCTCTGAGGGTGAGGACAATGACAACATAGCGAAGATCCCACAGTTTATACATGATGGGAATTTGGTATGAGAAGACATGACATTTTGTTTTTTAAGTTACTGAGGGATGGGGGATTGTTGCTTGCTGCTGAATAACTTCAGTTGTCCTTATTGAAACAGAAAGAGGCTTTTAAACTGAACTGCAAACTTTATTTCAAAGTTCCTCATTGTATATGCATACATGTATATATCCATATGTTTCAATGTATTATAAATGTATATTGTATTATATCTATTTATCTGTATTTGTATCTATATCTATATTTATATACAATACACACACACATCCTCCTTTGTATGCTTTATGCACTCATCTGTACTATCTAACATTATTAATAAGTTCCAAAGTAAAATGTATATCTTGAAACCATTGATCTAGGTGAAGAGGAATATTTTAATTTGTTCCCAATCCTCCAAAAGTTAGATCCATCCTTCAAATAATTAATAAAATAAATAGCTATAAGTAAAATAAATATTATTAGTTTTTATTAAGATATCAAACATGTAAAATATATTTTAAATCAATTAGTAGGGGGGAAGACAGAGTAGGAGAAAAAGCTTGGGATGAATGACTAACATGTAGTGAATTAGACCTTAGAAGCTCATTCTCTCTCACCCTGTCAGAAGACAGAGAAAACTATTTTTCAAGGTCTCATCCTTGTTCCATCTCTTCTGTGAACTTATAGATAATAATAATAGCTGTTAGAAACTCATACTTCCTCTTCAATGGGGACGAGGTTGGGGATATGACAAGAAGGCTAAAGGAGGGAAGTTGGATTATCAATTAGAAGGCAAAGGTAAAGAGAGGAATCTCTGAAATATTGATGCTGGTGCTTGAGCCTTACTTAAATTTTGAGTCACAATAGACCTGGACTGTATTATCTAGATCCATCTAGATGTTTTAAAGTTGGAGGATTCTTTTATTTTCACTTTTGAGAAACTTTGCTAGTTACAAAAATGAGTATATGTTCTTGGAGCTATTGTGAAAAAGAGCTAATATAAATGATGATGAATGGATAGACTTGTACACATGTCTGTCAGGAATTTGCTAGCTAGGTACTGGGTATGTACTATTTCATTTAAGTCTCAAAGTTACCCTGAAAATTGATACTATTCGTTCCGTTGTTTGACATCCCTCTGCTGAAAAACAGAGGATCCCGAGTCTGTGTCATTTATGTCTGACTACAAAAGCTATCCTCTTTCCACTAGGAGGGCCCTAATAACAATGATTTGTTATCAAAATAGCACATCCATCATTTAACTACTGAGAACTGAACTTGTCTTTGAATGCAACATTCCTAGTTTTTTTTTTCCCTAAGATATAAGAATATTAGAAATCTACAAGTTTTCTGTCTGCATGTCTGTTATATATTTTATAACAAAAGTATATGATAAAGTAACTGAGCTAATCTCAGCAATAGTCTCCAGTAGGTAATTTTAAATCACCAAGCAGACGAGTGGTAATGTGCACTATGCTCCCTGTCAGCCAAGATATAAATGATTGCATGCGACTCCTAAACTCCATAAATCCAAAAAAGAAACTCATATAGAGTCCCTTGTACACAAAGCATCCACCCTGCCTTTGCATAAAAGCAAGCGACTCTAGGGAAACTTACACATTAATATCCCTATTAGTAAGGGAAATAAAAGTGATTTGGCTAGCAGCATATGAAATTGGGGACATCTGAAAGATTCCTGGTTCTGCCCTGTCAACTGAAAAGCATCCAACTCATTTTCCTTCATGCCGTGAATGAGAGCAACTGTAGTAGAGGTTATTCCTGTAGCTGTCACTAAATAACTTGTCCCGTGGTGTAACCAAGTGATGGGGTGGGATGTCATACCTCAAAATGAAATTAAAAGAAAATGGGACAAAAATATAAAGAAAAGAAAAGGGCCCTTTTATCTCTTGTGAGATTTGAAGTCGTTGAGTTTTATCCCCAGACAGCTTTTAAATCAACTGGTGAACTCGAATTTATTAGTACCAGAAATAGGATTTGGCTTAAGTTTTCAATACCCTGACTCAATCCGTACCAGGTTTTTCTGCACTCACTCACGCTGTGGAGTCGTGTGCTGGAACAGTAATGACAAGCGAATGAGGCCTCCCTCCCTCCTGCATTTTTCCTGGCCTCAGCTGCATTGCCATTAACTAAGTGTAAGGAATTATAATAATGGAACAAAAAGTACCCAATTTCTTGTTTAGCCTATTTTATTAGTTTATCTTAAGTTTGTGTTTTATAGTAGTATTTTTTAAAAGACATATGGAAAAGTATTTAAACAATCACATCAGGAGGTTTTTTTTTTCATTTTAATGAAACAGAGCTCCCAGAAATGAGGTATTCTAGTCACTTTTCACAATGTTTTTTTCTAATGTCACTAATTCCCCTTCACTGTAATGGGATTTTGTGTCATTGACATTCTCATGAGATTTTTATAATATAAATCCACAGACATGATGTTACAATGTCAAATGAAATAAGCTGGCAAATCTATGGAGATATATGTCAATGATGCAAATATTTCTAACCTGTAGAGGTAGCAATATGTCAAGATGATGGCAAACAACACCAGGGGATTTCTGGGGATACTATTTTCTGGAGCAAAAACAGTGCAAAACAACTGTCAATGCAGTTCTGTTGAAACGATGATCTGATTATCAAGGTTATAATAATAGAAATATTGCTAGAGTTTGTGATCATCTGAATTTTTTTTTCTATATTTGGGGAATGGATTTTTATATCCCCACTGCAAAGTCATTAAGAACTTCTTGGATCATAAAAATAAAACCTCTGGTCTTGTAACACACCAAACCAAAGGGAAGGGAGACTGTCTTTGGATTTTAACATCAAGAGGGTGTATACCTTATTACTCTGGGTCTAGTCTGAATCCTGAATCTGATTATTAATGATTAAGGTAATCAATAATGTCCTTTTCTTCCAAGCTTATTTTCTTTAGGAGTGGTTTAACTTTGGCAAAATCTGAGTTTGACGCATATGTGTTCATAAAAATTCTAAAATGTGGGTTTTAAAAAATGTGGCATGACCTTAATCAGACAAATGGAGGAAAGGGTGGGGGGGGGGAAAGGTCATCCACTTAATTCTTTAAGAGTATTCAAGATAATGCCACAAGGAGAGTAATTTGACCTTACTGGGTAAAGCAATTTATTATAAATAAAGATATTTTTGGTGCCACTCATTTAAGTTTCTGCACATTGGATGGAGGCCAAAATAAAATATTGAAATCCATGATTTTGAATTATGTGAGCTATTCAATCATTACTGCTGGAGCACCAGACATAAGGAGCAATTTCTGGCAGTGGAGTTATTAAAGTGATAGTGAAGTGGGCGAGAGAGCGTGTCCTGGAACACCACTTGAAGAAATAATCAAAATAATATCATAGCCCCTCCAGAGGAAGGGGAACTTATATACACAAACACATGTATCAAACCTCTCAAAGAGCTCAATGTACTTTCAAGCACATTTTATCTTCTTTTATCATAATATTCTAGTGATGGAGATAAGGGCAAGGATTGTTCTATTTTTGCGTGGGGAAATGGATGCAAGCTTTAGTCACTAGTTCTTTCTGATAATTTATCTAAGGAGCATTATGTAGAATTTAGTTACTTTGTCTAAAATATCCCAATGTTGAGTTATTTCAGGGTAGGTCAAATGTGCATAGAATGAGACTACTTTTCTATATTTGATGTCTTTCTTAATACTGTATCTCTCCACGTGTCAAATCCGAATTGATTCCAGTTTTTTAATGCCCCCCATTTAGTTTTTCTCTTATAGAATTTGGACACTACCAACATCATGACTTGCTATAAAGCTACAGTAATGAAGGCACTGTGGCATAGGCAAAAGAACGGACAATTAGATCAATGGAACAGAACAGAGAACGCAGAAATCGAGCACATAAATATAGTCACCTGATCTTTGACAAAGGAGCAAAAGCAATGCAAAGGAGCAAAAATAGTCTTTACACAAATGGTGCTAAAACAAGTAGCCATCCACATGCAAAAAAATGAACGTAGACATACACCTGGCGCCTTCACAAGAATTAACTCAAAATCGATCACAGACCTAAATGTAAAACACTAAACTACAAACTCAGAAGATAGCGTAGGAGAAAACCTAGATGACTTTGGTCATGATAACGGCTTTTTAGATACAACCCCAAAGGCACAAGCCATAAAATAATTGATAACTTGGACTCACTAAAATCAACAACTTGTCCCCTGTAAATGAAAATACCAAGAGAATGAGAAAGTAAGCCACAGACTGGGAGAAAATATTTGCAAAATACACATCTAACAAGGAACTATTATCTAAAAAATATAAAGAGCTCAACAAAACTCAACACAAACAACCCTATTAAAAAATAGGCAAAGACCTTAACAGATACATCATCAAAGATATGCAAATAAGCACATGACCAATGTGTTCCGTGTCGTAGGTCATCAAAGAAACGCAAATTAAAATAGCAATGAGATACCATCACACACCTATCAGAATGGCCAAAATCCAAAACACTGACAACACTGAATGCTGGTGAGGATGTGAAGCAACAGGGACTTTCATTCAATGCTGGAGAGAATATAAAAATGGTATGGCTACTTTGGAAAACAGTTTGGTAGTTTCTTATAAAACTCAACACACTGTTCTCATACTATTTGGCAATCATACTATGTATTAGTCAAGGCTTTGGAGAAACAGAGCCAATAGAAAATAGATAGATGTAGAAAGATACAGACATAGATGAGATTTATTGGGAGAATTGGCTAACAAGACTATGGAGGCTGAAAATACCCAGTATCTGCAGTCTGCAAGCTGGAGAATCAGGAAAGCTGGTGGTGTAATTCAGTCTGAGTCCAAAGGCTTGAGAATTGGGAGGCTGACAGCATCGATCCTGGTCTGAGTCTAAAGGCCTGAGAACCAGAGGCTCTGATATCTATCTGATGGCAGGAGAGGATGGGTTTTTCAACTCAAGTAGAAAGAATTGCTTTTCTTCTTTTTGTTCTATTGAGGCCCTTGAGGGATGGAATAATGCCCACACACACTGGTGAAGGAAATCTTTAGTCAGTCTACAGATTCAAATGCTAATCTCCTCCAGAGACACCTTCACAGACATACCCAGGAGTAATGTTTTACCAGCTCTCTGGGCATCCCTTAGTCCAGTCAGATTGACACATCAAATTAACCATCACATACTTCTTGGTATTCATTCAAAGGCGTTAAAAACATATGTCCACACATATGTTTATGTGCACATGGATATATTTATAGTAGCCAAAATTGGAAAGCAACCAAGCTTTCCTTCCATTGGGTGAATGGATAAACTGTGGTACATCCAGACAATGGAATGTTATTCAGTGATAAAAAGAAATGAACTATTAGGCCATGAAAAGACATGCAAGAAACATAAATGCATATTACTAAGTGAAACAAGTGAAGAGTGAATGTGAGTATCAACTATGGGCTTTGGGTGATATCAATGTAACAGTGTAGGTTTATAAGTTGTAACAAATGTACCACTCTGGTGGGGAAATGGGGGAAGTCACACATGTTTGAAGGCAAGGGGTAAATGGGGAGTCTGTAACTTCTGTTCAATTTTCCTCTGAACCTAAAACTGCTCTAAAAAATAGTCCATTATTATTTTTTAAAATTCCATTTCAGGCAATTTTCCTGCTGTAAACCAGCTTAGATTTGTTTTTATTCAACACTAATTGTGTTCTGGGTAATTTTATTTATAATGTCTTTAAAATGAGGTGATAAACCCTGTTTTATAGTGATGAAATATAAGACTTGTTGGAGAAGATAAAAAATTGCTAAGGTCAAGCAGGCATAAGCAAGAATGTTCAAGGTGTGAGTCAAATATATGCTGGGTTCCAAAGCCTGTACCCTAGGAGGAGGCTTTTTGCTTGCTTAATCCATCCATTCATCCACCCATTTAGTAACTAATCTTTATAGTGAGCGAAAGTTTTATTCAATCTGCCATTATTAATTGTGCTTTGTTAAGAGAATGAAAAAACAATTTCTGGGTTTCTTGTCTTCTTTTTACCACTCAGGAAACTTTTCCCTATATTTGGGAAGAGATTAAGAACAATCGGGGTGGATGCCTCCTATTGGAGTGGCTGGCTGAGCCTGGGTGGCTCAGTCGGTTGAGCGTTCAAGTCTTGATTTGGGCTCAGGTCATGATCTCACGATTCGTGAGTTTGAGCCCCACATCAGGCTCCACACTGATAGTGTGGACTCTATCTCGCTCTCTCTCTCTCTCCCCTATCCAACTTGTGCACTCTCACTATCTCTTTCAAAATAAATATTTCTTTAAAAAAAGGACAAAAGGAGTGGTTATATCTTCTGTATAATTTTTATACGTAACAGTTAACTTGTATGTACACATTAATGCAGGTGGATTGTAGGTCTAGCATACAGTCTCATTTCTTATTCTACTTCATTTTTTCCTTAGGTTTTCTATTCAGAGGTTTAGCCTGGACGTTATATATTTGAGAATAGAGTTTTTTCTAATAAAAACATATTAAACTCTCTTATATCAGCATTTTACCTTAATGTAGAATCAGTTGATTCATTGTTTAGAATAAAATTATAATCACCTTAATTTGTAACTTCTGCTGTTACATGACAAAGAGGGTTTCTTAAACTAAAGTACTGAGTAATTTTAAGAAAAATAGACTGTTCATAGAAATAATTTTGCCTTGGTGGTGCCTGGGTGGCTCAGTTTGTTAAACACCTGACTTTGGCTCAGGTCATGATCTCGCAGTTGGTGGGTTTGAGCCCCATGTCAGGCTCTGTGCTGACAGCTCAGAGTCTGGAGCTTGCTTCAGATTCTGTGTCTCTCTCTCTGCCCTCCCCTGCTCACACTCTGTCTCCCTCTCTCTCTCAAAAATAAATAAAATATTTTAAAAAAAGAAACAATTTTGCCTCATGCTAATCTACTTTTTATTTTCCATAAATCCAAGTTAATAGGGTAGTGTTCAAAGTAGATAGATGATTTTAAGATTTATATACAAATATGTTTGTTAAAGTGGTGGATGCTGCAACCACTATCACTTTATGAGCTGATCCTTTATAGGATTTTGTGAGAGCTTATCAGAAATAAAAAGCCCATATGAACGTAGAGTGTATATAAGGATACTGTTTGCAAGGACTGAGAAAATTTTATAGTCATATTTGGTTACACAACGTCTAAGCAAACCTAAAGACACTGCTTCATAATTCCATTTGGAATTTTCAAAGTGACTTCATCTGTTAGGGGCTTTATTCAGGATTTCAAGTGCCAAAAATCTACCAACTTTGTATTTGATAAAACATAGTATTTGCTGACCGGAATGGTGCGGTTGTATTGGGTAATATTACTTTGTAACGACTACAAAGTGATATATATTTTCTTGAAATGCCACTTTTTATAAATCTGTCTTGAAACTTTTGATGAAACTCAGTGACCATCTCCTCACCACATCATTAGCACTAGTAGTTATCTAAACTTATAATTTTTAAAATAACCATTTTCAGCAAATCCCACAGATCAACCCTCCCCCTTCGCTTTGGTTCCCTGGTATCTAAGCAGCCTCCTGTCCTTTCCAGAAAGCTTTTGCTGTCGCTTCTGGACATCTTACAAGGCTGGTCTTCAGACTCACTTTCTCCAACTTGCCTGTTTCCCTTAACTAAGGTAATGAATTTTGCTATAGAATGTTCCAAGAAAGAAGGCCAATGCAAAACAAAAATATAGACCACTTAGAGATTATTGACAATTTCACAAAGGTGGCAGCAGAACATTAAACCAAGTGCTATGTCCTTGTAAGCATGGCATCTGTGGAAGTAGAATATCAGCTCCCGTGAAACTGGCTCCTGGTTCTTAGGCTCCAGAATGTCCTTCTCACTTGGTGTATCCTTACCCTGAGTATATCTTTCATTCTCACACTCTGATTCTCTATTTTTCTTCCCCATAATGTAGCCCTAGAGGCTTGAAACTTCAGAGAGACTTACATGCCCTCTATTTGTTCAAAAGGAAGCTCAAAAACAGCGAATATCATGGAATTTTTCTTAGAATAATTTTATCATAAAGCATCATGCAAGACACTATTGGTATTAAGCCTTACTTGATGATTAAAGCAGTATAAGAATTCTACTACAAACTATTTCATCATGACTTAATTTTGTTGCCTCAGTGTATGATTAACTACTTAAAATATGTATCTTTTCAAACTTGGTTACATACATGTGAAAACTAATTCATTTGACAATTGTCTATGAATGGAATGGGCAGCAGTTCAAGAAACAATTTTTTTTTTAATCAGAGTGCTAAAATATTAATCCTTGTTATCAACATTAAAAGGGAAGCTTCCTGGGGCACCTGGGTGGCTCAGTTGTTTGAGCATCAGACTCTTGATTTCCGCTCAGGTCATAATCTCGTGATTTATGAGTTCGAGCCCTGTGTCGGGGTCTCTGCTGACAGTGTGGAGCCTGCCTGGGATTCTCTGTCTCCTGTCTCTCTCTGCCTCTCCTCGCCCACCTTTATCCCTCTCTCTCAAAAACAAATAAACATTAAAACAAAAAAAAAGGCAGCTCCCTTCCATAGATGTGGCACCTTTGTCAGGATTAAAGAGTTTTTAGCTGCCTCTCCTCTGTCTGATCTGTTTTCTGGTACCCTCTGGGAACCATCTTCGTTCTCTCCGCGTTTTGCTTTCTGTGTTTCAGTGGTAATAGTCATTGGTCTGATAACCCATTAGATGTTCAGAAGGTACCAAATCATCTGCTTTGTTTGCAGCCATGAGACAAATTGTTTTTTTTCTGCTGGCTCTGTGGATGATGCACTGACTTCTAGTTTACTGGCTCTGTCAAAGGGACTCTTCAAATAGTGACAATTACTAATTCCTTTCCATGTGGAAAGGAAATTTTGGCAACTAGTATCGGTGGATATGAAAAAGCTTTCTGAACATGTTCCCCAAAGAGAAGTTGTATCCTTAGTTTCTCATTCATTCGTGCTTGGGGCCAATCCTGAGCCTACCAGAGTTGAAAGCATTGAATATAAAAATCTACTGATTCTTCACCCTGTCTCTTATGCAAAGAAAATGGCAACAGCAGCTTATACAAACACTGACAAAACCAATTTATTCTGTATTTCCACTTAAAAAGAGTTTTAGATCTCATTTCTCTACTCAGAATTCTTAGTTCTTGTCAATGAGTATCCTATCTTTAACAAAAAGACATGTGATCAAAACAATCTAATTCTTCAGCTAAAAGACAAAAGACTAAGAAATATCCAGAAGAATAAGGTATCAGTACTTAGGGATGTGTTTGAGGTCTATACAAACTTAGTTGTACAGTGATGTATTAAATGTTACAATATACTTAATAAATAACCATATTGTGTTTGGCAGATCAATATAGACATAAAATGTTAATTTTGGCCCTGATATTTCATCATTATATCATTAATATCACTTATTCTTGGACTTTTTGTAATACTAATATTCTCGCAGAATGTAAACTAAATGGGAGAACAACAGCCTTCTATTTATAACAATTAATATAATATCTCCTATAAACATTATCATTTATAATTATCCAAGGCAAATTGTGCTTATTATGCCTTTTATTCATTATGTTTTCGTAAGTAATGTGACTATTTTCCTTAGCTATTTCAGAGTAACTTACATGCCTTCCACACAGAATCACACAAAATATGTAAGCCACATTTTAATTTTCAAAAATTTTAAATCTATGCTACTTTTATCTGAATAATTTACATGGACTCTGTGTGTGTGTGTGTGTGTGTGTGTGTGTGTGTGTGCGCGCGTATGTTTTGGACTGGATTATCTTAACAATTGTCTTAGTTGTTCGTTTGATGTGTTTTTACATGTGAACAAATAGAATTCAAGATTTGGGGTGTCCTTAAACTGATATAAGATAAATATTTATATTTTGTGAAACAACACATTTGAAAAAATTCATTAAATATATATGAATATTTTAATACACTAAAACCCATATAGAAGGGATGTAAATTTAAAAGTATGTAAATATCGGAAGGAAGAGCAATGGCTGTAGAGCAAACAAAAAACATGTTAATTTCTGCATTTGAACTTAGTTTTGAACTCTCCAAGCTAAAATCTATCTAGAAGTACTTGATTATAGAATAAAGCAAATATTTTTATGGTCAGTTTCTCATAGCTTTTTTTTTTGTATAAAGACGTATAAGATAGGTTTGGAGCTCAATGAATATATTTGTGTAATGGCACCTATGAAAACATTTTAAGTAAAAATGTTTTACACATTTAATTTGATTAATGTATTATACTTGAGTACCTTACTAGTAGCCGAACTTGCATGAGTACCTAAATAGTAGCCCAGCTAAACATCAAGAGACTTTTATTGGATGATTTTATAACCCTTTATGTCTGATCAGATTGTTGTGGAAAACCCACCTTTGTGCTCTGGAGCTGAAGTATAACACAAAGACAGAGTTTGGAAATATAAACAATAGCCCCATACTTTGCTAGGCAAAGGAGCAGGCTAATGCCTTCAAAACTGGAGACTTTCCAGGGTAAAAGGCCAGGGGGTTCTTTCTATAGGAAAATACTGGATCTGGGAGGTTTCATTAAGAATCTGTTACGCACTGCCAGCTGCATTGGTCACATCTTCAAGGTGGTCTCATGACTAGCATTGGCATTGTCATCCCAGTTCTGTTACTAAGTATACATTGAGGTCAGGGAGATGTCAACATCAGTACCAAATTCTTGGAACAAAGAATTGGACAGAAAAACAACTGAAGAGGAGGCTTCAAGAATGAGGAAGAAGAGTGGTGCGTGGGTGGCTCTGTTGGTTAAATGTCAGACTTCCTCTCAGGTCATGATCTCATGGTTCTGTGCTGACAGCTCAGAGCCTGGAACCTGCTTTGGATTCTCTCCCTCTCTCTCTCTCTCTCTCTCTTGCTCGCTCATTCTCTCTGCCCCTCCCCTGCTCATGCTCTGTCTTTCAAAATGATAAATAAACATTGAAACAAATTTAAAAAAGAGTGAGGAGGAGAAAAATTTGTTCAGATTAAAGTCGAGCCTTGCTGAAGCATTAGTGTGTCCATGTTAATTTCCATCCATCTTTATATTTCTATAGTGATTTCAAAATAGTATCACTGAAAATATACTTGCTGAAATTTAAATCATCCTAATGAAATGTGTCATCTTTTTTTTTAATTTTTAAAGTTTATTTATTTTGAGAGACAGAGAGCAGAAGAGGGGCAGAGAGAGAGAGAGAGAGAGAGAGAATTCCAGGCATGCTGTCCGACAGCAGGGCTCGAACCCACAAACGTTAGATCATGACCTGAGCTGAAACCAAGAGTTGGTCACTTAACCAACTGAGTCACACTGGCTCCTCTGAAATGTGTCACCTTAAGAAATACCATTACTCTCATTGGTATGAGAAGTTCATTTTTTTAGTGAGAACACCTTAATATTTAAAACCCTTTTATCTCGGTAAAACTTTTTATACATGATATGCTTTATAATTAATTTGAAATGTTTTTGATGGTTAAGAAAATTGTATAACATTCTTAAATGACAATTACCATTAAACATTTTAACAAATCATTGTTCTTATCCTTGAGGGAAACCACATGATATGAGATATTGCTAAGAAAAATTAAATTGAATTGTCTCCAATGTACAACTTATATTTAAAAATTGAATAAAGTTTGGTTTCATAGTCGTAATTTATTGAATAGGCCTATAAATGACATTAAAAAATATCCAGTTACTTATAAAAATTATTTCTTCACGTTAGCTGCTCTTATATTTATATTTTGAATGATGCAGCTAAGAGGTGGTGGTGAGAAATATGTATAATAACAGATCATCAGGATAAAATAGGGACAATGTAGTTAAATCGCTTTATTTATTTTTTTGAAATGTGCTTAATGGAAAGGATGAATAACAGCTTTGCTTCAAAATTAAATTCTATTGCTTTGAGTGAGAGATTTGAGTATTAGCATAACATTCTATTTATGTGAGTAATGCTATAGTTTTGTCATTTTTACATTACAGTGCAGGGAATGTACTGATTTATTGTTGCATTTTTAAAGGGCAATGCTATACTGAAACTGGAGACTGAGAGAAGCTAAAAATCATGTTTGTAAAAAACTCAAGCCTTGACATAGTTTATGATCAGTGACTCTTTGCCCTATTTATAGGGCTGTATTTAAAAGTAAGCTAATCTAACAAGATCAAATATGATTGATGTTTTCTTATTTATTATTTTCCAATGTTTCATTTTTTGGTTTTATCATGGTTATAAGATACAAGATATATGAAGTTATATGGGAGTTAAGGATGCGTAGTGTTTTCTATTTTAATTACACTCCTTTGACGAGAATTATTTTTTGAATATTCAGCTTGGGTCCTATCAGCATCTACTATAATCAGCGTAATTTTAAAAATATCAAATGAATTATGAATATCCTCTTCAGCTATTCAAGTGAGATATTAAATGGTTGTATGAGGATTTGAATGCCATGGTCTAGTATATAAGGTAATTATCACCAATGTGAAAAACATTCTTGCTTATAAATTACAAGGGCTTGAGAACTTGAAACTTTTACAAGATTATGGGAAACAAGATCTAACTAATAATTTTAAATTTAGCCAAGCATCCAGAAACAGGGAGTGAAGTTCTATATCACTGTTCAAAAACTTAAGAGTACAAATTTATTTGTAGTCTACATTAAAACTAATTTCTTAATTCAATCTCTTAGACTCATAGAATGCCAGAATAAAAGCTATGTGTGCTTTAGTTGTTAAACAAATATTTATCAGTAAATTTTAATCCTGACTGAAAGTTTTAGTTTTTGATATATCTACAAATAAATTACACTTTGATATTCCATACATCATGATGCGATTATCCAAGATATAGGCAGAGCAAGGAGATATGGTAAGTGATTTGAGTATTCAAGCCATTAGGTGAGAAGGCAGAAGAACCACCCACTAAAGGGCAGTGCTATGCAATGAATCCAGTGAGTGTAACAGGTGGGATTAATGTGGGTGAGAATGATTTACCCCATCCAGTTAGACTGATTGGACTGACTACAGGAAGTTGCACTTAGAGGAGTTGCAATTAAATGGAATCTTTATTCCATCATTTGGATTAAGAATGAAACAAAGCCAAGATATATTTTCAAATTTGATAGATATTTTAGATATTATACTCCACTGTGGAAAAAAATGGTTCTGTTTTTATTTTGAGGAAAACTCAAGTGGTTAGTGTTTCTAGACTTCAAAACACAATAGGGCTAAAAATGAAAAACAGTGAATTAGCAAAGCTCAAACTATAATTACCACTTACACCAGGCAAGGAAAATATTTTATTGCAACTGACCTGAATAATAGAGTGGGATGGAAAGAAGGAAGTCTATTTATTTGAGATACCAAGCGAAAAGTATGAAACACAAAGGGGAAAAGGCAGTTTCATTGAGAATAAAATATTCATGTTGATAACATACATAAAACAAAAGATGGAGTGTTTTCTGCAGGGAAATTACTTTCTTTGATGAGCTCTATTTATGCATGATGGAGTTTTAAATTTTTGAAAACCCCCTTGGTTATTTTTTCTTCCTTTCGATTCTTGTGGTTTTAATTTCAGACATAAACAGATGTAAAATTTTCTTGCTAAAAGCTTCTTACTCTGCTTAAAGTCGAATTTATGACATAGGGAAAAGAACCCAGAATGCCTTCTTACAATGACAGTGATTAGGAAATCAATATTTAAGGCATCAGTCTCATGAATTGCACGGTGAGCAGTGGCTCCATTCATTTTGAAACTACCCGATGATAAAATATATCTTCATTTACTTTGCTCATTTTTAACATTGTTTTGTTTCAAGTGTATTCCTGAGGGATGCTGAGTATTATATCTGCTAACTAGCAGCTTGAGTTTGGAAGCAATTTCATTTGAATGAAATCCACTATATAATAACTTTGTGTGAGTGACCTGCAAGCTACGTGTTAGGGTTCAAATATTTACTTCTTGAGTATAGAAAACTATTGGTTTGACTTGGTAATTTAATGTGGGAGGCATTTTAGAGGTTGCACTGGCAAGTAAGGATTTGAATCTTACGTGTTGCCTGTCACCCTAATCAAAAGAGAAGGGAAAATAGAATATACCTCCTCCAGAGACTTGGATTCCCACGGTAGAACATCAGATAGATGGGAAAATAAATGTGTTGGTCTTTGTATGTAAACTTATTTGTGTCTCACAGAATCACCATGCAATCTGACACCATTTGAAGAAGTTTGCTAGTATCAGGCTCACAAAGGGCTAGGACAAGAATGGGCAGGAGAATGAATGTTTACAAGTTGATCTACATCAGCAAAGCATTTATGGTGTCTACTTGCATGAAATTGCCCAATCCATTAAGAGCAAATCTTTAGGGAAATGTACTTAGTAAAATAACCATAAACAAAGCTCTGTGGAGTTACCTAGTAGGGTAAATAGATACCTACAAAGGCAGAATGTCTGTTATTAAGATGGAGGGACTCTGAAGTTGCTGCTTAAATCAAAATAGTTTGCAAATCTCTCTGAGTGATTCAGTTCTGCACTCCTGGACAGCAGGAACCTAGCTCAGAGAGTCAGGACTATGTTTTCACACCTTATGATTTGTCAAAATCTAGTGATTGCAACATGTTTTAGAAACTCAAAAAATTATAAACAAAAAAGGACTACACACATTGTTACAATTATTTGTTTGTATATGTAAAATGCAAACAGGCATACACACTCACATTTTTGAACCCTCATACAGACTTGGATAATTGAAAGGTATGTGGATCCATAGAAGAATAATGTTTAAGAAATCAAAAGTTATTGAGATGTCTCTGCCTCTAAATCTGAGATAATAGTTTTGCTAAACTGTAGAGAATAAGCTTAGGAATTCCCTGAGCCTGCACCAATGGGCTCATAAGGCATGAAGAATTAGAAAGTCATAGGATGAACATACCCACGTTTGGGTAAACAAGATTAGGTACATAAGACTAGGGAAATGGGTCCCTAGTATAGGACAATAGCAGAAAGCTGCTTTCACAGGAAGGAAGTATCAAATTAGGTAAACAAGAAAATAGGACTATAAACCACATGGGAACAGGGCCTAAATTGCCCAGAGCAGAGCTAATTAGCAAAAGAAAGATGCCTTGTGGACCCTGAGGTAGCATGCTCTGTCTTTCGTGTCCCCCAGGCCAGTTTAGGTAAACAGAAGTGGGGTAAACAACCTTCCACACAGCACCAGAATCTTGTTTTGTGTTGATCCAACCCCCTAACACTGCATATCTCCCAAGCCCCTTTTTCCCCACTCCCATGAGTTAATGTTCACGGTTTCATTGTCTCTACGCCCATCACTCTTATAAGCCTTCTGGTACTAATAAAAATGGAGCAAAGACCCTTACTCAGGGCTCTTGCCTCCTCCCAAATATTAGCCTCTCTCACATTTTTAATCCTGCATCCTGCTTTCTTGCTGGACAAGAGAGAACTTCAGACCCAGAGTCTACGACAATAAACTAATATACATTTGACAAATATTAATTGATTACTAGCCCCTGGAGATTCAGAGATAAATGCAACCTATTTACACTGTTGAGAAGTTCACAATTAGCTGAGGTAGACAGAGAAGCATGTCAGCATTTTTATAGCTTAAAATAATAAGTATAAAGTAAATACAAGTTGTGGGGCGCCTGGGTGGCGCAGTTGGTTAAGCGTCCGACTTCAGCCAGGTCACGATCTCGCGATCCGTGAGTTCGAGCCCCGCGCCAGGCTCTGGGCTGATGGCTCAGAGCCTGGAGCCTGTTTCCGATTCTGTGTCTCCCTCTCTCTCTGCCCCTCCCCCGTTCATGCTGTGTCTCTCTCTGTCCCAAAAATAAATAAACGTTGAAAAAAAAATTAAAAAAAAAAAAAAGTAAATACAAGTTGCTACACAAATGTACTCTCCTTAGTCTAAGAAGTAAGAGGAAGGGTTTGGAGATGATGATGTGGAGCTGAATTCTGAAGAGTAAGTGAGTGCAAAACTGTGATAGGGTGTAGAGATATGAGGTGAACAAGATATGGGAATATGTCAAAACCTGAATGGTAAAGAGGACATACAAATGGTGCCGTATTCCTGCCAGAAGGCAGCTGGGTGGGTGGAGACAGCACTTAATAGAGTCAGAGCTCCACTAGGTCCTGGCTCTGTCTAACACACTCTTCAGTGATCTTTGCAAGCACTTAACTTCTAAGTCTCATGTACTTATCAGCAAAATGTGTTTAATAATACATTGCCTTTGAAGAATGATCTGAAAATAGGTTTTGTACACAGTACATAAAGAGAGGGATTCAATAAAGAAGTGTTTAAAGGGGTTACAATTATCAATAATGGCTTTAACTAGAGGTTCCCAATCTTGGCCTCATATTGGAATTACTTAGAGGAGTTTAAAAAGTGCTGAAGCTTGCATCTCACTCCTAGAGATTCTGATTTAACTGGACATGCTATAGTCTGGATGTCAGACTAAAGGACAATACAGGAAAATCTTAAAAATCATAAGAATCGGTAACAACAAAGGAAATAATTGGGAAAATATGGTCTTTTCCAGAGAAGGCTGTATTAGACTCTACCAGTATACTAAAGAATACATTTCTTTCACTCCACAGAAGGGAAATATTGCCACTGTTATGTGTGGTTAAGAAGTCCAAAGTAGTTGACTATTGGGGAGCTAACCAGCAAAGACAGAGTTTCTACATTCTGGAAAACTCTTCTAACCCAAAGTGCATCAATTCTATGCCTTATACTATGGTAGAATAAGTTGTAAGTTTCAATACCTTGAGATAGAATAGAAGAAGCAGGGAAGAAGTGGTAAGGGGATCTAACATTGAACATAAAGAGTCTTAAAGCTTTTTAAAGTATTACAGTTTAGTCTATGTAATTAATATGCATCTCGAAAGAGAGGCCCTGCTTTGAAGATGGGAAATACAGAAAAAGCAATTCTCTCTAAGCCTTTAACCATAGGTTTGATGACTGGCAACAATATTTGTAACTAAGTTAGGAGAAAAAGAAATAGACTGAATTATAGTGGAAAGAATTTTGAATATGTACTAGAGAACGCAATGAGCTCGGTTTGAATCTTAAAGCAATTTACTTCCTTTTTTCTGGCCTATCACAAAGAAGCCCTGATATTATACCCTGATTACCAGAGAAGAGATTGCATGGCAGAATCATATTCTCTAATATTGAACATCAAAGAAAAACCAAAAGAAGCAAAATTCCTTTTAATAGACTCAGATTCCTAAGGTCTAGAGTTTATTTTTTACATGAAGAACAACCATGCTGATATTTGATTATGTAAATAAAACACAATATGCTACACTACTGTGATTATTATCTGGGACCTCCAGATTTTTGGGGGACCAGAAAAATGAATCATTTTACCCATGTATTGTTTTTCCCATGAAAATACTTCAGGCTAATTGAAAAATAATTAACTACATTTATTTTCTTCCTATGAAAGTCTTTTGATATTGCAAAGATATCTCCCTGTGAGATGTATAATTGCTGAAGTATTTTCCACCTAAAATCATTCTAGTTACTTTGTGCCATTCTTGAGGTAGAAATACTTGAAATCCTATCATTATCAGAGGAAATTTTATTAAAGATCTTCTTTAATTTATTGCCATGCTATGTAAAACCTATAAAGTATTTTAGGAAAAAAATTAAGGATCAGACTATAGAGCATATGAAGATAATCATCAGTGATATGTATCCATTTTTGTGCTTCCTCACAAACTCACATACTTGCAAACTTGTCTGTGCATGCTATTTTTAATTTTGTGCTCAGCACTTACACAAGATTCCACTTATAGTCTGACATTTGCTTCAACCACTCAAATGGACTATTTTCTTATTGTTATTGTTAAATGCACCAATTATTTTCATGTAAACAAATCCAGTGATCACTTTTCAGTCACCATCTTATTTGACTTCTCAATCAGCATTTGCTGCAACTTTCTTGAGATATTTTCCTTGTGGATGCCCACCAGTCGGTGACCACCAGAAATACGCCCGTAGCTGAGCAAGTTGGGCTATTAGATACTTGGTGTAAGAAGAGAGATTTCATACCATGGGGAACTGTGGGGCATCATAACAAGAGCGTTAGGAAGTTCTTGCTTTAGGTTGTGTTAGGGGATTTGGAGGAGAATTCAAGGGAGTGGAATCTGTTCTTCCTTGCTTTCATGGTACCGTATTCTCTTTGGTTTTTTTCCCATCTGTACCTGCTCTTTTTCAGTAGTGCTGACAGTGACTTTTTCCCGATTTTTTAACAGGGTTTCCCAGGCCTTATTTCTCAATCATCTTGTATTTTCTCTTATAGTTCTTTTCTTATGGGAACTCACTTTTATAATTTTAATTACTATCTGATTTTTTCAGCATGGACTATTTCATGCTTTCTTTTTTTGAATATTTTGTTTTTAAGTAATATCTACACTCAACATAGGGCTTGAACTCACAACCCCAGGATCAAAAGTCATATGACCAACCGATGGAGCCAGCCAGGCTCCCCTGGACTATTCTATGCTTAAAAGATGAGTTGGAAAACTACAATCCATAGTCTGATTTTGCCCAGGATATAAGATTGTTTTTATATGTTTAAATAATTGGAAAAAATCCAAAGAAAAAAGTGTTTCATGACACATGAAGTTTACATAAAATTCAAGTTACCACATCCAAAGATAAAGTTTTATTGGAATCCAGGCATGTTCATTTTTTAAGATATCTTCTATGAGTACTTTTTTTATAGTTTCATTTTATTTACTTATTTATTTATTTTTAATATAATTTATTGTCAAATTGGCTTATGTATAACACCCAGTGCTCATCCCAACAAGTGCCCTCCTCAATGCCCATCACCCATTTTCCTCTCTTGCCCACTCCCCATCTACTCTCAGTCTGTTCTCTGTATTTAGAAGTCTCTTATGGTTTTCCTCCCTCCCTCTCTGTTTGTAACTATTTTTTTTCCCATTCCCTTTCCCCATGATTTTCTGTTAAGTGTCTCAAGATCCACATGTAAGTGAAAACATTTGATATGTCTTTCTCTGACTGACTTATTTCACTTAGCATAATACCCTCCAGTTCCAACCACATTGCTGCATATGGCATGATTTCATTCTTTCTCATTGCCAAGTAGTATTCCATTGTATATATAAACCACATCTTCTTTATCCATTCATCAGTTTATGGACATTTAGTTTCTTTCCATAATTTGGCTATTATTGAAAGCACTGCTATAAATATTGGGGTACAAGTGCCCCTATGCATCAGCACTCCTGTATCTCTTGGGTAAATTCCTAGTAGTGTTATAGGTAGTTCTATTCTTAATTTTTTGAGGAACCTCCACACCGTTTGTCAGAGTGGCTGCACCATTTTGCATTCCCACCAACAGTGTAAGAGGGTTCTCCTTTCTCCACATCCTCGCCATCATCTATAGTTTCCTTATTTGTTCATTTTAGTCACTCTGACCCATGTGGGTGGTATCTCAGTGTGGCTTTGATTTGTATTTCCCTGATGATGAGTGACATTGAGCATCATTTCGTGTGTCTGTTGGCCATCTGGATGTGTTCTTTGGAAAAGTGTCTATTCATGTCTTTTGTCTATTTCTACACTGGATTGTTTTTCAGGTATGGAGTTTGGTGAATTCTTTATAGATTTTGCAAATATGTCATTTGCAAATATCTTTCCCCATTCTGTCAGTTGCCTTTTAGTTTTGTAGATTGTTTCCTTTGCAGTGCAGAAGCTTTTTATCTTGATGAGGTCCCAATAGTTCATTTTTGCTTTGTTTCCCTTGCCTCTGGAGACATGTTGAGTAAGAAGTTGCTGTGGCCGAGGTCAAAGAGGTTGTTGCCTGTTTTCTCCTCTAGGATTTTGATGGTTTCCTGTCTCACATGTAGGTATTTCAGCCATTTTGAGTTTATTTTTGTGGATGGTGTAAGAAAGTGGTGTAGTTTCATTCTTCTGCATGTTGCTGTCCAGTTCTCCCAGCACCATTTGTTAAAGAGGGTTTGTGGGTTTCTGGGTTCTCTATTCTATTCCATTGGTCGATGTGTCTGTTTTTGTGCCAATAGCATACTGTCTTGATTACAGCTTTGTAGTAGAAGCTAAGTCTGGGATTGTGATGCCTCCTACTTTGGTTTTCTTCTTCAATATTACTTTGGCTATTTGGGGTCTTTTTGGTTCCATACAAATTGTAGGATTGTTTGTTCTAGCTTTTTTTTTTTTTTTTTTTTTTAATTTTTTTTTTCAACGTTTATTTTTATTTTTGGGACAGAGAGAGACAGAACATGAACGGGGGAGGGGCAGAGAGAGAGGGAGACACAGAATCGGAAACAGGCTCCAGGCTCTGAGCCGTCAGCCCAGAGCCTGACGCGGGGCTCGAACTCACGGACCGCGAGATCGTGACCTGGATGAAGTCGGACGCTTAACCGACTGCGCCACGCAGGCACCCCTGTTTGTTCTAGCTTTGAGAAGAATGTTCTATGGATAATTTCTTAATGTGACAGCAGTGTTGAGCAGTTGAAAAAAAGACCATATGGCTCCCAAAGCCAAAGTTATTTACTAGCTAGACCTTTATAGAGTTTGGCAGCCTCGGCTCTAAGATCATATATTCAACAGACATTCGACATTTTCACTTGAATGGTTTAGTCATCTTAAAATACTTAAAGCACAGAAGTTTTATGCACATTGTCTCCATACCATGAATCTGTTCCTTTCCTATTCCTGTCCATCTTAATATTGGAGTTTCCTGCGTACTCAAACCAGGTTCCACAAGTCATTTTTAATTCTTCCCTTTCCTCTATCCCATATTGCTAATTCTTCTAGAAGACCCATTGTTTCTACTTCCTGGCTATATCTCAAATAGGTCAGAGAGTCTTCATTTCTTCTGCCACCATTCTATATCATACCACGACCACCTTGGGTCTGGACTATTCAAATAGTCTCCGTATTGGTTTCCCACTTAGGGACCCTAAGTAAGTCGTGAACCTTTGATATTTTCTATCATTAATCTTGTCTATTTTCTTCAGAGCAATTATGATCATTTTTATGTGAATATTTGGGTTTCAATTCCATATGTTTATTTATCATCTATCTAAACACATAAGATCTTAGAAGGTAAATTCATGTCTTTTTGCCCAGCTATAGATATAAACACTTTGAAGAATAACTAGTATAGAGTAGGAAGTTAATAATTACTTTTTTAGGGGAACCTGGGTGGCTCAGTTGGTCGAGCATCCGACTTTGGCTCAGGTCATCATCTCACAGCTCATGAGTTCGAGCCCCGAGTCGGGCTCTGTGTTGACAGCTCAGAGCCTGGAGTCTGCTTCCGCTTCTGTGTCTCCCTCTCTCTCTGCCCCTAACCCACTCCCATTCTGTCTTGTCTGTCTCAAAAATAAATAAATGTTAAAAAAATTTAAAAATAATAATAATTACTTTTTTAAAACCAGTGACTGACCTGCTTAAAGACCACAAAGGCAGATGTACAATTACCCTTCCCCTATACATGCATGCATGCAGTCAATTCCTAAAGAAAAAAATATGTAAAAAGTGATGCATATTCAATGGAAAATGCATCACTTTAAATTTGAACAATATCTACAGAAAAAGCAGTTTTCTCTGAGAGAAAAAAAGATGATATTGATTTCATCTTGATTTTGAGAATTAGATCTTCATCAGCTTTTGTTGTTGCTGGTGGTGGTGGTAGTGAAGGTTGTGATGGTTATCTTTTTCCTAGCAAACAAAACAAAACAAGAAATTAATTTACATAATTCTGGTGACCCAAGAACTATCTCAAAATGCGCTAGTCATTTTCTTGATACCTTGTTAATCATCAGTGTACTTTTTTTTCAATCCAGGGAAGAACTATCTACTTATTTTATGTGGATTTTAAATAAGAACTTAGAAACTCTTCCAATTACCACTGAGATAAGAATGTAGACTAACCGTATATAAGCACTGGTTTTGTGTGTTCAACAATGAGAAGAAACTGCTGAATTGTGGAAATAGGTTTTAGGTAGACCTAACATGGTGAAATGGCCATAGCAAGTGGAGTGAAGGTCACTTGACAACAGATTTTGTAAAGTGGTAGAGAAAAAGGCCAGACTACAGACATTTACAGATAAATTACCTGATAAGAAAAGAAGGCAGTGAGTTTGTAGTAAAGGAGAAAACCAAAATGGGATGGTAGACACATGGAGAATCAAATACAAAAGTAAAGGAGAGGGAAAGTTCTATGTGTTTGAAGCCAGAAGAAAAGAAAAGTCACTAAAGTGGAAATAATTGAATTTGGCAGAGTGGATAAAACATAAGAACTATACCACTCAGAAGCTTAAGTGTCTTCCCAAGTTTTGAATAATAATTTGGATTTCAAAAATATTTTTACATAATTCATAGAATATGACCCTCACAAGAACTGTATAAGTCTGAGTCAAAGAAGACAGGTGGTTCTATTCCCATTTCACAGATTAGGAATCAGAAGCACATTTCGTAGGGTCACGCAGAGGGTAAGTAACATAAGGAAGAACAGAAGTGTTCTCACTTCTGATTTTTATACTTGCCACTACACCATGTTGACAGCGTTGTGTTAATCTTTAAACAGGAGGAGATCAAAATCTGCTGTGAGAAAGACAAACATTTAAGGCAATGATCCAAAGAAGTAGTCTCTTTTCCCACCCACTCACTTAAACTATTATCACAATTAAATGAATTTTAGTAAGTCAGGAGGATAGACAGAGATGACTGTCATGAAGGAGCATGGAGACCATTTATTTTTAAATTACCGGACATACATCACTTACCGGGCGTTGGAGATATAATGGTGAGTAAAAATAGCCATAGTCTCAGCCTTAATGAAACTTATGCTCTAGTGGAAAGGATAGGCTTTTAACCAAGTAACAAAAATAAATATTTCAGTACAAACTCAAATATGAAGGCAAAGTCAACAGTGTTCTGAAAGAATTTTATGTGGGCCTCTGAATCTATAGGAAAGGGAGATGTTTGCTTGGTGAGAGGATGACAGTTGATCTAAACTCTAAGGTTGGAAGAAAGATGTGGTATCTGAAAAGAAGTGGTAGACCAGCCTTTTTAGGAAGGCTCTTACGTATTAGTGAAAGATCCAGTATGACCAGAAACATTTTAGTTTTGCAAATGTTCATGTGCCCTGAATTATAACCAACATAGTAGAATTCTCTCTTCATTTAAAATAATTATGTCATGGCATTGAGCCGTGTAATTCTGATTTGCCACTTTTCTCAAGTGATGGCTTAAAAATAGAGAACAAAATGATTGCTATAAAATATTAACTTCTGGGAGAATATATATATATATATATATATATATAATCTTGCCAAGGTCTCAAATTGTGTTTTGCACATGGTAAGCAGTCATGAAATAATGATTACCTGATTATTCCAACGTATATTTACTGAAAACCTCTTAAGTATAATGTATACAAACACCTGGCTGGATGCCATTGTAAGCTTTTTTTTTTTTCCTTTAATATTTGACCAAAGAATGGCCAGGGCATGCTTCAAATGAATTCCTCTTGCCTTGGAAAAAGCCATTGCCATATGTGTTTGATGTACTTATAATCTCTAGATTTATGCTGTCTTTTTTGCCTTAGCCTCAGGTAGGGCAGGACAAAACCATTCTTGCAGTGCTGTAGTGATGAAAATGTTCTGTATCCGTGCTGTCCCCTATGGCAGTCATTAGCTACATGTGGCTGTTGAGCATTTGGAATGTGGTTGGTACAACCAGTAATTGAATCTTCTTTTATTTTATTTCATTTTAATTAATTTTAATTTAGTAGCAACTGTATTAAAGAGTAATACTTCAGAGAGATTCAGGAAAAGACTTTGAATTCCCTTTGTAATACCTTTGATACATTGACATGAACTTGATATTTCTTATATCTGTGGCCTGGATATAATTGAAAGAGATATTTTCTTGGCATAAGGAAGAACTTATCTTGAGGTAAAAAATGTAGGTGTGAACAGAAGCTCATTGTCTCAATTCACTTGGGGTATAACAACTGAACTTGTTTATATCAAAAAATCTGCCAAAACATGTAGATAGAATTGCACAGAAAGTGATTTTTTTCAAGAACCCAAAGAGTTAAACAATTTTCTTTATGTTCACCATTTGAGTAACAGCCACTGACAAAGATGCAGAAACACTAAAAATAAGCAAAATAAAATTACTTTTATAATAAACATTCAGAAAAATCCAGTGGTCAGATAATTAAGACAGATGGGAGATTAATCTGTAGTCAGTCAACTCATTTCTTTTCATCATATCCAATTTTCACAGTTTCAATGAGACATTCTTTCTCTCTAAAAATATTTATATTTGAATGTGAATGCATACAACTGAATGTCTTCATTCAAAATGTAGAAAAAGTGTTTCGAGTGAAAAATATACGTCTCTTCCATGTTCGTAGCATAGTCATCTAGTGTTACTGCTTAGAGATTGTGCTATCAATTTTCTCTTTTTTTTTGCAAAATTCAGAGAGATTTATTCCTTCAACATATTTACTGAGTGTCTATTATATGGTAGGCATTGTTTAAGGCACTGTTTAAGGCATTGTTTAAGGAAATAAAAAAAAAAAAACAATAAAAACACAATAAAAACTTCCTTAAAGAAATTACTTTCTAAGGGAAGAAAATAGGCAATAGACAAATAAGGAAAATACATGATATGTTAGTGATAAGTGCTAAATATTTTTCAAAAGGATTTTAAAAGAGGTGAAGGAACTGAAGAAGAAACAGAAATGAGTGCCTTCGTTGAGAAGTTAACATTTTAAGAAGGGTGAGCAGAGGACTTTCAGAATTTTATTTTCATCAAAGACTTGGTGGAAATAAAGGAGTAAGACATGCATAGTCAGAAACCTGCAAGGGCAAAGGCCTTAGTAAGAACTTGTTCAGCATCTTCTAGAAAAGCACCTTTGTTTTTTGTGTCTGAAGCAGGGATTGCAAGGCAGAGGCTTTCTATGTCAAGTGATTAATACACCAATCTATTGATGAATCGTAGTTATAATATTCTATGTATTGTGCATTTCCCCCCCCATCAAATATATTATTAGTTTCTACGTTAGAAATAGGGCTCTATCTCTCTGGGACTCATTATCTCTATTAACGGCACATTATTTTCAAATGAAATAATTACATATTAGGTAGGGTCTATTTATTTCTCTCATAGAATAGGTTATGTAATACTTACAAGAAGAGTCATGCTGGTTTCTTCCCAATGTTCTTTTCATGGTCCAAGATCATGTTGAAATATAAGAATCCATCCTCCAGTTGAAGATATAAGACAGATTGTTTTGTACTGAATATAGTTCCATAAAGAATTATCAAAATGTGAATTTACTTGATTATAGTGACATTATTGCCAGTTATTATTTTTATAGCAAAAAGAAAAGACTTATGGAAGAGAACATTATGCTAATTTTGTGTATTAATGAGGACATCAAAATGTAGAGAGAGGTAAAATGATTTTCCCAAAACTCATATATTACAGCTAGCATTATTGCATTCATAATATGTGATAGCCATTGTGCTAACTACTTTACAGGCACTGTGTAATTTTAATCTTTCCACCAACTCAGAGGGAGCCATTATTACTATTCCACTAATGAGGAAATTTAAGAAATAATAACTTCAAAGTCAGAAAGCCAATGAGTGGTGCAGCTGGGATCCTATTTAGATCTTTGTATCTCAGAAAGTACCCATGTTGATAACTGTTTGCCACGCTGCTAGAGATATAGGGCCAAGAATGCCCAATTGGAAACGTGAGAAGCCCAGAGGGACCCTGGGAAGAGAGCGTTTTAGTAAGACGTTGTATTGAATTTCACCTTCACATAAGCGTTCTGAATATTTTGGGGCAAGCTATGTAACTTTTTAGATGTTTCCAGTTCTGAGAATTGAGGAACCTAATTGTAGCTCCATATTTGCTTATTGTGGCCTTGGCTTTCTCCATTGTGTGTAATTTAATTTGTGAGTATATTCTTATGGAGTAAATTAAAGAAGCTATTCAGTTGAGATGTAAACCTTTATATGGGCAAAAGAACATGGATCATTATAGACAGTCCCTGAATCACAATGGCTCCACTTAAAATGATATAATTTACTCACTGTGGGTATGGAAAATTTTCAAGTTATTTTTACATTATTAGTAATGAATTTGCAATAAGCATTCAATCTCCCACACCAAGACCCCTAGTGATCAATTGAATGCATTTACTGGATCACCAGCTGAGATTACAGGGTGTAATCTGTGGCTAGGGATCAGAGATTTCTCTGTGTAAATTTAATTTATCCATATGGGGATCAAAAGCTCATTAATACCCCATTCTTTCCAACAGAGCTAAAAGCTTGAAGCAATTAGTGTTTGAAAAATATTTTATTTCATTAATTTTTTTCAGTATGAAATCTCTGTTAGGTATTAATATGTATTTCAAAATTAGAAATGCATGGACTGTATCTTTTGCATTTTGTAGTTGTTGTTGTTTTGGATTACTATTCCCTAGCAAGTATTTACACAGCAACTTAACCAACAACAACAAAAAAGTAGTGTCTAGGTACTCATTTCATTCAAATGAATTGACTAATAACTTTCAAGAGATCCAGATAATTTCTTCACGGAAGAAGAAGTGAAAAAACATTTTTAATCATTAACACAAGAGAGTTTGCCACTTTTCAGTAGGGAAGATATTGTGTACTAGCTGCTTGAGCCTGAAGGCTATTGATTAGCTACATAGATGTGTTAGAAATAGAGCCCCTGGCAATGTTTAGCATGACTAGTGAGTAAGTGCAGTTTGTTATATACTTCATTTAAGACATTACTCTATCCTTATCAATTATTATATGCAAGTAAAATCTAAGTCTGTGTGATTATATAGCTTCTTCCAATCATTATTCATGAAGAAAATATTCGTGAACAAAAAGAGATAATAAATGTTGGTGGAAAGCAAACATTTTTGTTTTGTTTTAAAACACTGACGTAATTTGAAACTGGTAGGTCTCTTTATTATAACAGCATGTTGACAAATGATAGTGTGAATGGATAATCTGTAATATCACAAATCATAGATTAAGGAGAATTTTGTTTAATAAATTAAAATCATTCTTTTATCAGTGTCTCTCCTCGGTAGTACATCCAGTGCTCAGAGGGATGTATTAACTCTTTTGGTCCATTAGTGCGACTTAAAGACTTTGAGTGATAGTGAAAAATACAGTAAATACAATTACAGTAACTCTAAGAGAGAATGTCCCTATAAATGCCTCAGTACATATAAATACTTTTTAGACTAGTAAAAATGGTTCTGAGAAGAGATATTTGTAATTAAGGCTATTAAAGAGTAAAACTTTTCAACTGCTTTTGAATTTCCTTTTTCTTTGCAGTGGAGAATTGTAAAACACGCCTTAGAAAATAACATAGGACTTTTCATCCTCAGGTTTTGTCTTTTTTTTAAGTGAGAATTTTTTCAGGCTTTAGTAATGCATAATTAACAATAAAATTATATTATTTAAAGTGTATAACATGATGATTTGATATACTTATATATTGTGAAAGGATTCTCCCTCCCCACACTGAGTTAATTAACACAATCATCATCTCACATGCTTACTTTTTTCAAATTTCAGTTGTACAATACAGTGTTATTAACTGTAGTCACCATGTTATACATTAGGTCCTCAGGCTTTATTCATCTTATAGCTGAAAGTTTGTACCCTGTTAACAGCCTCTCCCTATTTCATGCACACTCAAGACACTGGCAACCACTTTTTCCTTTCTGATTTTATGAGTTTGATTAAAAAAAAAAAACACATATAAGTGATAGCATTCAGAATTCTTCTTTCTTTGTCTGACTTCAATCACTGAGCACAATGTCTTCCAGTTTTGTGTATGTTGCAAATGACAGGATTTCCTTCTTTTTTTAAGGTTAAAAAATATGCCAGTATGTGTGTGTGTGTGTGTGTGTGTGTGTGTGTGTGTGTTTCCATAGTGTAGTGATTATCACGTTCACCTCACACGTGTGTGTTTGTATTATAAATAAATGGATAAAGAAATTATAAAGATAATGGGTAAAGAAAATACTATATATAATATTTATACATAAAATATATATCCATTTATCCATTGACACTTAGATTATTTCCATGCCTTGAATATTATGAATACTCCTTCTATGAATATGAGAATACAGAAATGTCTTGGTGATAATTTCATTTCCTTCATTTCCTGTTTTCCATAGTGGCTGCACCAGTTTACATCCCACCAATAGGGTACAAGGGTTCCCTTTACTCTACACCCTCGCCAGCATTTGTTATCTCTCAATTTTATGAAACAGACATCCTAACAGGTGTGAAGTGATATCTCACTGTGGTTTTGATATTCATTTCTCTGATGATCAATGATGTGGACCGCCTTTTCATGTACCTGTTGGTAATTTATATGTCTTCTTAGGAAAAATGTCTGTTTAGGTCCATTGCCCATTTTTAATTGGATTATATGGGTTTTTGTTTTTGTTTTTGTTTTTTACTATTGAATTGTGTGAGTTCCTTGTATACTTTAGATAATAACTTTTTATCAATATGTGATTTGCAAATATTTTCTCCCATCCCATTTTATTTTGTCTTTTTATTTTGTGGCAGTTTGCTTTGCTGTGAATAAGCTTTTAAGTTTGATGTAGTGTCACTTGTTTATTTTTGCTTTTGTTGTTTATTGCTTTAACGCCAAATAGAAAAAAATCATTGTCAAGACCAATGTGAAAGGGCTTACCCCTATGTTTCCTCCAAGAGTTTTACAATTTCAGATTATATGGTCTTTAATCCATTTTGAGTTGATTTCAATGTGTGATGTATAGACGTCTAGTTTTATTATTTTGGTTTTAGTTCTCCAGTGTTCCCAATGCCATTTATTGAGGAAATTATTCTTTCCTTGTTGTACATTCTTGGTTCCTTTGTTGAAAATTAATTGACCATATATGAGTGGGTTTATTCCTGGGCTCTCTATTCTGTCCCATTTACCTATGTGTTGGTTTTTGTGTCAATACCATACTGCTTTGATTACTATAAGTTTGCATTACAGTTCTAAATCAAGAAGCATGGCACCTCCAGCTTTGTTCTTCTTTGTCAAATTGCTTTGGTTATTTGGAGTCTTTTGCAGTTCCATACAAATTTTAAGCATTTTTTTTCTATTTCTGGGAAAAGTGCCATTGGACTTTTTATAGAAATTGCATTGAATCTATAGATGATTTTGGGTAGTATGGACATTTTAACAATGTTAATTCTTCAATCCATGAAATTGAGACATCAAAAGGTTAAGCAACTTGACAGTCACCCAACTATTAGGTGGCAGAGTGGGGATCTGAACCTGGTCACTAGGATGCCAGATCCCTTGCTTTTAAACCACTCCAATATTCTCCTTTTTAAACAGAAAATAATAGAAAAGGAGTATGAAAAGTCTTGAGAAAATCAGAATACTTGAGTAAGGGATTGAAGAAAGTGAGATTATAGAGCAGAAAGTAAACTCTCTTACAATGAGAGTCTTTGACCAAGGGAAAAGCTGTTGACCATTTAATTGAAATAACACAAAAAGGTGTAGATAGCTTTAAGTTGCAAGAACTTAAGACTGTTAATTAAATTAGGAACAAACTAGTGACACCATGAGCATGCTTTGCTCCTTCAGAAAAGTTGCTAAGACTCAACCTAAGATGATTTTCATGATGTGATGAAGCAACCTTCAAGGATGACTGACTACCTTCTGTCTTGCTCTAGCTATTTTTTTCTCTACATTAATTTGAATTCATGTCTCTATCTAAGGCAACCCTTATCCCACCTTGCTTCATCTCTTCTATTCAAATATCCAGGGAGACATATAATTACCTCAAATTCTTTCTCATGTCACGTGCTTTCAATATATTAGGTTGAGAATTTCACTGATGTCAAGTCTATCCTACACTATCCTAAAATAAAATTAAATGCTAAGCAATTAGAAAAACTACAATTTAGCTACAGCCCTATGGCAAAATTTAGAAGAAATTTTACAGCTACACTTTATTGAAGCTCAACATTAATCTAAATGCCTTACAGCACCATCTCATTTACCTCTCACAACTCTTTATGGAATAGTATAATAAATTCTTAATTATATCATAAAGGTTAAAGGAAAAGAGCATTAAAAATAACTATAGCTACTACAACTTGATAACAAAATCACAGCACAAAAAAGAGATAATTTGTGACATCAAAAATATGAAAGAGGAAGAGTAAGAGGATGGAAACTTTATAGGCAAATGAAGATATATTGCTATCAGCAGAAAGAGGACTACTTTATCTAAAAAATGTTTTATGTAAACCTCATGGAAACTCACAAAGCCAAAATCAAGAGCAGAGACATGAAACATAAAAAGGGGGATACTGAGCTATCTACCATGGAAAACCAACAATTTACAGAGATAGAAAGAAACCAAAGGAAACGAAACAATGGAAAGACAAAATAACCAGAAGACAAATGATAAAATGGTAGTAGCAAATCCTTATGTATTTATTAATATATAACCTAATAAATATCACCCTAAATAAAAATTGATTGCACTTGCCAATCAAAAGGCACACAGTAACTGGATGAATAGAAAAACAATACCCACCTATATCTTGTCTATAGAAGACTCATATTTTTGCACATATGTGCAAAAAAAAAAAAAAAAAAAAGATGGGAGATGGTATTCCAACCAAAGGAAAATCAAAAGAAGGCAGGCATAGACATCCTTATAGCAGACAAAATAGACTTCAAACCCAAAAATGTTACAAAAGACAAAGAAGGTCATTTATAATAAAAAAGGGTTAGCATATGAAGAACATATAACATTGATAAATAAATATGCTCCCAATGTATGCACCAAAATATACTGAGCAAATAATAACAAATCTTAAAGGGAGAAATGGACAATACAATAATTATAGGGGACTTCAATACCTCACTATCAGCAATGATCATCCAGACAGAAAATCAACAAGAAATCATTGGAATTGAATCACAGTTTAGAGCAAATGTACTTAATAGACATACATAGAACATTCTATCCAAAGGCAGTAGAATACACATTCATCTATAGTGCACATACAACATTCTCTAAGATAGATCATATGATAGGCCGCAAAACAAATTGTTGCAAATTTGAGAAGACTGAAATCATATCAACTGTTTTATCTGACTGAAATGATATGAAACTAGAAATCAACAAGAGGGAAGTGAGAAGATCTACAAATATGTGGGAAGTAAATGACACACTTCTAAACAACCATTGGGTCAAAAAAGAAATTAAAAGAGAAATAACAAATTATCACAAAACATGTAAAAATGCAACATATCAAATATTGCTGTGCACAGAAAAAGCAGTTCTGAGTGGAAAGTTTATAGCAATAAATGCATATATTAAGAAATTAGAAAGATTACAAATAACAACTTTACATCTCAAAGAACTAGAAAAAGTTCAAAATTAGCAGAAGGAAGGAAATAATAAAGATCAGAATGGAAAGAAATGAAATAGAGACCAGAAAAGCAGTAAAAAGGATCAATAGAACTAAGAGTTGGTTCTTTGAAGAACAAGCAAAATTGACATTTAGCTAGCTTAACTAAAAAGAGAGAAAGAAGACTCATTGGAAATGAAAGAGGAGACAGCTGATACTATAAAAACACATCGAATCGTAAGAGATTACTATGAAAACGTGTATGTCAACAAATTGCATAACCTAGAAGAAATGGATACATCTCTAGAAATACACAACCTACCAAGACTGAATCAGAAATAGAAAACTGAACAAATAATAAGTAAAGAGATTGAAACACCAATAAAAAAAATCCCAACACAGAAAACTCCAGGATCATGTAGGAGAATTCTATGAAACATTTGAAGAATTAACACCTATCCTTTTCAAAGTCTTCCAAAATATTGAGAAGGAGGAACACTTCCCAACTCATTCTAAGAAGTCAGCATTACTTTGATACCAAAACCAGATGAGGATGCCAAAGAAAAATAAAAGTATAGACCAATATGCCTGATGAATATAGATATAAAAATTCTCAGGGCATTTGGGTAGTTCAGTCGGTTGAGTGTCCAACTCATGATTTCAGCTCAGGTCATGATCTCATGGTTCATGAGATTGAGCCCCACATCAGCACAGAGCTTGCTTGGGATTTTCTCTCTCCCTCTCTTCTGCCCTTCCCCCCACTCATGCTATCTCTCTCTCTCTCTCTGTCTCTCTCTCTCTGTCTCCCTTTCTGAAAATAAGTAAACTTAAAAAAAGTCTCAATAAAAATTAGCATAACAATTAAAGAATACATTAAAAGGATTATATAACATGACTAAGTGGGATTTATCCCTGGGATACAAGGGTATAACATATGCAAATCAATAAATGTAATATGTCACATCAATGAAAGATAAAAATCGCATGATCATTTCAATAGATGCAGAAAAAGCCTTTGACATATACAACACCCTTTTATGATAAAACCCCTTAACCTATTGGGTGTAGAAACAATATACCTCAGTGCAATAAAGGCCATAAATGATGAGCCCACAGCTAACATCATACTCAATGGAAAAAAATGGAAAGTGTTTCTTTTAAGATCAGGAATAAAATAAGGGTGTCCACTCTCATCAATCCTATTCAGTGTAGTTCTAGAAGTCCTAGCTAGAGCAATTAGGCAAGACAAGGACATAAAAGGCATCCAAATTGGAAAGGAGGAATTAAATTATTACTTTTGCTGATTATATGACTTTATATAGAGAGAACCCCAAACAGTCAATCAAAAAACTGTTGGAATTAATCAATGATTTCAGTAAACTGGCAGGATACAATGTCAACATACAGAAATCAATTGCATTATTTTGCACTAATGTTGAAGCATCTGAAAAAGAAATAAAGAAATTCATCCTATTCCACAATAGCATCAAAAACAATGAAATTCTTAGGAATAAGTTTAATCAAGGAAGTGAAAGATCTGTATAATGAAAACCACAAGACTTTGCTGGAAGAAATTAAAGAAGACACAAACAAATGGAAAGACATTCCATATTTATGGATTAGAATTAATGTTAAAATGGCCATACCACCCAATGCTATCGAGTTTCAGTGCAATCCCCATCAAAATACTAAAAGCATTCTTCACAGAAATAGAAGAAACAATCCTAAAATTGTGTGAAACCACAGGAAGACCCTAAATAGCCAAAGAAATCCTTGGATTTGAGGAAAAAAAAGGCCAGAAGCGTCATGAGTACCAATTTCAAAGTACACTATAAACCATTGTAGGAATAACTGTTATACTGGCACAATAATAGACATGTTGATCAATGGAACAGAATAGGGAGCTCATAATTAAATCTAGTATGCATAGTTAACTAATATTTGACCAGGGAGCCAAGAATACCCAATGGTAAAGGATAGTATCCTTAATAAATGGTGCTGGAAAACTGAAGGAAACATGCAGAACAATGGACCAGAGACTTAAACATAAGACCTGATATCATAAAACTCCTAGAAGAAAACGTGAGGAAGAAGCTGATCAATATTGGTCTTGGCAATGATTCTTCAAACATACCAAAAGCACAAACAACCAAAGCAAAATCAACAAATGAGACTACATAAAACTCAAAGGCTTCTGTAGAGCACAAGAAACAATTAACAAAATGAAAAGACAAACACAGAATGGGAAAAATTTTTTGAAAATCGTATATTGAATAAAGGATTAATACCCAGACTATATAAAGAATTCAGTCAACTTAACAACATCAAAAACCATCTGATTGAAAATGGAAAGAATTATACAGATATTTTTCCAAAGAGG
Organism: Leopardus geoffroyi; assembly: GCF_018350155.1. Taxonomy (NCBI): domain Eukaryota; kingdom Metazoa; phylum Chordata; class Mammalia; order Carnivora; family Felidae; genus Leopardus; species Leopardus geoffroyi. The sequence continues at coordinate 94,720,495 of NC_059327.1, read as the reverse complement.
ACATTAAAGTGGTCAGCATTTACATGAAAAGATGTTCAACATCACTCACTCATAATCAGGTAAATGCAAATCAAAATCACAATGAGATATCACCTAACGCCTGTTAGAATGACTATCATCAAGAATACAAGAAGGGGCGCCTGGGTGGCTTGGTCGGCTGAGCGTCCAACTTTGACTCAGGTCATGAACGCGCAGGTCGTGAGTTTGAGTCCCGCATCAGGCTCTGTGCTGACAGCTCAGAGTCTGGAGCCTGCTTCAGATCCTGTGTTTCCTTCTCTCTCCGTTGCCCCCCACCCACCACACTCCCCCACCCCCCGCTTGCTCTCTCTCTCTCTGTCTCTCAAAAATAAATAAAGATTAAAAAAATTAAAAAGAAAAAAAGGATATAAGAGACAAGGGACACCTGAGTGACTCAGTCGGTTAGGCATCCAACTCTTAGTTTCAGCTCAAGTCAACCCAGGTCGGGCTTCTAGCAGACAGTGCGGAGCCTGCTTGGGATTCTCTCTCTTCCTTTCTCTCTGCCCCTCCACTGCTTGCTTTCTCTCTCTCTCTCTCTCAAAGTAAATAAATAACCCTTAAAAAAAAAAAAAGAATACAAGAGGCAATAAGTACTGGCAAGTTTGTGTTATACATTGCTGGTGTGAACATAAATTAGCACAACCACTTGGGAAAACAATATGGAGCTTCTTAAAAAAATTAAAAATAGATCTACCATATGGCCCAGCGATTCTACTTCTGGGTATATACCCAAAGGAAATGAAAAAAAGATTTCCACAAGATATATGTACTTTCATGTTTATCACAGCATTATTCACAATAGCCAAGACATGGAAACAACCTAAATGTCCAACCAATGGATGAATGGTTAAAAATGATATGATGCATATACACAATGGACTAGTAATTAGCCATGAGAAAGGAAGACATCCTTTCATTTGTCACAGTATATGGACCTTGAGCACATTATACTAAACAAGATACATCAGTCAGAGACATAATAATTGTATAATAATAATAATTATTATTATGTATAATAATAATATATAATAATTATATATTATTATATATAATATATTATATACTATAATCATATATTATATAATTTTATATAATTATATATAGTATATAATATATAATTATATACTATACATAATTATATATAATATATATAATATATATACTATACATTATATAATATAGTATATAGTATATATTATAATAATATATAATTATATAATAATAATAATTATTATTATACAATATAATAATAATAAAATATAATAATAATTAATTATTATAATTGATTATCATTGTATAATAATATCACTTATATGTGGAATCTAAACAAATTAAGCCTGTAAAAGATGGTAAAATTGTGGTTACTAGGTGGTGGGGTTGATGAGGGGGATAAGAGTGATAGCATTTAAGGGTACAAACTCATAACAAGTAGTAAATAAGCCATAGAGATCTAATGCACAGTATAATGAATGTAGACAATAATGTACTATAGTTAAGTAATGTGATAGATATCATCACATTGGTAATCATATTACAATATATATGTATCAAAATAATACTCTACACACCTTACATTTATACAATGTTACTTGTAAAATTTATTCCATAAAAAAATTAAAAAATGGTGATGTTGAATCCAAAGGAAGAATTGCCTAAAGATTTGTCCCCACTTGAGTACCTCAAAGAGACAAAACATGAGTGACTGCAAAGCCGTATTGACATTCTAGATGAGATTGTAATCCATAAATCTGTACACGTTTTTCCCCCAAGATCTCAGCTAATGGGATAAAAAAATAGGGTGTAATGGCAATATGTGGCTCAAAAGGATATGAAGCTGTGGGAATCTATAAAATGTTTATATTGTCTGTCCTTTTTACCTTAAGGTGTTTATTCCAATTCTATGTTTTTACAATGATATAATAGTAAATGCACTTATTATTATTTCAACTATTATGAAGCTTAAAATAACTGTATTAACTCTGTGATTAAAAAGAATTCTCAGCCATTTCAGTTCATAGTGTTTATGCAGTTTGGTGGGATCTTTCATCTACATCTAATAAATAAAATGCTATCATGGTTTCTGGTTAGAGGCTAGGAGTTTTTACTGTCTGGAAAATGAAATTAGAAGAGATGAAATACATTTATACAGTATAGAAACAAGGATACCAGTTGATCTGTGAAATGTGAAGTTTCTGATGCAATCATGAAGAAAAGAGCATTTGGGAAGAAAAATGTTATCTACCTTTGAGTGCCCTTTTAACTTCGGTCATAGTGTCACTGTAGTCATTAAACCTTAGGAGTAAGATTATTTTTCTCCATTTTGATAAAAATATGGAGTCAGACTCAAATTTGTATGAAACCAAAAGGCATTCTAAAATCCACATTTCCCTCCTTCATATTCCGTAGATAAAAGCGTTTGATTTGATCCAAACCCTATAAAAATGACAGTTTTCCCTGTGTTTTATTCACATAAAAATTTTAATTTCAGTGGACCCTGCTTTTGTATTAAAGACGGTCTTTCCTACTAACCGTAAGTCAGTCTAACTTTAACTGTTATAAAATATTAAATCAATTTTAATTAATCTCCCCTAAGGCTATAAAATGAGATATTTCTCTCCGTATTTTTTCAAATTTAAATTTAATTTTTTAAATGTTGATTTTTGAGACAGACAAAGTGTTTGTAGGGGGGCGTGGGGGTGGATGGGCAGACAGAGGGAATCACAGAATTTGAAGCAGGCTCCAGGCTCTGAGCCGTCCGCACAGAGACCAATGCAGGGCTCGAACTCGTGAGCTGTAAGATCATGACCTGAGCCAAAGTCAGCCAACTGAGCCAACTGAGCCAGCCAGGTGTCCCCCTCTTCATATTTTTAACATCACACCAAGCTTCATGTATCTGTGTATAATGGACTTAGATCTTATTTCTAATATTGAACCATAGAGTTCTGAATAGGAAAACATCTCAACACAATATACCCTCTTCCCCAGTGATTTGGGCAAGAGCAGCTTTGGGTTCAGTTAAGAATATATGGTGTTTCTCTTGGAGATTTCACTAATTTTTCTATCAAAGCCCTTTTGATGACCAAATCACTGCTTATATGATTTTGCTGTCTGCTTCCTGAAGATATTCAAACATACACATTAACTGATCTAGAGGAAATTGATGAATCCCAATTGAATGGGTGGTGAATGCAGAGCATCTTTCTTTGGCTCCTAAGAAAATTTTATAGAGATGTTTGGCTGCCCTCTCTGAGTCACTTTCTAGTGAAATGGTACACTCTGAATGGTTATAGGTCTGTCACTGCCTGTGATGGGGAGGTTTGACCACTGGTTTGTTGCAATGGCTTCTCTCATCTGGGGTTATAGACTTTCTACCTATATGAGGTCAGTGGGGAGATAATATAACCTAGTGATTAGTAATACCTAGGGATTTGATGCCAAACAGATTTCTTTAAATGCAATATTTGCCAGAAACTACTCACGTAATTTTGGGGCAAAATATTATATTTTGTGAACATCAGTTTTGTCATTTGTAAATGGGGATAGTAGTACTTATGAATGAGTAGTTTTGAGGTTTATGTGACATAGTGGAAATGAAATGCTTAACCTGGGTCATAGGAGGCATTTAGTAAATAACAGCTAAGCAAATTATTATATAATTATATGTTTGTTTTACATATTATCAAAAAAATTATATATCACTACTGATTTATGAAAATGTAGATTTTATCATGGATAAAGCTTCCTCTATTTCTCACTATGATTTTTTTAAAACATTTGAGGAATTGAGTTTTCATTTTCTTTTTTTTTTTCTTTTCTTTTTTTTTTTTTCAGTGTTTATTTTGAGAGAGATAGACAGAATCCCCAGCAGGCTCCATGCTGTAAGTGCAGAGCCCAATGTAGGTCTCAAACTCACAAATCATGAGATCATGACCTGAGCTGAAATCAAGAGTCAGACACTTAACCAAACTGAGCTACCCAGGCACCTCATTCACTATGATGTTTTTAGTCTTCAAACCCAATGCATGGCATATCTGAAGGCAAAAACATAGTAAAGGCTATTATGATTAGGTCAGTTTGCTATTTTGATTCTGCATTCATGGCACTTTAATGCTGATGTTGGGAATAATTGTCGCAGTTTTTTTAAAAAGGAAAAATAAAAGGCAAATAAATGTGCTGACATCTTTAGGTTCATATTATCAGCTGAGGTCTACAGATAATCGAGCATTGTCTATGTAACAGAAAAGGCTGCAGGCACTAACATCCACAGTCAGTGTTTCATGAATGAAGTCAACAGTGAAGATAATCACTTAAGATTAAAACCCCATTCAATGTAATAGTAAAGCACGGTCTACCATCATTATCAGTTACTAAGGAAATTGTCAATCTGCCCTTGTGAAAGAGGGAAAAATATTATTGAGCATTTACCATATGTAGTTTCATATATGATATCTCAACTAATTTAATTATTAAGGACTGCTATATGATATTTTACCTGGTATGAAATGAGGTAACAAGAAACCATAGAAGCTAATGAATGCATCCAAAATTGGACACATAAATGAACAGTATAGCTGGAATTCCTCCCAGTGTAACATTTCAAGTTGTACACATCAAAAATTAACATAACCCAGCTTAAAATAGGAATTAGTTATGATTTGTTCTATATAAATTTATTTGTTGTCAGTTCACTACCATTAGAATCAAATAATTGGATGTTAGAAATAAAAGATGTTTTGGGAGAAAGGCATAATCTCTTAAATCTCTTCTTTTTTTCCTTCTTGTGATTTATTTTAAAGGAATTAAGTCAGTACGATTTTAATGAATTTATCAGATTTTTCAAAGAAATCTCAAGTCTTAGGAACTAACAAGGCCTTGGAAATTGTAAAATACATTATTAAATACAAGTCCATTGTAATTAGTAGTCTGAGAAAATTATGGCTATTCTAGGTGAGCGATTAAATTTTCTTGGCCTTAAATAGTTTACTTAGAGGCTTATGGTCCAAGAGACAAAACTTTAATTTCAATTCTTCCACCAACTGTAATTTGGTGACTTTGAACATTTTTATCACTGCTGTCCCCACTTCTCTATTGACAAAATGTTAATAATAATGTCCTCTCTCACCAAGAGAATAAATTAGTAAAATATAGAATAAATTCTTATGAAAGTTGAGATTATAAAAGGTAAAGTTTGGGTGTTAATAAACCTGCTGAATTTCAAATTTCATGAAATTTTTTTTTATTGAAAACCTCTTCTGGATAATGTAAAGTATTTCACTGAAGCAGTAATGTCGTTTTCATATTCAGTGATGGTATTAAAAGACTTAGCATCGCATAACTACAGTTTCTTGTTCAGTAAAAGAATAACCATTTTTCCTTTATTTTTTAACACTCTTAAAAAGCACTACTCACAAGTTGAATTTCTTTAAGGCTAAAGAAAAAATCCTAATGGAAAAGTAAAGTCTCAACTTCTTGGCCTGAAACCATGCAACAGTGTTTTGCAGATGGGAAAAGAGTAAGAGTGAAAAATGTGATGAACCCTTAATACTATAAGCTTCTCTAACTGAGATGTGGTGGTAATTGCTTTTTATTTTTTTGTAACATCTCCTGGAAATGGTAATGCTTTCAAGTGAGGATCAAAGAGAATGACCTACATAAGAAATAGATTGCAACGTGTAGTTACATTTTTCATCCTTTGTAATATGTTTCTTGCATCCATACTTCTATTAAGAAACACAGCATAATGCTCATCATTTTTTAAAATGAGTTGTCACTAAGGTCAGATGGGATACTTGGGAAATAGAAAAAAAAATATGATTTGCACCAAGTTGTTAATGTCAATAGATGGATCAGTGGACGGATCACTCTTTACATGCTACCTTTATACATTTAAAGGAAATAAGACCAAAAATTCAGAAATAAAGATTTATATTTCTGATATTTGTATATGTAATATTATGTCTATTTTAAAATTTTGTTCATGTATATATAATATATATTTTGTGTATGTGTATATCATGTATAAATATTTCCAAATTTTGTATATATATACACACATACATATATAAATACATTAAATGTATGTGTGCACATAAAATATATGTATATGTGTATATATGCACATACACATATCTATTTCTGATACAATGTGTATGTGTGTGTGTGTATATGTGTGTGCGTGAGTGTGTATCATCAGAAATAGACAATTCATCTGTTTTCCTATTCAAAATATTCATTAAAAACAAAGGTTTGGGGGCATCTGGGTGGCTCGGTTAGTTGAGCTTCTAGCTCTTGATTTCAGTTCAGGTCATGATCCCAGGGTTGTAGGATCGTGCCCCATGTCGGGCTCCGTGCTGAGTTTGGAGCCTGCTTAAGATTCTTTCTCTCTCTCCCTCTGCCTATCTCCCCTGCTTGTGTGCTCTCTTTTTCTCTCTGTCTCTCAAATAAAAAAAAAAAATAATAAGGGGTTTAATATAAGGAGAGGTAACAAAATGATAGTGTTTTTAAGCTTGTAAACACATTTAATTCACAAAATTTTGTTGTGGTTTTTTTCAGCCCTAAATTTGGCCAATCAAGAGATATACCTCATATGTGTGGTTACCGGGAACATTTCACAACAAAAGATATCTCTTGCCAACTCAACACAAGGCCAAAGGTATGTCATTAGTTCACTAATGTACAAATTTCCCCAGAGAAGTAGTACCTTAAATTATTATTATTAGCTAATCTAATGCATTAGATATTTTCAAGGAATAAAAGTGTCAAAGGAGACCAGAGTTCTATGGAAAGTTTCCACAGCTAGGTATTGATAGAGAAGGACTCCAGTGGAACCAGGAAAAAGACAAACTAATTCACAAATGTTACCCCAAACATTCCTTTTTAATTCTCTTTTCACCAATAAATTAAAAATAATGAACACTATTATGTTCCTTAATAAATAATGGTGTTCATTCACTAATACCATTTTTAAGTGTCCTTGATAACAGAAGAAAGTGGAAGAAAAAACTAATAATGGCCCAGGCAGGGTGAGTACATTGAAAAAGTCACATTTGTTTCGACTGAAAATGATTTATATCTTATACAGATAGCAAAGTGGTATTCTACATTTACAGCATCATCCTTACTTCAAAAGGTAGAATTAGTTTCTGCACAGAGCCTAGGTGTAGCCTCCCAGAGCCATTTCAGGAAGGCCAGAATGAGCCAGTGGCTGTCTGCCAATGTACATTTAACAATTTGGGGACATGCATAAGGGGCTATGGGGATCCAGAAGGAAACAAAAGTATATTAGTCAATATATCCACAATAAAAGAAAATGCTTCAATAAATAAATAGCTACATTTTATTTTATGCAACAGATTTACCTATTCCATAGAGAGTTTGATATATATTTCCTGAATATCTGTTTGCTGAATCTTGTCTTATAATCATGATAAAGTTTGATATGTACTTTTATTAAAAAGATTGTTTGCAATGAATCAACCCTGGAAGAACAACCACTTAAATAACTTAATGAAATGAATATCTGACAGAACAGTGTGCAAATAAAACTTTATGCATAAAGTATTCAGTTAAAACTAGTCTTAAATTTTAAAGGGAAACTGGCCACCTCACAGAACAGAATTTATCCTGAGTTGAAGCTCTAAAGCTTGTGTTAAAACATCTTCCTAATATTCTACTAACCCAAACCCTGTTCAGGCTTGCACCTTAATGAAAGTGAGACTTTAGAAGTGAATGAAGGAATTCAAACTAAATTCATAAAAGATAAAACATATTATATGTCCAAACTGAAAATGCTCAAACAAATGTGCTTCATGTTCACAAACACACAAAAGAATGTGAAAATTCTACACTCAGATAACACATAGTGAAAAAGTTCCTTGGTTCATTTATTTGACTTAAAAAAGAAAAAAATTAGGGGTGCCTGGGTGGCTCAGTCAGTTAAGCATTCGACTTTGGCTCCAGTCATGACCTTGCAGTCCGTGAGTTCGATCCCTATATCAGACCCTGTGCTGACAGCTCTGAGCCTGGAGCCTGCTTCAGATTCTGTGTTTCCCTTCCTTTGCCCCTTCGCCACTTGTGCTCTGTCTCTCTCTCTTTCAAAAATAAATAAAAATCAATTTTTTAAATTAAAAAAAGAAAAAATTCAAACTAATAGAAAAAAATTACCAAAATAAATGGATTCAAATAAAATAAAGGGAGGATCAATAAACTTGGATTGACTTAGTTATTAATTTTTAAATACTTTACTATCCATGAATTCTACATTATGAAGACTCCAAAGAGTTTCTATTTGTACTTCACGGTATTTTTTAATGTTTACTTTAATTAAAATACTACCAGAAGTTTTCTGTGATAAAAACTGTCAAATATAAATAAGTGTTACAATTTCTAAATATAATTTTTGTACTCGTAGGATATTTATTTATTTATTTATTTAGGAGTTTATTTTATCTGAAAGATCTTTGGTCTGTACCCGAAACAAATTGAAATTTTAAAATTGAGGTGAGTGTACAGATTTGCTGTTTTGATTATTGATGCTTCATGTTTTCATTTTAGCACACACGGGAATATTTTCCATGTACCATGTTTGCCAAGAAAAGACACAATGTTTTCCATGCAGATACTAAAATTTTGGCTAAGGAGTTAGAAATCTGTAACTTTTGTGGCAAAAGTAGAACAAGAAATATCCATCCAGTTAAATAACTCTCTTCAGAAAGGACTGTACAGGTAAAGAAATTACTTTTGAGAATTAGGTTTGGGATTTGGGGAAAGATGGTGTGTTTGGTGATTCATGCTTTTTCCCTTTCCTTTTGGAGATAGAGCTGTGAAGAGGAATCTCAGTGTTTTTTGTTTTTTTTTGTTTTTTTTTTTTTTTTTTGACATAACAGGTATTTTTACATGCAAAGAAATGGAGGTCATATGTTCTCACAAGCATAGAAATCTTATGTGCTTTTTGGATTGTGTATCTGGATTCTAGACCAGAATGTCATGCCCAGAATAGATCTTAGATATTGTACAGGTGAATCTCTTCATTTTACAGAGATTAAACCGAGTCTCAGAGTGATATGACTATATCCAAGATGGCTCTGATTTGTACAGGGTAAAATCCACAAACAAAGGATACATGGTAGGGAATCCATATCAGATGTAACGCTGAAAAATGTCTCTGCTCTGTGGGGTGCCTGGGTGACTCACTCAGTTGAGCTTCCAACTCTTGATTTCAGCTCTGGTCATAATCCCAGGGTTGTGGAGCCTGCCTGGGATTCTCCACACCCCACTCCACCCCTCTCTCAAAGTAAAAGAAAAAAAGAGAAATTAAAAAAAAAGTCTCTACTCCTCTGTTGTTCCTCTGAAAAACTTGTGATCCTAAACTTTTCATATGGTTTTAATTCTAAATTTCATCACTTCTTTCCCATCCTTCCATCTAGATAACATTGACAACTGAAATGGTTGTGAATGATGATTAATACTGACTACTTAACAAGCTATTTTAAATTAGGGGACTACAATTCCACCAAAGGTTGTTATAATAAAAAGAAGTGGCTTATGTAGCCAACAGAACTCTTTATGCAATACTATAATCTCATAATTAAAAATGTTTGTTATTTGATGTAACACATGAGTTCAAGAATAAAAATCTTCTCTATTATTTTTTCTTCAATTTTAAGATCATAAAATTCCCTAAATGATGAAATTTGTCTTCTATTAAGCCAACATGACCACATGTGATGTTAGTGACTTAGAATATTCAAGTTAGCCTTTTTCAGCACATATATATTGGCAGTCTCCCTAGCAGGAAGGTTTCATAGTTTTCTTTGCAAAAGTCATGCATACATATATATTTATTTTAGACACATAGATATACATTCTATTTTGTGACTGGAGCTGGAATCTGGAAAGCCTGGTCTTTTTTCATGACCTCCAAAGACTGAATTTAAAGCACTTGTTCATAAATAGGCAATATTTTATTAAGTAGAAAATATTTTATCAGGTACATTTAAGCTTACTTCTCTATTTCTTGTTAAGTTTGGTTGGCTATTTATTTGTTTTATTTAAGAAGGGCCGGAATCTAGAGGAAAGAAAATACTCATAGCATTTCTAATATTCTCTTCATTCAATTCATTTTTTAAGTCCCAAATCTGAATATCTAGACTTGTCCCCATTAAGGCCCAAGTCAGTTACTCCAGCTTGCTGACTGACACCAGGGAATGGGTAAGTAGCAGGAAAGCACTGGGTGGCCTTTCAGCAGTCCCTCAGTCAGTCAAGAGCCTTGTAACTCAAGTGTGTGAGGATGAACATTTCAGCATCCATGCCGAATGATAGAAATAGTACATAAAAAGCTCGCGTTGTTGTTGAGAACATGATTACATAGTACACTTTATGAATCTGCATTTATATTCAATAGCATATTATGTGTGTATATGCAACCTTTTTCATTATTTATATATAAAATAAAAATTTTATAAATACATTTTCTTTATTAATTCATCATTATTACTTCATCATACTTATATTTGAGATTACTATAATGGGATTTAAGGAAAGAAAAGTGTCTAATTTGTTTTCTTTCTATTTTTTTTCCTTCCTTTACATGTATGTCCTACTACATAAACTACTAATCATTTAGTGTTAATATTAATCCAATGTAGTTAGTAAAATAATTTATGTACAAGCATTTAACTTTTGTGTCATGATGATCAATGCAAAAAGCACTTTAATATGTAATATGAAAATGGGAGACAAAGTAAATGAGATATTACATTTCTGATCCATCACCATGCATAATAGGAGAGCTGGGGTGAAGTATAACAAGCCTTTTGTGTCTGCTTCTTCCTTTGATTTTTAATTTAAAGAAATACAATCTAAAATAAGAATAAGTCACCAAATGCCAGATTCATTCTTTTCCCTGAAAAATTATATATTCTAGGTAATCGTTCATAACCTAGATTCTTAAGGAACATTGACAATCTGTAAGACATACATTTTAAATATTTCAGTTTCTTTTATCCTATTGTTTTAAAAAAGAGGTCAATGTAGGACAACCAATAAATTTTCATTATTTTCCATGTTAGCTTTGCCCAACCTTTTAGATCATATTTTTCATGATTCAATCCTAGTTTAACTTTTGTTATACTTTTTAAGATGAAAAATATATTTAATCAAAACATGCTTTTTTAAAAATTATTTTAACGTTTATTTATTTTTGAGACAGAGAGAGACAGAGCATGAACGGGGGAGGGTCAGAGAGAGAGAGACACAGAATCTGAAACAGGCTCCAGGTTTTGAGCAGTCAGCACAGAGCCGGACGAGGGGCTCGAACTCACGGACTGCGAGATCATGACCTGAACCGAAGTCGGACACTTAACCGACTGAGCCACCCAGGTGCCCAAAACATACTTCTTTAATTTCCTTTTTGAAACATTTTATAGGTTAATTATAGAGTACTGTGTATGTATGTGTGTTTGTATATGAACACACACATACATCTATGGTTACTAGAAATGGAAAGCACAATAACGATCATCTTGAATATCCTTCAAATTTGATACATAAATAAGTGAACCTCAAAGTCATTAAATGATTGGTACATGGTTTTAAAGCACTGTTAGATACATAATTAGAACACCAGTTTCCAAATGTCCCCTTTCCTAGCAAACAATGGTGAAAAATCCAAAGGCACCTAACTCAAATACCTGTCAGTTAACCACAATGAATGGACATTGTGGACAGAGTCCGCATATCTGGCTCTCCATTGAATTATTATGATTTTGTGCATATGTGTGTGTGTGTGTGTGTATGTGTGTATGTATATGTGTGTGTGTGTGTTGGGTAGCATAAGAAAAAAAAACATCAGAAAAATTTTAAAGGCTCATAATTAAGCCTCTAATACTGCAGCACCCCGTAAAATGCATCCAAGTGCTAAATCCACCATCCATTAATCTAAGGTTCTGTAGGCACTTAACTCAAAGTTGTAGAGATCATGCCTAATAGCCTACTTGTATGCTCAGCTGATGCACTATAGATTAAAGGAGTTCTGTAGGTAGTTCTCTAGGAATGTTATGTCTGGCTGCCTTTTATCTGAATTTATTATGTCTAGCAGTACTGTGCAGAAGTCCATAAAGTAGTAGATAACTATTACACTTCTGAAATATATATGTCTCATGGGATATCCACTAGCTGGATTTTTTCCAGATTTTATTTTGACACAAAATGGCCTCAATTGCTTGGGTCTGGCCTCTGGGTTGTGGCTGTCATGGCAGACTAGAAAGTATTGCAGTTTTGTGAACAAATCATATACAAGGGAAGCTTTAAATGGTATTGAATTAAAACAGGATTACTATTAGTATAAAGGCAGTTGAGGGAGTGGAGCTATAAAGGTCCTTCAGATTTTTCACTTTAACAACCTATTTTCAAGGATGGCAAGCCAACCTGATAAACTTGTCTCTAAACTAAAACCTGGAGAGTTATTACTGGTGTCAGACTGGAAGAGACATTTATTGGCTGCCTCTGAAAATATCAACCTGATCCCTTTAGCGGTAAAAGGGTCTATTGCACATAGTTGGTAGGTCTTAGAAGTTTTAAGTGTGTAGATCTAGTTTGCTGATGAAATTCTGAGATTTAAAGTAAAAAGTAGCACAGCCTTCTAGTTTATTACAAAATAACGATAAATGCACACATCTAAGGGTATTGGAGAATAACAAATCACATATTTTTATAATTCTTTAATGTCATTGGTATACTGGCGGGTTTGTATATATGTATATTATGTATTTAATATTAATAGATCTAAATTAAAATAATAGTAAAATGATTCCAAGAACCAACGATACACTTTTTGGTATGTCTCTGACATAAACCTTCTGTTAACCTAAAATTGAGGACATAAATATCCTGAGACTGAAAGAATATAAACAGGGGACGGTTCAAGATGGCATTGTAAGATCTTGAACTCATTTCCTCCCACGAACACAACAAATCTACAACTATATCTGAAATAAATCCCGTAAAAATGACCTGAAAACTAACTGAATAGCAACTCCATGACAAAGAATCAAAAGGCCACATTGAGATGGGTAAGAGAGGCAGAGACATTTCTCACCAAAAAGACCCTGCACAATGACCCACAACTAGGAGAGATTTCACAAATACAGAGTTTCTCCCTAATGAGCATGGAGTTTGTGCCCCACATCAGGCACCTCAATCCTTGGGACCTGTACCAGAAGGACAAGCCACCAAAGCCTCTGGTTTGGAAAACCAAGAGGGCTTTTTTCCAGGAGATCCATACAGTTGTAGGAAAGGGAGAGTCCATTCTCAGAGGGTTGGTGTGCAGACTCACTTGCCCAGGACCCAACACCAAAAGGAGCAGTTTGAAAAGTGCCTAGACCGTACGTGAAGAAGATTTATTTGCTAATCTTAAAGCATTTGCTGGAGGGGCGCCTGGGTGGCGCAGTCGGTTAAGCGTCCGACTTCAGCCAGGTCACGATCTCGCGGTCCGTGAGTTCGAGCCCCGCGTCGGGCTCTGGGCTGATGGCTCAGAGCCTGGAGCCTGTTTCCGATTCTGTGTCTCCCTCTCTCTCTGCCCCTCCCCCGTTCATGCTCTGTCTCTCTCTGTCCCAAAAATAAATAAACGTTGAAAAAAAAAATTAAAAAAAAAAAAAAAAGCATTTGCTGGAGGGGAAGGAATCTGTTGAGACTCTCTCTGAGAATGAAGGCATTGGTGGGCATCACTTCCTCTACTTTGCTAGCACCATTGCTGGCGGGCTCCATTGTCTTACTCTCCCTCTAACCTGTTAATGCCAGTGGGTGCACCCACCCCTGTGCTGCCCCTGTCAGAGCCAGGAAGCTGAGTGCCCCATCCCCAAGCCACATCTATGGCTCCACCAATGACAGTGGGCATATGGAACTCACACAGGGGACACCTTTTGAATGCCTGGCTCTGGTGGCCAAGGAGGATTGCATTTATGGGACCCATGGGATTAAAATAATTGGAGAAACAGTTTTGTCAGACTACCATTCCCAGAGCACTGAACATACAATAGATTGAAATACACCCTCAGTATTGTGAAAGAGGCCTATTTACTTATGCTGGGATTTTAGCCATGGATTATCATACATCCAGAGGGTACAACAGTGATCTCAAGGAATGTAGGCCAGGGACACCATCTTTGTGCTCTTCTTTGGCTTCCTTTTAGCTCATTGGTATCTCCCAGAAAGGAGCATATACACTTGTCTGGGGCCTTGAGTTTTACAGCTGTCACCAAGGGGACACCTCTAGATCACCTGGCCTAGATTTACAACCGAAGTCCCCCAGGACTATACATATTTGAATACCTTAAATGCTGCTCCCTGAGAGTCTAGATTCCAATCAGCCTGAAACTAGCAGGTGACTAAAATCCCTCTCTCTGGAACATTCATAAGACTGACATTTCCTCAAAAAATGGTCCCTATTAATAATAAATTAGGCCACTTAGACAATCACATAGGTTCAAGAGACAACCAAGAGCTGGGGCAAGATCAAATGGTAAGTTTTATCTCCTACACAAGACCATTTCTTCAAGACTGGGAGAGGTAGGTGTTTCACCTAAAACATAGACACAAACACAGCAAGTCAAACAAAATGAGGAGACAGGGAAATATGTTCCCAAAGAAGGAAAAAGATAGAACTCCAGGAAAAAATAATTAATGAAATGGAGAAAAGTAATTTACCTGAGAAAGTAATTATCATAAAGAGGTTCATTGAACTTAGGAGAAGAATGAATGAACATAGCATATACTTCAACAAAGAGATAAAAAATTAAGAAAGTACCAAAAACTGAGGGGTTCAATAGCAGACTGGATGAAGCAGAAGAAAGGATCAGTGATCTCTCACAGGGCAGTAGAACTCACCCAAACAGCCACAAAAAGAAAAGAAATAACTTTAAAAACTGAAGAAAAAAAACAGATTTATAAAGATATATGCACTTTTATGTTTATTGCAGCAATATTTACAATAGCCAAGATACGGAAACTAAGTGTACATTGATAGATGAATGGATAATGAAAATGTGGTATCTATACCTATGTAGTATATATACTTACATGATGGAATACCACTCAGTCATAAAAAAAGAATGAGATCTTTCCATTTGTGATAACATGAATGGCCCTCTAAGGCTATGTGAATTAAGGTCAGACGGAGAAAGGCAAATACTTATGATTTTGCTTATATGTGGAAACTAAAAAAAAACAAATGAACAAACAAAACAAAACTCATAGATATAGTAAACAGATTGGTGGCTGTCAGAGGGGAGAGTGGTGTGGGGTTAGGTAAAATAGAGGAAAGGGATTAAAAAGGTAGAAACTTCCAGTTATGAAACAAATAAGATATGGTGTAATGTACAGCATGGTGACTACAGTTAATAACATTGTATTGCAAATTTGAAAGGTGTTAAGAAAGTAAATCTTAAAAGTTCCCATCACACGGGAACAATTTTTTTGTAACTGTGTACAGTGACAGATGGTAACTAGACTTATGTGGTGATCATTTCACAACATATACCAAGGTTTAATCACTATGTTGTACACCTGAAACTAATACAAGTTTATGTCAATTATACTTTAATTTTAAAAAAAGGTAATATATTCAGTGAGAGTCTCATCAAACTTTGACTAAATATATTTTCTGAAGTTGCTTCTTTTAAAATCAGGTCCTTGCAATCCTGTGCAGTAATGATTGTTGGAAAATTCTTTTTGTTCAGTTGAAATTGTATTCTTCATCCTGCCTTACCCCAGGAGTAGCACAAAATAGTTTGATTGTCCCCTACCGCCATTTTGTAATTGCTCTTTTTCAAGTTTGATATCTATTGGTTCTTCCAATAAAGGTGAGTACGAGGAAAAAATTGAAACTTGAAGTTATTTGAGAGCTAATACCTGACTCAGTAAACATCTAGTTTGGAATTCTAAGTTTGAACTCACTAAGTTTAGGAAGTCACTAAACTTTAAAATGATTGGGTTATCTTAGTAAACAGATCCTATTTAGATTGCCACTCCATTAGACATTCACATTGTGCTCTCGCTTAGGCGATTTAACTGCAGCCTTGATTCCCTTGTCTGTGAAATGGAATTTCTCATCCTTCATTACAGATATTTTGTGAGATCAAATTCAATAATGAATGTAAATTTTTAACAGAGAAGCTTACAAAATATGAACCTGATATAAATTGACAGTGAACTATTATTTTTTATTCTCAAACAATTGTGTAAATACCTATGAATATAGTTATGGATAAAATTCCATGAAAAATATAAACTTTGCTACTGGTTAATTCTACCTTTTTTTTTTTTTTTTTTTTTTTTTTTAGAAAAGTTTGATATTTTCCATTGAGATTATACAAAAACCACACTGAAGTTACTTTTATTTTTTTTTTTAAAGTAACATTTAAATGAAGGAAACTATATTTAGATCATTAGGTGAAAAACCAAAGAAATGCATAAAAGGATGCCTTTGTTAATTTGGAGTACCTTCAAATAGACTGAGGAATTTGTTAATCAATACAGATACAAATACTTGTTAAAGTCTTGCTGAGTACTATATCTGGAACCATAGGAGGTAAGTACTGATTCTACTAAAACACAGAAAACTCTGTTACTCATTCAAAGTTATTGCACACCTATTATGTGTGAAGTGAAATTTCAACTCATTTTAGAACCCATGCATTTCAGGTGCTGTGGCTGCATTAGAAAGCACCCCAAACTTTAGTAGCTTTTAAAAAAATGGTCACATTTATTTTTCTCATCAGTCTGCAGCTTGGGAATGTCTTGGCAGATAAAGCTTGCCTCTGAGCTACATGACGTCTGGTATCACATGGCTCAGCTTGAAGGCTAGGTCAGAGTCATCTGGGGCAGCTGGAATCAATGGAAGGCTCAATCACTTTTAGCCCTGGTACCTGCACTAAGAAGACTCAAACAGCTGGGGCTCTCAGACATGTCTTTCTATCTCTAGACATAGGATGAATCTCCATTGGGACTCATTGACATAAACGTTGCTGCTCCTATGCTACAGTGAATTGCCTTCAGGTGACACTTCACCACCAATGGCTGAGTCCAAGACTTGGGGTCCAAGTCTGTTTCCATCGCCTCACTGGAGATAACTCTGCAATGTGGTTTATGTTCCAGAGCTCTTCCCCAGAGAATCAGGCAAAAGATGGACCATAGTTGAGAATACATCCTTGTTTGTTCCCTTCTCCTTCCCTACCTGACTTCACTTCCTTACAGGTTACTGCAGATGAGCGCCCTGCAGTTAATTGCATGCTTCTGAACCCCTCTCTTGAGCTGTTCCCTAGTAAACCCAATCTAAGACATAGGATGAAAGTGCATGTAAAACATCAGGAAAAAAAAATCACTTATTAGAATAAACAAAGCAACAGACTTTTTTTTTTCTCACTGGAAACTTTGGAGAGATACTATATTGACTCTTCCTTAATATTAATTAATTTATCCTAGAAATATAGTTCTTTGGACTTTCCAAGTTTCCATTAACTTCTGCTCTTCATAATGTTTGACACTACTTTTGTTGAGATCTGTATACAAAAAAATCCCTATCTCTTGTACCACTCATCCATCTCAATTAGTTGAGTTTTATTCTAGCCT